>NW_027187391.1:22643033-22713124 GCF_028583685.1 Petaurus breviceps papuanus
GAGAGAGAGAGAGAGAGAGAGAGAGGGAGAGGGAGAGAATGAAAAAGAAGCTACTTTTTTCCTTCCTTTGGTAGGGAGCAATGGTTCAAGACAAATACTGATGGGGAGAATTCCTCTGTCAGATGAAACCTTAGGCCTGGAATTCTAAATGACTCTGTTCATGTACCTTTGCAATTCATGGCTGTATATATAAAAATTTCTGGTTTTTCCACCTTTTAAAAGTAAAACCTTTGGTGAACTATGTGTTTTCAAGTGAATAGTCAGCTTCAGTATATTGGGGAGGAACCATGTATACTTCATTTTCATAGATTCCTAGGTGGGAACTGTGAAAGAGTTTACAATATAATTCTATACAGTTACATGACTATAAGAAACTGGGAAAAGACTGGGAAAATTCTCAAAAGTATACCTATGCTTTTCATATCATTAGGGTATTTGATATAAAGGTGGAATTTGTATCCCCTTAAGACCCAGTGTTCTGTCTTATATGTAAATCTACATACTATCATGACTGGTTTTCATACCAAGGAAAAGTATTTTTCCCCTTCTTCAACCCCATGAGCCCCATTTCACCTAGGAAGGTGCTTGCAACATACCATCTTGGACACAGACATGAAAAAACTCTCTCTCTCTCTCTCTCTCTCTCTCTCTCTCTCTCTCTCTCTCTCTCTCTCTCTCTCTCTCTCTCTCTCTCTCTCTCTCTCTCTCTATTTGCCATTTTAGCATCTTCTGTGGTCTATGAATAGTTTCTAGCAAACAGCCATTCTGATCCCATTTCAGAAGGAGAGAAAGTTGAAGAAGTACTATTTGCATGTGCCCACTGTAGTACAATCAATGTCCTCAAGTCCCACCCCACTATGCTTAGCCAATGTTTTCTTTTAAAGATGACTATACTTGAGACTTAATGGGCTCAGGGAAATAAGTCTTGAACCATTAACATAGCTTCTTGTTGAGTTAAGTACAAAAGCCAACCCATCAGGAGATAGGAGCCCTTTCCTCAGGTTTTTGACTGGCAGACCAGTATAGAGATCATAGAGGTAGGCAAGTTGCACCCAGCTGAATCAATGTTGAATCCTTGATGACTCTTCTTTTCCTGCTATGGCTAAATAAACCTTTTATTAACTATAAGGTGGTTGTGAGTATCTCAATTTTTGTTCCAGTTCTGAATATGAAGCACCAGAGTGGCCTGAATCAGGCCTAACCTACAAAAACTGCTTTTAGGCTACCGCTTGTTTCTGGCCTCCAGATACTTGTAAACTATATCATTGGAAAGGCAGCATGCTAGAGTGAAATGAATTCTGGATAAAGTCTGAGGACTTGGATTTAGAACCAGCTGTGCTACTTAAAACCCATGTGACCATGACAACTCATTTCTCTCGGACTCAATTTCTTTCTCTGTTTTGTTTTTATCTCTCCCCAGCACCTTTCACAATATCTGACTTACAGTAGAAGTTTAATAAATGCTTGTTGAATGAATCTGTAAAATGAAGGGATTGGTCTAGATCTGGAGTTCTTAACCTTTTTTGTGTCATGGATCACTTTGGAAGTCTGGAGAAGCCTATGGAATAATGTTTTTAAATACATACAGTAAAATAATATGATTACATAGGAAGTTAATTATGTTGAAATTCAGTTAACCAAAATTTTTAAAAAAAGTTCACAAATGTCAGGTTAAGAACTCCTGGCCTGGATGATCCCTCCTAGTTCAAAGTTCATGATCTGGTGACTGACATTTAAGTACAATGTTCTAGGATATTGGTATTGCATGACAGCTTAGTGGAAGAAGTTATATTCTACTCATTCTCTAAGGTGGGTACCATGTCTTATTCAGCCTGGTAGCCTTCATTGTACCTAGCAGACAAAGTGCCTTGCACACAGTAGGTGCATATTCAATATTCAGTGAATAAATGAATGAAGCCATAACAGGATACTGAGCTCTGCAGCTTTGTGGAAGCCTGTGTTCACTCCATCAGGAGGAAAATGAGGTTCAGTGCATTTTAATCCTCTGCATACTTTCTTCTCTCAGAATGACACTTGTTGGTTAGTTACTATGCTTTGAATTAGCCAAGAAGCTGGTGGAGGGTTGGCTCAGCCCAACCACATTTAGGTTTGTTGAATATTTCAAACTGCTTTGAGTTCAGCAAAACTTGGATCACGTTTGGCAAAGCACTTTCGCCTCAATGTTTTAAGACCATGTGTATTTAAATGGAAATTTAATCCTTATGTTCATTTACATGTAACTCATCAAAACATTTTAAACAGCCCTTTGATGTTTGGGAGCTTTTTAAAACCATTTTTAAAAAATGAAACTCCTCAAGCTCCTCCCCCCCTCTTCTTTTCATAGGAAATTGTTTGGCCAGGGAAAAAAAATGTACTGGAAATCTCAAATGTTTCAGGCTGATTTGGAACTCAAAACCTCATATTCATATGAGCTCAGACAATGGCAAATCAATTCTTCATTTCCAAGTTGATGTTATTCATTTGCCTTAATGGTGGTTGTACCTATGACCGAGCCTTTAAAGGAAATCAAATCTAATCAACTGATGATTATCTTTTCTTATGGGGGAAGATCCCTGGTAGTGAATCCCAAATGGCAGTTAATTCAAGAATCATTCATATTTTTTTTCGATTTTTTTTCCCCTAGGCCTATAATCCCATTGGTGTATTGAAGAAATTCCCCCTTAACAAGGCAGATCAGCAAATGTTCTCTAGCTTGTTGCTCAGTAGTTTCAGTGGTGTCCGACTCTTTGTTGGCCCCATTTGAGGTTTTCTTAGCAAAAATACTGGAACGGTTACATTTCCTTTTCCATTCCATTTCCCTCACCAGCTCATTTTAGAGATGGGGAAACTGAGGCAAACAGGTTTAAGTGACTTGTCCAGGGTCACATAGCTAGTAAGTGTCTGAGGCTGGATTTCAACTCAGGTCTTCCTGACTCCTGGTCCAGGGCTCTATTCACTGTGCCATCTAACTGCCCTATTAAAGTTACCTAGACAACTGAGAAATTAAATCACTTGCCTGCTTGTTTCACACTAGGATGTTTTAGATTGACTTGATCTCAGGTATTCCCTGGGTAATGTATTACTTATCAACACGATACACAAAGATATATACATACACATGCACATATGCATACATTAATATGCCAAAGATCTGATTTCTTTAGTGTGAACTACCTTCACTTATGTAGTTGTCTATACCTAAGTACAGAGAGTCTCAAACTTTTTGGTTTCAGGACTCCTTTATATTCTTAAAAATGACTGGTGATCACTCCCCAAAGAAATTTTACTTATGTGGATTGCCTCCATTGATATTTACTATATTTGAAATTAAAATATCATAGAATTATTATGAAAATAGTTTTGACTTTGTGGACTCCATGAAAGTCTCAGAGACACCCAGGATGCTAGAACACTTTGAGAATCACTGCTGTAGTAGAAAAAACACAAGATTAGAAATGTTGGTACAGATACTACCTCTGCTAGTATGACAGATGGTAATACTTTATGACAGATTCTCAAACTTTTGAGTCTCGGGATCCTTTTATCTTAAAAATTATTTAGAACTACTCAAAGAGCTTTTGTTTATGTGGACTATATCTATCAATATTTACTGTATTAGAAGTGAAAATATCTTAGTATTTTCATGAAAATCGTTTTGACCATATGGAGTCCCTGAAACCACTGCATTGGGATATAGAGCTTATTCATGCCTGTGACTTGGGGGAAGCATGAAGTAATAGATAGAACACTGGGCTTGAAATTAAGACCTGAGTTAAAATCCTGCCTCACAACTTTACTAGCTGTGTGATCTTGGGGAAGTTGCTTAATCTCTCTGAGTATTAGGATCATCCTCTGTAAAATGAATAGGTAAGACTTGGTGAACTCTAAGATTCTTTTTGGCTCATACCTACAGTTCTTTGCTCCTATGACCTAGAGTTCTTTGCTCCTATGACTTGAACTTGAGAGCAGTTAGATGCTATGTCACTATCACCTCACTTATCTTGGCTTTTCATTCCATGCTAATTCTTTGTTTTGGTCTTCCAGACCAAAGATCGTTTTTCCTGGAAGAGAAAACTGAAGAAAAAGAAGGATTTGGAACAAAGCAGGAATAAAAATTTTCTTGCTGGCAATACACACAACATATAATTCGGATGTGATACAATAGACCATGATTTGGGGAGCCACTGTCATCAGTCTACTTTCCCCTGCTGGTTGGTACCACATCTCTTTTCTGCCTGTGGTTCCTTTTACAAGTTTCTTTCAGTTACCACTTCTCTTTTTCTTTTAGTTCCTCAAAATCTAGCTCCCCCACAAGGAAAAATTATGTGTTACTTTTTCCTGTCCTTTCACCTGCTTCCCCAAAACAGTATATATCACTCCCATAATTGTTTCAAAAGATATTTTCCTATAAGTCAATCCAGGGGAAATACATAGAGGAGAGGTATAATAATGGAAGGAAGGAATAAAGTTTATACATTATTAAGATGCTTCTAGGGCAATTCTTGTTCTATGTATCAGCTACTATGTGTTTCCCCGATAATAAGACCTATCCCGAAAATAAGCCCTCCCCTTACTGTGGAAGATTCCTCTAAAATAAGCCCTCCCCATAAAATAAGCCCTATTGAGATTGCTACTGTAGTGAAGGTGATCCCCTGCGCTATACGCTACATTACGGTACCCTCTGTATGCACCGTCCCCCCCGCCCAGTGAAACACATGCCGCGCTCCGAGCTGCATCCAATCAGAGCTGCAGCAGTGAGCGTGTCATCCTGTTCTTCCCCAGTGATTTGCTTATTGAATAAAGGTACATTTTTTTGTTCACATTTACCTGTTTATTAAAATTGCTGTCAATGTTCATTAAAATAAGCCCTCCCCTGAAAATAAGCCCTCTGGTGTTTTTCTGTCCAAAAAATAGTAAGACAGTGTCTTATTATTGGGGAAACACTGTAAGAACTAGTTCTTGTTCCCTCTTACTTTACCTATTCCTTCTTTTAGGTTGTATCCTTAATGTTATAGCATTTCTAGCTTTATTGATGGTTACTATAGTTGACAAAGCTGACTGGTACCTATATCTCCTAGAATGTGCTTCCATAGCCCTTATATTTGAAAATGAGAATTTAGCATTTATAGTATCACCCTCTTAAAATGTCCTAAAGTTGTCCTTCATATGGGGTTTCTCACTTACACAAAATGACTGTGGATATGAAGAAATCTTCCCTTACTCCCTCTCCCCTTTGTCCCATCTTGATTTCCAGATAAGGAAGACTCTTCTTTATATGGCTTTAATCTATCTCCCTCTCAGAATTTATGCTCTAGTGGTTTCTGTATGCTCCTAGAGATCTTGATACTCTGACCTCTAGAAGTTCTCACCATTATTGGTTGATCTGTCTAAATCAAGTTCCCCTGACTCTTTGTCATGGCTGGCTCTGCCCTTGGTGCTGAAAGTCTATGCCACATACTGTCCTAGACTGGGACAGTAAGTCTAGATATATATAATTCTTCTTTAACTCTGGGCAAACCATTCTGTTTCTAGGATAATACTCCTGAGTGACATTCTGCTCTAGATGTGGCCTCATAAATAATGAGTTGAGTTAGCAAACACATTCTAGGTCTTGTTGAAACCAGATATTTTTTCTTTGGTCCTTTCTTTTTTTACTCTTCTCACAGTGCAGTAGTCATGACCTCAAATTTTCTTAATAATTGAGAAACAATTTTGGGAATATGTGGTAGATGATATAAAAATTCCCTTTCAATAATAAAGTATATATCAACCTATTGGCTCTCTAAGGGTTGACTGCATTAGATCTCTGCCTGATATTTCTACTTCTCACACCATCTGAGGTTTTATTTCTCTGTATTTGTTATAAACAAGTTTTAGAATTGAGATCTTGATAAATATGTTAATAAATATTTATGAAAAGTCTAGGGCATACTTGGCACTTGGCTTAAATTCACCTAGAAAGATTTTATTTCTTTAACTTAGAAGTAAGAAAGGAATAAATTACATGTATGTATATTCTTTCATCTAATCTGTCATGATTAAATAAATAAATAATAATATAAATATAAATAAATATAAATAATAAAAAATAAATATAAATAATAAATAAATAAAATGATTATTGTTAATTATCTTGGTAAGTCACAATTTTGTCCAGGCTGTGGATGGCTACTGCATTTGAAAGATTTTAGTCATCAAAAGAAAAGTCATCTGCTTTAGCAAAAACATATACATATACAAAACATATACATCTGTTCTAGCAAAAACATATACATACAAACACATTCACAGAAATATGTGGAAATCAAGTTTCAGGGTTCAATAAATCTATGAATTGAGATTAGCTACTAGAGGTCTGGGACCAGGAAAAAACAAGTTTAGTATGTGCTGTTTTCTAGCTTGCCATTCTATGGCGATGGATCAAGGAAAAGACTAGCACTAAAAGACTAAAGTCTAGTGAGAAACCAGGAGTAATTCCAGAACACAGGCATAGGATATAGCCAAATGAGTAAAGCAGTCAGTGTAGATAGATGACATAGAAAAGCCAGTTTGATTCAAATAAATTCAACAATCACTTATTAAGTCCTTATTACATGCCAGATACCATAAGACCCTAGGGATAAAAAGACAAAAACCAATTAATACTGGTCTTCAAGGAGCTTGCATTTTATTGGGGATGGGGGTGGAAAGAATATAATGTGTACACATATGAGTAAAAATAAAATTAATACAAAATAATTTCAAGGGGAACTAACAAAAGGGATCAGGAAAAGCCTATTGTAAGAGGTGAAAATTGAGCTGAATTTTGAAGCTAGTTGGTGAGAATGCAGAGCTGAATCTTGATGCTAGAGAGGTGAGGATGCAGAGCATTCTAGGCATGGTGAATAGGTTGTATAAAGATATGGGGTTGGGAGAGTGAATGGGAGATATTAAGGAAGTAGAATTGGCAAGAGATAAGACATAGGTATTGTTGAAAGTAAAGATCCAAGGATGACTTCTTGATTGTGAACCTTGGTGGTTAGAATGATGACATCCTCATTTAGAAATAAGGAATATGGAAGGAGGTCTGGGTTTAGGGGGAGAGATAATAAGTTCTGTTCTGCACATGGTAAAATTGAGCTGCCTATCAAATATCTAGGTAAAGATGTCAGGTACAAAGTTGAGGATGGGTCCTGAAAGTCAGGAGACAAAGATTGATATAAAAATTTCAGAATCATTTGCATAGTTGAACCCGCAGGAATTTATCAGATCACAGGGTAAGAATATTGAGAGAGAAGAAAAGAAGAGCTAGGAGAGAACCCTGGGGCATATGTAGACAGACATGGGGGCAAAACACGGGTAAAGATAGAACAAAGGAGAATGAGAAGTATTAGATAGATGGGTAGACATGAAATGAAAACAGATTAGTTTCATAAAAAGCACAAAGACGAGAACTTATCCAAAAGGAGGGGGGTGGTTGAAAATATAAAACAATGCAGAGAGGTCAAGATATCTTTGGTGAACTTGAAAAGATCAATTTCAGTCTCGTAATAATAGGGTTGGAAGTAAATGGGAGGTGAGAAAATAGAAGCAGGTTAATAGCTTTTTCTAGAAGTATAGTTGTGAAAGAAAAAGAGAATATAGGATAGTAACTTGAGGAAACCCTAAAGTCAAGTGAAGATTAAAAAAAGATGCGTGAAATCTGGACATATTTTTAGACATTAGGGAAGGCGCCAATAGACTGAAAAGAGACAAATTGCAGTTATCAACATTCTTCTTTTGATGTGGTGCCTAGAACAGAAAAGAATCCTCCAAATGTGGTGTTCTCAGGTCAGTATATGATAGGACTAAAAACTACCTCCATTTCAAACAGTAGTCTTCTATTCAGCATAGTATGAGAGTCAGTGTGGCATAATGGAAAGACCACTGGACCTGGAATAATTTATTTTCAAAGGATTCATATCCTAGACCTACTATTGACTAGTTGTGACCATAACAAGTTACTTATTCTGTCTGAGCCTCAATTTATCCATTTGCGAAACAGGATAACAAAACTTCCACTGACTAACCCTACAGGTTTATTTTGAGGAAAGTGCTTTAAAAACTTTAGATTATTTTATAAAAATGAATTGTTAGTAATACTTCTTTGGAGGGGGAAGAGGTCTATACATGTGATTTCACTAGTATTGGGAAGTCCTTATATAAATACTCATATCCTAAATGTTCTAAAATTCAAATCTTAAACAAAATGTTCTGAAGTCTAAAGTTCTAAATGTTCCAAAAAGTCTAAAGTTCTTAGTCTTAGATGTTGGCCTAGGGAGATCAAATTATATGTCCAGGGTCACATAGCTGTTATATATAAGAGACAGGATTTGAATCTTGGTTTTTTTGACCTTGAGGTTTGCTATTAATTACACTAAACCATCTTCCTTGGTAATAATGACAATAAGAATTCAGCCTAAGAACACCTGTGCTTTTTTGGTTGTATTGTCACAAACACTATTGACATATATAGAATTCTCCTAAAACCCCTGGTCTTTTTCAAATGATTTTCTTCCATCTGCTTTTCTCTTATTCTGGGCCTAGAAGCCTATACAGAAATGTGCCAGAGTCAGCTTGAACCCTTAAGAACAGATTGATAAATTTTCCATATGAGCATTTACACCTCAGAAATCAGTGAATACTAAAAAAAATCAGGGCTTTATTTATTTATTTTTGTTGTTGCTAATTGTCTAGATTTAAGAAAGTGATGGAGAAAATGTTAATAGAGATTAAACTTAAAAGTGTGAGCACTTTTTTTTCCTTTCTCAGACAAATGGTTAAACATTTGCCAATAGTCCCATATATTGGGACTCAATTTTACTAGTTTACTACATTTTAAATTAAATCCTAATTTGCTACAATTTTACTCTCTGCTAAATTTCACCTTCATTTTTGCCAATGGAAGAGCACATTGTAGTCAGAGGATCTATGTGGTCCCAATTACAGCTTTACCATTTGCTATTTGTATGACCTTGGGAGAATCACATCATTTCTTTTGGGCTAATTTTTCTCAATTATAAAGCAAGGGAGTTTGTTATTTGACCTCTGACGTCCCTTCCAGTTCTAAAGCTTTGATCATATGATCTACCTGTTGGATCTAAAGCATTTCATCCAATGTTTTTAAACTTTTTACCAGCACCAAATCATCTACAAATTTGCTAATCATGTCTTATAAGCATTTAATTGATCATTGAGAAAAATGTTGAAAACAACAGGACTAAATATAGACCTTGTAGCAATACACTAGCATCCTTCTTTGGATTACAGTGATCTATTAATCATTGCTCTTTAGTTGTTTAATACAATTCCAAAATCACTTATGGAAGGGAATAAATTTATAGTGCCTACTATGTGCCAGATACTTTTTATGAATACTGTCTTACTTGATCCTCATAACAACCCCATGAGGTATGTGCTTATATTATCCCCATTTTGCCTATAGTTGAGGAAACCATCATACAGAGACTAAATGACTTGCCCAGGGTCACAGTTAGTAAATATCTGAGGTTAGTAAATGTGAACTCATGTCTTCCTGATTCCAGACCCAGTTCTCTATCCACTGTGCTACAAGCTACCTCTAGCCTTATTAGTCCTACTATCTTTTCTCTGTGACAGGTATATGTTTTATTTTCATTCATTCCACATGTTTCCACCTTATCTAGAAGTATATATTAAGGAGCTCTCTCAAGTATCTGTTCATATCAAGGTGTACTATACTTTGATGTACCAGGTTGGTAATCCTGTCAAAAAAGAAATAAGATTAAGCTGGCATAACTTGTTCCAAATGAGCCCATGCTAGGATATAATATCATCAATTTCCTCTCTACTCATAAACCATCCCTTTACTAATATGTTCTAGAGTTTTGCCAGGAATTAAAATCAAGCTCATTGATTAATAATTTGAAGAAGTTACCTTATTAATGTTTTTGGACTCAATTGCAGGATTTACCTCTTTCTAATTTTGGAAGGTCAATGATCAGGGCATGATGATTTGAAGTAATTAAGAGTAGTAAGCTGAACTTTAACCATCCCTTCACTTGGTTTGGATTTCAGTTCCTTGTTAACTATTTTTGTTCCATTTTTTTCCAGTTCAGACATAACTTTCCTGGGTAGAGGAAATAGAATTGAAATGGAGGTGAATAGTTTTGCCTTCTCTCTGTCATCTATCATTAATATCGCCTTCATGCTGAGTGTTTCAGTTCAATTTAATACACTTTATTAAGTGCTTACTACATACTTAGGGAATAAGCTCACAAAGTCAAAAATGAAATAAAACATTGACTCTTTTCCTTGAATTTCCTTTTACCAGGAATAGAATTTATATGTTCCTTTTCTTGTCCTGAACATTAATTGCTAACTCTAACCTTCTTCATATTATTCTTATAGGACCATAAATTTAAAAAATGATCCTTAGTAACATGCATTTCTTTCATCTTCTGTACATATATTTCTTTTAAAAATCAACATTGATTAATGAGCTCCTTAGGCTACCACATCAGTTTCTTTAGATAGTTCCTTCTTTTCTTCCTCAGCAGAATCATCTGTGTTCATGTCACTTGATCTGACTTCTCTTGTCAAATCTTATACCACAGGATCTTTTATGACCCTTTCTTTGTACTTTATGAAATTTGTTCTTCCATGGTCTAGGTTAAGGATCAGACCACTCCATTTGTTTTCTTTTTGGTTTACCATGAATTCTAAGATGGTATATGATTGTCAGATTGTAGATTTGGATTTGGAAGGGCATTCAGAGATCACCTAATCAAATGTTCTTGTTCCTCTCTGCTACAGTGCTTTTTTCTTTTTCTTTCTTCTTTTTTTTCCTCCTCCTCTTTTTTTTTTTGCAAGGATAGTGGGGAGAGAGGAGAATGTGCTTTAATTTTTTTTTGTAGAACTAACCAAGGCCAATATTCTTTAGGACTATTCAACAAATTTTAGCTCTTTAAAACATCTGGACTGAAATACAAAGGGCTACTCAAGCCTGTGAAAAGACCTTACTGACTTCCTGCATCTCACTCAGTAAAATGTTGCCAGCCTTTACTCCTCCCTGGGTTAGGCTGAGTGAATTATTTTCACCTCCCATTATTCCCTTGATAGCTAGTACCTAGCTGTACAAATTTCCTTGAAGCATTCATAAGCCTTAAGAAGAGAGTTAGCAAAACTGTGTGTGGAGTAATGGAGCTAGTGATCCTTCCTTACCTCCTTGTTGGTAGGGCACTCATTTTAAGATAATTGAACCCAAACAGAGAGAGAAGTCAAGTGACTTGTCAAAGGCTATTCAATTAATTAGTGGTGTAGACTGGAGCTCTTATGACCCTTAATCTAATACACTTTTGACTATATCCCAACAGTTGCCCCCAGCCTCAGTTTCCTATATTTGTTGTCATATATATGTGTATGTGTGTATTTTGACTCCAAGTCTAGCAATTCTCTCCACTACTCTACATTAGGATGTGAATTGAAGTATTCTGGGTCTAAATCTAGTGCTCTTTCTACTTCACAAAGATAATGATAGGCACTAAACCTCTCATGTCTCTCTCTTACTTAAATATGTACGTGTATGTTTATATATTTATATACACACATATGTGTATCTCTCACTCTCTCTCACTCGCCTCCTTCTTCACCCCCTCTTTTTACCCCTCTCTTTCTTTCTCTCTCTCCATTTCAGGGGTGGGGCAATATAAGGGAGGTCCATGAAATAAGAGATCTCTGCTAGGGTTCTGTTCATTTTGCAGTCATTGAATAAGCAGTTATTTTTGCCTATAAGTCAAGGGCTATAAGTCACCCTGACTCATGTAGTAGCCCCTTCTAAGCCTTTGAGCCTATGATCACTTGATTGACTGCAAAGATCCTATAAAATCCCAGGTGTTGTGTTACTGTAGAAGGTGAAACTCTATGCTGTGCAGTCCTAGAGCATGAGAGATCACCAAACAGCTCAGCCCTTCTGGTTCAGTTCAGTCCTGTCTTTTTTTCTTTTAATAGACAGCCCATGCCTGGGCCATAGCCAGGAGTTTAATGGCAAATTAGGCCCACTCTCACTTACTTCCCCAACTTTCTTTGAGTATCTTAACAGGGAATGGGGAACCTCAGTCTGTGGGTCTGGCCCTCTACCCTAGACTTGATTTCATTTGGTCCTTGGCAAGTTCTGGAAGAAGTGATATTGGTCTCAAATATAGCCTTCAGTCTCATGGAATAAGGCAGTTCTCATTTACCAAAGAATAAAGATAAGGCAATCAGACAGCTTTCGCATATCCAGTGCCTGTCAAGTAATGGTTATGTAAATTGACTGACACCAAAGGACTGATCCAAAGTAATTTTCTAAAACTGAAATCATTCCCTCACATTTGGTAAAACTTTCAGGCTTCCATGGGAAAATCAAGCTTTATTTTAAAAATGTACTTTGAAATTCGAAAAGGGAGGTTGACAACAGCTTCCCATTTAAAAGAGAGCTGACAACTAGTGTTTCAGAGCTTGGGGAAACAGGTGATACTTTATACTGATAGCCACAGCTCAGGTGAATAGTAGCATGAGACAAAAGCATTTTTTAACACTGATAGCCTACTGAATTCTCTTCCTCCTATTTCTCTGTCTCCCTTTGTCACTTACCTTCTTCTTGCCCAAATTTTCCTTCCTTCCTTTCTTTCTTTCTTTCTTTTTTTTTTTTTTTTTTGGTACTCTAGGCTCCTTTGAGGATGCCCAGTTTGCCTAGCTTGGAGCCAGATTCAAAAGGAGCCCAGGCTATATTAAATTAATTAATTTATTCCAGAACTCTGATTTCTTTTTTTTTTTTTTTTAAAGCAATCGGGGTTAAGTAACGTGCTCAAGGTTACATGGCCAGTTATTTCTGGGTGGGTGCTAAGTATCTGAGCCAGAATTCGATTCCCAGGTCATCCCGACGCTGGAGCCAGTGCTCTTACTCGCTGTGCTACCTGGCCGCCTCAGAGAACTCTGATTTCTTAAATGTAGGAATCTTTGGGTCAGAAAACCTCCTTTCCTTAACTGGACATAATATGAAACAACAAGTTTCATCATGAAAAACTTCAAATGGGGTCAGAAAGAGTTGGATACAACTGAAACAAATGAACAGCAACAAAGATATCTCACCATATTATGTCTGATACATTCTATTCCATCTAGTTTTGAATTTTGATAATGACTCCTTGGTGGTTTGTGAATTCTTTGAAAGCAGAGATCACATGAAAAGAAATCTAAGTAAATGAATCCATAGGATGCTCATTAAATGTGAGGATGATTATGATGCTTGAATTGTAGACTTAGGCCTGGAAAACTTGGAAGTCATCTAGTCCAAACTCTCCTAACACCATTTTAGAGATGAAGAAACTAAGACTCAGAAAGAGTTAAGTGACTTGTCTGTCTTGGGATTTATACCTTCAGTCATCCTGAGTATTGCTGAGATGACAGTGATAATATACATCTTTGTAACACATTTGTGAATTTTATGTATGGCCTTTTGGGGCACAGTTATTATTATTTTTAAAATTTAAGGCCATGTATAAGATATAATCCTATTTAAAGTGTTCAGTATGGGCAACACATAACATTATAATTTGTCACTAGAAGAATTTTAAAGCTCTTTTTAGAGAATGAAAACATACTACTTCTCAGGGATTAAATCAAGAATCATTGCTTTAAAATGGTGTTAACAATCTAGTCAAAGGGCTAGTTCAATACCACTATTGCTGGAATAATTCTTTTCCTGTAAAAGATTTTCATTTCAAAATGGGCCCACTGTTTGTTTAACAAATACAGTGTATGGTGACCAGCCCCATTGCCAGAGTGAAAACTCATGATTTCTGAAAATAGATGAAAAACTTTTTTTCTAATAGGTAACCAAATACTAGCTATATCATTTAAAATAAAGAAATTAATGTAGTTTGGAAACTAAATAAGGATAATATTTAAATGTAGCTGTATATTCTTTGTGGTTATCTTATCTGGTGATTGGCCCAAAACATCCTGGACTGCCCTTCATGCTAGTTAGGCTGCAGTCACTCCCTACAAAGACGGTGAACTAGAACCTAATATTGTTAGAGTTAGAAGCATGAGTTTTTTATTTTTTGTGTGTGTCATGGACCCTTTTGCCAGTCCTGGAAAGCTCATCAACCTCTTCTCAGAATAATGTTTTTAAATGCTTAAAATACAATCACATAGGTTCACAAAGGAAACCAATCATGTTGAAATATAATGACCAAAATATATTAAAAAAAAGTTCATGGACCCCAAATTAAGAATCCCTGATTCTAGTCCAATCCCTTCATTTTACAGATGAGGAAATCAAGGCCAAGAGAAGCCAGATGAATTGCTGAAGGTCACATTGCTAGAACTAAAAATGAGGTGTCCATGACAACTAGTTTAATCCATTTCCCACTGCCATATGACTTGTTTCAATGGAAAGGGCACTGGCCCTGGACTCTGAGGACCAGGTTTTGAAAACAGGATCTATGCCTTCAATACTATGTAACCATGCGCAAATTAGTTAACTTGCTGGACTTCAGTTTTTTCATCTAAAAAATAAGGATTATTTTCTAAGATCATAATCAGGTTTCAGTCCTATCATCCTAAATACTATTCTGTTAGACCAAATGTAACAGCTAGGTGGTGCCACAGGGCACAGAGCTCTGGTCCTGTAATCAATAAATCCTGAGTTCAAATTTGTCTTCAGACACTTACTAGTTGTGTGACCCTGGGCAAGTCACTTAACCTCTGTCTGCTTCAGTTTCTTCAACTATAAAATGGGGATAATAGTTAACACCTATCTCCCAGGGGAGTGGTAAGGATTAAATGAGATAATATTTGTAAAGGGCTGGCACATAGTGGTCACTTAATACTTGTTTCCTTTTATTTGGAAGAAGAAAGTTCATTAAAAGCCAGTCCTTTAAATTTTTGTTTAAATATTTATTAACAGGCAGTTGGCGAAGGATCATGGGGTCTTTAGGTTATCGAGTAATCTGTTCCCTTGCTTTCTGGTAAGCTTTCACTTAAAACTTTGTAATACCATACGAATATTTAAAGGATCTATGGTTTCTTTAGGTGGGAAGGACTTATTGCACGAATCCTGAGGCACATAGACATTGAGGTACTGGTTTAAGTTTTCAAAGCAGAATCTAAGAGGCAGAATCCAAACCAAAGCTCTTCTTGCCTCTTTTATCAGTATCCCATCCACCAGGTCCTCCTGTCTCTTTTACCCAAAACAAATCAAGAAAAATAGTATTGTGGTTATAGTGGTAACAAACAAAAAAGCCTCTCAGAAGAGCCAGACTTGGAATGAGAGGGCTTTGGTTTGAAACCCATCCCTGCTGCTTCTGTGACCTTGGGCAAGTTATATCCTCTCTGGGCTTTTGTTTCTTCATCTGTAAAATGAGGGGGCTGTTACCTATGTGGTATCTGAAGTTGCTTCCAGCTCTAAATTTAGACCTCCCCTCGAGGCCACAGGTTTCCTACCCCTTGGCCAGACTCTTATGAACTTTCCTACATAAGTGTAATCCTTTACAGTTTTAAACCTGCCCTGCCTTGTCCTGTTCTCATAGGAGAGCTATTTATCCCTAATGGTATGCTATCTCTTCAAGTAGACAGCCAGTCACTATGAATTAAGGGAAAGAGGCAACTAACAAAGAGAAATGAAATGAAGATTTTAGCCCTGATGATAAGCCATAGATCTTTCAAAAAGTCACCTTTCCTCTTCTAGCCCTCAGTTCCCTTAATCTGAAAAATAAGGAAATTTTGGGACCATGTTATTTCTGAGATCACTTCTCATTCTAACATTCCATGACTCAGTGAAATCTTTGATTTGGACAGAATGATTTCAAGAGGTTTTATGGATGATCACTCATTATCATGATATGATTTCATCCACTGCATTGTGTGTTTAGGCTTCTGTCTCTAGCAAGTGGTTTATTTTTCCATCACCACTAGGATCAAGTTCAGTATGTTTACCTGCCTCTTGTTCTGGTCTAGAAAGCAATTCCTCAACATTTTATAGCAGATAATCTAAATTATTTTCATCCTTATCATCAATAAACATTTATTAAGTGTTTATTATGTGCAATATATTGCATTAAGCACTCAGGAAAGAAAAGAAAATGTGGTTCAAAGATTTTTCCATTTGATATGGGTTTCTTTAGGTGGGAAGGGCTTATATATCGTTAAATGAATATTTATTTGCTGGATATGCATGGAGTACAAACACTGCATACTCAAGGAAACCAGCACATTATTCAGTGAATAGAGCAAATCAGAACTAAATCCCTCCTCAGAAACTTACTAGCTATATGTCTCTGTGCAAGTCACTTAACCTCTTACAGTCTCAGTTTTCTCATTGGTCAAATGGGGATGATGATAATACCTTCCTCACAGGGTTGTTGTAAGAATCAAATGGGGGTAATTTATGTAAAGAACTTTATAGAAATTAATGTTTTATACATGCAAGCTAATTTTAATAAAATTATAGCTACTTAAACACTTAAATATGAAAAGAGGGACTTTTAAATGGTATATAAATATGAGTTATTATTAAAAACATTTTATCATAGATTTAGAACTGGAAGGGACTTCTGTATTATCTTTTCTAACTCCCTCATTTGACATATGAGGAAACTGAGACCCAGGGAATCTAATTAACTTATACACAGTAAGGTAAAATCATGAATGGTATATGATATAATAAACATTTATTAAGTGCCTACTATGTGCCAGGAACTGTGCTGGGGGGCTGAGGATACAAATTAGAAAAAGAAAGTATCTATTTTAAAGGTGTTTACCACGTAATGGGAGAAGACAGTATACAACAGGAAACTGAGGATATGTGGTAGTGGGGGTGGGGGGACATCAGAAGGCTGTGGTGCAAGGGCATGATGATTGTGGAGTTGAAACCATGCCAAGCAGTTGGTGACAAATAAAGAGATGACTAAGATTCTGAGCCCTTTATAAAGGGACATCATGGGAACTTAGTTCCTTTCACTGCAGAACCAGTAACTCCTTGCATTGTACCATGTTGCCTGACCAAAACTTCAATCAGAAATGAGAAATCTTTAGATGCCAAAGGACTCCGAGAATCCTGAGAGGTTCCACATCTGAAAAGAACAAATCAGAGAACTAGTGGTAAAAAGTCAAAGACACTGGCTAGACCTCAGGAAACTGGTTCTTTTTCCTACTCTGTCACTTACTGTGTGACTTAGGACAAATCACTTAACTACTCTGGGTCTTGGTTTTTCTCATCTGGAAAATGATGGGGTTGGACTAGATGAACTAGATGATGTCTCAAGTTGCTTCCAGCTCAATCAGTCTGGGAGTCTCTTTTGCTATGTGTTGATGACAAAGCATGAAAGGTTACTCAAATGCAAACACTCCCAATTCATTTATTAATGAATTATGTCAAGTTTTATTTTCTGCCACGAACAAGAAAAGATAAAAGATGACTGCTTTGTTGATTTTCAAATGCCTTAAACAAATATTATTTTATCAGCAGGTATCTTCTAAACCAAGATTTGGGAAACCTAAGGTCATTGCCCTCCGACTCAGATCATAGATCAACTTCCTAGAGATAAAACTGCTCTCATGGGAGAAGAACATCTCAGACTATGTGGGTCTCTAGGCAGTGGTTAGAATGTAGACTTCACTGTTTGTGGGAGCTGCTAGAGGAGGTCTAATTTCATAGAGATTGATACTGTACAGAATCCCTAAGTTCCTCTTATGTGTGGAGAAAACGAAATGAATATTGTGTTGCTAACTTGTGATAGACTAATAGCAACAATGAGTGTGATATCAGTGCCTAATTCAGGCGGGCTATTGTAGAGGGCCATATTTCCTTATTGAGGTTAAGTCAATTCAATAGACTTCTTAGCCCAGGGTTTGCAAGGTGGCATTAGTCACCTGTGTCTAAACAACAGCAGCCGCTTGCCTCTGTACTAGGCAGAAAGTGGGGTGGTCCTATATGGAGAAATGGACATGATGCCTGCCTTAATGACAGCTGTAATCTGATAGAGGAGGCAAGAAAGACAAAAGAACCATCCATATGGCTATGTATGCATATCCCAGTGTTGACAAGAAGAGGTCAAGGGATATGCTGGTGGGTTATTTGACTGCTGCCTTATCCTTCTACTATGCCTGGCTTAAAGCAGAGAGGGGTGGAGTAGCTCAACTGTCCCAGATTTGCCAAAGGTAAAAAAAAAATGATGGCCTCTGGATTTCTGGGACAAAATGCAGAATAAATGATTTGACTCTGAGAACAGGCTCCAACTTGAGGTACAGTCTCAAGGCATCATGTATCCATGTTAAGATTGCTGTTGTCGGGGCGGCCAGGTAGCACAGCAAGTAAGAGTGCTGGCCCCAGAGTCAGGATGACCTGGGATCGAATCTGGGCTCAGATACTTAGCACCCACCCAGAAACACCTGGCCATGTAACCTTGAGCAAGTTACTTAACCCCAATTGCTTAGGGGTGGCCAGGTGGCTCAGCGAGTAAGAGCATCGGCTCCAGAGTCGGGATGACCTGGGATCGAATCCAGGCTCTGATACTTAGCACCACACCCAGAAATAACTGGCTGTGTAACCTTGAGCAAGTTACTTAACCCCAATTGCTTAAAAAAAAAAAGATTGTTGTTGTCAGGGTTCTATCATGTGGGCCTGACCAGGGTCAACTCCCTATCTGCCACTGCAATTTCCCAGCTGAAAGTAGGAACTGAGTGGAAAGCTTAGATGAGGCAGATGGACAGGTAATCCTACTTTCTCATTTAAAAATAGGAAATACACTCAGAGAGAAAACACAGTTCTTATTGAGTCAGTAGAGGAAAAGGGATTTCTGCATATAATTTCATTTTACAGCAGATTTGGCTGAAGTACATTCATCCATTTCTGATGTTTGTAATTTCAGTGATCTCTCTTTTATTTTATGTGTTGGTCAACCGGAAGCCCCTGAAGAGTTGTGGATAGTAGAATGACATGTTCAAAGCCAGTAGTCATGGAAAATTGCTTTGTATTTGTGTAAAGAGTATTTTGGGATGGGGCTGAGGCTCAGTTATAACTAGGTTAAAGTGACTGAGATTTTTCCCAAGATGCCAAAATCTAGAAGCATAATGGATAGACAGCCCAAGTATTATATTCCTACCCAGGATATACATTAAAGGCCTAGGGGAAGGACTCTGGTGCATTGTGTAGACCCTTTCAGGGGTTCTTAACCTGGGGTCCATGAGCCTGTTCTCAAAAATATTTTTTTTTATAACTGCATTGCAACATAATTGGTTTCTTTTGTAATCCTATACACTTTACTTTTTGCATTTAAAAATGTTATTCTGGGAAGTAGTCTGTAGACTTTGCCCAATTGTTACAAGAATCCCTGGTACATAATGATGGTAAATATATCATATAGCTATATTTCATTATATTTATTATATATCAATGTATTACATGTGATATTAAATATTGTAATACTCATGAAGGCTTGCAGAGCACTTTACAAGTATTATCTAATTTTATTCTCATAGTAACTCTGGGTGATAGGTACTATCTTATCCCCATTTTACAGATGAGGAAACCAAGGTAGATAGAGGTTAAGTGACTTACCCTGTTAACCCCCCCCTCCCCCCCACTGATCCTATACAAGGCAGATTTAGAAGACATAGACAAGGATCATTTAAGATGAAGGCATGGATAGATTGCAATCTGCTCTGAGAGAGAACCACATTGATGATCATCATTGATTATAGGACTGAATACTTGATTTCATATTTAGTAGATTAGGATTACTTTTGTTTTACTTCTCAATGCTCTTTTGGACAAATTACAGAAATACAATCAATGATAATCACAATACATAAAGTATCAGCACCAGATAAAGCAGCATACATGTGTATTATGAAAGAATTGTTACTATTCCATGATACAAGGCCAATTTAGAAAGTGAGGGCAACAAAATGGGTATCTGTCGGACCAAAGGAAACAGGAAATTCCCTGATTTGAGGTCACCTTGCCTCTATTTCCCTTAAGTGTGTAAGTTGAAGAATGGCTAATAACAAGATGAACAATAATAATAAGTTGTGTATTTGCAGAGTGCTTTCCAGTTTACAAAAGAGTGTCCAATTGATTCCAAAGGCCCAGAGGGTGGCTAGAATTGGAGTTAGAGGGGATATAGCTTCCCTTTAAAGTTGATGATTCTGAATGCAAGGTTTCAGGGGTCTAACAAAAGTCTCCTGATGATTTTGTTGTTTAGTCTCTGAATACATCTTCTTATCCAGGCTGTCATCTTTACTCTAGCTAGGCTCAGGTTGATGGTTTCAATGATCTTTCCATAATAATCCTCTAACTCTGTTTCTGATCAGTCCACTGGATGAGGGCTTGATTTTGCACATATTCCTGTGATTGATTCCTGCTTCCAAGTCTTAGTTTTTTGGATTTTTAAAAAAAAGCAAATTGCATCTGCCATATGCTGCACCGATCCCTTAATTGATCCAAGTACTTTTGAATTTGATTGCAGAGCTGTCTGTAATATTAGCATCATTTATCCTTCTGAAGCACTTTTGCACATGAATTCACAAATGTACCTCACCCAATACTGCTGCAAACTGAATGTGCAGACAAAGAGGTTAAATATCTGCATCAACAGGTACTCATTTATGTATTGTTACTCTTGTTTACATATGTCATTATTAGATTTACATACTAACAAATTACAATGTCCATATTCAATTGTTTTGTAAGTGTGTGTGTAGAATACACACATACACTTCTTCCTCTATCCTGGCCCCTCTCCCCCACCCAGGTGCTTCTTTAAGCTGTACTTTTATTATTTATTTATTTTTGCTTTTTGGAGGGCAATTGGGGTTAAGTGACTCGCCCAAGGTCACATGGCTAGTTTTTGTGTTAAGTGTCTGAAGCCAGATTTGAGCTCAGGTCCTCCTGACTTCAGGGCCAGTGCTCTATTCACTGCGCCACCTAGCCACCCCAAAGCTGTGCTTTTAAAAATGTTGTGGGTTTAAGGAGTAATAACCAATAAAAAATTCTTTAATAAGTACCTACGTGTGCACGGAGTAGTACAAATGAATCAGTATATACAATCAGACAACACTAATTGGAAGCAGACCATAGAAGCTGTGAATCTAGTGGATAGCACAGTACCTTGTCACATAATAGGTGTTTAATACATATCTATTGAATAAAGGGATTTTAAAGCTGGAAGAGATTTAGATAATCTAGCCCAACCCAGTTATTTAATAGATTAAGAAACTGAGGCCCAGAAAGATTCAGTGACTTGCCCCAGGTCAGACAGCTAGTTAACAGGCAGAACTGAGACTGGAAAGCCAGGTTTTCTGAATGCCAGTCCAGGACACACCAACAGTGTAAGCAACATGCACACAAATTGAAAAAGTCAATAATGAATTGCCATTCTGTGGAAACAGAAGGGTAAAGGTATATTGTGGGGTGGCAGTGAGAGGAAGCTGTGGGTGTTGAATGTTTAGACAGGGAGGGTAAAGGAAGTGGAATTTACTACCTCTGTTTCATTTAGCCAAAAGGGGAAGTGGATTTTAGGACCTGAATTAGTTGATCCTTGTCTAGGTGATGAGGTAATGTGATAATCTAAGTCAAAGGCCATGTAAAAACACACTTTTAGAAGTTTAGTCACTATATTCAACCTAGTTCATATTCTCTGGAAAGTTGACTCAAGTTCATGAACCTTTCAGGTGAATCCTTGTTGCATCCATAAGTACTGATTTAAGGAGAAGTAGGAGGGCAGTTACACTGAACACAAGCCAAGTATAAGCTGGTTTTCTAAATGAACTGGTAGTGGAGGGGGAGAGGAGAGGAAGGCAAATATTTGTAGAAGGGAGGCCTCAGTCTTGAGACATCTCATTTTTTTTTCCTATCTTAAGATAGGTATGGAAATTGCCAGACATTAGGAATTCAAATTCAAACTGAATATATCTTCCAGGAGGACATATATACACATAGGTACATGTTTACACATACATGTTATGCATATATACATATCTATATCTATCTACCCTTATGACCTTCTTTCCCTTCTCCACTCCTTTCTCTAACTTTGGAGTTACCTAGACACTTCAATGCTTGTAAAGGGTAGGGCACTCATCATCCCTACTAGCCCTTTCAAAGATCTTCAATGCAGAGAAACACCAGGCCCAAATTCAGAACAAACTCAAATGAATGCAAAGTCATATGATCCAGAATGGGCTGCTACCAGGAACCCAACTAGTTTGAATCTTAGGGCTTGGACTTTATGTAAGCACAAGCTCTTTCCTCTATAAGTAAATACCAATTAGATGGAATTGTTGAATACATGTAACAACACCATAATCTCAAATACTCTGCTGGTAAGAGAAATGTCAGGGGAAAGTTTCCAAATCAGAAATAACTTCATTGCACAGACCTCATAGGCACATGTGGTCATTGTTAATCTTGTGTTGATGAAAATAATGGCTAGTGGGATCCATTGCCAATTTGATTTGAGATTCAAACCCAACTATTTCCTAGAGAGTGAGTTTTAAATAAAACTTAGGTTATCATTGGCTTTTGTGGCAAAGAATATGTACAGATCCCTGTTGACAACAATGCTCATGTGCTATTGGGTGGAGGACTGGGAGACAAAGGGGAGATCATGGATGACATACATCTTGTATGTTTACTGAGTGAGATGTACTATAAATCACTATGTGTGGGAACATAACTGAGTATACTATATACACAAACCCTTCATAACTAGGTTTTCCCAGATTTAGAAAGTCAAGAATGTGACTCTCAATTTTGTATTTCATTCCCCCATTTTTTTTTGCCACCAGTCCTTAAAAATTATTTAGCCAGTTATCCATTCACGGCACAACTTAGCCATTTGTGCTATTTAAAAGAAAGGGACCTATTTCAACCACAAACACTTGAGAGATTTAGGATCTGTTGTTGTGTCAACACCAAAATGCTTTTGTGACAAAATTTTTTTTCCCACTGGGCCTCTTTCTTGTTTTATTTTCTAAAACAATACCAAACAAACCCCCTCCGAGTTATATGCCTTTGCTTTGAGGGAGGATGCCACATTTTCACTGTTCCCCTTATCCTTAGAGACAAAAGCTTTGAAAAATTAGGACCATGTTTCAGTCCAAGATATATACAGGCTACTTTACAGCAAAATGTAATGCATTGTTTCGAGAGGGATATTCCCCCCCACCCCCCTACCCCCTCCTTGGGAGAAAAATACAGAATCTTAAACTAAAGCACACTTCACTCGGTTGGTCTCCCCAGCCTTCTCGGTGCCAGCAGCCACAACGCAAGCTTTCATCTTGGCTTCAAAGTGTGGTGGATGGAGGTTGGGGGGTGAGGGGCGGAGAAGAAAGGGAGGGCAAGTTGAATGCAAAAAAGGGAAACAAACAAACAGAAAAGAGAAAGGGGGAAGGGGCTGAAGGGGAGGAGGGGTGGTGGTGGAAGGGGGGAGAAGAGAAATAGTCTATCCTTCAAATATCAAGTCCCCACGGCTGGGCTGCAAGATGCAAAGCCTTCACACAGCCTTGCACTCCTGTATATTTTGTTGTTACTGTCACTTCCCATGCTGGGAAGATTCTTGTCATCCCTCACATATTTTATCCACAGAAAAGGCTGCCCTGCCCTGTGCTGGGTGATTGAGGCTGTGCCCCTGGTGTGCCACACTATCAGTGGTTCCCAAGGCTGTCTAGCCTGGGAAAAGCTGCATGGACACATTCCAAAATCAGCATTACATGCGGTATTGTTCTTGCTCTCCCTGATTAGAGTGCACACAATGAAAACAACAGCAACAGCCTCATTTTCGAACCCTCCTCCCCACACAAGGCTGGTCAGAAGCTGTTTTTCTTTCTCGTGGGTTTTATAAAAGTTAACTGCTTCAGTGCTGGCCTGCCACTGTGACTCGGTGACTTCTAAGAACCCACTCACGCTGCGAGAGGGTCAATCGTGATCCAGAACTGTCCCACCCACTCCTGGGGAGGGATGGTGTTGATAGACACCCCATGTTTGCATTGATTTAACTTCTAACTACCGGGCTTCTGCCTCACTTTATCAAACCTTTCTTCCTTGAATTCAGGTTCTTAGATAGAATATCTTTTCTAAATGGGCATGGAGAAGAGAGGGAGCAGTTAGGTAAGGGGGTGGTGCGTAGCTATTTAAATCTTAATAATCCACCTGTATCAAGACTACCTACGGCCAGTCACAGTCCCCTCTGGGAATCTCCCTCTATATCCTTCACCCCCCCAACTGGAACTTTTGGATAAAATCTACTCCGTTCTTTTTTTCGTGTGTGTGTGTGTGTGTGTGTGTGTGTGTATGTGTGTGTGTGTGTGTGTGTGTGTGTGTGTGTGTGTTTGGCTGGGAAGGAAAGGTGGGAAACAGATTTCTACTTTAAAAGCTACAGGAAAAAAATCACTTTGAAACAAATAGAAAAACGACATTTTCTATTTAAAAGAAAATACTTTCATCACCCAGCCTGTGACCTACTTATTTCAAACAATAGTCAATACACAAAATTACACTATAACCAAATAACATTCCTTTGGAATTCATTTTAATAGGATTTGAACCTTCTGTGAGTGTGTATGTATATGTGTGTACTAATTAATTATGGGAAGAGTTATATGAGTATATACTCAGGCCATTCAAAATTAAGTGAACTTAAATGCTGAAGTTTCTGTGAGTCAAACTCTTTGTGAGAAAAGTTCTTTCTTGGCAATGTGGTGGGGTGGGGGGGGGGGAGAAAGTTCACAATTAAACAATCTTTAAAATTAATTTTTAGACTTGGAGACAATATACGAATTTACTATATCAAGAACTCACAGATTGAAGGAGTTTAAAGGAGATGAACATTTATTTCTAGGATGGATAATTTCTTATTCTTTAGGACTACTGTTTGTAGTTGATTTTTATCGGTTGCTGTTTTGATGCACACATACAGACATAAACAAATTTCCCTTCCCCCTTCCATTTCTTTTTGTTTTCCATTGCCCCCTACATTTTTGCAAATATGCCTAGAAAATTAAATACAAAGCTAAAATCGAATGTCATGCATTTTGATGCATTAAAGTTGAGGTTAGAATTTCATGGGACCTTGGGTAAGTTATTTCCCCTTTCTGGAGTTTTCTCATCTATAAAAAGAAAGAATTGAATTAGATAGATGATCACTAAGATATCCACTTTTAGTTCTGAAGTTCTATATGATTCTATATTAGTAGGAATATCCACACCTTTGAAATGTGGTGTTCTAAAGTATTAGATAATTAATAATTATCTTAAATTAGTGTATCCATGGTTTATATAATATGAGGAAATTAACTTTGCTATGGGCACTGTATTTCATTCAGTGACTTCTACATGTTGGAATTTAGAAAAAAGATTGAGATATTAATAACCCCATATCTGCACATTAAATTGTAAATTTTAATTATAAAACAGATTCTTTCATATAGCACAAGACTATTATTATAAACCTATTCTACCATTCAACTTCAGTATAGAAGGATTCCATTGGAGAAATAAAGATATATTACTTGCTCTATCTTTGGTGTCTGTCTTGAGACCAAGCTTTGCATTATTACAAGTGTTACCTTATTTTATAGCCAGGATTTGGTCATGGCCTTGCCTTCAGATGCAGTCAGAGAGATAAAAGGCAAATGTTTACCTTTCAGTCATTCTCCCTGATTTATAAATGAACATGGAAGACTTCTAAGTATAGTAAGGTCTTAGATATGAGCTATTTTCAATCCTTGTGATCAAAGGGGTCATCTTGGTTAGAGGTCTGGTTTTTTCCCTGTGTCTGTCCTTTTACTACCTGTGTAAGTGGAGATGATCCTGGAACAGTTCTGAATTTAAAATTTTAGGTGACTTCAATCAGAGTACTTGGCATTGAATTTCCATGGAATTTCTTCGGAATTTCACTCTTTAGCTGCCTATGAAAAGTTGGATTGTAGGTTGTTACGCAAAACCTCTATAGATCAGACTAATTGAATGGATTAGGTGACCTTTTGTTTATAGGTTTAAAAATGATTTATAAATTGTAACAGGATTTTAGCCTTACTATGGCTAAAGGTCAAATACATGACACTATTGGTTACCGAGCTAATTGTAAATTCCTATTCAAGTCACCACTCTTGGCTTCTTTTTCCTCATCATAAAATGAAGCAGTTGAACTACACCATAGCACCATAGATTTAAAGCTGGAAATGTCAATAGAAGTCGCTGCGTCCAAATCCCTTCATTTTACAGATGCAGAAAATGAGCCTCAGCGAGGTTAAATTAATTGCTCCAGGTCACACAGGTGGTAAGTACTAGAGCTAGCATTTGAACTTGGGTCCTCTTGCTCAAGTTGCGCTACAACTTGCACAGCATTGTATAACTTGCTGATTTTTACATTTGAAGAAATGGATGCCTAGAGAGCTTTTGTGACTTCATAGATCAAGGATTTAGAGTTGGAAGGCACTTCAAATGAACTGTGGCATAGTGTCTTCCTTTTACAGATGAGAATACTGAAGTGTGATGAGATGAAATGTTTGCCAAAGGTCACGCTGGGATTTGAACCCAGGTTCTTTGATTCCCGATGTGGTGCTCTGTTCTGCCATATTGGGTAATCTCCAAGGTCCTATTGGATTCTTAAATCCTACAATTAAACAGCATTTTCAGTATCCATATTTAATTTCCCAGATATAATCCCTTTATCAAAATTGTTCAGCTCCCTAGTTTACAAATGGTTGGTCTTCCTGAAACTCCATATACTGTGTCTAAAAATATGAATGTGCCACTACCTAGGGGCATGATTCTTTGTACCGTAAAATCTGGATTCTAAGTCAAGATGGCAACTTACAGGATGATGCATGAGGCAGAATTGGACATGGCTTGTTTGACAGCAGCTGTATTGGCTCCGTGTTCCTGGTGATATAAATGTTCCTTTTATTAGTAAAGCTCATTACTTCTGACTCAGAAGACAGATAGAGAGGAGATGTAACAACATGCCATTTTATAGACACTCTCTCTCTTGGTCTTAAACTCTCTGAAAGTAAATGTTTGCTTGGATGAAGTAAAACTATTTAAACTATATCACAAGCAGATCTCTGGGAATCATGATGCCATTTACACTGACACTAGTATCTCAGACCACCTCTTGATAATTTGTTTAAGGAGCTACAATGCAGGACATGTCCTTGGATCCTATTTCAGGAAGCTCCTCTTAAGGTCTTATCATCTGGTTATTGACTTGCCTCAGGAGTGAGTGACCCAGTTAATGAAGACTTTGCAAAAATGAGTTTAACATAAAAACAGACAAACAAACAAAAAACCAGACAAACAGTGCTAAAGGTAACTTCATCACCTCTGAATTAGGGGCTATCATTGAATTTGCTGAAAAGGTGACCTTTTAGGTAGAGTGAAAAGAGTGCTAGATTTGGAGCTGGGAGATTGGGTGCAATGGCAAGAACACTTGCTCTGTATGCAGAGGACCTAGGTTCAAATCCTTCCCCTGACACCACTTATGTGACCTTGGACAAATCATTTAACTGCCTTAGACTTCAGTTTCCATATCTATAAAATGGAAAGATTGGACTCAATGGCCTCTAACTCTTCCAGCCCTAGATTTTTGAGAGTATGAATTGGGTTTGAGTCTTGACTCTGTAACTTTCTAGTTTTGTGACCTTAGATAATTTCACTGAACCTGAATTACTTTATCTATAAAATAGGATGATAACAATAATTTTTACTACTGACTTCACAGGGTTGTCATGAGGAAGCCACTTTGTAACTGCAAAATGCAGGACCATTATCATACTGCAATTTGCCCACGTTGAACTATCTGAACCTTAAAATTCTTCTTCTGTCTCTTCCTCAAACCATACAGATCCAGTTTGGTAATCATAGTTACACTAAGAAATAACCAAGACTCTGTCACTCACAGGATGGTCTTTGTATCAATAAGGTAGAAGTTAAAGTTACAGCAACCCAGTATCAAAACTAGCAATTGGGTTTATGTGGATTTTGGTGCCCAACACCTCTTGAACTAATGGAATAATGAGACGTGCTTTGGCACAGCTGTCTGGCATACCTGGGCTAAATTTTAATGCAAACGGCTGCGTTGCAACTTGCTGAAAAACATCCACTTCACATAGGGCAGTATGCTGTGGGGCCCCATGGAATGTAGCCAGGCCTAGAGCTGTCGGTTACCTGAACTTACTTGGATTAAGTTTCCATTGCCATGGCAGCCAGGCAACCCCCTGTAATTATTCCCGCCAACTAACAGCATTGCCTCGTGGGACAGATTCTGACAGATTTCGTCTCCCAGATGGGCAGTTCTTGTTTGCCACCTGAAATGTTTCACTGATGAGTGCTGCTCCTGAGGTCACATTGGAAGTGCCCCCACGAAATAGCTTAAGCCTGTGTTACAAGACTGAAAAGTTGTAAATTATCAACCGCATGAATAAACATGCTAACCAAATGGAGAAAGAGAATGGAGGGACTGTTGTTACTTGGTGAGCCCTCTTCTTTCATCAAACTTTCAAATTAGTCCTTTTTCTCATCCCATTGACATTAGGGATGAGCTTCGTGGAGACAAGCTAAGAAGGCCGAACAAGCAGCCTGTGGTATGCCAGGCCAGGCAACTACAGTAAAGTACAGAAGGAAAAGAAAGGAAAAGGGCAAGACCCTGAAAACCATTAAGAATGACAAGGAGGATATAGGATGAAAGATTTAACCTTGTCCCAAGAAGAATGACAGAAAGAGGTTAGAGTTGGAAAGACTTACAGAGGCATCACATGTAGTCTAAAAAGACAGAGGAACTGAATGTATTCATTCAAGTCTCCAGTTGAATATGGCTTTGGGGAAGGGATCTGGGAGCCAAGTCATAGGAAGATACAGTCAGAATCCAAATGATCTTGAATACCCATGGATGAGTGGTGCTGTGCCAAGAATCCACAGACATTCTGCAATGGCAGTCAGTCTCTCCTCTCCAAGAATTTCCATTCTACAAAGAGCAGAACTAGAATATGGCAGTTGTGAAAATTAGAGGCAAACTAACTTCCCAGAATCTGGAAAGAATGGAACTTAAAAACAATCAGACATTCTCTTTAAAAGAGATCCTTATTCTCATTCTCTCTTTTCAATTCTATTTTACTTTGTGTTTCTTCCCCCCCCTCCCGGGGGAAAATAAAAAGAGAGACTGGTCATATGAGATAGTGGAAAGGGCAATGTATTTGGAGTCAGGAAACTTGGGTTTGAATCCCAGCTTTGCCACTGACTGGTAATAATAATAATAGCTATGTTTATATAGCAGCTTAAGGTCTGCAAAGTGATTTACACATATTGTTTCATTAATTCTCACAACAATCAGGATGAGGTAGGTGCTAGTATCATTTTCATTTTACAGATAAGGAAACTGAGGCTAAGAATAATGTTTAAGCAGCTCAACTAGGACCACACAGCTAGTGAGTGTCTGAGTCAGGACTTGAACTAAGTAAGGTTTTCTTTTCTCCAAAAACTGGGTGCCACCTGGTGCAAGTCATTTCTCTCTGGGTCTCAGTTTCCTAATGTGTAAGAAGGGAGCACTGGATTAGATAGCCTCCAAAGTACCTTTGGAGTCCAAATCTCATGGTCATGGAAATCTGAGTTTTTCTTCTAGCCCTTATCATCTATGTTAATGTCACCAATTTGAAATATTTACAAGTCTGTATTGTCATTGAATTTTCACATATTAAAATTTTCATGCCTTTTTTTTTTTTTTTTTTGCTTTTTGGAGGGCAATTGGGGTGAAGTAACTTGCCCAAATTTACACGGCTAGTTTGTGTGTGTGTGTGTGTGTGTGTGTGTGTGTGTGTGTTAAGTGTTTGAAGCTGGAACTGAACTTGGTTCCTCCTGACTCCGGAGTCTGCGCTTTACTCACTGTGCCACCTAGCCACCCCTTTCATGCCTTTTCTCACCAACTAGGTCCTTTAAAGGCAAGAATCATGTCTAATGCTTCATTTATCCCAGAGTGTCCAACACATTGCCCTATATGAAGTTGGAATTAAATAAATATTTAGTGATTGAGGGAGGGAACAAGAATGTAGAGGAAGTCTAGAAGGAGAGGTACTGGCATTCAAAAATTTTTGGGAAAGAGAAGTATGGACTTTTGGGGGGGAAAAGAGGATATTTTGCTTTCTTAATGATGTCTGAAAACTAATGGTAAAGTTTTGGCTATCTCAGGGAACCAAGCCAAAGATTCCCTTAGGGCACTTAGAAAATAAGAAAAACCACACATACTAGTTGTGTGACCTTGGGCAAGTCACTTAATCCCAATTGCCCCTCCAAAAAAATAAAAAAGGCAAAAAAATAAAAAGAACCACACAAAAACCAGGCTTGGGGGATGAGAATGGAGGTGGCATAGATTAAGGTGATTCAGAGTTTGAAACTACAGATTCTGAACCTGAATCTATTATTTACTCTCAGTACAATCTTCTTTGGGTCCCACTTCATTTATCTGTAAAATGGTAAAGTTACAATTTTGACCCGTTTTTAAGGGTGGTGGTATTGGTCGTGTCAGGGACAGAACAAAAAACAATTAAAATTTAAAAAAAAGCCAAACAACATTATATAAAAATGGCAACAAAACAAAACAAAACCCCAACAACCCTGAAACCACAGTGGTATGACTGAGTCATCACATTCTTTGTTCTAACCTCATTTGTGTACATAAACATATACATAAATATAATATAGGTACATTTAAAAAATTTTGGACATACATAGATCAGTATTCAAGAGTATATTCAAGTGAATAGAAAATTGAAATAATCCAATTACATTATCTTATTACTGATCTGAGTAGAGAAAGCCCAGTATTTGTGGAATCCTTGGGGTCATTGTTAATAAATGACCAGATGTAGAAGAGAAGTCACATTAGATAAATGGGTTGTTAGAGAGATATGTTGCTGTAAGGCTTATATCATCTTGGGTAGGTACTTAAAAAAAAGTGTGTGTGTGAGTGTGTGTTTTTTACAAGTGGTTAAGATGAGAGGCTGAGAATCAAGTATAGCTGACAGACAGCCTGTTTCTATAAATTCTCTATAAGGAAATGTAAGTCGCTGTGAAAGAACACTGCCTAAACATAGGCCTCAAATCACTTGCCAAAGAACACTTGTCACGAGGGCAGCATAGCCTGTCTGTATTCTAATGGATCTGATGACGTTTTTCTACCAACAAAGTTGACAAGACACAACAGGCTTATGGCAGCTACAAATCATTTCCTTCCTGTTGCAAAATGCCAATGCCATCCGAATGCCTTTCACACACGGCACATTTCTCTGGCACTCTCTGGAAAACAATCTGAGGAGGAAGCCAGCCTATCACTAAGGCCTAGGAGTCCATCCCACTGAAATGTCAGAAATATTGTAAATATTAGTGATGGGCCAACCTCAGAAGTGTTGGAGGTTCAGTCTGGGACAGCATCCAAGATCTTGTGTGCTTATCCAAACACTTTTGATCTTGAAAAATTGGTCCATAAATCTTGCAAGAACAGGTTCTCTGCCCAAGATTTACAATATTCTTCTGGTTTGGTGTGGCTGGAAATAGCTTTTCTTGGGAAATGTTGGTATTTTCTTTTTCTTTTTAAATTCTAATCAAAGCCAAGATAGACCAAGGTGAATATTTAAAACAAACAAAAAACAAAACTAATTTTCAATTCTTAGAAAAGTCAGTTTGAATTTTGAAGTTTGAGTAAAAATGTTCTTGTCAGTTCTTTTATTGAAATCAATTTGACCACCTTGAGTGAATTATAGTATATATAACTTTTATTTGCTGAACTCAATCAAGATGCAGTCAGACTACAGCTTTTAAGAATGGTTATAAACAGGTGTGCTATTGACTGCAAAGATAAAACATGTTTTTGGAAGATAATTTAGAAACTAATACAATGTTAGTATAATTTAGACTATACACACAAACAGATATTCCTATAATATATAACATAATCTGCATAAACATGTACATATTATTTATTTGTACATAGTAGGGCTTCTATACCCTCATTTTCAGTAACAGCGGACTTTCCAGCCCTCTCCCTATAGAGATTCTAAGAATGAGACCTATTTGGCCTTACCGGATTTACACTTTGAGTCTGGGTATGTCAAACTTTGGAATTTCCTGGGGGATAACTTATGTTGCAATGAATTTGTTGCTATACTAAGAAAATGGGGCTTCTGATTTAACCAAATGTAGAAGACCTTGTGCTTTATTTGTAAAAGGTTTACTATTTTGTAAGGCACTTATAGTTTAAAGCAATTTCAGCAACAATGATTGAGGAAACAGAATGATAGATTCAGAAGACTATGATCAGAATTCTCCATTAGCTAATTGGACAGTTGTGTGGAATAGTGCATATAGTCAGGGCCTGGAGTCAGGAAGACCTGAGTTCAAATCCAACCTCAGATACTTCCTAGCTATGTGACCTTGGGCTAGTCATTTAACCTCTGTTTGTCTCAGTTTCTTCAACTGTAAAATTGGGGTAACCATAGCACCTATCTCCTAAGGTTATTGTGAAAATCAAGTGAGAAATATTTGTAAAGTACCTAGAGTAGTGCCTGGCACATAGTAAACACTATATAAATATTTATTCCCCTTCTCTCCTAAGAGAGAATCTTTTTTGTCTTTTTGTTTGGCACATAAATTGAGTAGAAAACATGAATTCTACAAATATGTCTGTACAGACAAGCATGAGAAGGCTATTTGGCTTTGTATATTTATGATAGTGATTCATCCCTTTAATTTTGATAATTAAAAATAGACCTTAGCCTATCAATTCATCAATAATTAAGAACTACAAGGCTAACACATTAGCATAATATTTCCACTAAACTCATGGTGTTTCAAAGCAAATGACGTAATTAGGAGAATAAACTGAAACAGAGAAATTGCTAGGCACAATTGGAGTATTTCCACAAGACACATTAGGATTTCCCTAGTGACATTTATTTTTTGATAGACGAAAAGGAGTTATTGGCCTCTGTTATCTTCAGAATTACCTTGTTGAAGAATTACTAGTGCTTTTATTTTCAGTAATTGCCATCCATGATAACTGTAAAGCCTGCTCCTAGGGTTGTAAGATATATAATTGGAAGGGACTTTAGAAATTATTCAAGTCAGTCTCTTCACTTTATAAGTAAGGACTCTGGATCTCTGAGTAGTGAAGGGAGACTTAACCTGAGACCACATATGTGGAGTGCAGTAGAACTGAACAGGATTAAAACGGAGGTTTCCTGACTTCAAATCTATGCTCCTTATAAATATGCCTTTGTTTGAGTCACTGCCTGACTCCTCATGACCATATTTGGGGTTTTCTTGGCAAAGATACTGGAGTGGTTTGCTTTTTCCTTCTCCAGCTCATTTTGCAGATAAGGAAACTGAGGCAAACAGGATTAAGTGATTTGCTCAGGGTCACACAGCTAGTAAATATCTGAGGCCAGATTTCAACTTGGGAAGATGAGTTTTCCTGACTCCAGACCTGGCATTATATCCACTGTGCTACCTAGCTTCAAAAAATGCCCTAGGGATCCCTTAATGTGTTTTTTTCCCCATGGGCTTGATCTCTATCTCTTCTCTCTGCACTTCTCTAATCTCAGTTTTTTCATCTGTACTTGAATAATATAATAGATCTATGTCTTCAACCATGAGGGAACTCCCTCAAATAAAGTAGAGCATAGGATCACAAATTTAGAAATGGAAGGGAGCCTAGAAGGTATTACATTCAACCTGCCAATGCTTCCCCATCCTGTACCACATTTTAGACAAATAAACAAACACATAAGAAAATGAACTGAGTCTTCTCATCTCACCCAGGCTAGAACATAGGGGCCCATTCATGGGTCCAATCCCACTTTGATCAGCCTGGGAACTTTGAACTGCTCTGTCTCCAATCTGGGCTGGTTCACTCCTCCTTAGACAACCTGGTCATCCCCTTGCTCCTGGGATCTCACCAGACCAAAATTAGTGCAGCTATCCTATCTACAAAGCCCAATTTAGTTCAGAACTCCCAAGCTCAAGAGATCTACCAGCCTCAACCTCCCTGGTAACTGGGCTTACAGACTTATATGCTGTGCCCAAGTCTTGTACATATCCATGATTTTCCATAAATTCTTTATAGAAGATCTATCTCATATACTAAAGACCTTTCCCTTCTTTCAGTTTTTTAGGGATGATGATGAACTTATATATAGCACTTTCAAGTTTTCATAATGGTATATAAGAATATAAAATTTTCTTCAGTCATTTTCAGTCCTGTCTGACTCTTCATAATCCCATTTGGGTTTTCTTGGCAAAGATACTGTAGTAGTTTCTCATTTCCTTCTCCAGCTCATTTCATAGATGGGAAGATTGAGTCAGAGTAAAGTGACTTGCCCAGGATCACAAAGCTAGTAAGTGTCTGAGGCCAGATTTCAATTCAGGATGATGAGTCTTCCTGACTCCAGACCCATCCACTGTACCACCTAAATTAATTAAATAAGTTATATTTATTAATGTAAAATAATAATTTCTATCTCTATAGTGCTTTAAGCTTTACCAAGGGCTTTCCCCAAAACAACCCTGAAGGAAAAATATAGCAAGTAGTATTATTAATACAGATGAGAAAACTAGGTAGGAATGCTTACCCCAGAGTACATAGTTAAACTTGTGAGCTGCCATTTAAAATCCGGTATCCTGACTTGAAGACACTTGTGTGTTTTTTCACTACTCCTTCTCTAACTCAATAAAACCTTTATTTCCATGGCATCGTGAAAAATAACTGATATGAAACAACTAAGCAATGTTAAAGCTTTTGGTGAAAATCCATGCCAAATAAAAATATTATCACCAACATGAAACACGAAAGCAACATTTAGGTTAAAAACTCAATAGTTTAATCAAATTCAAGGCAAATTGTGCTCCCCAGGTTAACAAGCCCAGGCCCAGGGCTGCCTATTATTTTTGTCAAAGACTTGGTTAGTGAAGGAAGTAGAGAATATTTCTTAAGTTTGTGGATTTTTCAGAAGTTATTGGAATAAGATGCAAGGTTAGCTCAAAAGCACATTGGATAATTGGAGAAGTGATCAGAAACCAAAGAGAAGAAAATTTGAGAGTAGAAGGTCATATATTTTAGGTGGAAATATACAAAATATGAAAGACTGGCTAATGCCTATTAATAATGACCTGGTATTCACTAAAAAAAACAGTAATCAAATCTTTACTTTATTCCCCAAGCCTGAAACGATCTCCTTTCCCCTCCATTGCCTGTTGCATTCCTCCCCTTCTTTAAAGCTCTGTTCCTCCATAAATTCTTCTCTGCTCCTCTTTGTTAGTAATGATTTTACCTCTTGGATCTCAAATTGCAGTTTATCATGTTTGAGAACATATTATGGTTTTTATCTGCATATGTCTTATTCCCCTACTAGCCTGTTAGCTCCATAAGGGCAAGAATTACATTTTATGTAAGCTTTGCATCTCCTAGAGAACCTGTCATCATGATTTGTACACATTAGGGGCTTAATAAATATTTGGTAGATTTAATTGTGCTCGGTTGTTATCAGACACTAGTACACTATGCCAAATTATGGATTCCTCAACATAAGAAAGACATGGAGAACCTTAGAAGGTGTTCAAAGATTGAAGGACCCAAAAGTAAAACCTTGGAGAGAAAGACAAAGTAATTGGGCACCAACTTAAAGGAAAGTAAAAGGGAAAAAAATCTTTGAGGGTGCACATATTTAAATCATTTAACAGGCTTCCTTGTAGTTGTTTACATTATTTTACTGGGAATTGCCCTTCAATGTTAGGTCAACAATATTTAATAGATTTTTCCTAACTAAAATACAAATGGCCAAATACAATAAATGAATCAAAGTGAGTTACTAAGGTATTAACAGTTACTCATGAAAACATTTAGAAACTGTTATTAATTAGTAATGGAAAAATGTAATTTGGAACATTCTAGTTGATAGAAAATGCTTATTCCATGCAAGCTGAATAAACTGATGCCATAAAATTACAGAGTTGCAGAATTGAATGGGACCTTAAGGACCATCTGGGCCATGTCTTTCCTGAAGCATATTATCCCTACAACATCCTTGAAAAGTGATCATCTAAGCCTTCGTTAAAAGACCTCTAGTGAGAGGATACCACTCATCTAAAATGGAATTATGTTCTACTCAATGTCAACTGCTTTTTCTACATGTTGATATTAAACAGTGCCTTTATACCAGAGCAGCAGAGGATTTTTATTTTCAGAAACAGTATTTTTATAAGCTTAATTTCTATGAGAGGGGCATCAAGGAGTGATGGATAGAGAGCCAGAATATTGGGAAGGTAGGGAAATTTGGAGAGTGAGGGCAAAGGGCTGTCCTACATGGAAGCAATGTGTATTGATAATGGATAATGCGGAAAGACATGAGAATAGTAATAATAATTTTCACTGATATGGTGCTTTTTGAGAGGCAGCCATTGGGTATTGGTTAGAGAGGTAGCCTGGAAGACAGGAATTCTCAGATTCAAGTCCTGCCTCTGATACATACTGGCTGTATGACCCTGACAAGTCACTTAACCTGACAGTGCTTTGGGCAATTGTACAAAGCTAGAAATTGCTAAGAAAGTGCTAACCTTCTTTGGCAGAAGGATTTGCCTCATTTGAGAGTTCACTATACTACTGTACAACCACAGGTCCAGTTCCAATCCCATTTGTTTGATAAATTCTAAACATTAATCAGTGATAATTAATTGTAGGAGGTGAGCATCTGGCCCATTTAAACCTGGTTTCTGCTTGGTTTTTGCCATATGGCTAAAAAGAGTAGATACTTCAGTATAAGCTAGGTAGTACCATAGATAAAGCGCCAGACCTGGAGTCAGGAAGACATCTTCCTGAGTCCAAATCTGGTCTCAGATAGTTATTGTCTGTGTGGCATCACTTCACCCTGTTTGCCTCAATTTCCTCATCTGTAAAATGAACTGGAGAAGGAAATGAGAAACTACTCTAGTATCTTTGCCAAGAAAACTCTAAATGGTGTCACAAAGAATCAGACATGACTGAAAAATGACTGAACAACAAAATGAAAACAGAATTTTTTTTAAAAGGTCTCTTCAACTTGAAATTCATAAGATGATAGGGAAAAAGTGATTCAAATTTATAAGATCAAAGGATGAGTTTGTTCATCAAATTCTCTATTACTAGGCCTAAAATATTGCCCGTAAAAATTCAAATTTAAAGTGCCACTCTACTTTTCAGTTTTTTGTTTCCTTTTGGTCTGGACCTATGATCCATCACTATAGAGAAGTCCTTCTGTGGAAACTCTCTCAATTGGTATAGTTTTGAAAGAACAAGATCAGCAATTTTTCTGTGACCTGTTGTCTTAGAGAGTTGCCTAGGGTACTGAGAGTTTAAATGACTTTCCCATATTTGCAGTTAGTAGGTGTCAGAAGCATGCCTTGAAACCAGGCCTTCCTAACTCTAAAGCTAGCCCTTTCATTTATTATACCAAGTTATATTTCAAAGCTATGCATATCAAATAGTAAACTTGTAAATCTTCTAAGTTTAAGACACACTGCAAAAAATGTAAATAGACTCAAGAAGGGCACATTGCCCTCCTTTAGAGAATGAGATTACAGAAACGGCAACCATGTCCTTTGGCACCACTGAAAGGTCCCTTCGCGCTGTGGGTGTGAGCTAGTGAAGTTTTTCTTAAATTTTGAAGACTGATTAACTCTTTAATTGAATTATATAAAGATTTTCTGGAATCTCCAATTCCTTTTGGATGCTGTCACTAATTATAACCTTTGATACATATTCATAAAAACCTTCTTATTGTAGTTAATTTGGGTGTTTATAATAGTCAAAATGATTTATTTGTTCAGAATTATTCTTAAAACAATATTGCTCTTACCGTAATGTCCTCTTGGTTCTGCTCAATTCACTCTTCGTTATTTTGTGCAAGTCTTTCCATGTTTTCCTAAAATCATTGAGCTCATCATTTCTTATAGCACAGTAGTATTCCATCACAATCATGTACCACCCCTTGTTCAGCCATTGCCAAGGCAAGCTAATATTTCCAATATTTATGTCTTTCAAGTTCTGAATTTGGAAATTTGTTTTAATCACAAAAGGGAACCAACTAAAGGCCCTTTTCCACTTTTCCCAGTTCAATAGAATTTGGCCTCCTGAATAAAAAATTACTAAGGAGATGGGCAGAGATACTAAAACAAATAAGCAAGCACAATAAAACAAAAATCCTTCCATTTCTCTAGGAAGCAATTTGAGCTCAAAATTGCATTAACACTTGAAAAAAAACCCCTGAAAATATAGAAGATGACAATTAAACACATTCCCTATCCCAAGAAGATTTGTAAACTTAGATGACATTTAAATCACAGGATTAGCTTTTTAACCCAATCCTTCTTTTGGCAGAACTAGGAAGGGAACAAAGGGAAAAAGTGTGAGACCAACCTAGATGGTGATACCCAGATACTCAAGAGACAGTCACACTGATACAAGCCCACAAGAGATAGCAGTGGGAGATTGCTGTAGTGTACCACAAATTAGACAATCTCTAGTTTTAACTGTTTTGTTTATTAAAATGGCAGTCTCCCAATCTAAAGAAAGACCATGATTGGGGATTGATACCAAATTACCATTTTCCTTCTTGAATGCCTGGGGAAGAGAGCAAAGATGTGCCTGCTGCCAATAGATTTCCAGTCATTAGCATATTTATAGTTTATTTTGCAGCTTTCTGGGATTAACCTTCACTGCAGGCAACAACATTGCCTGTGATATATTTTTAACCTTCCTACCCGCACAATCAAAGGAACAACACATAAGTTTCTAAACAAATAGGAGATAACTAAATTCACCCAGTCAAACTCCCAGTCACTCACATTCTGATTGGCTTCCAAGACCTGTCTAGGTCATATTATGACTCCTTTATTAGTGTTTAAGGTCAACAGGAGACATGCAAGTGCATCCTCTATCAGGAAGCATAGCGTGTCTCAGGAGTGAAATATTTGGCTTTTAGTAGGAGCTGTGGCTGTGACTCGGAAATCCAGGGAAGTGAGTTAAATGCAGCCAGGCTCCCGGCGCCGAGCTGCCTCCCAGCAGATAGAATGAAGTAGAATAATAGAGGCTTTCCTGCCATTCTCAATATTATGGTGTATTTGTCAGACTTTCCAGTTGAGTTTCTGGAGGCTATTTTCCATTCAGCCTTGCTGACTACAGGCTATAATTCAAAGGAAAGGGCTCCAAGAAGGCAGGTACCCAGCACAAGGTTGGGCCCAAGTTATGGTTTTAGATTGGTGCCAAGGGAGCCCTCCTGCAGGAAGACAGATTAGGGGCATGTGAACTCATTTGGAGTCTGAAGGAAAGTGCAGGGCTAAATGTCCCCAAGTCATTGGAATTCAGCTGTGATTAGATTTGGCAACCACACACACACACACACACATGCATGCTTACATACACGAACATGCACACACATACAAACACACACACACAATGACTAACTGTCACCTATTTAAAGTCAGTGGAGAGGAAAGAGGAAGGTAGTAACTGTAGACTCCCTCAAACCCGCTGTATGCCCTTGGGTAGATAAGCTTTCAGCTTCTCTAGTTCAAGTCATGTGTATTCTTTTCATAGTATGATTCATTTTGGTGGTAGTAATAATTCAGCTTTTGCATTATGGCTAACAGTAAAAATGAAAAAAAAAATCAAATCAAGAGGAAAACAGATAAATTTGTACAGAAAAAGGGAGGTTTTTTTTTTAATTATATGGGTAGTGAGGAATGAGTAACACTGGAGCGCCATATGTAATGAATTATTTGTTCCTTGTTCTAGGGTCACATCCTTGATCCATGGGCACAAGCAAGAGCCTGAATGTGTAGATTGCTGAGATTTTTTCACTTCTAATGGTGATGGAGGATACTCAGTGACTTAAAAAAAATAAAAATCACAACTTAAAATATCAACATGCTCTTTCTATAGTATTGAAAAGAAGAAATAATTATGAATTTCCCTCAGAAGGAAAATTGTAAAAGCAGACTAGAGAAGACTTCTCTTTGAATTTTACTTCCATTTTTGAGGAAAGTAGGTAGGGAACAGAGACTCTTCACGTTCAGTTTGTACTTTTGGCACAAGTTAGATGGATGGACTTGAGATGGGGTTTTTGCTTATTTTTAACCATCATGAATTCTGAGAATTTTCCAGTTTTCCTGGCAGTTTTTGTCAAATAGGGCTTATCAAAAAGTAGATTACTATAGTCATTGACTGCTGTGTCTCGCTTACCTAATCTATTCCACTGATCCATGACTCTATTCCTCAGCCAGTACCAAGTAGTTTTGATGACTGCTGCTTTATAATACAGATTAAAATCTGGTAAGACTAGGCCACCTTCCCTAGCATTTCTTTTCATTAATTCTCTTGATATTCTGGACCTTTTGTTTTTCCAAATGAATTTTGTTACTATTTTTTCTCATTCTATAAAATAATTTTTTTGGTAGATTGATTGGTATGGTGCTAAATATGTAATTTAATTAGGTAAAATTGTCATTTTTATTATATTAGCTCGATCTGGCCATCAGCAGCTGATGTTTTTCCAATTAGTTAGATCTGACTTCATTTTCGTGAAAAGTGTTTTGTAATTGTGTTCATATAGGTCCTGGGTTTGTTTTGGTAGGTAGATTCCCAAATATTTTATAATGTCTACAGTAACTTTAAATGGGATTTCTCTTTCTATCTCTTACTGTTGGATTTTGTTAGAAATGTATAGTAATGCAGAGGATTTATGTGGGTTTATTTTATATCCTGCAACTTTGTCAAATTTATTTATTGTCTCAAATAGCTTTTACTTGATTCTCTAGGATTCTCTAAATATATCATCATATCATCTGCAAAGAATGATAACTTAGTCTCTTCTTTGTGTAATTTGATTCCTTCAATTTCTTTTTCTTCTCTTATTGCTACTGTTAACATTTCTAGCACCAAATTGAATAAGAGGGGTGATAATGGACATCTGTATTTCACCCCTGATCATATTGGAAATGCTTCTAGTTTATCCCCCTTACATATAATACTTGCTGATGGTTTTAGAGAGATACTACTTATTATTTTAAGGGAGACTCCATTTATTCCTATACTTTCTAGTGTTTTTGTTTTTTTTGGTTTTTGGAGGGCAATTGGGGTTAAGTGACTTGCCAAAGGTCACATGGCTAATTTTTGTGTTAAGTGTCTGAGGGTGAATTTGAACTCAGGTCCTCCTGACTTCAGGGCCAGTGCTCTATTCACTGCACCACCTAGCCACCTCTCTAGTGTTTTTAGTAGGAATGGGTATTGTATTTTGTCAAAGCCTTTTCTGCATCTATTGATATAATCATATGATTTCCGCTAGTTTTTTTTGTTGATATGATCAATTATATTGATAGTTTTCCTAATATTGAACCATCCTTGCATTCCTGGAATAAATCCTACCTGATCAAAGTGTATTATTCTCATGATAAATTGCTGTAGTCTTTTTGCTTATATTTTATTTAAAATTTTTGCGTCTATATTTATGAGGGAAATTGGTCTATAATTTTCTTTCTCTGTTTTGTCTCTTTCCGATTTAGGTATCAGTACCATATATATGTCATAAAAAGAATTTGGTAGGACTCCTTCTTCTCCAATTTTCCCAAATATTTTGTAAAGTATTGGAATCAATTGTTCTTTAAATGTTTGATAGAATTTGCTAGTAAATCCATCTGGCCCTGGAGATTTTTTCCTAGGGAGTTCATTGATGACTCGTTCAAGTTCTTCTTCTGAAATGGGGTTATTTAAATAATTTACTTCCTCTTCAGTTAATCTAGGCAACTTATGTTTTTGTAAATATTAATCCATTTCACTAAGAAGGTAAAATTCATGTGCATACAATTGGGCAAAATAATTCCTAATTATTGTTTTAATCTCCTCTTCATTGAAGGTAGATTCACCCTTTTAATTTTAAGGTCTTGCCCCATTTGGAGATTCCTAATCACTTATATTTTGATGTTTCCCATAATTATTTCTGTGGTCCTATCAATGCAAAATTCCTCCATAAAATCAATACACTTAAAATTTTATTATTAATTTATTAATTACAAATAATTAATAAAATTCCTCTGCATCCAAATTTAAATAAAAGAAAATCTGTATCCAATATCTAGATGGTTTTGAATACATAGATATTGCAGAAAGAAGATGCACATGGGTTTGAATATTTTAAAGCCTTATAGCTGATCTAATTCAATCCCACCTCTTTATATATGAAGAAACTGAGGCTTAGAAAAAGGAAGTGACTTGTTTCACTAAGGTCACCTAACAAGTCAGTAGAAGAATTGGATATCAGGGGGGTATCCAGTGAATAGAGCCCTGACCCTGGAGTCAGGAGGACCTGAGTTCAAATGTGGCCTCAGACACTTAACACACTAGCCATGTGACCTTGGGCAAGTCACTTAACCCCAATTGCTCTATCTTCCCCTCTCTCTCCCCTCCCCTCCCCAAAAGAACTGGATACCAGGAAAAACGTAATCAGAAACTATTTCCTTTTTGTTGTTTTCTCCCAGTGTCTAGCATAGTTATTAAATTAATTTAAATGTATTTATATTTATTTATATTATTTAACAAATTACATTAGGGAAACTAGGCTAGAGTGCTGGGGCTAGAATCAGGAAGACTCATCTAGACTCATCTTCCTGAGGTCAAATCTGGCCTCAGACACTTACTAGCTGTGTGACCCTGGGCAAGTCACTTAACCTTGTTTACCTCAGTTTCTTCATCTGTAAAATGATCTGGAGAAGGAAATGGCAAACCACTCTAGTATCTGCCCAAAAGTTGGACATGACTGAAAATTGACTGAACAACAACAATAAGTTTCATTAATTAAACTGCATGTTTCTGTCTCTGTTGTATCTATTCTTTCTTGTCTTTGAAGAAGGAGTGCTGAAGATGGGTCAGATTAAGGGAGGACCTTGTGAGATTGGAAAGGTTTAAGGAACAGGCTTTCATTGATGAGAGTCTGGTAAAGCTCCAGCTTCTCCTGGAGAAGAACCCCCTGAATGGTGGTAGATTGACCCAGAAGCAGAAGAAACATGTCTTGTCCCATTCGCTGCTGCAAGGGGGCATAATTATGCTGTATTTGTAAGTTACCTTGGATTTTTCTCAGCTCTCAAATAATCTGAGCCCCTTTCTCCATGGGATCAATGTTTTTGATATTAAAGATAGTTTGAGTTCTTGTGTGCATCTACTTCACTCCCAGCTCAGTTCATATCCCAGACATCTTCACTTCCTCACCAGCCTCCTTCTTACCCTGAAGAAACCTCTTCTGATCGGTGATTTGCTTACCAGAACTACTATTTTATGAGAGTTCCCAGCCATGTTTGTTTCGCTCTCTGGATTTTTTTCACCTGCTCAACAGTCACTTTTTTCCTGTCCAGGTGCCCTTTTCCACCTCCTCTCTGTGTACTGCTTTCCCCCATTGGAATTTAAACTCCTCAAGGGTAGAAATGGTCTTCTTTGCCTGTATTTGTAGTGCTTAGCAAAGTACTTGACACAAAGCAAGTGCCTAATAATAATAAATGCTCAATAATAATAACTGGCATCTATATAATCCCTTAAGGTTTGTCAAGCATTTGGCAAATGTTATCTCATTTGATTTTCACAGTAACCCTGAAAAATAGGTGCTATTATCATCCCTGTTTTACACATGAGGAGACTTGAGCAGACAGAGATTAAAGCAACTTGTTCAGGTCACATAGCTAGAAATTCCCATGATTGGATTTGAACTCAGTCCTTCCTGACTCTAGCTCCTGCACTCTATCCAATGTGCCACCCAAATACCTCCGTGCTTTCTCTGTTCCCCTCTGTCTCCCTTTCCTCCTCTCTATTCATTCCCCCCTGCCCCACTTCATTCTCTCTCTTTAACTGAACCTAGGCCAGAGGAGCAGACAACAACAGATTAGGAAACCAGATAAAGTCTTCAAAAAAGATGCTGGACACTGTGCTCACGCCATTGCTTCAACACCAAAGCTTTTCTAAGGTTCCATGAAGCATAGGTCATTGCATTTCTCAAAAATAGTCAGGCATCTTTATTGATGCTAAGATACAAAATTCACAAGCTGGCATTCTAAAGTCCTCTATGATCAGGCTTCCACTAGCCTTCTAGTCAAATTTCAAATTACTTCCTTGTGTCTTCTCAACATTCCAGCTAAACTGGTCTATTAGCTGCTTCTTCAATCTCCTGACTCTGTACCTTTGTACAGGCTGTTACCCTCACCTAGAATGCTTTCCCTCTTTTCACACCTGAGTCTTCAAATTCCTAACTTCTTTTCAGGATCAGTTCAGATGCCATCACCTCCATTAAAGTCTTCTGGATCCTGTTATTAGTACTTTTTCTTTCCTAAATTACTTTGTATTTTGTTTTTACCTACCTGTGCTGATGTTTTTCTGTCACCCCTCTTGATAGACTGGGAGCTCCTTGAGGGCAGGGACATTTTTGGTTCTCTCTTTGTATCCCCCAGCACTCAGCATAGTACCTTGCTCGTAGTGGGTATTTGATAAAAGTTAGTTGAATTGAAGTGAATTCAAACTTGAACTAGAATGATCTCTAAATTCTCTTTCTATGACTGAACTCATCCTCCATTAAGGCACCAGAAAATAGTCAGAGAGAGGTGGGAAAGGGTCAGTAGAGACAGTTGGAAGAATGGGAAGTAGCCTGGGGACCCGAGGGAAATAGCTATGACCCAAAAATGTTATATTTAGATAATACTAGATCCTTTGGAGATGTAGCCTAAAAGAGAATCCATCTGTGATGGGAAAATCTCAGTGCTTATTTGTGCCGGTTGCACCCTGGGGCAAGGAGATGGCTAGATAAAAGAGGGTTTAGAATCTAGTTCACAGTGCTAAGGGGCATCCACTGTTGGACAGAGATCCCAGGACAGAAATATTCACAAAGTGGGTGGCCTCTCTGTCTCCTGAGAGGCTAAGGCAACTGAGCATTTGTAGCAACCAGAGTGGGATAACATAATATGAAGTCATCTAGACCATGAAGATTGGAAATTTGGTCCAAATACAAATTTCTGGCCATTAAAATTCAAGACTTTTGTCCATTAAATGTCATTTATTAAACACAACTTTGAGGAGTTCAATATAAATGAATCAGAACCAGGTAACTTCCCTAGATAACTTCCAAAATACATATTGGATTAAAAAGTAAGGGAGCTTCTACAGAATACAATGCATTTATAATTTACTCAGAGGTGCAACCAGGGCAAGATGATCAGAACTTTGTCTCAGGGGAGAAAATTCTTCTGACTACATTTTTACTCCTCTAAGAAGGAAGGGAGAGGCAGAGCCTGGTTGGTGATTGGCAGAGGAAGAGGTGGTGGTGGTTTGTGTGTGTGTGTGTGTGTGTGTGTGTGTGTGTGTGTGTGAGACAGAATAGTAAGAGTGAAGCTAAGCTTTTTCCATTTCTGTTTCCCTATGGGCTCCATGGAGGAAGTTGGAGAGGAGAGGACAGAAGCCAAAGTTGGCAGAACCAGTCTGTCTCCTCCCCCATCCCCAAGTAGAAAAGAAGTAACATTGGACCTGGCTGGTCCTCTAAGTAACAATAGCTATGACATTTTAGGGCCTACCTTGCATCATATTCCACTTGGGGACAGGGCAGATGCCAGGAAGCCATGTGAGAAATAGTGAGCTGGGAGACATTCTATCCCCTCACATCCCTGTCCCCGCTGTCATAAATTCTTGGATAGAGGTTCTTCAAATGCGGAAGGTCTGGGGGGGAGGAAAGAAAATAGTGTCTCAGCCCTTGCTAGAAAGCCATGTCTTTCTGGGATCAACTCTGCCTCCTGTATTCCAAAGATATCTTCCTCCCCCCACCTCAAAATGTTGCCATCTCTGACTTCTTAAACTTTTCATGGTTAAGAGACAGTAGGGAAGGAGAATGGATTGAGACTGCTTTGTGAGACAAGACAGCGGTCTTCTCTTTCTATAGCCTTTGTGATTTACAAAGTGCTTTACAAAAATTATTTCATCTGATCCTTACAATAATGAAATAGATGCTATAATTATCCTCATTTTACAGATGAGGAAACAGACAGAGAAGTTAAGTGATTTGCCCAAGATCTCATAGCGAGGAAGTGTTTGGGGCTGGATTTGAACTGAGGCTTTCCTGACTCCAGGTCCAGTATTCCATCCTCTACAAGGTCATATTGCCTGTATCAAGAGTAACTTGTCATAATAGGAGGCCACCACTCCTTAGGGTAGGATGTATTGTCTGCAGTAGTCTCATGCTAGCTTGGTGTCTCTTTCCATAGACACTGGTATCCTAGGGGTTTTGCTCCTGGGTGCTGCCATCCTCTCCCACCCCCTCCAACTGAGGGTTTCTTCTGTGTCAGTTGCTGTCAGAATAGCTGGTAGATCTTGCTCTGGGTATGACAATTCTTAGTTACTGTTATGGGTCTGTTGAAATAAACATTAGAAAAATCACTGGTAGTGTTTGACATTTCAGTGATGCTTTACCCATCCTTAATTGCCAAATGATAGTTTGGCTGCATGAATAGTAGAAGAGTATTAAAAATATTCACTGGTTGAATACAATAAAAACTGTTTATAAGAGTAATAAAAGGAAACAGTGTTTTGGCATTTCACTTGCTTATCTTTTCAGGTAAGAAAATGAAAAATGCAATGTTTATTTAGAGAAATGCTATAAAATTGCAAGTGGGAAGAAATGAAGTGCATTAAACATGTATTTGAGAGTAGACATTGCACGGGCACTTTTTTGGGGGGGCCGTGGATATTGTACCTATGATTTTATTATGAAGAGAACTCCAGGTAAACAATTTTCTCTGCTAATGCAGATTTATAGTCTTAGAGAATTGTCTGAGAGACTGGGGTTAAGCACCTTGCAAAGGGTTCAAAAAAACCAGTATGGATCAAAAGGTGGACTTGAACTTAAGTCTTTTTGATGCATTGACTAGCTTTCAGTCCGCCATACCACACTCTACAGGTACTGAATTACAGTGAATTGTTACCCTAGTTAGCAGAACTTGGATAAGCACTTAAAATCCATATATATGTACAAAGACCTGCACATTTGCATGTCTGTCTGTCCTGACCCCAATGTGTTGATCTCTCAGAAGTGTTGGTTTTCTTTGTGATAACATATTGACACATGACCCTCTGTGCTGCTGGCTTGTCTCCATTTTGATAGGAAGCAGGGTCCTGAGCTACAGACATGCCAGAGTAGAGGCTCTGTACATTTCAGTGCCCTCTGGCTCACAAGTGCAGCCTTCCAAATAAAACAAACATGAAGTCTAATTTTATGCCTAGTAGCCACATTGCCATTCTTGAAGTATATTGGGACTGGGATTGTTTACTCACTGTTGCAGAGGGCTTGTGAGAGGATAGAAGCTCAGGATCTCTGCACATTGCAAAAAAAAAAATGAATACACTCAAAAACTATGCCAATCCCCACTAGGGATCTTGTCAAATGATTAAATTGCTTGATTTGTGGACTTAAGACTAAAGATTTCTGGGCATGGGGGGTCAAAGTCCACACCATAAACATAGATAAGTTGAAGGAACTTTGTATGTTTCCTCTGGAGAAGGGAAGACTTAGGGGAGAGACTTAATAGCTGTCTCCAAGTATTTGAAGGGCTTTCAAGGAGAAGAGAGATTAGGCTTTTTCTGTTTGGTTTTAAGGGACAGAACTAGGGATAATGGATAGAAGTTGCAGAGTGGAGGAATATTTCAGTTCAAAGTAAGGAAAAACTTCTAGCCCTGAGTGCTATAAAGAAGTGGAATGGGATACTTCCGGAAGTAGTGATTTCTCTCTAACTGGAGGTATTTGAGGAAAAGCTGTGTGACCACTTATCAGCTATGTTATAGAGGGTTTTTTTTCAGGTACTGGTTGGACTAGATGACTTCTGGTCTTCTTTCCAATCCTGGGATTCTATGGTTCCATTATTGAATGAATCAGTTGCTATGGATATTTGGGAGCTTTCTTGGGGGACTTCTCAGTTAATTTCCTTAGACTATTGTGTCGAAGACAATAAAAGTATGTCAGAAATATGGCTTATTAACAGGATAGGTCTAACTAAGTAATCTAAACAACATCACAAATTTTCTTGGACTGGGTCATGTCCAAGGTTCTAGATCACTGGACAGAGTTTTCAGGGGGTGGTAGGTCTTTCCCCAGAGAAATATAAAAAGGGCAAACTATCTCACTAGTTGGTCAGACTGCCCTTAGGTTTAATGTAATCCTGTTCTGTAGCCAGTAGGGTGAGCCTGGCTGGATCCTATGGACAGGGTGAGCTCAATCCCTCCAACCACATATTCTTGGCAGCCACCATAGGTCACACCAACCCACTATGAATCTCTTAAGGACATGTTTACCATACTGTCACTGTTAATCCTACTGACATCAAGTTGGAGAGTTTGAAGCCAGGAGAAATTAATTAGGCCATTAAAAACAGGAATAGGAATGGGCGTTACAATTTCCTAGACCCAAGTTTTGCTAGATACATTGCCATTAGCCCGACACACAGCACAAAATATCAGTTTATGTAAAGGAGGGATTGCAGCAGTGTTGTTCAAATCTTTGTCTGAGCAGAAGCTGTCCAAAATAAAGAAATATCTCTTATATCATCCCATTGTGTCTTTAGTAAAAAAAGAAATGTTCATCCAAAGATATAAAAAGGCTGGGCCATAAGGTTCTTAAATGATGATGAAAGTGTTTTTTAGGAGTCTCTGGCATATATAACTGTCAAAATCCAAAGAATGAATTAACTTTAAATTCTGGATGTTAAGAATATACAAGAACTATGCCAGATCATGAGGTGTATTGGATAGAGTACTTGGAAACAGGAAGATTTGGGATTAGAATCTCACCTCAGATATTGGCTAGCTCTGTGACCTTATGCAAGACACTTAACTTACCTAAGACTCAGTTTCTTTATTCATCTTGTGAAAAATGGGAAAAGGAGCCAGATTTTGAACATGGAAGGTGGCATGGATCAACACAAACCATCATCACTATAGAGGCAGCTAAGTGGTACAGTGGCTAGAGCCCTAGATCTGAGCTAAGGCAGACCTTAGTTCAAATGTGTCTTGACCCTGGGCAAGTCACAACCTTTGGTTGCCTCAGTTTCCTCACCTGTAAAATAGGGATAATACTAGCACCTACCTCTTAGGGTTGCTGTGAGGATCAAATGAAATATTTTTAAAGTGCTTAGCACAATGCCTGGTACATCATAAGCGTTGTATGCATGTTAATTATCATCAATAATTAGAGTAACCATTGGATTTCATCAGGTTTAGCGTAGTAGATAAATGAATTTATGGAAAAATAAGAAGTGACTGAGAACTTCAAAGAAGATCACATACTTTTGATATCACTTAAACGTGATTTTGGGAGATGTAGAAGCGACTGTGTCAACTATAGAAATTGATGAAGAAACGTGAAATCAGCCCAAATGGAACATTCCAAAACCATTTTTTCCCAAAGTGATAGAATTGGGCCTCCATTGAGAGTTGGCTGAAAACAAACATTTATCCTGTATGGAAAATTAGAGGCTCTGTATAATAATCCCTGCAAGAAAAGATGCTGTTCAAAAGAGGAGCCTGTGATACTTTTTGATATTAAGAAATAATGAAGGATCCTCTGACCCTTAAAATAAATTTATTTCCAGGTTAATTCTCAGTTTAACAAGTAAGCATAATATCCATTTTTATATTTAAGTCAAATCTACCAAATAATGTCGTCATTATAATAACAGGAATCTTTGTAAAAGATTTAATCTACTATTTATCTCATTGGCAATTACATTTTAAAAATAAACATCATTCTGCCCTCCCATTTTTTGGCCATGCAAATAAAATAAAATGAAGATGATAATATTATGACCTCACAGTATTACTGTGAGGATATCAAATGAGATAATTTATGTAAAATATTTTTTTTCTTTCGGACAAGACCTCAGTCTTTCATTGGTATAGGGTACTCCTTTTTCTACCAAGTCAAGTCCATATCTTCTCTATAACATAGTTTCAGAGAGTTGCTTGGGGGTGCTGAGCCATTAAATGAATGACCCAAGGACAAACAGGTAGTATGTGTCAGAAGAAAGATTTACTCAGGTCTTCCTAACATAGGCCACTTTGCATCCAATGTGTCATGATGTCTCTCAAGCTGGCTAGTCCCTTTGCAAATCTCTTGAAGAATTTAATAAATGTGAATTTATGAATGGCAAAGGACTTTCCATGGTGAAATCTAGAGATCAGTAGTATAATTGCAATAACAAGTTCATATTCATCTAATCCTATAAGAATTGTAAAATATTTTAACAATAATAACCTTGTGATGTGAATGGTGTAAATATATTACACATAATTTACAAAGAACACTGAGGTTCAGAGATTTTAAGTGACTTTCCCAAGATCATATAGTTAAAAAGCGTTAGAGCCAGCATTTGAAATGAGGCTTTCTTCATCCTGAGTGTGCTGTTCTTGCTATCACCATGCTGCTTTTAATTATGCACCAAAGCTTTTTAATAGGTTGAGACCTAGTCATATTTTGTGGCTGTGGATACAAATTCTACAGACAATTTCTTGGTAATTAGGCACTAGGTATTGATGTAGACTGTTAACATATACTATGTTAATGTCCTGTGGATGCTATTTCTGGGTACTGTGATTCTCAGATATCTCTGGATGCCTTTGTCAAGCTCTGTCCCATTGCTTTCTGTTAGGATTTGATCTGTAGATGGAGAATTGTATGCCAGTGTGGAATATATCTGGCACCCTTTCCATGGAACATTTTATTGAGTGGGAATCCCAGAGATTGTAGAGTATGCCAATAAAGCAAACTGGAGATGTATTTGTATTGTTAAAGAGTATAGAAACACAATGTATCACTCTCTCTCTTTTTTTTACATATACATATATGTATATGTATATATATATGTCTATATACTTCTACATATATTATTTACTTCAATGATCTGTTATTTCATTACTATTATTATTTCTATTCCTTTATAAATGCAGACCACAGTCCATCCACAACTTCGAGTTGCTATTGTCAAATAATTTATCACTGTGTGGCCAGTTCAGTGATGAATGGAATCACAGAAAGAAATGAGCTGGAAGGGACCACAGAGGCCATTTAGGCCAACCTATACCTGAACAAGAATCCTCTCAACAACATAAGCCATTCAATTATTGCTTTAAGATCTCCAGGGAGGATGAACCCACTACTTTCCAAGGTGGTTCACTCATTTTGGGGTAGTTCTAAAAAGAAAAAAAAATGAACTTAGCATGTCATGACACTTGATGAAGGCATGTGGGCCATTTGTGGTTACTGCTTCCTTTTCTAAATGTCCACTAACCATCCTTTTAATATTTTACAATTTGGTCAGGAATAGAATCAAATTCATTGGCTTATAGATTGCTGATTCCATTTTCTTTCTACTTTTGAAAATCAGGATGATTAACCTTTCCCAATCCTTTGTAAATCATTCTAGGTCATCTTTCAAAGATCATAGTGGCTTGTCAGTCACATATATCAGGTCATTCAGTACACTAGAATATGATTCACCTTGGCCTGCCTGGGAACTTATACAAAGGCAGGGAGGTTGATCTCTTAATTGGTTATGCCCTAGTTTGTCTGAATTTAGCTAGGCTAGTCAGTGGACAGCAGAATATAGTTCATTTCTGGGCTTGTACTAAAAGCCTTTTCAGTTAGGTAACAGCTGGCAGAGGTTGCATTACATTGACACAACATTAAAAAAAACCCTGTGATTACTTCAGTAGTAGAAGATATTGGAGTAGTACTTTAATCAACAAAGATCTATAGTATTGAGACAAGTTCTGGCAATGTTCTTCTCCCCCTCCCCTTCCTCATTTCCTATCAATCCGGTGACTCCTGCCACTTTCTCCTCCTTCTTTCTTGTCTCACATGATGAAGTGGACTTATTTCTTACCAAGGTTAACCCTTCTACTTATTCAAATGATTGCATTCCATATTATCTCCTCCAAACGATTGCTGTATTTGTCATCTCTCCTCTTTCATGTATTTTCTATTTCTCCCTCTCTACGGCTCATTTCCTACTGCCTATAAATATGCCCGTGTTTCCCCTTTCCTCAAAAAACCCGTATTTGATCCTTCTATCCCTGCTAACTATTGCCCTATTTTCCTTCTGCCCCTTGTAGTTAACATTCTCAAAAAGGCAGTGCACATTAGGTACTTCCACCTTCTCTTCTTAACTTCTTATAATCTGGCTTCTGACCTCATCATCATTCCACTGAATTTCCTCTCTCCAAAGTTACTAATGATCTCTTAGTTGTCAAATTCAATGACCTTTTCTCAGTTCTCATTCTCCTTGACCTCTCTTCAGTCTTTGAAATTGTCTATCACTCTCTCCTCCTTGATGCTCTCTAGGTTTGGGGGATGCTACTCTCTCCTACTTTTTTCCCCTATTGATTTTACCACTCCTTCTCTGTGTCCTTTCCTGGATCCTCTTCCAGATCATGCCTTTTAACCATAGGTATCCCTCAGGGCTCTATCCTGGGCCCTTTTCTCTTCTCCCTCTACACTACTTCATTTGGTGATCTCATCAACAACCATTGATTTATTTGCCATCTTTATGATAATGATTCTCAGATCTGCCTTTGCTGCCCCAATCTCTCTGCTGACCTCCAATCTTGCATTTCTAACTGCCTTTCAGAATCTGGAACTGGATGTCCAGTAGACATCTTAAACTCAAAATGTCCAAAATATAACTTGTTATTTTTCTTCCTAAAATTTTCCTCTCTCCTACCTTCCTTATTACTGTAAAGGACAGCACCATCTTCCTAGTCCCTCAGGCTTACAACCTAGGAGTTATTCTGGATGCCTCTCTAACTTAACTCCCCATGTCTAAGCTGTTCTTATGGCTTATAGATTTCATCTTTGCAATGTCTCTTGAATATGCCCTCTTCTCTCCTCTGACACTGACACCACTCTAGTATAGACCCTCATCACTTCACGCCTGGACTATTGCAATAGCCTGCTGGTGAGTCTGCCTGCCTCAAGTCTCTCCCCAAGTCCAATCCCTTCTTCATTCAGTCACTAAAGCCATCTTCCTACAGCAGAGGTCTGATTATATCACCCCCCCCCCACTCCCCCAACTCAATAAATTCTAGTGGTTTCTTGTCTCCAGGAGCAAATATAAAAATGCTCTGTTTGACATTCAGAGCACTTCATAATCTAGCCCCCTTCTGTCTTTCTAGTTTTCTCACAGTTTACTCCCCAGTATGTATATGTACTCTTTGATCCAGTGACTCTGGCCTCCTAGCTGTTCCATGAACAAGATCCTCCATCTCCTGGCTTTGGTTATTTTCTCTGGCTGCCCCCACTCCTGGAATGCTCTCCATCCTCCACTCCAATTATGGACCTCCTTTAAGTACCAACTAAAATTCCATCTTCTATGGGAAGCTTTCCCCAACTCTTCTTAGTTTCAGTACCTTCCCTCTTTCAATTTTTTTCTATTTAGCCTATATATAGCTTTCTTTGTATATATGTGTTTACATGTTGTATTCTCCATTGGACTGTAAGTTCTTCAAGGGGAGGGACTCTCTTTTGCCTCTTTCTGTATCCCTAGGGATTACAACAGTGCCTGGTACATAGTGCATAAAATAAAATTTTATTAAACATGAACTGAATTGAATAAATGCTCACACTGAAAATTTAGCTGTCAGCTCACAAATAGGCTCCAGCCTATTTGCTCCCTGAGTATTATCTCCAGGATAGAGATCTGGGCTAATGTAGTATATTTGGGCAATCTCCAAATCACACATTCATGGTATTTGAGGTGGTAGACTCAGGATCCAGAGCAAGACAGAGGTAGAGATAGATATTCATCAGTATGTATTATATATACATATATATTAGTATTTTCAAAATATATTATATATATGTGTGTATCTATAATAGATTAAGTCAATATGGGAAATTGTTTTGCTTGATTATGCACATTTATTAGCAGGATTTTGTTTTTCTTCTCCCCCCCCCATATGTTAGGGGGAGAGAGATAGCATGAAGAGGGAAAAACAAAAGATTTTGTTCAACTGAAAAACATTAAAATAAAAACAAGTAAATGAAAAAAAAATAGATCACACACACAGTGTGTGTGTGTGTGTGTGTGTGTGTGTTTGTAAGGTTCTGCAGTTTGTAGATGAATGAGCCAGGGCCAGTTTGAGACCCCTGGGCCCTCTAAAGGCAGAGCTATCCCTGGTCTAAATCTAATTTGTCAGCCTGGCTAGAATGATACTCAGTTGCAGAGCATTAAAAGAATTAAGTACAAGGCAAAAATCACCTCAGTATAGTAGAAAGAATACTGGATCTGAAGTCAGCGAATCTGAGTTTGAATCCTGGCTCTGATTTTAAGTAAATTACTTAACCTTTCTGGGGTTCAGTTTCCTTACCTATAAAATAAGAGTATTGTACTTGATGATCTCCAAGGTCCCTTCTAGCTCCAAACCCATGATTTACTGTTTTCCCTTGAGGCAGTGTCAAGTGCCAAGCTTGGAGAAAGGACTTAGGTTCAAGTTCTGCCTCTGACACTGTGTGGTCATGGTCAAGTCAATTAACCTCTCTGAGACTCAATTTTTTCATTTGTAAAATGGGGATAATAATACCTGTACAGTCTACCTCCCATGGCTGTTGTCAGGCTCAAATGAGATAATGGCTGTGATGAGAAGTTTTAAAAACATTATTTATTCCTTCCTCTCCACCCCCAGTCTGTAGTGGCAACCACACTGGCTTAACCAGGATGACTGGCACAGGTTCTTAGAGCTGCTTTACTGGGAAAGATAGCTAGCTGTTTAAGGGGTCAACAATCTTTTAACATTACATTCACTATTTCAGGGGTAAAGTTAGCACCCTGAACTTCAGAGAAAATACAAGCAGAGAAATAAAGACCAGCAGACAGGGCTCTGACTGCCTGAATCAAAGCTATACACTTTACACATATTCTTGCATCAAGAGAGCCTTTACATCTGAGCAGTCAGGGAGCTCTGAACATATGGCCACTCAGAATCTCGACCAAGGAATCACAAGATCCTTCTCATAAGCAAGCCCCCAAAGCAAAATACCAACTCAGAGTATGCATACACTTCTCAGAGACAGAAGGCATCACAACCTTCATGACTTAGTGCCTAATTGAACTTAGTGGAAAGTATGAAACCATTCCTACAAGCAAGCTTCCCCTAAGCAAGCTTCCCTCTAGGGAAGGCTCTATGACTCAGGATGTATCACAGCTGTGAGCTAGCTGGGGCAGGGCTCAGAGCAGGTCACATTGGCCTGTTAATGGGCAGTGAAGATCTTCCTGACCCATTAATATTACACAGCTCCAGCCCTCGCAAAACCATATATCCACAGAATCCACAGACATTCCCTGCACATTTTGCAGGACAAGATTACATATTTCACAATCTCCTGATTCCTTTACCCTCTTGCTCTTTTCATATTAGTCTGGACATATTGGGGTTGGCAGACAACCCAAACCTGAGCCACCTCCAGAAAGGACTCCTACTTTCCTAATCTTTGACCAGGATCATCTAGTCTCCTCTGTGGGCTTTTCTCATATATACAGTTAAACTTGAGGGCTGTGACATAATGTTGCTATCTAACATAAACTTTGTATACAGGAAATCCTATGTGAGATTGGCAGGGCAGGGGATACAGTAGGGTAAAGAGATCATATCTGACAGAGTTCATTAAGCAAGTTGGTCCATTTCCTGAAGTAGGGAGTTTGCCCAGGATATAGTAGTTTCCTCTAAAAATGATATTGCATTTTCGAGTCTTAATGGAATGATTAATACTTGGAATTTCTGGCTTATGTTCCAAGACTATTTTTTTTTCAGAAAGGCAGTCATAGTCCATGTATACTTGGTCTTAGGATTTTGTCGAGTATTTGTGTATCACTTAATTTGTAGTAGGAGACCTTGTCTGTTTTTATAAACATGGTTAGAGTTACAATGCCTCCATTTACAAACAATATAATCTGTAGCATAGTCTAGAGGTACTTAACTTGGTGTAAAGTTAGCCTTTAAATGTTAATCCTGCCTAAATCTTCCTAAGAAATAAGATATTTCTTTTATACAGAGACCATGATAAAAATAGAGAATTACAGAATTTCAGAGTTTGAAGGGATTTGTGGATGTCTTGACCTTGTGGTCAAGAACTCAAGTGCTTCCTCTATTTAGGCTGCCTCAACGTATATACAATTTTAGCTCTTTAATGATAGCTGATTTTAAAGTACTGACTTTAAAATATTATTTGGGAGGCGGTATGGTATAGTAAAAAGTGTACTGATTCTGGAATCCAAAGACCTGGGTTCAAATCCTGCCTCTGATAACTATATGTGTATTCTGCAAGTCACTTAACTTTCTTGGGCCTCTGTTTCCTCATTTGTAAAATGAAGGGATTAGATTAGATCACCTCTGGGATAATTTTCAGTTCTAGGTCATATGAAACTATATTGAGCTCACAGAGGCTGCCCATGATTTCAGTCCAATGTATGGCATCCTTGAGTCATGAATTCAAATGATGTTTACCATATTTGGAACAGCTAGATGACTCACTGAATAGAATGCTGGGCCTGGAGTCAGGAAGACCTGAGTTAAAATCTAGCCTTAGATACTTATTAGCTGTGTGACACTGGGTTAAGTCACTTTATCTCTGTTTACTGTAATCCCTTGGAGAAAAAAATGGCAAACCACTCCAGTATCTTTGTCAAAAAATCTCTGTGGGCAGTGGGGCCCATGGGGTCACAAAGAGTGTGACTGAATATGACTGAACAACAACAACAAAATTGTCATTCATCCTTAGAAGATTAGGATCTTAGAGCTTAGATTTAGAGCTGGGAAAGACTATTCTCTATCACCTATTATTTCAATTCTCTCATTATGGAAGAGAAACATAAGGGCCAAAGAGGTGAAGTGGTTGTTCTGAGGTCATACAGGTAGTAAGTGACAGAGCCAGGATTTAAACCTGAGGTATTTGAAATCTAAATAGAGCAGTCTTTTCTGTTGCATCTCTTTAATGCTAGGCTAACCCATCAATTCCTAGGATTACTTTAGCTCCAATCAAAAGGGCAAAAAAAGTGGTATTAAGAGAGCAAGAATGGAGGAAGAATGCCAGAGAGAGAAGGTGAATAATCACATGAAGGAAGTCTGAGGGGAAGAAAAAAGGTTATAGAATTATAGAGTCTTTAGAATTGGAAAGTATCCCAGAGGTAATTTTTCAGCCGATCAAGAAACAAGGGTGTATTATGCCCTATTTATAATGTACCTATATCCTAGGGTTATTGTATGGAAATTATATTTGTAAAGTGTTTAGCAAACCTTAAAGTATTACATAAATTTTAGTTATTATGGTTATGATTATTTTTATGTACCAAGCACCATAAATACAAAGAGAATCCCTGCCTTCCAGGACATTACATCAGGACATGTATACACATACATATATACATATGCATACGTACATACACACGTAATAAATAGAACAGTGATTGTGGATGGGATGGGAAGAGAACTAAAAAAGCAAGGGGATTAGGAAACCTCTTAATGGAGGTGGAGGTTGGACTGAGCCTTAAAAGGAGCTAGGGATCCAAAAGGGGGTGATGAAGAGGGAGAAAATTATAGGTGTGGTGGACAGCATGGGTCCAATACATGTATTGGAGAGAACGGAAAAAGTGGAAACAAATGAAAAGAACAGATAGCTAGAAATCAAAAGGAGAAGAATACAGAGGTGAAAGACAGGGTGAATTTCAAAGCCAGTTAAGTATCTGCTCCTATCCCCAACCCCACAGGCATTTTGATACATCAATTCTCTTGGAGATATGTGGGGCATCCTATATTTTTCTTCTTCCTTCAATAACAGAAAATCTACTCCATTGTTCACATTTAAAATAGCTGCCTTTGGTGGAGGTAGGGGATACTTTGACAATATTTGCAAATACAATTTGAATTTTTTTTTAGAGGTAAAGGCAATCAAACTCACAAATGACACCCTTCCCACAATACCCCTTCTCCACCCCCACACATAGGGCCTTACTTTAGGTAGCTCAACACTAACATATTTTAAAGTCATTCTACATCAGACTTTTAGTCAAGGAGACATAGCCTCTGTATAACTCAATGATCCAGGCATTTAATGTCACCTTTCTAAAGCTGGTCTAAGCTGCTGGGAAATTTATGAACAGTATGCTGTCCTTGCTCAGACACCACATGAATGTAAGTATATGCTACAGGAATAGAAGCCATGTTGATAGCACTTTATTGATAGGTTTTACTTTTTCCCAAGAAAATCTAGAATATATGAAAGAGACTTTTGAGGTCACAGCAGTGTCCCTCTGAGGGTGCTCAGCAGCCAGTTGAAAGGGCCTGTGTTGTCTAAACAGTCTCCTGTTGGGTAATTGCCATCACAGCTCATATAAAAGAAGCAGCAGAAAGGTGCAAAAGTCATTAAGGAGGGAGAAATAGGAAGCAATCAGCAACACTTTAAACAAATTATTACCATGAAATTACTCTCTCAGCTTGAGATAAGTGCAGCAGATCTGTTAAAGCTATATACATCTCACTGGCTTAAATCTGATTGTGGCAAGTTTCCTTTTTGGGTTTATTTATAAAGTGCAAGCTCACGGTGGATTGTGATACGAACATAAAGGAGGCTGCTCACTTCTTCCCAAGCCTTCATGGCTATCAAGGCCTCATGTCCTGTCATGAGTGAGTGAGTGAGTGTAGAGGTTTTTCAGATACCAGTAATGATGAGCTGTCACCTTTTGCAGATGAAATGGAAAATCGTCCTGCTTGGACTTAGTCCAGGAGAAGTCATTTGGGGGAGAAACCAGACTTGTTATTTTTCTGCAGGATTGTGTGTGTGCTCGTGTGTGTGTGTGTGTGTGTGTGTGTGTGTGTGTGGAGAGGGGGTGGTCTGGGGAGGAGAGCCTGGGCAATTGTGACTTTGAATCAAATTCCCTCCTAGAGAATCTCAATCTCCTTTCAGAAAGACCTTGGAAACTGGGGCTTCACTAGTCTATCTTGGAATCAGTTGGCTCACACTTTCCAGAAGTAATAGACTGCAACTTGCCTAGAAGCCTTGTGTTGACCAGAGCTGGCAATCTGGGTTCTTGGTGGGTTACCATGAGAGGATGTGCTTGACTGGCACACTGTCCTGAAGAAGGGAACTGAACACTGCTATTATTCCCTGCAGCTTCCCTGGCATGTACCCAGTACTTTTCCTTAACATTTGTCTCCTGGAAGCTCCATTTCTATTCCACATTGCCAACTCAGAAATAGTACTGAACGTCTAGATGACTCCTTGGAGGATTATTTCACAAACCATTTAAAAATAATTCTTCATCACTTTTTTTGTTGTTCCTTCTTGCATCCATTACCAGAGGAATGTGGGTGGAAAATAGGGCATTGATTTCTTAAGACTATGGCTCTTGAATACTTAGTCCTTACCTGAAGGTGTACTTTGAGAAACACTAAGTGGACCATTTCCTAAGGAAGTTCTCAAGGGAGGGAGGGGAGGGAAAAAGGGGAGAGAGAGAAGAAGAGAAGGAGAGAGAGAGGAGAGGAGAGTGCCTGTCCTTTATTTTACTTATAAGAAGATTGAGTCCCAAGAGGTGAGTTGACTTGCATAAGTTCACACATGTAGAAAGTGGTAAAGTCAGATTCAGGTCCTCTAACTCTAAAAGTAGTGCACTTTCCATGGAAGCAAGCTGCCCCTAAAACTAATGCATAGAATTTAGAGCAGAAAGAGAAACTTGTGATGATTAAATAAAACCACCTCATTTTATAGATGAGGAAACAAAAGTGAGTTTAAATGATAAGGTTATACAAGTGGTAAGTAGAAGGGCTGGCATTCAAATACAGATCTCTTGATTCTTAAATCCAGAGATATTTCCACTTTACCAATGACCCCAAACTCATGGAACTGTCATTTCTATTCACAAGGAATACAGTCCATGAGCCAAGTAATCATGAAGTTATAATTCATGTCTATATTAAAAATCAATACAACATAATTTTGTATAATAAATCTAAGACTTGGAAAAGAATTTACAGGTTGTCTTATCTAATCTCTCAACCAATGTAGCAACCCGTTCTTCAATATCCCTAAAAGTGATAGGTAACTTATTTTGCCAGAAAGAGGTCCATTTCATTTTTGAAGGGCTTTTATTTTTAGTATATGCTGTTTCTTATACCTGATTGAAATGCTGGTCCTTATAATTTCCATTCATGGGTCCTAGTTCTAATCTCTACAGCTTGGTTCCATGAAACAGTTCTTTAAAAATATTTGAAGGCAGGTATCATATCCATTCTCTCTTTCATTCTAGAAATTATAATTTTGCCATCTTTCTCAGAATGTATTCCAGTTTGTCAATGCCTCCAATAAAATGTGGTGCTCAAACCTGAACCCAGTCCTTCAGGTGTGATCTGATTAGGGTAAAGTACAATCATACTATTACCTCCTTTGCCTGGATGCTATAAAACTCTAATCATTTAGAAATCATTTAGCAAGATGAATTCAAGCCTAATGGATTGTGCAGGTTGAAACTTAATATACCTTGCAAATAGTTGAATGAGTAGAAACCAATTCTAGACATTTACATAATGTCAGATCTAGGATTAGAGCAATTCTTCTTTCACAATGGCAGGTTGGTTATGAATTGTATCTAATTTATTATCCATATACTTTAGAAAAGATCAAGCTTTATTTGAACTTGTCCTCCTGACTCCAGGACCAGTGCTGTATTCACTCAGCCACCTAGCCACCCCAAGGTAATTCTTTCTTTTAAGAAGTTTCTAGTAAGGGAAGACAATACGTAAAGGAAAAAGGGAAGGGAGGCCTTATGCTGGACAAGATAAGTTGAAGCTCACCTACCACAAACCATCCTTTGAAAAGTAGAGTCCCAAGTTCCATTTGGGGAGAGATGGGAATGATGGTTGAGTGGAGGGGGTGTAAAGTGGAGATGGCTGGGAAGTGGTAGAGGAAATTTTCTCTCCAGGAGTTTTCTATATAGGAAAATGCTCAGTAATATAATAATAATAGTAATAATACTACAAGAATTTTGCGAAGACCAAAAATTTGTTTTGAATTATTTAGGTCTTTTGAATTATAATCCTGAAATTATTGGATGGGAAAGAAGTAAGTCAAGTCAGGTCAACAAGCATTTACTAAGCTTTTAGCATGTGCCAAGTACCATAGTAAGTTCTGGGAATATAAATACAACCAGAATGATTGTCCTTGCTTTCAAGGAGCTTATATTCTAATGAGAGAAGACAACACATAAAAAGGAAGCTGAAAAGGGGGAGGGAGATGAGGACATGGTAGAAAAAGCTAAGAGAGTCAGGAATAAAGCCTAGAGAAGAATGAAGATGTGACTGACATGGATATTTTCCTAAAATGAAGGTTCTGGAAGGAGCTTGTTATTCAGAGGAAGCATCCATAGGGACAGACTATACTACCAGTCAGAAATCTAGGGGTAGAATGAACTTCTAGTGAAGAGGCTTTTGTGGTATGGTACAGAAAATTCAGAGTAAGGAGTGGAGGAGCCTGGAGAGCAATGAAGACATGATGGTCCTGGGTGTTTTCCTTAAAATGTAGAAGCAGAATTTGTTGTTCAATTGTTTGAGGTTTCTTGGCAAAGATACTGGAGTGGTTTGCTATTTCTTTCTCTAGTTCATTTTACAGATAAGAAAATTGAGGAAGACAGGGCTAAATGACTTGCCCAGGGTCACACAGTTCATAAGTACTTGAGGCCAGATATCAAAAAGATAAGTCTTCCTGACTCCAGGCCCAGCACTCTATCCATGATGCCACCTAGCTGCCCTGGAGAAGCAGAAAGAGATCATTGAACACCTGTAATGATAATGTAATTTGACCCCTTTGTATTGGCAAGTAAGCAGGTACTTAGCACTTAGCAATTAATCAAGCCTCTGTTGGGGAAACAGAAGGTATGAACTCCTGTCTCCTGTTGCTGACATAAAAGGAAGGGGTTGGATGAAACAGGAAGCCAATGCTGTGTGTATATAAGGAAAGCCCCAGAGAGGCACAGTCAGAAATTTCTTCAGACAAGAATCTGGTTGCAGAGCAGCTACAGAAGAGAGAATCGAGAACTGAGCCAGAATTTCCTGAGAACTTGTGGTGGTAGAGCTTTTTCTGAAAAGGAGCCCAGGAGCCAGGAGCCCCCTACCCCCCACGATGGATAAGGTGATTTTGATTTTTTGAACAAGCTGAAGAAGTCTGAGGAAGCATGACCCAGATGCAGGGACTTTATTTGTGGCTTAGTTGAGCCTTGAATTCCTTGGAGCAGAAATTGTGAAGGATCTGAGATGGACTGGACCCTGTGAACTTGAATGTTGAGCAGGACCTACCCAGAGAGCTGGACAAGGAACTGGGAGCTGTTTGCCATTGAACCCAGGTGACAGTCTGGTGAATCCAGGTAGAATCTGGGACCATGGAAGGGGATCCAGGGAACCAGAGAACTGGCCCCAAGTCAAGATGAAAAGACTTCTCCTTGGGTACTGAGTAATGATGAAATTGTAGTTCACTAGTGACCTAGGGGTGGAGGGTTTGTGTATTTTCTAATGATTGTACTTAGTGATTAATGATACTTGGTAATTGATTGCTGAATAAGTGACTGATTATGTTAGTGTGCCCCATGAGTGGAAGACTTTGACATTTGTACTTTGATTGTTCTTTGTTCTAAATATTGTGACCACTTTGGTGAAAACTATGTGGCCATTTTAATAATAAGCTGTTGTGAATACTATGTTGTGATTTTTTGTGATAAGATGTAATATTGTGAATGCTGTACCTTGATTTTCTGTTAAAGTTTTGCTCTGATTCGTTATGGAATAGAGTGTTCACTATACTGTATAATCAGAACCTTAAAATTCACAGTAGCATTCTTCTGGAAAGCTGCTCATACATGGCATTACAATACCTCTCCTGGTTCCTCTCCTTTGGGATCATTTCTAACTTGAACCAGGCACATGAGAATCCATACATAATTAAAAATACTTTCAGTGAAATTGATTTCATGATTTTTCTATTTTAATACCTTCCCTTCTCTTGTTTTACCTATTTTTTCAAAACAACAAGCCTTTTTTCTCTTGCTTCCACCTTAGTAAAAATGGAGAATTGTTGATTTACAGTCAGTATAATGTCTTTTCATTATCATCTCTTAGTTTTCTCCATGCTAAAAAGTCCTTCAGATTACAATATTGATGTGATCAGTGATTATTTATCAGTTATTCTTGACAATCTCTCTTTGGAGTATGTAGACAACAGGATTTATATGCACATAACAGAGGACAAAACCAAGACAAGGTCAATGAAATGTCCTACTTAAAGTCACCCAGGATCTCTATAGGTATGAACAAAGGAAATAATTTAAAAATTCATTCTCTATGGTTTAAATCACTTCATCACTGTATCCCCTGAGCATAACATAGATTATGGAGCATTTGATTATGAAGAAGAAAGACTATGCCTTATCTTAAATCCATGATTTGTTTGGCATGAGGCTATAAAAAGTGAGTGAGACTTAAAGTCACACTCTCTCTCTCACTCTCTCTCTCTCTCTCTCTCTCTCTCTCTCTCTCTCTCTCTCTCTCTCTCTCTCTTTCTCTCTCTCCTCTCACTTCTTTTTCTGCTATCTCAGTCTGAAACTGTAGGACTTACTTATGAGTTAGATCCTACTATGATTGGCATGAAAGTTTTGGAGGGAAAAATTTGTTTTTCTGATCTGGGCTCATTTGCCCCTCCTTAGGCAACTTGGTGTCCTTCTACTCCTGGTGGAGTATTAACCCCCTTAAATGGAGATATTGGCTTGTAGTATTAATCTTATTAATCTCAAAGTTAGTGTGGATATTCTTGATCAGTTTAGTCCACTGCAGCTCAGAACTCCCTAGCTCAAGCTCATGATCCATGAGTCTTAGCCACCCTAGCAAAAGGGATTCCAATCTTATACCACCACTCCTAGTCTTTAAAAGTCATTCTATAGGGGATACTCATTTGTAATTAGTATGAATGGTAAAGGCAGACAGCATAGTAATTTGCCTTTGGTGCTACATTTTAAAGATGCTACAAGAACAAAATGTAGACTTTGTTAGTAATATGGAACACCTTCTCTTTGTAGGTTGCTGTTTAAAAATTCTCAGTGTGTATCCATTGGTATGAATTATTTTTAATGGGTTACCTTCATGACTGGATGTGTTTGAGTGGAGACCAGGCCACTACTTGTTAAGGAATTAGTTGTAGAAGGGATTCCTATTCAAGAAGTTGAAGTCTCTATTCCAACTCCTGAGGTTCTGAGATACTGTGCTGATTTAGCCAAGAAAATTCATCATGTCTCAAAAGTCTTGGTGCAGCTTTAAGGTTAAAACTGCATTAACCTAGTATATATACCTTCAACTTTGGGCTAATGGAAGGATTTTCTTTTCAAATCATTTTTTTTCTAGATTTGGTGTTGTTTTAGTTATTTTTAGTCATACCTGACTGTGATCCTTTTGGAGCTTTTCTTGGCAAAAATACTGGAGTGGTTTGCCATTTCCTTCTCCAGTTCATTTTACATATGAGGAAACTGAGGCAAACAGGGTCAAGTGACTTGTCCAGGGTTACAAAGCAAATAAGTGTCTAGATACAGTAGTCAAACAGAAATATAAATAATAACCAACTGTGGGACCAGCATTAGAGATAATTCAATTACAGTGGCCCTGAAAATGAATTTGTGTTTGCTCTGTATATATTCAAACATGTGTCTGTTCTGTGCTCTTCTCACCTCTTGATAGAATAGTTAGACACTCTTTGTGTGACTTTGGGTATTTCCTTTTATTTTCTTCACACTTGCAGTGCCCAGTTCATAGTAAATGTTTAATAAATGTTTGTTGATTAATCAATTAATTCCATTTTGCATGAAAGCTCTCTGGGTATGTTGTACCTCACCAATTAGATTGTATTGCTCATGAGAGAGGGAATCAGGTATTATCGATATTTTTATTTCCCCCGGCACTTATTAGGATACTATGCATATAGTAGGTAAATAATTCATTTAGACATGGGTAAGGCATCAGGTCCTTATCTGGTTCAATCCATGCCCAACATTGGCCTACTGATTAAAGAATCCATCCTCCTATTTTTAAAAATCAGAACATTTGACAACCTTCTTATCCAGTGGTTCCTCTCCCATTCTTCATAATTCTCCAAAGATCACTAACAGTGGTCCAACAGTCACTACTGTAAAATTTTCAGTGCCTGGCCATATAGTTCACCCAGGTGAAATGACTTGGCATCATTGAGGTAGACACCAGGTGTTTTCTTAATGTTGCCTTACTTATTTGTAGTTTAAGCTCCCTATTAATCATATTCTCTTTCACAATCTGAAGATCATTCTTTTTGGTAAAAAAGAAAAAGAAATAAAACAAAAGGAAAGAAGAAATACAGAAGTTCTTCTTTCCGTTGTCCATTATTATATACCTATGCTTATCAAGCAAGCTTTCTGAAGCCTCCTTGATCTCCTTGCTAAACCTAGTTTAAAAGAGAAAAGTCTTAGCTTTAACATTTGTCTCAAATCTCAGCAGCTTTAGGGCTTTTCAGCCTAACTGTTCTGTAAGGTACTGTAAAGGCCCATTCTTTGGTTCTTGCCTGGAATTATCTTCTCTTTATATGTGTCTTTTAAAACACTAAGTTGGTAGAAAGTTGATAGATTATTTCCTTTTGCAACCACATTGGTCTCTTTGGAAACCTCTACCATGAAGTAACATAATAAAGAAAGAAGCCCCATAGCTGGGGGTCAGAGGACTTGGGTGTAAATTCTACTACTGATGTGTCTTACTTATGTGACTTTAGATGTATCACATATTCTTCCTGGACCTCAGTCCTTCATCTATTAAGTAAAGGAATTTGGCTACTTGGCTTCTGAAGTCCGTTCCAGTTCTAGAGCTATGATCTTCCTCTTCAGAATTAATTATTAATGTCTCACAATAGCTTCTTTTCTTGAATGTCCTGCACTTCTCAAGTGTCTCTAGTTTTCTTGAAAAAGTTAATAAATGCCAGATGAATTGAACTGAATTTATAAAAAAATTACAAATAATATTCTGAAAAGTACCCATAAGGAAACTTGAGGTCATGTAAGAGTTCGAAGCAATGGTCTTTATGCTACTCCTCCTTGTTTACTTGGGCCAGTTTGGTCTTAGAAGAGATGAAAAAGCAATTGACCAGTAGCCTCTGTCCACTATTTATTGTCACCCATCAGGTTCTCCCTCCTCCCTTCCCCACCCCGCCCCTGACCCTCCAAGGACCTACTGGGGAATGATACAGGATCATGAAGCAATACTTTCGTTTGAAGGAAGATAAATAGGCCAGAGGGTGTGGCTATAAACAGGATTTCTGACAGGGGAATTTGGGTACACAGGCAGAACAAACTGAGGGAGTGGCTTGGGTACCAATGGGTGAATTCACTTTGCAGAATGCACTGTGAATTAGAGACAAGAGACCATTCTGGGCTGGTCTTCTCAGAAGAGCTCCTTATTCAGCCTTTTCCCAACATAATATGCAGAACTTTATTAAACTAACATCATGCTTAAAGAAATGAATGGGGGAAGCTGAAGAATACATTCATATTACTATAACCTCAAAGAAAATAGTTTCTAGCAAAACAAAGGATTAGGAATATTGAAAGCTTTAAGGTTTATATTCTGGCTCTCCTCTTCAGTAGGCATATCGTTGGTATCTCTATTCTGCAAAATAGAGGGAATTTCCTGCTACAGTGCTAGTAGGGGGTGGGTGGGTGGAAAGCATTTCTCATATAGTTCTCAGGATCCCATAGAATAGGATATAGTAGCCTTAAACATATCCTATACCAGTCCTAAAGATACTATATACTAAGAACATATGCTCTTATTTCTCTGATCAGAGCTGATCCAGCATTTCTTTCCCTTTCATAGAGGGCAGGGTGGGGTGGAATGAGGGAAGAGAAAGAAGAAGGAGCCATAGGGAGGAGGAGGAGAAGGAGAAAGGACTGGGAAATCAGCCCGAGACTGGTATCTGGGGAAAGGGGAGCCGATACCTCTTTTGTTTTCAGGAGAGCCCTGGGCTCCAAGGGTAAGTTTGAGTTTCACTTCAGGTCAGTTCAGGGCATTGAGAAAAGGCAATTTTCAGACAACTAACTAACTGACTTGAATCTGGGGTAATTAAATCCCTACATTAGGTTCTTGACCGTGAAAGAAGGGGGGGAGGGATTCAAATACAGAAAAGAAGAAAGGAGAAATAAATAAATAAACAGACCCTTACATTTGTATCTCATTATGGAATTAAAATGTTTACTGTTCCATGTAATAATTATAGGCCTAACATTTGATCATGATGGAGTTTCTTTAATTGGTTAAAAGTTTTTTTTTAAAACCAGTTCTCCTCATGGGACAAAATTTGGTTTTATTAGGTTATTTTTTTCATTCAGGCATGCCCGGCTTCTATACCATCTGATTTTGCTTAATTCTGATGGGGCCTTGGCAACTTTTGTGGCAATTTTCATTTTGTTTCTGCCCTTCACTGATATTTCTTTAGTCCAGGGATAACCAGGTAGTTAGGAAGTGGTTATCTGCCGGTTCCTCATTTGCTTTCCTAACATAAACACCTGGATCTCAAATCCTACAAGATATAGGAAAGGAGGCTGCATGCAGGAGACAGTCGGGGGTTCTCTTGAGAAGACTTTATATACCATAAAGTGCAACAACCATTTTTTGTTCAGTTGTATACCTCCCTAACTTCACCCCAGGTTTCACCATTCTGTTGGAAGTATTGCCCTTATAGCTACTCTGTTTCTCAAGACTGATTTTTACAGACTGATCAGGCTCTATTTCTCTTGTTCCTTCCTGCACCCCCATCCAATTTATTGTTCACTCAAACCTTGTCAGAATCAATCAATCAATCAATAAACATTTATTAAACACCTACTATGTGCCAGGCACTTTTCTAAGCACTGGGGATACAAAAAGAGGCAAAAGACAGTCTTTTCCTCAAGAAGCTTGTAATTTAATGGGGGAAACAATAGGCAAACAAATATATACAAAGCAAGTTAGATACAGGATAAATAGGAAATAATTAACAGAGGGAAGGCACTGTAAGAAAAGCTGGGAAAAGCTTCCTATAGAAAGTAGGATTTTAGTTGGAACTTATGGGAAGCCAGGGAGGTCAGTAGTTGGAGTGGAGGGAGCAGAACCCATGTCTGCTTCTTAGTTGAATGCCTCCCTTCTAGAAGGGAGGCCTACTATACTCCAGGTACTGGGTTAAGCACTGAACAATAAAAGTGAACAAAGATCCAGCACACACTTTTATAGTTAAAAATACATGAAAATAGGGCATATGCACACAGAATTTTACTCACCCTTCTAATTGGCAGATCAGAAAGAGGCGGCATGTTCTATAGCAACTGATGAAGCCAGCAGTAGAATCAAGATTTGAACTCAATAAGTCTTCTTGTTCTGAACCTCATGTGCTCACTCTCTACTGTCCCACATTGCCTCCCACTTCATCACACTACATTTCCATCTGTACATTATAAAAATTATTAAAATTACTCCTTACATGATTGTAATTTATGCTCTGCTATAGAAGAATAAAAGATATTTCAGATTAGGGAGACATAGATGATAAGAAGGACTAAGAGAGCTCTAAGAAAAACTATGAAAGAGACTATTTATTTTCTTTGACTGGTCTTTCCCGCTGACTTGGTCCCTTACTTATGCTACCTCCTAAGGTTCTAGGATCTCTGTGCCTTCTAAGGTAATAACTAGTTAACTTAATAAACTGAATTTCCTTTCTCTAAAATCTGCATGAGAGAAGGCCAGCAGAGATGCCCTCATTGTCTTTCCTTCCCTCCTGGGTGACCAAATTTTCATAATGGTCTTCCAGAGATAATGTTGCTCTCTTGTCTGATGCTTGGAATATGAATATTATGGAATAAGTAGGCAATTGAGACCATTAGGTGAGGAGGACTATACTCTGGTGGTTTCATCAATAAGACTGTCTTGAAGCATCCCTCAAGTGTGCATACTTAGGGTCAGGCTCTGTAGGAATTATTAGTATGTGGGATCTCCTGTGAGTGTGTTCAGGTAATACCTTTTTTGGGTCCAAAGGAGAAAATAAGACCCAATGCATGGGAAAATCCAAAATAATGATCGTACCATTTCCTGATTATTGATGCATGGTCTAGGAGGTGTTTCCTGTTCCCAGCTGATGGCAGGAATGATTGCTATTAAAGATGTAGAGGGTAGGTAGAGGGAAGGGTAATATTACCTCCTGGAACAAAGTTTTTTTTCCAACCAGATTACTCATTGCCTTACTTGAATAATATAGTGTCACTGAGCTGATTAGGTAGACTATCCTTCAAGTCAAGCATTTATTAAGTGCCTACTATATGCCAGATACTAAGTGCTGAGATACAAAGAAAGGCAGAAATAATTCCTGCTCTCAAGGACCTCATGTTCTAATGGGGAAGACAATATGCAGACAACTACGTACAAACAAAATGTATACAGGATATATTGAAAGTAATCTTAAAGATACTAGCACTGAGGGGAGACCACAAAAGGCTTCTTGTAAAAGGTGGGATTTGGGCTGAGACTAGAAGCCAGATCAGGAGAGAGACAGAGAGAGAAAGGGGAGAGAGAGAGGGAGGAAGGGAGAGACAGAGACAGAGAGAGAGATAGAGACAAAGACAGAGAGACAGAGACAGAGAGATGGAGAGAGACAGAGACAAAGAGAGAGACAGACAGAGAGAAACAGAGGCAGAGAGACAGAGACAGAGAGAAACAGAGAGAGAGACAGAAAAGGAGGGAGAGAGGGGAGAGGGAGAGAGGGGGGAGGGAGAGAGAGAGAGAAGGGACAGAGAGGGAGGGAGAGAGACGAAGGGAGGGAGGGACAGAGGGAGAGAGAGAGAAGGAGGAAGGGAGGGACAGAAGGGGGAGAGAGAGAGAGAGAGAGAGAGAGAGAGAGAGAGAGAGAGA
>NW_027187391.1:22713224-22742851 GCF_028583685.1 Petaurus breviceps papuanus
AGAGAGAGAGAGAGAGAGAGAGAGAGAGAGAGAGAGAGAGGCAAAGGGGAGAGGCAGCTAAATGCACAGAGTTGGGAGATGGAGAGTTTTATTTGAAGAACAGCAAGGAGACCAGTGTAACTGGGTCACAGAGTATGTGGAAGAGAGGAAAGTGTGAGAAGACAGAAGGGGCCAGGCTTTAAAAAGCAAACACAGAATTTTGGTTTTGATCCTAGAAGTGATAGGGAGCCACTGGAGTTTGATGAGCAGTGATGGTGGTGGTGATGCTATGACTCTCTGTGTCTCTCTCTCCATCTCTCTGTCTCTGTCTCTGTCTCTCTGTCTTTGTCTCTCTCCGTCTCTGTCTCTGTCTGTCATAGGAAGATCTCTTTTGCCTCAAGATCTCTCATGCCTACAAACCCTACTGCTGAGGAGGCTGAGGCTGGTGGAATGGTTAAGTCCAGAGCTCTGAACTACAGTCAAGTTCAAGGTGATTTGGGTCTATATAAAGTCCAGCACTAAGATGGCAAACCCTTAGGAGGACAGAGCTACCAGACTTCCTGAAGATGGGTAAACCAAGTCAGATTGGAAAAATAGAGGTTAAGACTGTGTCAACCAATAATGAGGTTCAGCCTGTGAGTAGTCACTGAACTTTTAGGCTGAGCAAGATAGGGAAACCCAGTCTCAAAAAAAAAGGGGGGGGGGAAGATAACTGAATGAAAGACATACGAGAGTGGAGAGAGACGAGTCAGGGACCAGATGGCTATTTCAATAGCCCTGGGGAAAGTGATGGGGGCCTACACTAGGGTGGTGGCAATGCCAAAGGAGAGAAAGGGATATATACAAGAGTTGTTGCAATGGTAAAATAGATAGGATTTGGCAACTGATTCCATGGGCGGGGGGAGGGGGGCGGGAATTGGTGAGAGAGGAGAGAGGAGTTAGGGATGTACACCCATGTTGTAAGACTGAGTGATTGGGAAGATGATGGTGCCCTTGACAATGATGAGCAAGTTAGGAAATAAGGAAGGGTCTGAGGAGAAATATAAAGAGCTCAGTTTTGGACGCGTTAAACTTAAGATATCTAGTGGACGTTCAGTTTGAGATTATTCAAGTTTGTTAAGTATCTGTGGCGATGTGCCTCTTCACTGGTACAAGTTCTAAGCATATCTGAAAGTGTTTGTGTGTGTGTGTGTGTGTGTGTGTGTGTGTGTGTGTGTGCGCGTGCACATGTGTGAATACAAAATAGTCATTTCAACAAAGAGGATAGAATGTGCCCTTAGGCACTGGGATGTTTTCTAGATGTGGATTTCTTCCTTGCTGCACCTCTTAAGAGCATTCCCTAGTTCAGGTGAACTCATCTTCTCAGTCTTTTGGGGGGCTCTTTTCTCTCTAATGGCACCATCCTTTGCTCACTAATGTGGAACACAGATGGAGAGAGTGGGTCATGTAAACCCAAGGAGTGATACCCCATTCTTAGATGAGATTATGCGCAAGCTTTACCATAGGAGGCCTGTACCTGAGGTAGCAAAACTATCTCCCTCTTAATCACTCTTGCTTCTAATTTAGAGCTAAATAGACTGACATTTCCCGTAACCACCTGCACCCAGGCTGACTTTATTAAAAGGAACTTTTTTTCAATAAGAACTGCTAATTGAGGTATCATTTTATATGTATGTGTACCTTCAAACATTGGCCTAGATTAGGGGTTAACAACTTGGGATTTTTGAACTTTTTCTTGATACTTTGACAACTGTTCAATATAATTGATTTCCTTTGTAATCCTATGTATTTTTTTATGCATTTAAAAGAATTTTTTTTTTTCTGAAAAGAGGTCTACAGGTTTCACCAGTGCTTTGCACAGTGTCTGGCACAGTGATTAAGAAATGCGTATTGACTTGACTAGATTCAACCAGACTGCCGAATGGGTTTATGACTTTAAAAAAAGACGTCCTGGTTTAGGTGGTCTTGACAGGTCTTTCCCAGTTTTGTTTTTCATTTTCAAATGCTTTATTAACTTCTGATTTACATCATTCATTTCCACTAGATTTTGAGTTACAAATTTTCTCCCTGTTTTTCCCCTACACATCGCCCCAAAATAGCAGTCCCACAGGATATCTCCTCCTCCAATCTGCTCTCTTCCATATCTTCTCCCATATCCCCTTTGACTTTTCCAGTAGAGCATGGTGGGTCTCTATGCCCTAGTGCCCGTAATCTTATTTCCCAATTACATGTAAAATAGTAAAACTTTGAATTCCAGATTCCTTCCCTTCCTCCCACCCTTACTGGGAACATAAGCAGTTCAGTATAGGTTGTACATGTGTAGTTAATGCAAAACATTAACATAGTAGATATATTGTAAAAGACTGACTATATTTCCCTCCCTCCTATCCCACCTCCCACTTGCTCTATTCTCTACTTTGATCCCATCCCTTTTCAAAAGTGGGTGCTTCCAAATTCCCTCCCCCCCACCCTGCCCTCCCTTCCTTCATCCCCCCCTCTCATCCCTTTCCCCCCTACTCTCCTGTAGGGTGAGATACCACACTTAGTGTATATTTCATTCCCTCCCCGAGCCAAATTCAGCGAGAATAAGGTTGACGCATTCTCTTTTGCCTTCCTATCCCCTCCATTGTAACCATTTTCCCTTGCCTCTTCTATTTGAAATAGTTTACCCCATTCTGTCTCTCCCCATCTCCTCTCATTTTATTCCTCTTTCAACTCTTAATTTCACCTTTTGAGTATCATCCCTTCCTGTTAAATTGGTCCTGTGCCCTCTATCTATGTATACATATATGCACACTTTCACATATGTATTCATTTGCCTGTATACCCTCCGATATAGACATACACACACACATATTGCTATTCCTTTCAACTATTTTCATACTGAGAAAAGTTTCATCAGTTACAATTATCATTTTTTCCATGTAGGAATGTTAATAGTTCAACTTTGATAAGTTCCTTATAATTTCTTTTCCCTGTTTACCTTCTCATGCTTCTCTTGCTTCTTGTATCTGAATGTCACATTTTCTATTCAACTCTGTTTTTTTTCAGCAAGAATGCTTGAAAGTCCTCTATTCCACTGAATGACCATATTTTCCCCTGAAACAGGATACTCAGTTTTGCTGGGTAGATGATTCTTGGTTTTAATCCCAGCTCCTTTGCCCTCCGGAATATCATATTCCAAACCCTTTGATCCCTCAGTGTAGAAGCTGCCAGATCCTGAGTTACCGTGATTGTGTTTCCACAATATACAAATTGTTTCTTCCTGGCTGCTTGTAATATTCTCTCCTTAATCTGGGAATTCCAGAACCTGGCTATAATGTTCCTAGGAGTTTTCTTTTTGGGATCTTTTTCAAGAGGTGATTGGTGGATTCTTTCAACCTCTATTTTGCCCTCTGGTTCTAAAATATCAGGGTAGTTTTCCTTGAGTATTTTTTGGAGTATGATTTCTAGGTTCTTTCTTTGATCATGGCTTTCAGGTAGTCCAATAATTTTAAATTATCTCTCCTGGATCTATTTTCCAGGTCAGTGGTTTTTCCCATGAGATGTTTCACATAGCCTTCTATTCTTTCATTTGTTTGAATATGTTTAACAGCATCTTGATTTCTCATAAAGTCATTAGCTTCCATTTGCTCCAATCTAATTCTGAAGGAATGATTCTCCTCAGTGAGCTTTTGAGATTCTTTTTCCATCTGGCAAATTAGGCTTTTTAAGGCATTCTCCTCCTCATTGCCTTTTTGAGCCTCTTTTGCCATTTGAGCTAGTCTAATTTTTAAGGTGTGATTTTCCTCAGTCAGGCTGTTGACTCTCATTTCATAAGTTTCTTGCATTGTTCTCATTTCTCTTCCCAATTTTTCCTCCACTTCTCTTATCTGCTTCTTAAGGTCCTCTATGGCCTGTAACCAGCTCATATTTTCCTTTGAAGCTTTTGGTATAGGAGTTCTGACTTCATTGTCTTCTTCCTGTTCCATACTTTGACCTTTTGGTCCCCAAAATAGGAATCTAATGTTGTATTCTTCTGTTTGCTTTGCTTCCTTTGCCTGGTCACTCAATTACTTGACTTTTGGGCTTTTTGCCACAGTAGGGCTCTGCTACCAGACAGGGGAGCTTCCATCCCAAATGCTGGGGTTTTCTCATCTGCTGGAGGTATTAGTTGGGAACCCTTGCTGAAGTCTCCACATGTTCTGGCAAGCTGGTCACATCCCCCAGGACCTCCACCCTAGACTGCAATCCAGATCCCAGCAGGTTAAAGCAAGAGAGATTACCCCTCAGACTGGTCACTTGGTCCCCCTACACTCTGCAGGCCAGTAGCTGAAGCTGCCACATGGTGCTGGCTGGCTGTGCCACAGCCCTAAGCGGCTTCTCCCCCTGGAGGCAAAAGCTGAGGCACTCCCAACTACTGGGTCCCAAAGTCCACAATGCACTGACCTCTCACTTTGTCCTTAGCATCTATGTGTTGATAATTCTGGATCACCACAGCTGCTGGTGATCTGGAGTTCCTCCAGCCAGTGGCTGGTCAGGCCCGCCCTGGGGCTAAAACCTCAGCATGGAGCTGGGCTCAGTTCCCAGAGCCCTGTGCTGGCCATTTCCTGCCGGCCTGCCAGGCTGTCCTCAGCAGGAGGTTAGCTTCTCTGTGTCATTTTGTGGGTTCTGTAGCTCCAAAGTTTGTTCAGAATCCCCTTTTACATGAATTGGGGAAGGTGGAAGCCAGAGCCAGGGTTTCTTCTCTGCCATCTTGACTCAGCCCTCCTTCCCAGTTGTAATACTCCATATAGTTGTGGTCATACAACCTGTGCATCATGTTAATAGAGGCATGTATGAAGGAATACTGATTTTCCTAAAATTAAATCAGAAGTTCAAATAAAGCAATGAGAAATCATTTGTTGGTGATAATGAACAAGTATATGAATTGTGTAGGTAGCTACTTGTAGTGGATTTAAGCAGTCATTGTGAGCATTGACCAGCTCTCCTTTAAGGGAAGGGAACAAGCATTTATTAAGTGCCTACTGTGGTTCAGGCACTGTGCTAAGCATTTTACAAATATCTTATTCAGAAGAATGATAGAACTTACTTAGAGTCCTTTTGCTAGAGGATGCTGTACTAAGTGCTGTAACACTAAAAATCTAGGTTAGTCTTTTCCTCATAGCTGCTGATGGATTACACTCCTGCCCCACCCATTTGTCAGAGTATTTGGAATGTATCCATAGGATGCTTTCATTCTGCTGTTAATGGAATAACATGCTAAGAGTAGCATCTGTTTTATTGTAGCTTTTAATTGCTAATCCACCTTCTTGTGCTTTGCTTTCTCGTTTCTAAAGCCTTTACATAAGTTTCTAAGTGATGAAGTATAATGCCTTTTCCTATGCAGAATCATCAAATCCTTGATCACTTAGAAAACATCCTGAGGAAGTTTTATTTTACTCAAATGGAGATAAAACTCTGGGAGCACTTCATCCAGAAACAAGACCAGCTCAGCCTTGAGATCTACCTATTTGTATCAATATGAGACACTGTTTCAGTGAGAGATTGAAAAGTTTCCCAAGGTATAGAAATAATGTTTGATTTGGGTTTTTAAATTTGGTTATTTGAGCCAAAATTCTTGGGCAGGTGGATTAGGCCTTTAGAGTAGACACTAAGAATTTTTTTTTAGCTGGTATTGTCATGGCAGATTTTACTCTTCAGGCAAAATCAAAACAAATAAAATTACCAGTTTTGAGACATAGGATCGTATAGCTGATGGAGAGCTGGTCTTAGAGTTCAGAAATGCTGTGTTCAGATTTTGATTTTAATAAATGCTGGCTAGGTGGCCCTAGCTAACCAACTTAACCCCACAGTGACTCACTCAGGCAATCAATAAACTTTTAAGTGTGTGTTATAGTTCTGATACCGAGTTTGAACTCAGGCAAATGCTAGGGATTGAAAAAAAAACCTCCTGATCTCAAGAAATTTACCTTCTATCAGGGGAGATAACATGTATGTGCATGTCATATATGAACACACACATATCTTTATATATGCAAATATACATGTATAGACATACTTATATATTTCACATAGATATAGATATATGTATAAATAAATGTGCAGATTAATAAACTTAAAATCACAATAAGACTTTTTGGGACATCTCATATATACATATGCACATACATACATACACATGCATGTACATATATACATGTACACATATACATACATATATGAAGTAGGCAGGTAGGTGGCGCAGTGTATAGAGTGCCATGCCTAGAGTCAGGAAGACTCATCTTCCTGAATTCAAATCTGGCTTCAGACACTTACTAGCTGTGTGATCCTGGGCAATGCTCTTCACCCTGTTTGCCTCAGTTTCCTCATCTGTCAAATGATCCAGAGAAGGAAATGGCAAACCACTCTAGTATCTTTAATCCCAAATAGGGACAGGAAGAGTCAGACACGTCTGAAATGACTGAACAACAAGAAACATATAAAATGAATATGAGGTAGTTTAGGAAGGACAGACACTATCACTGGGGGAAGTGGAGGTCAGGAAAGGTGGTGCTTGAGGAAGTAAGGGATTTTGTAATAAAATTATTTTAAAAATTATAATAAAATTATAAAATAATGATTTTATAAGGCAGAGTCAGGGAGAGAATAAAACTCAGCCATGCAGGATGAACAGTGCAAAGATATAGAGACATCACTATCCCAATGAAATGACATGTCCATTTTAATCTTAATCCTTCCCCCACCCCCACTTCCATTAGATGACTTTTGAAGTTCTTTCCAAGAGAATTTTTGGATGAGTTCAGGTGCATATGCAGTCATTGTTTAAGGAAATCTCAAACACTTTGCTTATCCCTTCTGTCACATTCACACACACAGGAAATAATAGTATGGTCTGCAGCGTTATCTTGTGAAATCACAGAACAGCCCCATATACCATCAGAATGACTAATATCTCCATCCTGAAGGACTGGAAATAGGAAGTCCCAAAGACTATAGGGAGAAATGTTAATATGAGACATACACACACACATGTTTATCTATATGAATATATTGCTTTTTATTGTGTGTATGTATGTATACATATATCTGTATATGGGTTTATTTATAAAACACACATGTACACACAGATATATACACACATATACATATATACTCATGTGTGCATATGTATACATGTATTTTAATAATATGTCTTTGCCAGGAAAAGGAGATCTTTTTTGACCATCGGTGCCCTTTTCTCCATTTGACCTCTGCTTTGACCTGATAGTGATGGGTGAGTCAGAGTATCCTGGTAGAAGAATGGGAAGCTTTGAAAGATAGGTTCTGTCAGAGACTCTCCAGAACCTAATTCCTGCTCATCTCAATTACCCAGGCTCAACACACATTCTTCTCAGCTGTTTGTATTGCTGAAAGCAACTGGTGGGAGGGAAGAAAAAGGGGTAGCTGGCCTGGTTAAACTTTAACCACCTGAATGATGACATTTCAACAAGGCATTTTCGTGTATACCTAGAGGAATGATTTACATTGTGCTAAAATGCCTTTCCCCTCTTTTTCTGCCTCTTTTTCATTAAGATTCCCTTCTGCCCCATAACCAAGTTAAGTCTTTAGTAAAGCTGGGACTTTGATCTTCTCCAGGGACCGTCTCTCTTTCCACCAACTGTGGTCACTTGGACTCCAGAGGTCACAGGGTGAGCAATAGCAGATTTGGCCTAAGACCTGACCCACATGGCTACTGCGGCCTCCTTTTATGAGTCTCCACAGCCAAGTACAACGAGGAAAGGGACCAGAGCCAGGCCTGGGATGTCTGGGAGCAGAACTGCCCTCATTGCTGTCACCTTATTCTGATGACTTCTGTCTTCAGAAGTGAGCAAGATAATCCAGCCTTCAGACTAACTTTATGGGTTTCTGCCTCCCCCTCCCCCTTCCCACTCTGAGCTTGTCTCTTTTAACCTCATTATAGTCTCCATAGGGAAAGGAGACTAGACTGCTAGGTTTAATCCAGCTGTTACATATCACATTAGTGTGTGATAATAATGATAATAATAATAATTTTTAAATAGCAGTATGGACTTGGAAGGAAAAGTCTTTTTTAAAAATAGATTTAAGTATGATTGAAGGTAATATGGCCAGAAAATGGCTGTAGTAGATGAAAGCCCCATGTTTTGGCTTCTGCCATAGTGATGCCCTTTAAACTCATTCACTGGCAAAATCCTCTGACTCTGCCCGGGTTTTCCTTTTGGCTTTATTCGTATTTTACTTGTTTGGTCATCTTAATAATAAGAGGCTAAAGTAAATAATGATTTATAAGTACAAGGAGCATCCTCATGTAGATTATTTAATTTGGTTCTTATGACAGTCCTGTGAGGTAGGTACTGCTGTTGGCTTATTCTGAGTACCATTCTATAGATGAGGAAACTGAGGCCCTCAGAGGTTAAGTGACTTTCTTAAGGTGGTATGGCTAGTATAGAATGGAGCCAGGATTTCATTCTGACTCTTCTAACTATATGTCCAATACTTTTGACTCATCAATATGCTGGAAATATCAATAAACAGAAGCCATTTGGATATCAGTGGTACTTGATTATTATGGTTTTCATCTACAAGAATTTTATCTGGTTTAAAATATGAGTTTTTCTCTCATAGATTCCAAGATCTAAAAGTGACTTCAGAGACCATTTAATCCATCTTCTTCATTTAACAAATGAGGAAACTGACCCTAGTGTGGTTAGTGGTTTCTTCCAGGTCACACAGATGATAAGTATCTCAGAGGTAGAATCTGAATTCAAGTTCTCCTGTTCTCAAGAATGTTCTTTCTCCACCATATCATACTGCCTCTAATCCTTTCCCTTGATTAAAAACAAAATCCCCTTTTGAGAGATCAATTCTCATTTTCGTGGGCTTCTCCACATCTCACACATTTTCACTGTCTTTAGTGTATGACCAATTACCCAGGAAACATAAAGTAGAAATTAGAAGTGAATACAAAAGTTCTTTTCTCTCTTCACTCAGAGAGGCTGTGGATTCTATGTTGAGGTCATAAAAACAGGATAAATAGCATTATTTAGGTGGGCTTTCTTTAGAACTAAGAAGATAGTGATGATCCACCTCTTCGAATGTGTCTTGGCACTAGGATTGATGAACTCATGAGCCCAGTCCTATATGCCTGTCTGGCAGTAACAAATGCTATGTGTTAGCAAAAGATATATGTTTCTTCTCCTCCTTCTCCTCCTCCTCTTCTTTCTCCCTCTCCTCCTCCTCTTTCTCCCTCTCCTCCTCCTCCTCAGTTTACTGGCTAAAACAAAGAAGTGGAAGGTAATCATAGTAATGAACTCTTTTTAGAATGAGGGATCCTTGGATCTTGGTGTATAACTACTATACTCTTGAAACATGATATATACTTTTAGATTCTAGGAAATCAGATCACAAAATAAAATTATGATGAAGAATAAATAGGATCTCATGACCTAATTTCATTCAGGGGAAGTCAGCAAAAGGACAAGAAAAGCTCAAGAATGAATTTCTGAAGATACAAGTAGAACAAAATTAGATGAGGAATTTTCTAGAGAGATGAGGCTGCACAGAGTTGGATAAATTTAAACTTAGATATATTTTTAAAAAAGATATACAGAAGATGGAAGCAAAGTAAGGGATTGGAGGATAAATAGAGGCGGCATGACATAGTTGGATGGTGTGCTAAACTTAGACCTAGAAGATGTGAGTTCAGATTCTGCCTTAAATGCTTGCTAGTTTTGTGACCAAAGACACTTTGGGTAAGTCACTTAACCTCTCTGGATCTCAGTTTCAACACCTGTAAAATAAAAGCTTGAGCTACATGGTGTCCAAGATCTCTTCCAATTCTAAGTCTATGATTCTAGAGAATACAAAAAAGTAGCTTCCAGAGTCTCAGAATCACAGGATAGAAAGAATTGAAACCTCAGGGACTGTCTAGTGACATTGAGCCCATACCAGAAGAAGATCTCCCTCTACAGCACAGTCAACAAGTAGTCATTGAGACTTTTCTTGAAAACCATATATGAGTGGGAACCTACCAAATCCAAAGGTGGGCCAGTTAACTTTTGGATCACAATAATTGTTAGGAAATATTCCATCCTGTCAAACCTACATTTGCTACATTGCCCCTCATTCTGCCCACTGTTTTCACCCATTGTTCCTCATTCTGCCCACTGTAGCCAAGCAGAACAGGTTGAATCCCTCTTCTATGTGACAGCCTTTTGAATACTTGAAGGCAGATGCCTTGTTCCCCCTGTTTTTTTTTCTTTTCTAGGCTAAACATTCCCAGTTCTTTCAATTGATCCTCATGTAAAATGATCTGAAAGGCATGTCAGTAATGGAAAATGATATGAAGGTCAATGCATCAAATTCTTTCTTGTTTCTGTTTCTTCTTTCAAGAAGAATGAACTTTGAACTTGGGAGGATAGAACTAAAAATTAAAAATTAAAAACTCTGAATAAGTAAAGATATGGTAAGAAAACAGTTATAGCTTTCCTTAATGAGTTTAAGTCACTAAGGGCTTGAAAGATAAAACACTAGGGTTTTAAAGAACTGAAAACCTCTTAGTGATTTTTTGAAAGAATGGTAGAAGACAAGAAGTAGAAAAAAATTTTTTGTCTTGGTTTTCAAAATTGGGAAAATTATCATTTCTGCAAAATATAGGCCAGTCAGACTGACTTCTATTCCTGAGAAAGTCTGGAAAATACTGCTAGATTGTTAGTATCAATCTATTAATGAGTACCTGACATGGTACCTAACAAAGAGTTAAAAATATTTGTTGAATTGAATTTAGAAAGTGATGCATCAACCACTATAAGGCAGCATGACTTAATCAAGAATAGTCATTATGAACTAATCTCATTGACTTTATAGACAAGGTAACTAGACTGGTAGACCAGGGAAGTGCGATATGTATGTGCACATACACATATATGACACACACACACACACACACATATATATATATATTTTTTTTTTCAACAAAGCATTTGACAAAACTTCTTATACTATCTTTGTGGACAACCGGGAAAGATGTCTGGTGGGTAACAGCATAGCTACATGGGCTCAGGAACTAGTTAAATGACTGGATAAAAAAAAAATAATCATTAAGGAGATGATATCTTCTTGAAGGCTAGGTCAAATTTCATGACCTAAAAACCACCCAGGGGAACTTAGCACAATGATTAGAAACTCTTAAGAATGAGATTCTGAAGAAATAGGCAATTCCTATAAAGAAGAAAATGAGGAGTTATTAGTGCAGTAGACTTCAGGCAAGTCCTTTGCCTTGTGCTGTTCAACATTTTTAATTAATGCCTTGGCTGAAGCTTTTATTTGGTCAGATTTGTAGAAGAAACAAAGTAGGTAGGGATAGCATATATGGTACATGACAATCAGGATCCCAAAAAGTTTGAGAGGCTACAACAATGGTCAAAATCTAATAAGACAGAATTTAATAATTAAGAATGTAAAGTTTTACACTTGAGTTTTAAAAAAATCAGTTTCTCAAGTACAAGATAGGACAGATATGGTCAGAGAAGTTTGTCTGAAGAAGATCTAGGCATTTTAAAGGACTGCAAGATTTGCATCTATCGATAATACAACGTGGCTTCCAAAAAGCTAATGCTATTTTAGGCTCATTGATAGACGAATAGATTCTAGAACAAAGGACATTATAGTCCTGCTATATTTTGCCCTGGTCAGATCATATCTGGGGTGCTATGTTCCTTTCTGGTTGTCACCTTTCAGGAAGAGCATAGGAAAGTTGCCATGCATTTAGACTAGCATGACTAAGATAGTGAGACGATAGAGACCATGCACTACAAGGATTAGTTGAAAGACCTAGGGATTTTTAGACCAGAGAAGAAGTTTTTAGGGGGGATAGGATTGCTGTTCTGTTTGACACCAGAAGGAAAAACTAGGAATAACTGGGGAAAGTTGTATAAAGGCAGATTTAGATGCCATTAACAATTAGATCTACCAAAAAGTAAAATGATCAGTAGAAAGAGGTAGGTAATAATGATAACTAGCACTTATATAATGCTTTAAAGTTTACAAAGTGCCATACAAATCTTATTTTATTCTCCCAACAACTCTGGGAAGTAGGTGCTGTTATTATCCCCATTTTACATATAAGGAAACTGAGGTAGATGTTAATTGACTTGCTCTGTGTCGCTAGCTACTAAGTGTCTGGGGCTGAATCTGAATTTAGGCCTTCCTGACTCCAAATATAATACTCTATCCACTGTGCTATCTTACTGCCTAGGAAAAATTGTTGGTAATTTCTAGTTCACTTCTTGCTGTTCAGTCTTTTCAATCATATCTGACTCTTTGTGACTCTATTTGGAGTTATCTTGGCAAAGATACTGGAGGGGTTTGCCATTTCCTTCTGCATTTCCTTTGATAGATGAGGAAACTGAGTCAAACAGGGTTAAGTGACTTGCCCAGGGTCACACAGCTACTAAGTATCTGAGGCCACATTTGAACTTAGGAAGATGAGTCTTCCTGTCTCCAGGCCTGACATTTTATCCTCTACACCACATTAGCTGCCCCTCCAATTCACTGGACATCTTTAATTAAGCAGGAACTGAATGGCTACTTGCAAGTAATAGATAAAGGGGATTCTTGATCAGGTAGAGGGTTGGACTAGATAACATCCAATGGACCTTCCAGTTCTTGGGTTCTGTCCTATTGTCCATCCTATAATGAAGAGGTATCCAATACATAACAAGTAAAATAGTGTGAGGATATCTGTTTACTAGGAATTCTGCTGGTATTGGAGTCAGAGGACTTCAGTTTGATTTCTGGCTTTGTTACCTACTACCTGTATGACCTTGGATAAGTCTGTGGTTCTCAGTTTCCTCATCTATAAAATAAGGGGTTGTATTATATTATCTTTAATACCATCCAGCTCTAATTCCTAAGATCTCATTATCTCCCAGAGAACTAGCCTGTTTACCTTCCAGCTTTCATTGAGAAAGTTAAGGCTCCACAGTGACATAAATTCTGGATCCCAAGCAAAGTTTTGAATGATGCTGTACCTGTTAACCCAACACATCCTAGAGATCTGGCTACCTGCCCTAGAGAATCTTTTCCTTTAGTGGGTACCTAAGCAGTAAAGTGGACATCTGAACTATATAGCTATGCATATGCATGTCACTACCAGTATTTCTTAGTTTTGAAGGTATAGATACCTATTGCTGGGTAAGCTGTAACTAGTTCTTACTATAATATACAGCTTTATGTGAGTAAACTAGGTGTCTAGCCTTCAGTGAAATAATAACCATAGGCCTCTCAGAGGTTATATAGTAATAAACTGTTTTGCACTCAACTCTTCAAAAACTATTCTTAGGAGCATGGGAGTCCCTTATTGGCTACCTCATGGTAGAGGAATTATGTTTAAAAGGCCTTTGAACAGTAGGGAAAATAATAGGGATTTCCCAAGAGATGCTGGGTGGACTTTATCTGTCCAGGTGGACTGGTCTCCAAATGTTTTACTTGAAAAAGAAATTCCACCTTAAAAGCTTGTTTGCTGATGGTGCCATGCCATTCTCAGGGACTTGAAATGAATGGATGTTGGAATGAGACACATTTGTGATTGTAATGTTAACAATGGCCAAAAAAAACGATGGTGGTCGGGGAGAGGATATTGGTTCCCTATTTTCCCAAACCAGTCAGGTTTCCTACCTCCTTTCTTTTCCAGTGAGAAAAGATGCATATCTTTCTTTGAAACATAAATCAAGAGGCAACATTGAAAAAAAGATTTTGTGAATTCTTTCTTTATATATACTAAATCACACCAACATTTGGCCAATTTGATTAATGTAGATAGCCAATTTGTATCAGACAAGTTCCAAAGTAAACTTTACTTTTGGCCTTGGTCACCAAATGACAGAATTTAAGAACTGAAAAAATTACCTTAAAACAAGGGCTCTTAATCTGGTGTCCAGGAACCTTATTGATAATTATAATTCAATATAATTAATTTTCTTTTTAGTTTTTTGCATTTTAATTTATATATTCAAAATGTTATTCTGAGAAGGAGCCTATAGACTTAACCAGATGGCTAAAGGGATCCAGTGACCCAAAGCAGGCTAAGAATCCTTGTCCTAATAACTCACATTTATGTAGTGCTTCATGGTTTGTCAAGCACTTTACTTATCTGATTTGATCCTTGAAATGACCTTGTAAAATCAATGCTTTTATTATCTCCATTTTATAGAAAGGAAAACTGAGACTGAGGAAAGGTAAGGGGGGTTGCCCAACTTCAATGAGAGTAAGAGTCAAAGTCAGAATTTGATTCTGGGTCTTCTTTACTCCAAGTCCAGAATTCTTTTCACTGAATCTCATACATATCACCTCAGAAGGGGTCTCAGTGACTATCTAGTTCCACAAATACCTAAAAATACCTCCACAACAATGGATCATCAAGTCTTTGCTCAAAATGTCACATTCCACTTTCAAAAAAGGCCTTATTGATATCTTTTATTCGACCCACACTGTCAGAAGGGATGATTAAAAGAACAGTAGTTAACCAAACCAACCAACATAAAAATCTCATTAAACAGCATGTGCAACATTTGATACTCTTAAAGGAGAGAATTATGTTTCATCATCTGTTCTTAGGGACCAAGGAAGGAAGGGGAAAGGGAACAAGCATTTATTCAGCACCTATTAAATGCCAAGTACTTTAGAAATATCTTATTTGATCTTCATAACAGTCCTCTGAGGTTAGTGCTTTTGTTATCCCCATTTTATGGCTGAGGAAACTGAGGCAGCCAGAAGTCAAGTGACTTGCCCAGAGTTTCCTGACTAGTGTCTGAGGCTGAATTTGAACTCAGGTCTTCTTGACTCCAGACCCAGTACTCTGTCTACTGTGCCATGTACCTGCCAAGATGCTGGTCATTGTGACTAATCTGATTCACTTGCTATTTTCATATTCATTATTATAGTCACAAGTTATATTTTTTCTGGTTCTGCTTACTTCCATCTTATTTATTCAAGTCTTCCCATATTTCTCTGAATTCCTCATATTTTTCAACCAACAAATTAATCATCAACCATTTATAAAGGGTATATTTTAGCTGTTTAAGGATCAGGAAAGACTTTGTATAGCCATTGGAACTTGAACTGTATGTTAAAGGAAAAGAGACATTCTATGAGATGAGGAAAAAGTATATCATAGACCTGGGAATGGCCAGTGCAAAGGCTTGAAAATGGAAGATATATTGGCACATGTGAGAAATAGAGAGAAGGCTGCATCATAGAGTGGGGGAAGGAGAGTGATATATAATGAGGCTGCAAAGATAGGATGGGGCTAGGTAATGAAAGGTTTTGAAGGCTTAATGAAAGAGTTTCAACTTTATGCTAGAGCAGGAGTTCTTAACCTTTGCATGTATCATGGATTTCTTTGACAGTCTGGTGAAGCCAACAGGTGGAACTCTTCTTAAAATAATGCTTTTAAATGTATAAAATAAAATACATAGAATTACAAAAGAAGCCAATTATATTTACATATAGTTATAAAATATATTAAAAAAAACAACGTCACAGGCTCTAAGTTAAGTAGACCTATTCTATAGGCAATAGGAAGCTCTTAGAGTTCATTAGAGGACTCTTGTGGTCCATTACAGTGATATATCAAAATTTGTTAAGGTACTTCCCAATCAACGAACACCTCCCCACCTTAATTCCATCTTAGAATGACTCTAATTAAATTGGATGATCCAGCTTTTCTGAACTAGTCAGGCATATCGATACTCAGGCATTTATTAAGTACTTACTATGAGTCAGATACTGTAATAGGTGCTGAGGCTACAAATATAAGGAATGTAACAGTTCCTATATAAGGAACTTATATTCTAACTGGTGACAACCAATTAAGTAACCAAATCAACAAACAAATGTTTATTGAGTCCCTGCTATGTGGAAAGCACTCCTCTAGGGGTTCTGTCCTCACTTTCTACAGTGGGGGAAAAACATAAAAAATATAAATATAGCTAACCCCAACAATGCTGGAAAAGTGGGAAGTGGTTGATACAGATCATGTGTTCGCTGCAATTATTCCTTGGGGCAGGTATGTCATAGAGTCATAGATTTTAAGTTGGAATTGGAAGGGACCTTAAAGGTCATCTAGTGCAGTCCCCTTATTTCACAGATGAGGAAACTGATGCCCAGAGAGAGAGATCAAATAACTTGCCCAAGGTCATGCCAGTGGTGAATGGAAGAGCTAGGCTTTGGGCACAGATTCTGTGATGCTAAGTCTAGTGTTCTTCCCATGTACCTTCTGCAGCTTCCATGGTGGAGGAAAGAAAAGAAAGGAGAATTCCAGTAAAGATATTGCTCAAACAAGATGTATTGAAACTCAATATGGGTTTTGGTAAATATCAAGGAATAATATTTCCAATATATATTCTTCTGTGCTTAGAGTCCAGAAGAGGACCAAGAAACAGAAGGACGGAGGAGTTAGGAACACAATTAAGAATTTATTCTCCTTCCACTATTTAGCACAGAAAGGTTTTTTTGTTGTTGTTGGCCATGTGCCTACACTTAACCTCCTATTTCTCCCCTTCACCCTGGTTCTCTGTAATAACCCTAAGACAAGGGCATCTAATCATTTCTAGCATGTGACAACATTTGGTATAGATTCCCTTATCAGCATTACCTTTTCTTCAGCCCCATTCACCACCTACCCCTGCCTTAGAGGAGACCAGGGAATGAATCTCAGACATCAGTGACACGTCCACTACTTCTCCAAACACTTCACGTGGAAAATCTTTCAGAGATGTGATTGTTGCGCTCTAGAACTGGAAAATAACTGTCATCAAGAACTTTACCTCTGGTGAAGGAATTTCATCTGGGTGACATTTCTTGGCCCTCCTGGGGTGAGTTTTATTTTGTTTTGATTTAAATGCAACTCATATCTTTTTCACAAAATAAGTGTGAGTGCTATTTGCTTTCCATCAGTAATTTAAATTAATTTACTTAACTACTTTAACTTGAGCAAGTTGAGTTCTTGTGACATAACTTAGGAAGAGATATACCCTTTTATTTTGGATTTTTCTTGCTAGAGACAAATGTATAAATATCATTACAATTTTTAAATTTTATATTTATATATATTTATATATAATTACAATATTTACACATTTTAATATAGTTCTTATTTTGAAGATTCTGATACCTTTTCAAGTTATTTTGAAATATTTTGAACTATACTGGACCTTCCCATTTAATTTGTGTTGTGTCCTTGTAATACGAAATGGAATGATTTCTCTGATTTATTTTACTAACTCCTATTATCACCACTTTAATGTAGTTGACAGTGCCAGATCTTGTTGAAATGATTTTTTTAAATTTACAATTAACTCTTGGAAATAAGCCTCAAAGTTGTGAAGTTATCTCAATTTGAAATCCGAATTACATTCAATCTTCTGTATTCACCCAAACAATAAGAATTGTTTCAAATATCCCAGAATACCACATGGGGTAAAAACGAAAGCAACAACAATAACAAACAAATAAACAAACAGAAAGTGACCAGCAAAAATCTTTGCCTTTGGGGTGATGTTCACTGGCATTCATGACAAATCAATTTTTAAATTATTCCTTCCTCAAAAGTCAAAAGGCTTTGAATATTATATAAATATGTTGATTGATTCACTGCTCATCATAATCTTTAATCAGCTATGATTGGAAAATATACACAACTGTGAAACTCCTTCCAAGATCACCCCTCCTATTTTCTAAATAAGATATTTTTTTAAAATGTGAGATCAGCACATAAGCAACTGCACCCTTGACTGTAAATAAAAGTAAATTCCTCTAAATTTTAACTCTGCATCCTTTGTGATTTCTCTTTCTAAAACATGAATTGACATTCTTTTTACTTAAAAATAATTGGGTATTTCCTTTCATATGGTTCCTAGAATAGAGCAAGGTAAAAACCAGACTTGGGGATTATGGAACCTGATAAGGAATCTCAAACTGTTTAAAGCACCAATCATTCCTGGCTACTTAAAGCAGTACTTCATTAAAGTTGAAAATAAAAATCCAAAGGTCTTTTTTTGTATTTGTTTTTGTGACCCTTGTGAGGTGTTTTTGTTTTCCATTTTATTTCTACCTTCACCTTTCAACACTTTTTAACACTTTTATTGGGGACTCAATTTTCACTAAATTTTCCTTATTTGACAAAAAGTTTTTCAAAGATTAATTCAGAACTACACCTAAATCTCAAATAACAACTCAGCAATATTAGCAAGTAGAATTTTAAGTTAGAAAAAAAAATCAGTGTTCAAACCAAATGATTAACTCAAAAAAGAGGTGCTTACCTCAATTAAATAAATAGCATTTCTAACTTATAACTGCTAAATTTCCACAGATTAGAATTTATAAAAGTTTAAGTTAACATGAAATGACTAATCTTGGTATTGGAATTGGGTAGCAAAGTTTCTTATATGTTAATATCAATTTCCTACTTAAAAGGTACTTTCTAAAGACCAGCAACTATAGTGAAATATTTGTACCTTACATTTGTATCTTACATAATTTTATTTGTACCCTTCTTATATTTTGATGAGCAATATATGATTTTTTGAGGTATATAATTTTATGTTCTTTTAAAAAGGGAAAAGTTAGTTTTAAGTTTAAACAAAAAATATTGGTGTCATAAATCTGTAGCATCAGTTACCACTGTATTTCAATAAATGGATATTTTTGATTTAGAAATTAATGAATAGAAATGAAGAAATATTGCAAATGACCTTATGATTCATACAGAAAAAAAATCTAAATTCCTAAATCTATATTGCATTATATAATGGAGTAATAACTGAAAGCTAATATAGTGCTTTAAAATTTAAGTTAAAATATGAAGCTTGCCAAATACTCATATTTATCTCATTTGAGCCTCACAACAACCTGTGAGGTTGGGGCAGCGAGGTGGCACAGAGAATAGAACACTGACCCTGGAGTCAGGAGGACCTGAGTTCAAATCTAGACTCAGACACTTGACACTTACTAGCTGTGTGACCTTGGGCAAGTCACTTAACCCCAATTGCCTTGCCTTCCCCCCTCAAGAAAAAAAAGAAAATAAAAAAACAACCTGAGGTCACTAAAGGTATCATTCACTTCATTTCACATATAACAGCCCTAACACATAGCATGTGCATGGCCATACAGCTACTTGTCTAAAACAGAATTTAAACCCAAGTCTTCTTCTTCAAAGTTCAATACATTGTGCTGCATTGCCTCTTGGTAACAGCCAGTTACAGTTCTTAATAAGTGGAACATAGGTAAAAATTGTTTCATACTTAAAATACTGAATTTCCTAATGTTAAAATTTTCAAGTTATCTATTTCTATATAATGAATCCATTTAAGTTTTCATCATTTGCAAATTTTAAGCTCTAACATTTTAAAGTTCTAATAACATGGAGTTGGCATTTAACCCACTTTAAAGTTTGTTTTACTATCCATTTGTAGCAACTTTATTGTGTCTGACCATGGATATAAAGGAAAATTAAGTTCTTGACTAAGCACACAATGATTATAAATCCTTTGTACAAATCTTTCATTTCTGTTTTAATTTTCATAGACTCCTAGATTTAGCATTAGAAAGAACCTTAGAGGCCAATTTTACCTATTTGGCAGATGAGGAAATTGAGGCACAGAGAACTTAAGTGGGGGCCCCACAAACAGAAAATGTCTGAGGTGGGATTAGAACTCAGGTCCTTTCTGACCATAGATCACAGTTCCTTACTATATTATAGTTAGATTTTAATTGCTACATGTCTAATATTGAGTATTATTTTAAAATGAAGTTAATTCTTTAAAAAAAATTTCTGTTAGTATAGTGAACCTGTAAATTATTAAAGCAGCCAAACTGTATTCTTTCTGAGACCAAATTAAATTTGTTTTATGGGCTTCTGTCCTAACTTCTTCCAGTCTTTCTTCCTAAATCACTCTAATCTAATCTTAGTTTAAACCAGTAATCATTTAAACAGCCATGCATTTATTTCCCCAGGACTGCAGACTCACTTCAGAAAACTATTTTATATTTTAAAAAGCATATCTATTTTCTCAGTCTCTGAAACGGGGGTTGCAAAAAACTTTTTTTTGCAGCTTTATTATTATTATCTTCTTGCAAGGGGCTACAAATGTGAAAGATACAAAATCTGGTGGTTCCTGAACTCTGAGTTGCCTAGCCTTTGATGGCATTTGTGTAAGAGATCTGGAATGTTAGATCTAGGGTGTTAGTGATTAGGCCGTCATGGGATGGTCAGATGTCACTACTCCTCCACCCCCAGTGTGGAGCTTCCTCCTTCTAATCCAATCCAGTTCAGGCCTGTCCAATCCAACCCAACAATTATTCATTAAGTATCCTCTTTGTGCAAAGTTCAGGGGGTACAAAACACAAACTGGTTGCTGCCATCAAAGAGCTTATTTTCTACTTGGAGTGTGAAGGGGATGAATATAAAATGAAAGTAGGGTTAGCATATACATGATTATTTGAAGAAGGAGAGAACACTAATAACTCAGGGGACCAGGGAGGGTTTTCATCAATGAATGAGTGTGAGATATAATATTATTAAGTACAGACTTTGTGACTGACCCTGGCCTAGGTACTCTAAAGGCATACATGAGAGCAAGCTTACAGTTTAGTTGGGGAACCATGTAATTTTTTAAGTTAAATCATAAAATGAACTTTAAATAATAATATATGACAACAATAGAGACGATATCCTCAGGGAAAGATCTAGTGCCAAATACGTGGTCTAGAAAATGTGTCAATAACTAACAAATGCTTATTGACTGAATGGAGGGCCACGAGTTTTTTTTTAGTGGAGATCAGTGTTGGATGAAGTAATAGTCTGGGAGGCTCTATACCAGGGGTGAGGAACCTTTGGATTCAGTCAAAGGGCTGCACTTGAGGACCTAGAGGGCCACATGTGACCTAGAGGCCACAAGTTCCCCACCCCTGCTCTATACATCTTCTGCCTTTTTCAGTTCAGACCAGTGATTTCATCAGTGTGGGGTAACTCCCAGTGTTGAAACTCCTTCCACCAATAATGACTGACGACTTGCTTGTAATTCTTAGTCTTAGAATTACTTGGAGCACTAAGAAGTTGTGTTGACTTGCCCATTGTCAAACAGTATGTATCAGATTACAAAAAGCCATAACATACAGCCAGTATATCAGATACAAAAAAAAAGACCTTTGGATTTTTACTTTCAGCTTTAATATCTATCATCCCATCACGTGCTAGAGTTTAATTTATTTGTCCCTGCTCAAATACATTAAATGGAGAGGTTTAATGTAACTTCATTTTTAGAGCTAGAGAATCATTGACCTTTAAGTATCCTTAGGGAATTATTATCTTTTCCTTCAACAAGACCCTTCCCTTCACCTTCCAGGTATATCTAAGCTTCTAGATGAACCCAAGTGTGGTAGACTTTGGCAATCTACATATCTTTGGAATCATAACTTTGTCACCTGTAAGCACTATTCTGAGTCATAGAATTAATAGCCTCATAGCATGTTAGAGCTGGAAGGGACTTGAGAGACTATTTAGTTAAATTCTCCAGTTCTACAGATGAGGAAACTGTTGCTCATAGATCCTTTGATATTTAGATAAGGGAGTAACTCTAACAATGCAGGTGGTCAGTAAATAAGGGAGTCACAAATGGCAACTTGTCTGTCATCAGCTTAGGCTAGGATGTGATCAGTCAGTGCCTCTCTGTCTAAGGTGGGTAGATACTGGCTTGTTTCCCAGAGAGTTCCAATTGGCTTTAGTCAAATAGTACAGAACACTGATAAGTTATCGACCTACCCTAACCAGATGTGAACAAACCCTTCTCCACACTTCCAAATAGTTGAAAGTTGTCTGTAGACCCACAGGATTGGATCCAGCAAGAGCTTTACTGATACACAATTGAACAGGGGTTAAAAGACTCAAATTATTACACACTGCTGTTTATATACTAAGATCACAAAACAGGAGAAGCAAGGACTTGTAAGGGGCAATGGCCATTCTAATGAGTGGTATCTGATAAGGATGTTATTCTGTTTCATGGATGAAGCTGTACAATCCTCATTCCTGATGACAGAGTTTTGCCCCCCATCAATCCAGAAGCATTTTGTTTTACTGTAACATAAATGTACTCAGATGAGAGGCTCAAAGAAATGATGCTAGGATAGACTAAGCCCTTCATTACCCAATAACACACCAATGAAATCTAACAGTAAAACTTGGGCTGTATAAATAGTGCTAACTTGTATGAGCATAAGGCAAACAACTGATTGCTCTGCTAGTCTCCTTTGGATCAAAATTATAACCACCTTTTCAAATATGCTCTACAAACACTGTTTTTTTATTTATAACATTGGTCTGGTTTCTTAGCTTCTTCCTGCTTTATAGATAGGTAAGTCTTAGGCACAAGGCAAGGAGAGGACAGATAAGGGATGGGGAATTTTGGAAGTGAATACCAAACTGGACACCAAGCAATAAGAAATATGATATCTAATGCTTTTTATTAATTTTACTTTCAAATATGTTTCTCATATCTTGTCTTTTTTTAAACGTGAAGTGTCCTATTTTATTTTTTGAAAGGCAGTTATCAAAATGGTTTCTGAAATTATTTTCATTTCATTAAATATTTTCAATTACATGTAAGCATTTTTATAATAATCATTTCTTTAAAATTTTGAGTTCCAAATTCTCTCCCTCCCTTCTGTCCCTATCTATTCCTTGAGAAGGCAAGTGTTTCAGTTTAGATTGTACATGAGAGGTCATACCAAAAATATTTTCAGATTAGTCATGTTGCAAAAGAAAACACAAACAAAATAAAACTAAAAATTAAGAAAGTTTAAAAAATGTATGTTTCAAACGGCATTCAGAGTTCACCAGTTTTCTCTCTGGAGGTGGATAGCATTTTTCATCATGGATGCTTTGGAATTGTCTTGGATCATTGTCTTGATCAGGGTAGCTAATTTTTTCACAGTTGAATATCTTTACAATATTGTTTTTATGGTGTATGATGTTCTCCCACTTCTGTTCACTACACCTTGTATGAGTTCATATAAGTCTTCTCAGGTTTCTCTGAAATCATCCTGTTGGTGATTTTTTCTAGCACAAAAGTATTCCATCACAATAATGTACCACAATTTGTTCAGCCATTCCCCAGCTGATGGACATTCTCTCAATTTCCAATTCTTTGCCAACACAAAAAGAATATTTATATATATATATATATGTATACCTACATATGTATGTATGTATACACACATATATATGCATATATCTGTATATCTATATATTTATATATATAGATCTTTTGCCATTTTCTTTAATCTCTTTGGGATAATCCTATTAGTGGTATTGCTGGGTGTATCAGCAAGCACCCTAGCATACCCAGGATGACTGCTAGCACAGACTCTTTGATCTGCTTTTCTAAAGTAAAGCAACTCAAAAGGGGTTGACAATCTTACTTTAATCACACACATATCATTTACCTAGTTCATGGAAAAAAGTCAACACCCTGAACGTCAGAGAAAATACAAAAAGAAATTATAAGCAGAAAAAAAAATACAGACAGAGAAAATAACACAATTCAACATACCAACAGACAGGGCTTCTAGCTGTCTGAACATTACATACAGAGAGTAAGTTACCAGAGAGAGAGAAGCATCAACATCTGAGTTTTCAAAGCCGATGGGGGGAGGGGTGCTCAATGGCTGCCCAGAGTCTCATCTGGCCAAATCACATAGTTCTTCCCATAACTAAGCCCCAAAGCAAAACCTCACCTCTGGGAGTATATATAGCCTTCTACAGGGTCAGAAGACATCACAACCTTTGTGACCCACTGCCTAATTACAAAGTAACAAAAAGTGGAACTTCCTGAAAAACAAGCCTCCCTTAAACAAGCTTCTCTTGTTGGGCTCTAAGTGAGACCCATTAAGGGAAGATCTTCAAATTCCCTTACCATTACACTGGTAAAAAAAAAAAAAGTATGTACAGTTTATAGCCCTTGGGATGTAGTTCCAAATTGTTCTGCAGAATGTTTCAGCATCCCAGTTTTTCTACACTCCATCCATCATTTGTCATTTTCCTCTTCTGTCATGTTAGCCAAACTGATAGTTGTAAGATGGTATCTCAGAGTTGTTTTTATCTGCATTTCTCTAATCAGTAGTGATCTAGAGTATTTTTTTCATTGATTTCTTCTTCTGAAAGCTGCCTACAGTGACCCTGACTGTTTCAGAGACCTAGGTGGTACCACAGAGCAGGGTTTCTTAAATTTTTTCCACTTGTGACCCCTTTTCACCTTTCAGGCAGCATTAATTGGCCTGAGGACATGCATAGGGAAAAGTGCACATACTTTGTGTTCAGAACCAAGGTTGCAGTGAAGTTGTGATACAACATAGTCAAGCACTACCAGAAACACCTCAAATACATTACATGTTTGATTTTGAATTAATTTTTGTTTGTTCCACATTCTGAAAACTTTTACTCTTGCAAAATTTTTTTTGGCAACCCCATGGGATTGCAACCCACAGTTTAAAAAGTGCTGCCCTAGAGGAGAGAAAAAGGAGGCAAAATATTTGTGTATGTTTGGAATCCCATAATTATTTATTACCCCAAATTCTTACTCACTTCAAGGACCAATAATTTCCTAAGTGTGGGTATGCCTTCCACCAATAGAAATTGGAGCCCTTATAAGCCTTATATTGTCTTTATGTGTTGTGGCCAAGTTATTCATTACCTAGCGGTCAACTTTTTGGTGATTAAGTGCTCTGAATTCACCACTATTATGTGCCTGGCACATAGTAAAGCCCGAATAAATACTTGTTAATTGATTGTCCTCAGAAGACAGTCAAGTTCATAGCAGGATCCATATTAGAAGCCCTGACATGTTGGTAGGACCTGCCATAGCTTTCCCTGGCAAAGCCTATGAGAACCTAGGTTTCTCATAGGTGTTTCCCATCTCTGATGCTGTCAGAGATGTCAGGTGTAAGTGAAGAGAACTCCTGTGTGTAGAGTGACAGTTTATCTATAATCCAGTGACTAGAATTTTCATAGGTCCTAGGATCAGAAATTTAGAGCAACAGGGACATTAGAGGCCATCTAGTCCAATTTCCTTATTTTTCAGATGAGGGACTGAGGTACAGATTAAGTGTCTTTCTTTAGGTCACATAAGTTAGTAAGTAAATTAGCAAATTAGAAATTGACAGACCTGGGATTCAAACTCAGATCTTCAGATTCCAAATCCCACTTCTTTTCTCACTTAAGTCAGTTTTCTGCAGTCAATTGTTATGTGAAAAAGATCTCACAAATAAATAGCTGACATTTTTCAAAAGAGCAATTCTCACTTTACAACATAGGGTTAATACAGATTACAGATACACTATCTCTTAGACCTTCAACCTAGGCCTGTACAATGATCGCTGATGTTCTTACCTAGAATCCTGAAGTCCTTAAAGGTACTGAAGTCTTCTGAATCATCAGAGGAAAAAAATGTCCTGTGTGCTCTCTCTCTTTCTCTCGTTAAGCATGTTTATAGCATCCTGATTCTTTGACAGCTGGTAATTCATGTATAGGATAAGAGTGAAATCTGTGGAAACTCCATATCTTCATGTGCCTAGACTTCTTCCCAGTCACCATCCTCCCTTCTCAAGACACTGAGGCCTGCTGGACTTAATCCTTTCATATCCAAAACTCCTGCCATGATGCTCAACTACATTGATTAGTGGTTATTTTAGTCACCCACTACATCTGGCCTAGGCTTCACTTTACTTCCCCTCAGCTTTCTTGCCAGATGTCTTGCCAACTTGCCCCTAATCCCTTTTCCATTCTTTAACCATAATCAAAATTTTGGCATTGCTCTTGGAAAGGGCATACTAATCTAACAATTGAATCTAATCTAACAATTAAAAGGGTGATATTAAATGTATGTTATTTAAGCCATAGTCCCATATGACTCCATTCACTATCCCTCTAACTTTTCAAACCAAAATATCCCTCTCAGTCCCTAATATGTGTTATCTACCCCAATTAGAGTGTAAGCTCCTTGAAGATAGGGACTGTCTTTGCTTTTGTATTTGCATTTTCAACACTTAGCACAAGGTAGTAAATGCTTTTCTTTTTCTTTTTGTGAAGGGGGGAAGGCAAGGCAATTGGGGTTAAGTGACTTGCCCAAGGTCATACAGATAGAACCCTTCAAGTGTCTGAGGCCAGATTTGAACTCTGGTCCTCCTGACTCCAGGGCTGATGCTCTATTTACTGTGCCACCTACCTGCCCCAATAAATGCTTTTAAATTAACTAGCTAATTAATTCACATTTAAAGTTTACTGTATTGTAGTTGTTACATTTGCTTAAAGAATTGTTTTATTCATTAAAAACTTCTCCTTATGCATTTAGTATTTATTTAGTAATTCTATGTCCCCAGATGTATCGACCCAGTGTGTACTAGCTCTGTGCCATCTACTAAATTGCAAGCTCTTTGTGGGAAAGGGTGCATCTTTCTTTCTTTGTATTTTCCACAGTGCTTAGCATAGAGTCTTGTACATAGCAAGTACTTGGTAGATATGTGTTACATTGGATTAGAATGGATTGAATTGAGAATTGATTATGAGAGACCATACCTTTAAACAACAAAAAAAGTTAACCCAGTTTTCAATTTTCCTTAACAGCCTATATATAAAGTAAATTATTGTCACCTTGCCAAGACTTGGTAAATACTTTTGCATTGGTTCTGATGAAATTGAATGGAATTGAACTGAATTGAACTGCTTTGAATTTAATTGACCATGAGAATATCTACCCCTCAGCAATGAAAATGCAGCTTAGTTTTCAGGATTCTTTCAGTAGCCTGTATACAATGTCAACTAATGACAACTGAAAAAATCATTTTTGCAATTAATACATTTGGCAAAAGAAAGAAAACAGACCACCAACGTATTTCATGTAGGCCACTGCATCTTTCCCATAAGCCTTTCCTGCAGGACTTCCCAGGGCTACCAACAGAAGACTGGCATTTCTCCAGGAAGTGAAAGGCTCATTTCCATATGTTAAACTGCCCTGCTCTCCTTATAGGGCCATATGTTTTGAGTTGACTGTGATGCTTTAAAAGTCTTGAGAAGTGGCCACAGGGACTTGCTTGTAGATGTGCCTTTGGATCTGTTTCTGAAGAGTACACCCCAGTGGCCATTCTGGGTCTTTTGACAGCTTTGTTTGCAATTAGGAATACATATTTCAACATGGCCTGGGATCAACTATATGCTTTGAATTAAAAACAAACATTTAAATTGGCCACCATCAATCTTCTCCTCCAGAATGCATCCAAAACAGCAGCTTCAGTTTTGTGTGGCAAACGTTAGAGATCCCATCAGTAGACTTCAAGATCCATCAAGATTTCTTAAAGTGGTGGTAGCATTGAAAAGCCTGTGGATGATTGCGTCTGCAGTAAGCAGCAGGATTTTATGTCAGATGGTCTCCAACTGACTTCCAATAAATCTTCTAGCTTCCTTGTGTCTTATCCATTTGCTTCATTTTAAAATTTTGATAAAGTTGAAGAGAACTGTTGGGGTCCATATTAGAGAGTTGAAAAAAGGAACCATTGGAAGACAATTGCTTTCTTTTTAGTTAGTAATTTAATAAATATTTTATTGAACATTTATTTCCAGACTGAGCAATTTATTAGGTTATGGGAGAATGAATGTTGTGAAAGTCTGCAAATACATCCCAATCAATCAATTAATCGATCAAAAAGAGATTATTAAGCATTGACTGGCTGATAATCAGTAGGGAGCACAACAGATAGAGGCATGTAACCAATAGTATAAGAAACTTGGAATTCATCTGGGCTGCTCCTCAAATGCTGAGAGAAGTAGTCAACTACCCTTTGTCTGTACAAATGGATTCGGGAGAGTGAGCCCAGAGTGGGTATGCACTGGGAATACTGGAGAGAGAGCTTGTCCTAGGCACAATATAACACAAATAATCCCGAAGCACAATGCTTTCAGAGCATGAATCTTTTAATGACTTGTTCCTTTCTATACTGTCATGTGTCTATGGGACATTTACTTATTTGTGTAAATATAAGGGCCTGAGAATAATTATACTGTGTGATTTTTCCTCTTATTTACTTTGTTATTCTGGTACAAGTAAATGTTTTGCTATTTGAAATATGGTTCTTGCCTGTTCTATTGGTAGAGTAGCATCCTAGGTGATGGACTAAAATCCCCCACCTTGAACCAAAGTACTGTGTGATTTGGTAGTTGGGTGATATGCCTGTTACAGATCACATGTAGTTTTTGAGGTTTGTTAACTGGGAGAAGAATGACAGAAAGGGGAAGTCCAGAAAGGGAGTCCATTTGGGGGAGGAGGGAGGAAATGCTTCATTTTAAACATATTGAACTTCTCAGCTAAAACTCAGAATTCTGAAGGGACAGAAACACAGAAGCTTGGAAAAGTTAAGAGGAAAAAAATACCCTGTCCTAGGTAAGTGACCCATCAGGAGGGCCAAGTGATAGATACATATTATTTTACTTCTTTTCCTAGTCTTCCTTATAACAGATGACATATAATATGCAAGATTCTTGGCAAGGGTTTTAGATGTTGTTTGTGGTCAGGAAATAGAGCAAACTTTACTGGCTCACAAAAGGATCAGTCTTTGACCTCATTTTTCATAATTTTGACCATTTGACAGAATAATATGAAGTAATCAGCCACAGTCACCATATGAAACTGAAATATGGTGGTTTCTATGTCAAATCTGAAACTTCTTCACTATAAGGCTTTGGGCAAATCACTACACTTATTTGGGCCTCAGTTTCTTTATCTGGAAGCTGAGAGATTAGACTAGGTTACTTCAAATTCCAATATTTTATGAACCAATAAATAGGAAGCCTTTCCCCCCACTTTTTAGGTTGTAAAAGCACAGAAAAAGGGAGATGACAGTATATTATGATTAGTTAAGCTAAGAGTAATTGATTCAAATCCTTTGAAAAATAAATCACCACTCTTATAGTACCTGGAAACTTACAGTTCTCTTACTTGACCACACATTTTTTTCTTTCCTTCCCAGATTTTTATAATCGGTAATGATTCTTCTCTGATTGTGGCATCTTTCCCAAAAGGGCATCTAAGTGGTACAATGGATAGAGTGCCAGACCAGGAGTCAAGAAGACTGAGTTCAAATCCAGCCTCTGACACTTACTAGATATGAGACTCTGGACATATCCCTTAAACTCTCCCTGTTTCAGTTTTCTCATCCATAAAATGGGGATAATAATAGCACCTACTTCCCAGGGTTGTTGTAAAGATAAATTGGGATGATTATTGTAAAGCACCTGGCCCATAGTAAGCCCTATATAAATATTAGTTGTTATGGTCATCTTGATGATGATTAAAAAAAATGTTTATGAGGTTTCTTTCAACTAGGCCAGAAATATCAATGATAGTGATTTGGAAAAGGTCCTTGACCATGAACTACATTATATTATAGAAGAACATTCCCAAGGGAAGTGGTGAAAGCTTCAGTGTTTGTGCTATTTAAAACTAGACTGGCTTGCATATTCCTGTCTATTCTGTGGAGAGAAATCATGCCACAAATAGGAAGATTGCCCAAATGACATCATAAGAATTTTCTACTTCCAAAAC
>NW_027187391.1:22742861-22832930 GCF_028583685.1 Petaurus breviceps papuanus
CACCTGAGAAACATAGCAGCAAGCAAGTTGTTAATTATTAGCCAAGACTATTGGTGAGAAGCAGCTGCTACTGCTCACATTGGCTAACTGCATTTATAGCTATGAGGGTACAAGAGTGACAGTAATAGGGGCGGACAGGTGGCTCAGCAAGTAAGAGCACCGGCCCCAGTGTTGGGATGACCTGGGGATCCAATCTGGGCTCAGATACTTAGCACCACACCCAGAAATAACTGGCCGTGTAACCTTGAGCAAGTTACTTAACCCCAATTGCTTCTAAAAAAAAAAGAGTGACAGTAATAGTGAGTGGTACTAGGGTGAGCATGAACTCCAACTTCAGAGTTGATTGAGTGTGAAATGACAATCAATGTTGACTTGAAGTTAAGCAGGGTCAACTTTATATATAGATGACTGTCTACCTGGCATGATTTGAGGAGTGACCAGACAAGCTCCCTCTTCCCAAAATATCACAACCCCATATTCTAGTGACTTGTTATAAGAATTAAACATCTTTGGGTCATTAGGTCCTTATACAGTTAGTTAAAGCCTGATGCCTGGTGGGTTTTCCTCTATATTTATTATTGAAGGAAATGACAAATTTCACTTAAAGATTAGTAAAAATAAAGTTGTAATTATTTAGATGTAATCATCTAAGTTCATGGACCTTTTGAAATCTATCCATGGACATTACAATTCCTCTAGTTCTGAGTAGCGTCCTAAGACAATGAGGCCCAGCACTAAAAGTTTTGATTTATTGGAAAGGGAGAAGGAAAGATTCAGAAACTAGAGTGTGTATACAGAGAAGGTTGCTGAAAATAGGAAAAAAGAAGACCACCACCAAAATTAAGCTTGGTCTATTTCACAATATTACCTAAGATTGGTCCTGAACCTCAAGGTTAGTTGCACATAGAAGAAAACAATTCTGGCAGAGAATAAAGTCTAAATCTTTTGTTACTGTGCGTTTCTGACTGGAGGCAAATTGAAAGGGCAGGCACATTTGTAATCCTAAAAGGAACAAGAAGTAAGGACAGGCACCGAGGTGATAATGGTGAAAGAGGACAGGTGAGTAGGTCAAGAAACCACTTTGCAGCTCAGTACACACACCTTACTTGGTGAAAGGGAAGTCAGTGGGACAGGAAGATGAGACCACACTGGAAAACTGATGGGAACCAAAAAAGGAAATGATGGCCCAGAAACCTATAGTATGATGTCAGCATTAAAAAGAGAAATTGACTCCCACCACAGACTCTAGTAGAGGATGGTTCTTTTAGCAGGGGAAGCAATTAACCTCCATTAAGCCAGGAAGAGTCATAGAGTCTGAGGAAGGACTCACCTAGTTTGTTCTCCTTGACCTCCCACTTGACCCCATTACACCTCTCCTGTGATGGAGACCATGAACAGCTTTCAGGCTTCTACTTGGAAGTGTTGAAGTGTTAGTCCCATAATCCAGCATACAAGTGGCCAGTAAGATGGGTGCATGAGGCACAGGACAAATTCCAGCCACAACAGATAAGTCTCTAGTAGTCTTGGGCTTTGCTGATCAAAAGGTGCAGACTGGAATCAAGATTCAAGATAAGTAGAATGAGTGTTTGGGGAGAGGCCCATTATGTCCTCTGAGACAGTGTTGTAACTTCTGATCTTTATTTAACACGTACATAGGCCAGGATTCATTTCTATTTTGGCTCAGTTTGGTGGACAGCCTGTCTCCCTAATGACCCCAAGTATAAATACCATACAAGCCAAAGTAAGGTATTTCCCCATTCTGTGCCAATGAATGATTACTGAGACTTTTCGAAGAAGGAAAACTTTTAAAACTGGGCATGTTTAGTGAGTTTTGGGTTTTTTTAAATCATGTAATCTGGTCTTAGTTTGAACAATACAATGAAACTATCTACTTTGAGGCTAGGAAGAACCAAAGAAGATTTTCTTATGAGATATTTCTAACATCTCAGAAATAAACAAATCATATTTTTGTGTTTTTTAAATACCATAGGAGTGATCTGGAGTTTTGAAAAAAATTTAGCATTTTTTAATGAAAATGTGATTTGGATAAAATATAAGCCATAGATTTAAAGTCCTAGTACCTGGATTAAAATCTTGCCTGCTTTCTATTACCTACACAACTTTGGGCAAGTCACTTAAAACATTAGGGCTTGAGTTTTCTCTTCTGTAGGGTGGGGGATGGAGTGAAAGGTTTAGACTTTTTAATTAACCAAATCAATCAATAATTTAATAAGCACCTATTAAGTGCCAAACATTGTATATACACTTAAGTTACAAAGTAAATAACAAACAAAAAACCCAATCCTTGCCCTCAATAAGTTTACATTCTACTGGGGAGTAGATACAGAAATAAGTAAATACAAAATATATACAGTCACTTTTTTTTAAGTGGGGAGGGCACTATTAGGTAGGGTAGGGTGGTATAGATTAGGAAAGTCTTCACATAGGAGGTAGTACTTGAGCTGAGCTTTGAACAGATGATCAAAGAAGTGGAGGTGAGGAAGACTGCTCTAAATGGTCATTTTCAACATTAAATCCTATGATCCTAAATTTGTCAGTGCTTTACATCAGTATTATGATGAATTTAAAACAATAAGATTATGTCATGCCAATTTAAAGGTGGTTCATAGATGGTTAAGGGAGTTGGGCAGGAGCCTAAGAGTGATTCACTAGAACCCAAGTCATACTAAAGAAATAAGTCTGGGGAAACCAGGGGAAAATGCAGGGTTTTGTTTGTTTTTATTTATTTTATTTTATTTTTTCTTTTTGGAGGGCAGTTGGGGTTAAGTGACTTGCCCAAAGTCACACGGCTACTAAGTGTGTCAAGTGTCTGAGGTTGAATTTGAACTCAGGTTCTCCTGACTCCAGGGCTAGTGCTCTATTCACTGCACCACCTACCCGCCTCTTTGTTTGTTTTTAATGATGGAGATCTTGGAAGGGATCTGAGACCAAGGATTGAGGTGCAGAAGAATCAGTATTAAGTTGGAAATATGATGTAGGGAGTTTTTCGTTCATTAGGATAAGTTTGCTTGCCCTGGTTTCTGTTGTTTTAATACATAGGTGCTACCCCTGCCTGCACATAACTGTATCAGTACTAGAAGTGGGGACTAGATATAATTCTGGAAAAGAAATTATTTAGTGGCTAACTGGAAGTCTTTGGACTGTGAACAACTTGATTTACAAAAGTAGATCTAAGCAACTCAAAGTAAGGGTCATGCCAGAATGTCTTGATGTTTACTTAAAACGTAATTTGTTTTAATGGATCTATGACTTTGTCGATGTAGCAAACTCTGAGTGAGGAAATTCCTTCCCAGTGTTGCAAAATGACATCTCTTCTGTAACTCACAGTCTTAGTGGCACTGAGTGTCCAGGCTTATATAGTAAATATGTGTCAGAAATGAGAGTTGAACACATGTCACCTAATTTTGAAACCAGTTATCTACTCACTAATCCATGGCTACCTTTCTTATTTCATTCACTCATTCATTGTCATTCATTTATTTATTTGTTCATTCATTCATTGATATATTCATTGATTTATGTTACATTTTAAGTTCTGAACTCTCTCTCCCTCCCTCTTTCTGCACCCTACACTAGAGAAAGTAACCACTTGACATATATTCACATATGTATATATACATGTACATCATATATATTGTATATGTATCATATTCACATAAATGAAAAACCATATTATGCAAACTTCTATTTATCAATTCTTTCTCTAGAAGTGGATAGCATCTTCCTTCATCAGTCCTTTGTACTCAAATAACTTAGTTGTTCTTCAAACAATACTGTTGCTACTGTATAACATTCCTTTAGTTCTGCTCATTTCATTCTTCATTATCTTGTGCAAGTCTTTCCGTGTTTTTTTCTAAAATAAACCTGCCCATTATTTCTTACAACACAGTAGTATTCTGTCACAATCATATACCACAACTTGTTTAGCCATTCCCTTATTGATGAGCATGCCCTCAATTTCCAGTTCCTTGCCACTGCAAAGAAAGCCACTATAACTTGTTTAGAATGGTTACCTTTTTTGATAAACTGATTTCGTTGGATCTCTGCAAAGGCAAGGGCAGCTAGGTAGTACAGTGGATAGAGTGCCTGACCTGAAGTCAGGAAGACTCATCTTCTTGACTTCAAATTTGACCTCAGACACTTACTAGCTGTGTAACCCTAAGCAAGTCATTTAACTTTCCCTCAGTTTCCTCATCTGTCAAATGAGCTGGAGAAGGAAATGGCAAACCACTCCAATATCTTTGCCAAGAAAACCCCAAATGGGGTCATGAAGAGATGAACATGATTGAAAGGGCTGAACAACAACAGCAAATTTAAGGCAACCCAACCATGCTGCATGTAATAGTTGGGTGCAGCTATGACCAAGTTTCTAATGGAATGTCTACTTCTGCTCTTCAGTTTGCACTTTGTCCATAGGACACTGTCCATTTCTCCTGTGCCTCATAGCCATGGCAGCTTATATTTTCACAGGTTGGCTCTGAAGATACTGAATGAATTTTCTGCACACTGTAATGATTTTCTCTCTAGGTAAATAAGTTCTAGATCATCCTGGCTGTGTTGGTTCTAGTCAAAGTGCCCCGTAGCCTCCAATTTCCCCCCCCTCAAATAGGATATTTTTCAGATGGTCCTTACACATCTTTTTCCACAAAATGTTATTCTTCAAAGTTCTAAAAAATCACTCTCTTCCTTATGCAAAGGTAAGATCATCTTTCTGTTGATCAAAAACCATTAGAGTCTCTCCACAACTGGTAATATCTCACTGCCTAAGCCTGGTATTCCAAGAAAACCCCAATACAGTTTCAACTCTCCTTTTCTCCTTCCTCTCTCCCCGCCTTTTCCTCCCTCCTCCTCTCCCTCCATTCACACAGGGAATCATATCCTTACCTGAGGGTGCTCTACCCAAAGGAACATAAATTTTGATCACAGAAACCTCTTGAGATATCTTGGGATTTACGGGCTAGATTTCTTTTCTAAGGACCATGACTTAAACCCAGATCACTCTGGCTCTCATTGATTGGCCACCAATAGGTCTCAACCCAAGTCTTGGATATTATTTGGACTATGATGATTCAGAGTTATTGTAAATAGCAGTTGTTTCTGTTTTGGCCAGAAACCCTGAGGGTCTTCCCCTCCCAAAATGATTTTGTATTTGTTTTTTTAACTGGGTAAAAGAAGCCATTTTTGTCTCATTTCTTACTTAACCTCAATCACTAAATGGGCATTGCCTCAGCCAAACTGAGACCAGGGAAAGAGCTTAAAAAAGGCCAACATCTCCAGTCTATGTCTTGCCACTTGACCCAGATGGCTCTAGAGGACAGAGTAAGGCCGGTGACTTTACATAGCCCTCCCTCACTTAAATCCAAATCATTTGCAAGTCATGCTATCACCTTCCTGATGTCATGGTCCTCTTTGAGAACAAAGGACAAATAACAACAACCAGCTTCAACTTGAATTTTCTAGCCTTATCAAATACAATTGCCCTTCATTTATTCCATATGCCAGCCAAATTGAACTACTCACGAACATATCCTCTGTTTTACTGTCCCATGTCTTTATTGCCTATAGATAGAATGCATTCTTTTGCATTAAGACCCAGTTCAAAGAATCACAGAATATGAGAGTTGGATGGGACCTCAGAGGTTGCCAATTCAAAATCATGTCTGAACAAGAATGTCTTATATAATATCCTTCTGTGGGCAACTAGACTATACTCAAGTAAGCAAGAGTTCTTAGCCCTTTTTTATGTCATAGACCACTTTTACAATCTGGTGAAATTTAATATGACTATGGTCTGTTGTCTATATTCACAAAATTTTTTTAAAATATAGTTTTTTTCAATCTACTAAGCAAAAATTTACTTTCTCTTCCTCCCACATTTTCCCTCTGCCTCCCCCACATTGAAAATGAAAGAAAAATAAGAACCCTGTTACAGACATGAATAGTTAAGCAAAACAGATTTCTGCATTGGCCATGTCCAAAATAATGTCTATCTATCTATCTATCTGTCTGTCTGTCATCTATGTCTGTCTGTATGCATATGTGTGTTTGTGTGTGTACATATATATATATATATATATGTTTGTCTCATTATGTACTATCATTAACTTTTCTGTCAGAAAGTGAGTAGCATGCTTCATCATTAGTTCTTTGGAATCATGGTTGATCATTATACTGATCAGAGCCCCTAATTCTTTCAAAGTTGTCTTTACTATATTGTTATCATTGCATAAATTGTTCTTCTGGTTCTGTTCATTTCACCCTGCCTCAATTTATCAAAGTCTGCCTAGGTTTCTCTGAAACCATCTCCTTTATTATTTTGTATAGCTTAATAATATTTCATCATATTCACATACTGTAGGCTGTGCAGCCATTCCCCAATTTATGAGCAATTTTCAGATTCCCTCCTTTTTTGCCAACTCAAAGTTGAGTTTGTTTTACTTAGAACTCCTCCTTGAATCTATCCTCCCTCTAATTCTCTCTTTTCCATTTTCCTTCCTCTTTCTCTGTTGAGTGAAATATATTTCTATACTCAACTATGTGTGTGTAGTCTTACCTCCTTTTCTCAGTTCAGATGACAGTGAAGTTTAAGTGTCCCTGATTCCCTGACCTGTTCATGTTAATGTCTATTTGCTCACCCTGATTACATGAGATAATTTTCCCCATCTATCTCTCCTTCTCAGTATATTCATTTTCTTTTTTCTTTCTTTCCATTCTTCTCTTAAGATCATCAAGATATAACAGAACCATTTCCAGTCTCTCTTTGACTCCTGATTGATGATAGGATTCAGAGGGGACTGTAGCAGCAAGCACCCCAGCGTTCCCAGGATGGCTGCTAGCAATAGGTTCTTGGATCTGCTTTGTTAAAGGAAAGCAACTCAAAATGGGTTAACAAGCTTACTTTAATCAGTCAGACATACATCGTTTACCTTGTTCAGGGGAAAAAGGTCAGCACCCCAAACTTCAAAATATACAGACAGAATTATGGAGACATTAACAGATCAAGCAGACAGCTTTCCAAACTGTCCAACCATTACATCCATACCCAGTCAACATCTGGGTTTTTCAAAGCCAGGGGAGGGGGAGGGGCCTCTGGACAACGGCTTTTCAGAATACAGATCAAATCACAGAACGCTTCTCAAAGTGAGCCCCAAAACAAAGCTACACATCAGGGCTTATATAGCCTTCTCCTGGCTCAGAGAATGCAACAACCTTATTGACTCACTGGCCAATCAAGAAGTATCTACTGAAAACCAAGCCTCCCTCCCCAGGCTTCAGGTGCATTTTAGCCTAGGGGCAGGGAAGATCTTCCGAATTTGCATTCCCATTACAGGGACACACACAAACACACACACATAATCTCCCCATATTTGAATGTGGTGATGTAATCTATCCTCATTTAGTCCCTTGTCATTGTTTATTTATGTTTACCTTTGTATGTTTCTTTTTAACTCCTATATGTAAACTTCAAAGTTTCTATGCACCTCTGGTTTTTTCATCAGTATTACTTGGAAGTCTTCTATTTTGTTAAAGCTCGATTTTTGCCCCCATAGCATTATATTCAGTTTGACTGAGTAGATTATTCTTGGCTGTAAACCCATATATCTTTCACCTTCTGGAATATCATATTCCAAGCTCTTCGCTTCTTTGTAGTGGAGGCAACTAAATCGTGTGTAATTCTGACTGTGTGTGGTTCCTTGGTATTTGAATTCCTTCTTTCTGCTACTTGCAGTATTTTTTTTTAAACTGGAAACTGAATTTTGGATATAATGTTCCAATTTAAGTTTTAATTTGGGGGCATCTTTAAAAAGGTGAACAGTGGATTTTTAGAATTTTTCACTTTTCCCTCTGGTTCGAAGAGATCTGGGCAGTTTTCTTTAAAGATTTCTAGGATCTGGGGGGCAGGGCATGGCATTTATGTAGTCCAGGGAATCTTTATTTAAAACTTAATTTTACTTCTAATTTATGGAATAAAATAAGCATTTTTATAACATAGTATAATAAAAAAGATAATTTTAATGAAACTGCAGATTAATTATGTACAACTTGTTATTCCTTTTAAAAATATAATAAAGTTATCAAGTAAATTACTTTTTTTCTTTCCCTCCTGCCCTACTCTAGAGATGGCTACCATTAGACACAAATACATACATATAGATAGCATCTTTCTTCATATGTCCTTCATAGTTAATTTGTGTATTTATAATTGTCAAAATGATTTAGTCACTCAATGTCATTTAAAAAACAATATTGCTGTTACTATATACAATGTTCTCTTGGTTCTGCTCACTTCATTCTTTACCACTTAGTGCAAAATTTCTATGACTTTCAAAAATCATTGATCTCATCATTTTTTATAGCACAGTAGTATTCCATCACAACCATACACTACAACTAGTATAGCCAGTTGCAAACTGATGGGGATCCCTGCAATTTCCAGTTCTTTTCCACCATAAAGAGAGCTGCTATTAACATCTCATCACATTCAAAGTTGGGATTACTACTATTTCCCTGCACTTTATTTTTACTATTTTCTTTCTGAGCCTCTTTTTACCCTATCCCCGTTACCTTATCTTCTCCCCTCACCCTCCCAAATCCCAATCTACAGACCCCCTTGAAAGTCCCCTCAGTCATGTCCCCCACTTTTCTTACCTTTCTACATGTTTAGAAGACTTCTACACCCTTCCAGATGTACATGTTGTTTCCTCTTCAAACAACATGAAATAAAGTTCCAACATTACCAGCCCTCCACCCCCACCTGCTTCGCTCTATTAGTTCTTTCTTTCATACCCCATTTTTAATAATATAATTGCTCCCTTTTACCTCTTCCTATCCAGTTTTGAATTTTAGAATCACGCTATTATACACAATTCAGCCCTAACCTTTCTTTCAAATTGCCTTATGAATGATGTCGGTTTTAAGGGTATTGATAACATTTTCATATAGATAGGTAAGTAGGTAGATAGATAGAGATATAGCAAATAGTTTGACCTTAATGAATGCCTTATAGGTAGTCTTTAATGTTTTCCTTATATTTCTTCTGGATCTTTATATTGAATTTTGTTTTGAGTTCTAATCTTTTTGTTAAAAAGACCCCAAAGTCTTTCAGTTCATCAAATATCCAGGGCTTTTTTTTCCATTCTAGATTATACTGTTTTGCTGGGTAAGTTATGCTTGGACACAACCCCAGCTCTTTTGGGGAAGATGGAGAAGTAGGTCAGAAATTTCCAGATTTCCTCTACAAATAGAAAATAACTACAAAATGAACGTACAGCTGCAAAAATGAAGGTAAAACAGTTGTCCTCCTAAGATAACTTGAGAGGACCCCAGAAAAGAAAGGACCTTCTGACGTTGAGGTTTGGCCTGAATGAAATACAGATACCTCCAGGTCTGATTCCACTGAATCAACAAACAGTAGGCCCTGGGGCAGCTCCTTGGAAACAGTGCTAGGTCTCAAGAAATTTCATTTCAGAACTTTCACCTCACAATCTTTTACCTAATAAAGAACAGCCTATGGCTAAATGGGGGAATATTGAAAGACTCCCCTCTCTCTCTCTCCCCCCCTACTACTCCCAATCCCTCTACACACACACACACACACACACACACACACACACACACACACACACGCCCCATGCCCTGCATTTCCAGAAGTCAAGCTTAGCAGTGCTGATCAACTTGATCCCAGGCTGTGACTGTGGGCAAGGAGAAGTGAGCACATACCCAATGAATGAGGTACTGGGAATTTTAATTTTTTTTTTCTGCTTGATCTCTTTTCCAGGTAAGTTTTTTCTTTGACATATTTTAATTTTTTTTTAATTTTCAGTCTTTTGACTTTGTTATATTTCTTGTCATATCAAGGATTCGTTTGCTTCTATTTGCTCATGCTAATTTTTAGGGAGTTTGTTCCTTGCCAAGGGTTTCGTACCTGTTATTCCAAGATGTTAATCTCTTTCCAATTCTCTCTTCCATAACTCTCATTTCTTTTTTGAATTTTTACCTCTAGCACTCTCATTTCATTGATAAAAATATATTTTTTTAACCCTTTAAAAATATTGCTTCATCTTTCTAGGAATTCTAGTTGAGTTTGTGCTCAAGCTATATTTTCCTTTGAGATTCTGTTTGCAGATATTTTGGATTCATTCTCTTCTTTTGGGTTTGTGTCTTTAGCATCTCTGTTTTCATGATAGGTTTTTATGGTTGGATTATGGGAAGATTCTTTTGTTGCTGTTGTTGCTGGCTTATTTTTCTGGCTTACTTCTTGACTTTAGGCTGATGTTAAGGTCAGATTATGTACATTTCTGAAGGGGAGGCCTGGGCTGTTCCTGTTGCTCCTTCCTGGGAGGTATTGAGTAATAGGTTATTTCAACATCTCAGGGATAGATCAGGCTAGAGATCTGTAAGCTTTCTGTGCTTCCAAAGTGGTCTGACTTAAGACAAAGTCTTATTGTTGCCCTCTTGGTCTGACCGTTGTAAGTTCCTGACCTGGGTTTGGGTCCAAGTAATAGTAGTTGCTGCTAGACTTAACCACTATCAGTCAGCTGGGAAACTCTGCTGGTTCAGAATGGCTGAACTACAAGCTTTTCTTTGGCTTGGGATTCCTGCCTTGCTTAAGTCTCTGCAGGCTTCAGAATAGGCTAAAAACTAGAACTGAGATCCTGCTGGAACTCCTAGAATCTAAGCCACACTGCTGCAGCTTGCTTTTGAATTTATTTTTCCCTCAGTGTATAGTTTAGGACCTGCTACTATTACTTACTCTTAAATACCATCCCTAAGTATGCAAGTCCCTTTCTCAGCCTGCCCTGGAACTGTGACCGGATAGTGAGTAACAAAGCCGATGGATGGTACCTGTTCCTGTCTCGTTGCAGTGACCTAGAATGGGTCTGGGAGCTCCTCCTCTCCTAGTACACAACCCCTCCTCAGGCGGGTTACTCTATGGTGCCCTCTGGAAGACCAGTTAGGAAATTGTTGTAATAATTTAGGCAACAGGTAATGAGTGTCTGAGCTAAGATGGCAGGTATGTGAGTAAAGAGAAGGTGTTGGAAGTAAGAAGTGTTGTGGACAAAGAAGTAGCAAAATTTGGCAGCTGATTGGATATGTGTAGTGAGGTAGAGTAAGAAGTTGAGAATAATGGTGAAGTTATGGTAAACTATAAGAAAGATGATGCCTTTGATAGAAATATGAAAATCTGGTAGAGGGATGGGTTTTAGGGAAAAGATTATGAGTTCACTTTGAATATGTTTAATTTGTGCTTTTTCTGGGAAATCTAGTTTATAAAGTTAATTAGGCAATTTGTAATGCACGATTGAAACTTAAAGGAGACTCTAGGACTGTATATCTAACCCATAGTTAGAGGGTATGCTGCTGCTGATAAGGCAGTTAAGTAGACTTAAAAGTTTAGGTAGCTTGACAGATAGAAGGAGAACAAGAGGAGACCAGTATAATAAAGGCCAGAGATTAGAGAGTCATCCAAGAGGGAGGGTGGTCAACAGTGACAAATGCTGCAGAGTTCAAGAAGAATGAGAACTCAGGAAAAGATCATTAGATTTGGAAACTAAACGATCATTAGTAACTGTGCAGAAAGCCATTTCAGGAATTTTTTTGTGTAATTCCTTTTTTTATTCTTTAAACAGAATAATTGGATCCATTCACAGCTTCACCAATAGTGTATCAGTATGTAGATCTTGCCACAACCTCATTGAGTACTGACCATTCCCTTCTTGTGTCAACTTTGCTAATTTATTGAGTTTTTTTAAAAAAAAATTCATTTCTGTTTTTATTAGTCATTTGGAATAAGTCTTCATATGATGGTTTCTAATTCTTCTTTTGAGAACTGTTTATTCATAATCTCTCATCAATGTTCCTTGGGCATGGCATGTTCTTCATAAAGTCAGAATTTTTGAGATCATCCCTTCTTTTTCTAAATGTTAACTAACCATCCCTTAAATAAGGAATTACCAGGCCTTAGCTCAGCAACCAAAATCATTGATCTATAATTTTCAAATTCCATTCTCTTTCATTTAAAAAAATTGGGGCAGAATCCCTTCTTTAATATTGTAGCATCTGTCTCATTTTCCTTGATCTTTCAGAGATTAGTGACATTAGGTCAGTAATAATTTGGACAAGTTATTCAATATCCTGTAATGTAGTTTGGGTCTCATGATTTCATTTATTAATGGCAATTAACTTCTATTTTGTATCACTTGATTCAATTTGAAAGATATTTATCAATGACCTCTTAAGTACAAGGCATTGTGTAAAATGCTAAGGAGAAAGATTAAAGACAATTATACAATTCTTATGTTCAAATAGTTTATAATTGTAAGGAGAAAATATGTACACAATTAAATACAGTTCAGAAGAGAATATGATAAAGCCAAAGTATGACATTTGAGGAAGGAGAGTCTGCTTGGGACCTGAGTTGGATCTTGAAAGAAAGGAAGACTTTAAAGAGGTGGAGATTCCACTCTATGGATGGGGAATGGTACAAGCAAAAGTATAGGAATGGGAGAGAATAGGGAAAGAGTGGGGGGTGAGTAGATCAATTTGTCTGATATATGATATGTGTGAAAGAAGGTAGTAGGAAATAAGACTGGTTAGGTAGGTTAGAGTCAGATCATAGGGGGACTGAAAGAAAAGATAAGGAATTTACATTTTGTTCCACTGGCAATGGGGAGCCACTGAAGATTTTTTTGAGGGGCGTAATAGTATGATTAGAGTAGTGTACTGAGAAGGTTGCTCAGGTAATGAAATGCAGAATGAATAAACTATTTGAGGGCAGGGACTGTCACTCTTTGCATTTGTCCTGTGCCTGGCATATGTTAGGTGCTTTATAAATGCTTTTTCATCAATTTATCTAGCTTCTGTCTTGTTTTTTTATGAATTTTTGGCTTCTTTAATTCCTTATTCCTGACTCGTTTTCCCATATGTTTCTCACTATCCTCACCTCTTCCCCTTTTTGCATTGAAGTCACTGTGTATCAAGGCATATGCTGATTTTATTTGGAGGGTGCCACTGACAGAAAAATTTTAAATTCACTTGATGTTAGTGAAGTCTTGGCTACAACAACCCGCTTTTAAAATTATAATAGTCAAATGAGAAGCAGCATGAAATAATGAGTAGAGAACCAGATGTGAAGTTAAGAAATCTTGGTTTCAAGTCCCATTCCTGACACATACTGGCTTTGTGACTTTGAGTATGCATCCTAACCTTTTAGGGCACTAGGCAACTTTCTACGACTGAGCTGCAGAGGAAGTACTGTTCTAAGTTGGGACAGGAGTTTCCTATACCAAGAAAATTACATTTTCAGTCCCATTCCAGTAGGCAAATACTCAAGAAAGTGCTGTGATCAAAATGAAGTAGACTATTGCAAACTAACTCGCAAAGTAAACATAATCACCAAGCCTGAAAAGACTTGCATGAACTGATGCTGAGTGAAGTGAGCAGAACCAGGAGAAAGCTGTACACAGTTACAGCAACATTGTGCAATGACCAACGGTGTTAGATTTAGCTCTTCTGAGCAATACAATGATCTAATACAATTCCAAAAGACTCATGATGGAAAATGCTATTCACACCCAGAGAAAGAGCTATGGATTGTGACTGTAGACCAAAGTATACTATTTTCTCTCTTTTGTTTTTTCTTTCTCATGGTTTTTCACTTTTGTTCTGATTCTTCTTTCACAACATTACTAATGTGGAAATGTTTAATATGATCACACATCTATAACCTATATCAGATTGAATGCCCTCTTGGGGAGGAGGGAGGGAGCTAGAGGGGAAATTTTAGAATTCAAAATCTTATAATAGTGAGTGTTGAAAACTAAGAATAAATAAATAAATAAAATTTTAAAAGTCACATGAAGATCCCAACAAAACATTCCTCTAAAATTTGCTTTTAAAAACTGCCTTTTTTTGTCAAGAAAAAGTAATTAAGTTTGAAAAAGCCATTGCAAAAGAAGTGTGCTTTTCTCCCTTTTTTGTTTTCCCAACATTTCTTGGCTTGTCAAAATTAGGCTGGTCATTTAAAAAAATTTTGTTCATCGAATTCTCAAGTTGAGCATAAGCCCAGCATGGCACTGCAGGGGCTACAGACAATCTAGGGGAATGCTTAAATGGAAAACACAATTTTATTGGAAATAAGTGCATCTGAGCTTCTTCTACATTTGTGCTTTGTAGCCACCCCCTTTGCTAACAAACCTGGAAGTTTACATGTTCCTGGCATCTATACTGCCCTTTAAAACTTGAAATAAACAAAATCTCTTTGATGAGTGACCCTCAATGTCATAACTATTGGGGAAAGTGCAATGAAAATTGCTGGCGAAAACCATGAAATTTTTTATGGAGCAAATACAAAAGCAGAACTAGAAACTTCTGCTAGGTGACAGTCTGCAAAATGTGTTTTTCAATATGTCTCTTATGAAAGCCAAGTTGCAATGGTACGTCTGATCGTGTTCACTCAGTTTCGTTGGGAGCTGCATTAAAAAAAAAAAAAAGAAAGAAAAATTCCAGGGTCAGCAAACTATATCCACCTGTTAGCCATTTAAACTCTCAATGAGACATGAACCACAACTTTCACCCTAACTCACATTTGGAAATTGTGCATGGACTTCACATCGGAACTGTAATAGTAAACAAAAAGGCGTGATAGTCCTCTTTCCCCAGACAGCTAATGGTATATATTTCTTGGGCTCTTCTTTTCTAGGCTCAGGAAAACAACATATTGATTTGAGCTTCTGTGAAAATCTGCTTGATTTAAGCCCTGCCAAAAAGAATATGTGGTAAAGGCTGTTTGGATGTCAGTATCAAAAGGGATCAGACTTCAGTTAGGGGTGCTAGCAACTTCAGTGATGAAATCAAATGCAAACTCAGTTTCACTCAATATCCATGCATCCCATGCCTTGTTTCTGGCTGTTTTCCTCCTCTTAGTTTATCTACTTTTATAATACCTTAAAATATTTGCAATTTTATTAAATATGCACTATCTTTCTTCATCAGGGTATAACTCCCTCCCCATACAAGAACACTACTCTCATTATATCTACTTTCAAATTGCCACTCATATGAATTATTGCAGCAACCTGCTGATAGGTCTACTTGATTCCACCCCTCGTCCTTTCCAAACCATCCTTTATCCCAATGTCAGAATAACATTTCTTATGCTCAGTGACATAGTAGATAGCATGATGGACTTAGAGGCAGGAAGACTTATGTCCAAATCCTACTTTAGATACTTACTAGTGTGACTCTAGACTAGTAATTCGACCTCTCCTAGCCTCAGTTTCCTCATTCATAACATGGAGATAATGTCAATACTTATATTGTTGTGAGGATCAAATGAGATAGCATATGTAATGGACTTTAAAAATCTTAAAGTGTAGGGGCGGCCAGGTAGCACAGCAAGTAAGAGCACCAACCCCAGTGTTGGGATGACCTGGGGATCAAATTTGGGCTCAGACACTTAGCAACACATCCAGAAATAACTGGCCGTGTAACCTTGAGCAAGTTACTTAACCCCAATTGCTTAAAAAAAAAAATCTTAAAGTGCTATAAATGTTAGCTGTTATCATCATAATCATCATCATCATCATCAATATACTGGCAATACCAGTCCTCCATTAAAAAATCTCCAGACTATTACTTACTGAGTCAAGTTTCAACTTATTTTTTTTCCAGCATTGCCATGAATGCTTTCAATAATCTGGTGCCTCCCTACTTTTCCAATCTTATATCTCTCTATGTGCTCTACTCTCTTATCAAACTGACTTCTATCCCTACTTTTCCATTTTAAAATGTTTTATTGATGCCTCCAAAGTAATTTGTTTATCTCCCCCCCCATAGCACTGAAATTTCCCTCTCTTTTTAACAAAGACAAAACAGTCAAGTAAAAAACAACTGAGAACAAAGTCCTGTTTGATAATATAGACATTATTCTATCCTCATAGTTTCTTCCCTCTCTGGGAGGGGGACTATTTTTTGTGTTCCAATACCATAACTGGTTATAAAAATTACTCAGAGTTCTCAGCCCCGTACTATCCAAGCTCCATGCCTCTGTTGGGCGTGTGTGTGTGTATGTGTGTGTGTGTGTGTGCGCATGTGCTCCTACTTGGATGTCTTCTGGCTCACACTTGTATTTGACTTGGGCTTTAAAAGATAATTCTGAATTCAGCAGGCAACATCCTATGAAAGCCTATCCTGATGCCTATCTTTAACAGCCTTTCCCCTTGCATTTATTGTGCAATTCTGTGTATTGTTTTAACGCCCTTCACTTGTGACTTATCCCTTAATATATTGTAAATTCAATGAGGATAGGGACCATGTCTTGGCTACGCTCTGAGTCTCTCTCCTAGCACCTATCACAATGTAGAGATTTAATAATTTTTTGTTAAATTAAATTGAACTGCTCTAGAGCACATAGAGAGGTATAAACTGCTATTTACCTGATAATGAACCTACTGGCAATGAGTCTATACAAAATTTGTTAGATTGCTTCTCAGGGAGCCCTTACTATCTTGGTGGGAACTACTGGAGCTTGAGCTCTACAGGAAAAACCTTCAAGAACACAGGGTCACCTTCCACCTTTCCACATAAAGTGACTTGGGAGGAAAGAATTTTAACATACTTCATTTTATCTACACCTTTGGTGATTTCCGCTTCTATGATACCTTATATATTGACCAGTACCTTAATGCCCTCACAACAGTATTGCTATCAGCATAGATCTTTTCTATATATGTTAATCTAATATATAACATATATGCTAATCTAATCTAACTGCTTTTCTTGACTTAATTCTCATTTCTACCTCCTTTATAAACATTTCAGGGAGTCTGACATTAGGTATAAGTATGGTTATTTAAAAAACATTTTTGTTAAAATGGCATTTGCAAATCTTTTACATTTTTCCTTTGCATTAATCATCTCTAAGATGACTTAGTTTGGTTAATTATCTTGCCACACTTTATTTAAAATGGTTTTTATCATTTATGACTTTTCTCTGCTTTAGGAGATGATAATCCCTCAACAAGTTCTTTCTAAGCTATTCCAGACAAGTTAATATTCTAACTTTATACTGCCTTTGGCAGCAGTTTCTTTTCATTTGACAGGTGTATCAGATATTTATTGGGCTTACAAATTGAGGGCATCTTCTCTGAGGGTATTATTAGGGAACAAGCAGACTTTTGCAAATATTTTTAAATAGACCATATCTTTACTATCTCTAAATTAACTGAAAGATGTAGGAAATATAAGATTCAATTGTGTTTGTTGATTGTTACTTGCTAAAACATATTTTTTTATTCAATAGAAGAAAATACTCCTTTACAATCTATTTTAAACAAGTTACCCCACCCCACCCCCTTCTTTAACTCAAGATCATTCAAGTTTCCTTAGAACTGAAACAACAACAAAAGACCCACTGATAATAAACATCAGGTGAGGCATAAAAGAAGGAAATGTATGCTCACCAAAAACATTTGCCTTGGTGATTGAGGATATCCAACACAGAGTCCAGGTTAAAGAAGGGTTTCCTGTGGATGTTCCTGTTTGTTGAATGACATTGCGATGATTCCATCAAGATTAAGAATATTACAGAGCCTGATGGAAGAGATATTTTTCAAAGGAATAGATGGTGATCTGTTGTTGGAGGGAACTCCCACTGATCATGGAGTGCATCTGAGTTTTTAAATCTACAACATAAACCTTTAAATGTGCCTCTGTTTATTTTTCAATTAGTTTTAGCATGGTAAAACTATTTCAAAATTCAGTAAGCAGGTATGATGGAACTACTTTCCTTCATTTTTTTTTTTTTGCTTTTTTGGAGGGGGGAACACAGGACAATTGGGGTTAAGTGACTTGCCCAAGGTCACACAGCTAGTAGGTGTCTAAGGACGAATTTGAACTCAGGTCCTCCTGACTCCAGGGCTGGTGCTCTATTTGCTGTGCCACATAGCTGCACCTTTTCCTTCGTTTTCTAGAGCTGTTAATCTCTACCTGCCTACAGGTTGGGATGAACAGGTTGTTAATTTTTGCTTGTTCTTGGAAATGAACCTTAACCTGGATAACCTTTATAGCAGTTGTGGGTGTGTGTCTAAGGTGTGCCTTGAAATGGACCTCCACAATGCCACTCTTCTCAGAAGGTATATAAATACTTACTCACTTTTTGAATTGGCTCTTTCATTCCAACCTTCTTTGACACTATCATGTCTCAGTTACCAAAGGACTGCCTCCCTCCCCACCTAGATGCATTGAAGTTCTATCAAAATCCTAAGTCTAACTGTTACCACTCTAGCTCCTGCTAATGCATTTATATTTATAAAACTAGCCATTCACAAAATGGCAATTTTAGATCTTAAGAAATCTACTTAGCCATGACAAAAGACATATTAATAATATTCTATACTCATAATAAAATGAATGAATGATAAAATACATCACAAAGTCACACACCAACCTGGTTCACAAATTCTTACCAATGTGTTCAGAATCTTTGGGGATCAGTCAGTTTATCATCAGCCTCCTACTACTCATTGGCTGACCTTTAACTTCCAAAATTTCTGTTATGAAATCAACTAATCTTTATAAACAATGCCACAGTTTCCAAATGTTTATATGTTTCTCTCTTTAAAAAAAGTTTACAGTGGTATGCGAACAAGCTGACGAATGATTCTAGAGCCTTCAAAGTGAGTCCTCCAACCTGTTTTCCATCCTTGGACTCTGTTTTTTTCCATGTATATCTATTTTTAATCAATAGAAGTTCTTTTTCTTTCTACTCATTTAATTCATTAAAATGGATGCATTTTAGCAATGCATCATTCTATGTTGTTTATAATATAATTTAAGTCTTTATAGTTACATCACAGTTCATTTTCTGTTCCAAACTGTTCAAATCCCATATAAAGGCTTATGCCTTATGTATACAGATGTATACATATGTGTATATGTATGTATGTGTGCAGGAAGGAGCTGGAGTTGAGTAGGAGCCAGGCTGGAGCCAGCATGGTGACTGGAAGTGGGTAGCAGCGGTGGCACGAACTCCTTTTTTTTTTTAACCAGCCAGAATTTCTGCTAAGGACTCCTGCTGAGGACTTCTGGGGACAGGAACTATGGGGGGCAGGACTTGCTGAGAGCAAGCTGCATGAAGGCTGAGCAATTACCGTGAGTGAGGAGAGGAGGATCTTTGCCTGAAGTAGCCTGTTCTGTTTTGAAGGCTTGAGAATATGGGTATTTACTGCATTAACTACATGTGCCAACTCCGTGGCTACTGTGATGGCTTTGTCTTTCTGGTTTTGGGACTCAGTTTTCTGGTATTTGAACAAATGTTCTAGCTATGTCCTCCATGTAGAGAGGCTGTTACATTTTGTAATTAATAACCATATCAGCATATTTATAGTTACCATAGGCATTGTAAATACTGTATTGTTGATACAGACATCAAAATGTTCATCTATAATAGCAGCAATAGCTTAAAACCTTTGATAATTGATATAGCTTGTTCTTTGTGCAAATATACTTTTTCTATCCCTTTCAGCATTAAAATGCTTTTTCTCTATATATGTATCTGTATCTTGAAGGGACAGTGTATTACATTTAAATACTAATGCTCTAAGATAAATTGGTAAGGTGCTATTTTCTGAGATTTCTGCTTCCTTCCAAATCCTAAAAAGCAAACTCCAGTGATGCAAATGGTTTTCCAGGATAATACTTGAAAGTCATTGTAAAACAATATCAATCAGACCTGTCTTCCTTTTTCATTGTTCCTTACCTAGATGCCACCTGTGGAATCTGAAATTGTAGAGAGGAAGAAAAACAATTTTCCTCATAGCCAAAGCATGAAAAGGCAGTGGGAGGAAGCAAGAGAGACACAGGAAAAAGCAAGAGAGCTTTACTTACAAACCTAGATAGCCATGGGACCAGGAAAACAAAAACTGTTAGTGAAAAGTCATTGAGTTAGGAGAGAATGAAGGGCAGAACACTGCCCCAACAGGCAGAGGAGCTGATCCAGGGCGACCTTTGTAAAAGCAATGTCAATTCAGTGATGCAGTGGTTTGGGGATCCGGAAGTTAAGGTGGCAGTAAAACCCAGAAGGAAGCTTGTAACATACAAATATTAAAAGTACAAAAGTGAATGCCCCTATCTTCATCAGGTACAAGATGTATATGTGGTTCTCCAATCTTCCTCTTCCACTTTTGTTTTGTTTCTACATTAAAAGTATATGTATATATGTAATATAGAATGTAATATGTTATATTTGCATTATGTACATTAAATTTTATATACATTTAGAGTGTGTATGTATACATATATATTCAATTCACGAGAGTTCTCTTGTGACAAAGTAAAACAGTTGAGTAAAACTAATAATACAGCAACCCCAGCTGAAAGTATAGGCAACATTTCACATATATATCATGTCTCCTAGTTTTTTTAATTAAAAGAAAATCTCGTTTCTCTTTCTCCCACATGCTGCCCCATTGAAAAAAAGGAAAGAAAAACAAAATTGTCATAACAAGCATGTATAGTCAAGCAAAACAAATTCTCTCAATGGTTGCATATATACACATATATATGTACATACACATATGCATATATTTATATGTGCATAATACATACACATACATTTATATAATATATCTGTATATGTATATATGTGTATGTGTGTTGTATGTGTATATATAATACATACATACATATATCTCCCTATCATCTGTGTGTCAGAAGGTGAATAACATGTTTTATCATTGGTCCTGTGGAATCACAAATAGTCGTATTAATTTTAGTTCTTACAGCTTTTAAAGTTATTTTTACAATGATGCTGTAAATGTATAAATTATCCCTCCGATTCTACTCATTTACTTCATTAGTAGTTTTTTTAAATATTAAAATTATTCATTTTCATAACATTGTTGTGTAGTATAAAAATTTCCTCTGGTTCTGTTTACTTCACTCTGCATCATTTTCTGTCTTTGAAATTATCTATTTCTTCCTTTATTAGAGTACCATTGTAGTCCAACATTCATACAATATGACAATCAGTCATTCCTCAGTAGGTGAATATTCCCTTAGTTTCCAGGTTTTTTTTTTATCACCACAAAAGAGCTCTTGATATTTGTGTATGTATAGGATTTTTTCTCATTTTGTTTCGGATACATACATTTAGACCAACACCTCTTATCTTATACAAAAACGAGCTCCATATGAGTATGTGACCTAAATAAATACCAAAGGTCACATCATAAATAAATTAGTTGTTGTTGTTCAGTTACTTTAGTCATGAACAACTATTTGTGACCCCATTTGGGGTTTTCTTGGCAAAGATACTGGATTGGTTTGCTATTTCCTTCTCCAGCTCATTTTTTTACAGATGAGGAACTGAAGCAAACAGGGTTAAGTGACTTGCCCAAGCTCACCCAACTGGTAAGCGACTGAGGTCAGATTTGTACTCAAGAAGATGAGTCTTTTGGCCTTTTGGCCTGACACTGTATCCACTGTGCCACCTACCTCTGCCCAAACAAATTAGAGAGACATGGAAAAAATTGTCTATTTGATCTATTAATAGTCTAAAAGCGAATGACAATGCAAAGAATAACAAGAATCATTCAAGATAAGTGAAAATTTTTAATTACATAAAATTAAAACATTTTCGCACTCACACACACATACACACTGCCCACACCCATCAAGGACAACAAAAGATGACAGAGAAAAAAAAAACAAACGAAAAACAATGTCCATTCTAGGATCACAGTATATTTGTGCTAAACAAGCCTCAGGCCTCCTGGTCTCTAAACCTCCCTTGACAGAAGCATTTGCTTGATCCTTTCTATCTTAGATGACTTATTTGAACTTGACCTTTTGCCTTCCTAAAGTATGTGTCAGGCCTCATCCTTACATAAATCATACTCCCAGACCTGGTTCTTCCCTTCTTAGCTGTTTTCTGTGGCCCAGTTTGACACTTGGCCAGGCCCACAACCCATATAGCCTAGCATCCAGTTTCTTTTTTGTTTTTTGGAGGGGGGAAGGCAGGGCAATTGAGGTTAAGTGACTTGCCCAAGGTCACATGCCTAGTAAGTGTTAAGTGTCTAAGGCTGGATTTGAACTCAGGTCCTCCTGAGTCCAGGGCTGGTGCTCCATTCACTGTACCACCTAGGTGCCCCCAGCATCCAGTTTCTGATAAAGAAGAACGGTATAAAAAAATCAAAGATGATGTTCATCAGAACAGTAGGAAGTTTTCCTTTTCCTTCTAATTTTAAATAACGTGATCCTATAAAATTAGTCTAACTGATAGCAACATGGTTCAGTGACAGAAGCAAGGAGTTGTCAGTCTTTCACTGTACTCCCTTCTCTGTGACTTAATTCATGACTGGATTATGCCACCATCCACTTTCTCTGTTCCTACTTAAGATTTTGCTGAATGGAGAGTACTTATAGACCGGATCCACTACACATTTCTGTTATCTGATCTCAATTTGTTCGATTAATTTTTGCTCTAAACCTTATTATTGTCTCCTCAAACAACACCCATCACCCCTTCTTCCCATGCCTTCAGTTGAGAACTTTTCCTCCTATTTTATATACTGTACAGGAAAAAAATGAGGATACTTTTTTTGTGAACCCCCTCTTGAAAATTCTCCACCTCAAATCACTAACCTTTTCCATTTGCTATAGTTTCAGAGAAAGAGGCAGTTCTTGCTAAGGCCAACCCATCTACCTTTCTCTAAGATCTCATCCCTTTCTATCTCCTTGAGGAATTTGCTTATACAATCACTTTCTGGTCTCTAAACCATTCTTTAAATCATTTCTGCACAAGTCCTTCCCTACTGGCTTCAAAGATGTGCAAATTGTTGTAGCTGTTGATGTACAGATATCTCCATCCTAAAAACAAAAAACAAAACCTACAACAACAAGAAAACAACAACCTCCGATTTGACTCCTCAAAGGGGGGAAGACATACAAAGACATTGTCCTCAATTTCTTCTCTTTCTTTCTCTCTTTCTCTCTATCTCTTCCCTCTTTTTTGTTATATGATCACTCTTGACTCATTCTCCCAGAGTTATATAGGCTACATCCCTATTCAGGGTTTTAGGGGCACCCCTGAAGGGTTGAAAGATGTCTTTTGCAAATGCTATAGACTTAAGCCCCCATTTTGATTTGATTCTCCCCCACTGTTTACTATCGGGGACCTCTCAGGTCTGTTTAACCATTTAACATCAATTAACATTTACAAAGGGATATTTATTTTGACAACATCAAGAAGTACAAACATTTCCCCCAACACCCTGGGGTCACAGTTCCCTCTGCCACCTTGGTCTCAGAGGAAATTGGGTTCAGACTTAATGAAGTTTCTAGAGACTATATCATTGGTCTCACAAAGTTCATGTCTAAATGTGGCAATACAGCTTGATGTGCCCTTGTCTCAGCTATTACTTGGCTTGGTGGGTTCAAAGGATTGTTCTTTAGGACCTCAAAGCAATATTGGTTGGCTTCAGGTTCTGGCATGGACTACACGCCTGGAATTTTTGGTGGCTCTCTTTATTACCTTCCAAAACTCACAAGGTTGAAGCTTCAATCTTCTTTACCTAAAATGAATGAACCAAAGTCATGTTAAGAGGCTACTTGTAAGCTTCAGATGGTGTGGGCTCGAGGCTCCTCTCTTTGTAGCATTGTCTTTCTTCCCTTAATCAAACCCTATCTGGAAGGAAGAAGTGAGACCAAAGAGAAGGAAGAGGTCTAATCAATTAATGCCTTTTAAATGTACCTCAGTTCCAGTTATTCAGTCAATCAAAGAGATTACTTTTTATTATGTAATCAGCAGACCAGAACCAGTTACAAAACGGCTATGTATGCTTCACAGTCTGGGTGGGTGTTTCATCAGTTAAGGCTTCTGTGCATGATCATAAGGGCTGGGCTCACTGGTCAATCCCTTGTTATGTTAGAAAAATTTCCTCACATCCCTCTTGTCTCTCAGTCTCTTGCATTCTGGCTTCTGATCCTGCCACTCAACTGAAACTGCTCTCTTGAAGGTTACCAGTGACTAAACCCAATGGGTCTCTCTCATCCTTCCTTACCTCCCTGCAATATTTCACACTGTTAGCCATCCAGAGTCCTCTGGTTGGCATGAAAAGTCCTCCACAAATTTCTAGACTACTTTTATATTACTCCCACTCATACCAAATTGGTCTGCTCCTTGTTCCATCTTTAGCCTCCATACCTTCCCACAGGCTGTTCCCCATACCTGGTGGTCTCCTTCTTCAGCTCTGCCTATTGGACTCCTGAGAATCCTTCAACAAGGCTCAACTCAAGTGCCACTTTCCACATGGTCTTTCCCAGTTACCACTATTGCTAGTGCCCTCCTACATGAACTGCTTTTGGATTTTCTTCATATCATATCTTTTTATTTACTTATGAATTATAACCTTCCTCCCCACTTATCACCCCCATAGAAAGCAAGATCTTTAAGACTTTGGGCTGTATCCCTATGTGCCTTGAACCTAGTAGGTGCTTAATAATTGCTGGTTTGGTTGAATTTTTCTGCTGCTCTTTCAGTGTGGTTATGATCTTATTAGATTAAGGTCACAATTGTTCTGCTTTGGACGGCCCAGTCCCCTACTATTTGGGGCACATTTGATACAAAAATACATAAATTAAAAACATTGAGAGGAGTCGACTAGGAGCTAGGTGGAATAAGGAAAACTTTCATGTAGAAAGTGGTGCTTTAGTTGAGCTCTGAAAGAAGCTAGGGATTCTAAGAAGTGAATGTGAGGAGAAAATTCATTCTGTTGGAGAACAAAGGCATGGATATTTGAGATGGAGTGTCTTTTGCATGTGGATTAGTAAAAAAGTAAGTGTGGCTGGAAAGTAATGTCCATCAAAGGGAGTGATGTTCAAAAGGGATGGAAAGCTAGGATGAAGCCAAGTTGGGAGAGCCAAGCAGAGGGATTCATTGTTTCTAGAGGCATTAAGGAGATACTAGAAATTATTGAGTAGTGAAGTGATGTGATCTGCCCTACACTTTATGGAAATCACTGTGGCCACTGAGTGGAGGGTGGGGTGGGGAGAGCTTTGGGGCATGGAGACCAAATAAGACACTATTGCAGTAGTGCAGGCCAAAGGTAATGAAGGCAGGAGCCAGGTAGGGAAGTAGCTGTGAGAGTGTAAAGAAGCAGACAAATCTTAAGAGATGTAGAGGTATGGACAGATCAAAACAAAGGGGTGAAGGTCACAGCTATTTAGTAGAAGATCTGGGACTTGGCCCTTTTTTAATTCCATAAGTTTTTATTTGTTTTATTTTTAACTTGTGGAATAAAACAAACATTTTCATAACACAATATTAAAAAAAGATGATTGCACATGAAACTGCAAATTTCTTGTGTATAACTTATTATTCCTTTTAAATATAGAATAGTTATCAAGTAAATTTCTTTTTTTCCTTTTTTCCTTCCCTCTCTTCTCCTGCCATAGAGATAACTATTAGACACAGATAAGTGTGTGTGTATGTGTGTGTGTGTGTGTAAAATTATGCTATACTTAATTCTCTTTATCAGTTCTTTCTCTGGATGCAGACAGTATCTTTCTTCATATGTCCTTTATAGTTAATTTGGGTATTATAAATAGTCAAAATGATTTGTTTGCTCAAATTTGGTTTTTTTTTTTTTTGGAGGGGGAAAGGTAGGGCAATTGGGATTCAGTGACTTGCCCAAGGTCACACGGCTAGTTTTTGTGTAAAGCGTCTGAGGCTGAAAGTGAACTCAGGTCCTCCTGACTCCAGGGCCGACGATCTACTCTAGGCGCCCCCAAAGTTGTTCTTAAAACAATATCGTAACTGTATACAACATTCTCTTGGTTTTGCTCATTTCACTCTGTTATTTTATGCAAGTCTATGCATGTTTTTTTAAGCTCATCAAACTCATCATTTCTTGTAGCACAGCAATATCCTATCACTATCATACACCAAAACTTGTTCAGCCATTCCCTAGTTGATGGGCATCCCTGGAATTTCCAGTTCTTTGTCACTACAAAGAAAACTGCTACAAATAATTTAGAATATAATATGTTCTCCTTTTTCCCTAATCATTTTGGGAAACAGACCTACTAGTGGTTTTGTTGGGTCAAAGGTTATAGGCAGCTTAATAATTCTTTGGGCATAATTTCAGATTGCTCTCCAAAATGATTAGGACCCTTGTTTTTCTGGTTCTTGAGCCAGTATTTTTTTTCCTATTGGTCAAGTTATTAAGCATTTATTAAGCTCCAACTACATGCCAGGCATTATGCTAAGTGCTGAGTATGCAGAGAAAGGCAGAAAGAGTCTGTACTTTTAAGGACCTCACAGTCTAAAGGGAGACAAAATGGAAACTATGTGAAAAAACAAGATACATGCAGGATAAATCGGAGATAATTACAGAATGAAGTTATCAGCATTAAAAGGGATCAAGAAAGGCCTCTTGCAGAAGGGAGAATTTTAACTGAGACTTGAAGGAAACCAGGGAAGCCAGGAGCCAGAAATGTGGAGAGAGAGTTTTAGGTATGGGGAACAGCCAGTGAAAAGGCCTGGAGTTTGAAGATGGAGTGTCAGGTGGTGTGAACATGATTGTACATCAAGGCTGAGACAGATGTGCTGGCACACCCTGGGGGAAGGGTCAGTGCTAATAGGCACCCTAGAGGGTGCCAGCACACCTGAGCATATGTGGCCCACCCTGAATGCTCATCTATTGGGAAATAGACACACATAGCCATTTTCATTCTTTGTGCAAAAGTTAGACCAGATGATTTCTTGAGGTTCCTTCCGTTTTCTAAGGTAATGTAGACTATGTTATCACAAATGAACATAAACTCTTAAGAAATCCAACTTCTGAGAATGCTAAGTGATTGTTAAGAGTTTCCAATCCTCCTTGACCTCTAAAAAGGCCATAAAGTAGAGAGCCCTTCTGCTTTCCTGGGATCTTAGTGACTTCCTGATCCCAGAATAGTAGTGTGTTGCTGTTTAGAAACAGATGTCATTAAAGATTGAGTATAAAACACCTCCACTGTCAAACGCCTCCAGATACCCTCCCTTTTCTCTGACTGTATCCTTACCAAAGGTCACAGAGTGCCATGTGCCACAGCTGTAGGAATAGAGCAGCTGCTGCCCTCCACTCTTGCCCACACCTTTCCTGTATGAAACAGCTCACCCCAGGGGCTATTCTGTCTTCAAAAGGCCAGAGCAGACCTCTCCTTTCTGGGCCTCTGCTGAGCCATTCTCTGGATGTGAAGAATGAACAACAGGCTTGTCTTGTTGCCTGTTTTCAGTCTTTCATTGTTTCCGAGAAGGCAAGGTGGAGATAGGGGCTAGACACTCCTTTCCTGGGATGCTGATAAGGCAGTGGAAAGAGTTCTCTTTTTCCATTGTCCAAAAGTAGAGCTGGAAGAATGGGGTAGGAGCATAAATGATAACCAGCCAGAATTTTGTTGTTGTTTTTTTTCTAGAAGAAGAAAAAATCACTTAGATTGTCACAACTTTGATCCAGTCTCTTATTTACCTCATGCTTAGACTATTGTAATAGCCTTCTGGTTTCACCTGTGTAGGGAACTGCCAGGGCAGAAATTCCCCTTTTAATGGAGACCAACCTCTCTTCTAAAGTCTTAGAAAGTTAATGGGGACAATGAGATGTCAAATGACTTCCTTAGGTCATCTACCAGACAGTATTTAACAGAGGCAATACTTGAACCCAGATCTGCGTGGTTCCAGTACTGAACCTCCAACCACTAAAGCATACTACTTTTCAGAAAACTTGGCTGTTTTTATTATTTTTCCTCTGAATTAGGACAAGGTGCACTTTTCATGTATTGTCTTAGCAAACACTGAATTTGATAAACAAGCAATAACTCATTTTCTTTCATGGTCCCCTACCTAAGCTAAGAAATGGGCTTGGGAAGGATCTTTGGTGATTCAGGAAGGACTCAGGTTTCTCAGGAAATAGAACTCAGGTCCTCTCAGAGTAATCTGGGGAAGTGAGGTTCAGAAAGACTTGCCCAATGCCTCACAGCTAGCTAGCTAACTAAGGAGTTAGATGTTGGTGAACGCAGTTCAATATCAATTATATTAAATTGTGGAACTTCCTTGAAAGGTTTTTTAGTCATTTGCAGAGACATTATTTAGAGGGGAGAAAAGATCTTATTTGATATAGGTTCCCCTATTTTATTTGGAAATAAGTTTTATTTAATTCTTCTGAGTTGCTTTAAAAAATTAGACATTTGCCACATAATTTGAGGAGAACCTATTCTTCATTGAGGGAGGGGAATACATTGACTCAGCGTGACAGAAAACTCAGCTTAGTTGGTTGGTTGGCCTTATGAGCGATTAATGACCCATTTGGTAGAGGCAATATAGCCTTGCTTTATCTACAAAGACCATGTGAACATTTTCTTTATGTGTAAAACTACATAAACTGGTAGGAATAAATTGTTATCATTATATTTTCCCCTCTTGTTCAGATATATAGCAAAATATAACATGATGTTTTTTATTGTGGGTCACTCATTACTCCACCCCACACCCAAACATCTTAAAGTCACTATTTCAATGACATGAGTACCTCATGTTGATTCTCAAGTTTAAAATCTTTTTGTACCTCTAATGACTATTTTCGTTATTTCGATCAATTTCCACAGTAGTCAGCAACAACATATGTTGTAGTTCTTTTAATGGTTTAGAAAATTGAAGTTCCCTGGTTCAGACATACTATAATAGAATTATGGGTGACTAGATACTTCTATCCTAATTCTTATTCTTGAGCAAAGTGTTGAGTTTGGAATATTGTAAATGGGTACTTGGTCTTAAAGTTCTGTTTGTTCTCAGCACTGGGGTGATTTTATTGTCTTGGTTTGAAGCTATGACACCATCCATGTAAAATTGTATCATTTGACAATAGTAAAACAGAACATTCCAAAAATTATGCACCCCAAAATAGCTCCAGTCATTAGATTTGGAGTTGCAAAAGACTGTTGAGGTCATCTAGTCTAACCTTCCTTCCCCCCTCTTTTTTTTTTAACCAAAGAGGAAACTGAGACCTAGAGAGGAGAAATATTTTTTCCAAGATTATAGTAGCCAAGTGAGGTTTCAGACTCAGATTGTCTGACTCCAAATCAAGTGTTCTTTTCAACACCACACTTTCTGCCAGAAATAATTAATGTGTTGCCGCTAAGAAACTGTTATTGGTTCTTTCTTTAGGTGACTGGGTTTCTTATTAGTTAACATTTTTTTAATTGATTATTTTTGATTGACATTAGAGGCAGCTAGGTGGCACCATAGATAAGGTCCTGATTCTGGAGTCAGAAAGATATGAGTTCAAATTTGACCTCAAGGCATTTCCTAGCTGTGTGACTTTGGGCAAACCATTTGACTTCTGTCTGCCTCAGTTTCTTTAGTTGTAAAATGAGAATAACAATAGCACCTGATTCCCAGAATTGTAAAAATCCAACTAGATATTTGTAAATTGTTTAACATAGCACTTGGCACACATTAAGCATTCAATAAATGTTTGTTTCCTTCCTCCTTGTGTGGTAAAACCTTCAAAACCGAAGGTTACTATTTTAAATATTATAGTAGAATCTTCAAATGACAGAAGAGAGAGTGTCTTATATTTTCCTCCATGGAGAAATCTGGCCATAAAAATAAAAAGGGTAGTTATATTAATTAATATACATATGTATAATTTACATGTACAGGCATACCTCAGAGATATTGCAAGTTTGGTTCCAGACCACCACAATAAAGCAAATATTTCAATAAAGTAATTTTTTTTTGGTTATGCAGGGCATATAAAAGCTATGTTTGCACTATGTTATATTCTATTAATAGTATTATGTCTAAAAAACAATGTGCATACCTTAATTTAAAATACTTTATTGCTAAAAATGCTAACCATCATCTAAATCTTCATCGAGCTGTAATCTTTTCACTGATGAAGGGTCTTGCCTTGATGTTGACAGCTGCTAACTGGTCAGGGTGGTGGTTGCTGAAGGCTGAAGTGGCTGTGGAAATTTCTTAAAATAAGACAATGAAGTTTGCCACATTGATTGACTCTTCCTTTCAGGAAAGATTTTTCTGTAGCTTTCCATGCTATTTGATAGCACTTTACCCACAGCAGAACTTTCACAATTGGAATCAATCCTCTTAAACCCTGCCACTGCTTTAGTAAGTAAATTTATATAATGTTCTTCAATATTGTTGTATCTCAGGGAAGCAGGAGGCCCGAGGAGAGGGAGAGAAATGGGGGAACAGCCTGGCTGGTGAAGTAGTCAGAACACATATACAACGTTTATCAATTAAGTTTGTTGTCTTATATGGGTGTGCTTCATGACATCCAAATATAATTACAATAGAAACATCAAACATCACTGGTCACAGATCACCATAAAAGATATAATAATGAAAAAGTTTGAAATATTTTAAGAATTACCAAAATGTGACATAGAAACACTATGGAAGTGTATGCTGTTGGAAAAAGGGCACTGATAGACTTGCTTGATGCTGGGTTGCCACAAACTTTTAATTTGTAAGAAATCCACAATATCTATGAAGTACAATAAAATGAGGCATGCCTATATATGTATAAACACACACATATATGCTGTACATATGAAAGAATGTGTATATAAACATATGATATATCTATTATGTATGTACACGTGTACAACATATTGTTATAAAATATACATGTATGTGTACATGTGTGTCTATTTTGGACAGGATCTGTGAACTCCCCAGTGAGGAAGGTTGGCACTTGTGCTACAATTTATAATCTTAAAAGAATTATCTGGAAAACTGAGGCTTCCTCAGGGGTCACAGTTAGTTTTTAGAACCCCGGTCTTCCTGACTGTGAAGCTGATTTGCTAGCCAGTATGTCATGATGCCTTTTGCTCATTGATTTATGACAGCAAAATAGTGCACACTTTCATAGTCCTTTGAGGTTTACACATCACTTTCTTCATAGCCTCACTGTGAGGTAAATGGTACAAGTGTTATGACCTCCATTTTATAGATAATGAGACTGAGGCTCAGGAAAGTTAAGTGATTGTTAAGCCATGTATCCACAATGACACTACATTGCCTTTGAAAAATTGGTCCATAAGATTAACATGTTGGGTTGTAGAAGGACCAGGTGCTTCGCTTCTCTCCAGGCTGCACTTTTTTTTTGTTTTGTTTAGAAATATTTTATCCTTAGAGCATTACAATTTTTTCTGAACAAGTACAACTTACAGGAATTATTTATGGACAACTTTTATCAAGTATTAACATGTACTATATTTTGTTTAGCTGAAATATCATTTCAGTTGTAAAAACAATCTCCCGTTACAAAAAATAATCACAAACCTTAATGGATCTGAGAGTTGTTTTTACAAATGTACCAACAAAGTCTCAAGCTAAACAATATTTTAAATAGAAAAAATACTCATTTTTAAATAGTTTGGTAAACTTCTATTTCTGTGACTTATGTACATACACACTAGTTTTTTTCTATAGGAAACCTTTACAATGTAGAAACCTTTACAGAAGTTCCAACTTATGTTAAACATAGTTAAAAGCAAGATCTGTCTTTTAAAATATTCCATATGCAACTTTAGTATCATAGAAATAATTACAAGAATAAGAAAATACTGTTTAGCAGTTAACAATTATCTGCTTTGAAATATTAAACAAAATATAACATGTTCTGGAATAGCTTTTTGGTATTCCAGTTGGTATTCCAGTACCAAAAGTACAGACTTCCCACAAATAAAAGCTTCAGTGCAATTTCCCTAAGTGGTTAGTTGTGGTTAAGTTCCTTCTTTTGGCAGTGGCACCATAGGATTATAAAGAGAGCCAGGTACCTAGGATTTATATTTCAAATCAGACTAGAAATTAAATCAAATGATCCACGGATATGCATTGTAAAAAAAAAAAAATAGACTTGTTTGTGGTCAATTACTGCAATAAAAAGATGTAATTAACTATTTTACAGTTAAATAATTTGACATATCATACTATACAATTATTGACGCATGATTCAGTCACATGGCAATTTTTGCATAAGCTAATTAAGCATTCTATGAAATGCTTAAAGGATGCAGATAGCTAGTTTCAATTTTATGATGCTTTTAAATTCAGGTAATAATTTTATTTTTTATTTTGGTTCCTCTCCAAATTTCAAAGTGAACATCATATGCCCACCATTCAGCATCCTAAATCATATATACTTCTACAAATGCAAAATCAAGATAGATCATATTTGTATCATATCACAAAATTTTGGCAAATCAATACAGTACTCTGTAATATAATGCAATCAGGTTTACACTGGGAGTTATATCAATTTAATGATAGTGTTCACTACAAAAGTATCACTTTAGTACCAATTCAGAATGCCATAGTTTTTCAAAGCCAGTTACTTTTGTACAAATAAAAGACTTGCATTTGGATTTCAAGTAATATACTTTCCTTCTTTCCAAAGAAAGTTATTACAACATGAAAACTGCTTGGGAAATCATGCTAGAAAAGGCAGCTGTGCTTCATTTTGGAACTGGTCCAAAACCAGGTAGAGTCTCATGAATTAAATGCCATAATATTCAACCTTATGGAGATTCAACATGCCAGTTTCTGCTCAAGGTATCCATTTGAAATATCCTTAAATCTTCAAATATTGCATGGTATTTTCAGGTAATGTTAATTCCAGTTGATCCCATGTGCTAGGAAGCCCTGCACCTTCTCTTTTTCCATCAAAAGTTGCAGCCTTTCTCCAAGCTAACTGAATGCCTATCTAATATACAAATATGCTTCTTAAATACCAAATATGAATAAATATGTTACCAGCCTGGAGAGACCCTGGTGGACCTATTAATGTTTCATATAGTCATTATCATTTCTCTACAAATGCTGCTGCAGCCATAGGTGTCCTCACGCTTCCTCTTGTTGAAGCAATCAACTCTTCAATTTCAGCATTTAATTTGTTAATTACCCACTCCATTGCTTCTCGACCTTTATTAGCATTAGATGATATTGTACTTTCCATCAGTCCTTCTAGATAACTGCTAAGCCTCACTCCTTTGACAATGATTATGGCTTCTTGAGTCAAAATGGTCTTTCGTGGTTCTTGAGGATGGGGTTTATATATGTCTCTCATCTACCGAAACCATATTTGTAAATGAAATATTAGTGGATTTAAGCTCCATTGTTTTCTCCATGGGATCAACTACAGAATGTTCCTGAACATATGTTTTGGTTCTTGCCGCACCAATAAGCGATTTTACAATAGAAGGCATTCCCCACTCTGTGCTGAGAAGTCTATGCCTATGCAATTTCCCAGTAGAATCTATATGTCTGTCTGAAACATCAACTCCAACCACACTTGGATTCATAGGATTTGGATATTTCTGCATAGCAGCTGTTGTAACTGTTTCCCATGGGTGGTTGAAAACGTGCTCTGACGTCCAAATCTTTATGATGCCAGCGACCAGCATGATGTCTGGGCGGAGCTAAGGGACACTAGGGGAAAGAAGGGGACACCACCCCACTTCCACTTTCCAGCAACCCCAGGCTGCACTCTTGGCACTCTGGATTCTCTTGACCATGGCATAGAAACCTTCTCACCTTGGAAGTTCACTGTAACCCTCAACTGCATACAGTAGAAATAATTTTCAGCCCTGTTGTCTTTCCCTCTGATTGGCTATGTCTTTCTGGAGCCTCCATTTGAAAGAGGACCTTTCAGGCTAGCTATGTCCTCATTCCTCTTCAGGCTGTACTCATGATTCTCTGGACTTTCCTCTACCATCTAAGTTTTCTGAAGTCAAGGACTATCTTTTTTTCTGCTTATATTTGTATTCCTTAGCATGGTGCTAAGTGTAAAATACTTGTTGACTTGAATGTGGATATAACTACAAAGAATTAGATAATCCCTACTTAGAAGGGCTTACATTTTAATAGGGAAGAAATGTACACATAAAGATACAGAGTGAATATAAAATGAATAAATGCAAATAAATACAAAAAAGTAAAAACAAGGTAGTCTGAGAGTAAGAATATTTACTAGAATTGGAAGTAGTATCAGAAAAGTGTGCTTCATCTGTGTCTTAAAAGGAAAAGGGGGACTTTATGGGGTAAAAAGAAATTCCATTTCAGACATGTGGGACTGCCAATGCAAAGATACAAGGATTAAACATGAGTTGCCATGTGTGAGGAACAGAGAAAAAGCCAGTTTGACTGCATCACAGAGTGTGGGAGAAGAAGTAATGTTCAGTGAGGCTGAAAGATAGTTTGGGACCAGACTGTGAAGTTCTTTAAAAGCTAAACAGGAGTTTATATTTTTTTTTCCTGGAGGCAACAGAAAACCATGAAGGTTGACTGTATAGAGGACTCTTATGATCAAATCTGCACTTAAGGAAAATCACTTTGGTAGCAGTTTGTAGGATGGCCTGGTGTGGTAAGAAACCTGAGGCTGGGAGACCAATTAGGAAGCTGTTGTAATAATATAGGTGAAAGGTGACAGAGGCCTGAACTGTGTGAAAAGACAGAAGGGGTTAGATTGAGATGTTGTAGTGGGAGAAATGGTAAGATTTAGCAATTGATTGGATTTGGACATTGAGAGAAATTGAGAGTCAAGGATAATGCTGAAGTCATGAATCTGAGAGACTGAAAGGAAAGTGGTAGCTTAGGCAGAAGTAGGGATATTTGGAAGAAAGGCAGCTTTGGGACATGTTTAGTTTGAGATGTCTCTGATATATACAGTCTGAAATGTCCAATAATAGGCAGCTAGTGATGCAGGTCTTAAGCTACCAGGGAGAGTAGAGCTGGATATTTACATCATCTGCATGGAGATGCTAGTTAAACCCTTGGGAGCTGATCAGGTTACCGAGAGAGAGTATAGAGGGAGAAGAAAAGAGGGCCTTTGACAATACCTTTGGGAACACTCATAGTTGAGGGCATGATATAAATGATGAACCAGCAAAGGAGATATTGGTCCTTTCCATTATTGCTCATATTATTTTTATAGTCAAGTTTTATTGCTTCCTTTTATTTTTATGACAATAATTTCCAGATATATTAGTCAGCTTTATCTTGTACAAATGGGAAAAAATAAGCAAAACTAGTCAATGTATTGACTTATGATAGAGGATGCAACATTCAACTACCTCTTCAACAAAAGGAGGGAGGCTCATTTCTTCATCTCTTCTCCAGGGCCAAGATTAAAATTATACCAAATTCAACTTCACTTTGTTGTTCTTTTCATTTAAATTATCGCAGTTATTTAATTTCATTTGCATTTCATTGCAATCATTTATTTCATTTAAGTTATTGTGGATATTATTTTTCGGTTCTGTTTATTTCACACTTTGTCAGTTCATATAAGTCTTCCTGTGTTTCTCTGAATTCTTTATATTCATTTTTTCTTATGATAATCTTCACTTATAGTCATATGCCATAATTTGTTTAGCCAGTCCCCAATAGATATATACTTTGATTCTGGCTTTTTTGTTAACACAAAAATAGTCATAATGAATGAATATTTGGTGTATAAATGGATCCTTTGACCTTTCTGCTTTTGTCCCAGGTGTGGCATCTGTGGGTATGAATAATTTTTGCCCTTCATATTTACATTTATTTCAGGCAGCTCTTTAAGAATATAAGTTAAATGGAAGGTATGAACCTGTATTGGCACCAGGAGTTTCCTTTTCTAGAGTTTTCTTGTACTAAGGAATCAAAGGTCTAATTCAGTCCCTATTCCTGTTTACATTTACAAAATTACCACAGTGATAGTGTGATGCTTTGTAAGACAGAGAATAAGAGACAATTCCTGCCAAGTTCATTCCCAGTAAAATCTTCCCTGCAGCGCAAGGTGGGATGGCAATTGTAGCTGTGTTGGTGTTCTCTGTTTCAATTTGTCACAGTGTCTGATGGAAAGTGAGGGAGGTTGGAGGGCACTATTTGCCTATAAAGTATAACCAACTGCCTTGTCTGTCTCTTCCCTGGGTAACTTTAAAAAAATGTTTGAAGTAGCCCACATGAGATGCCAATACTTAAATGATTCAGTTGGGTGCTGTTTCCCATATGATCTCAGTCAATTTAAGAGGTTGCAGTGAATTATATGGAATTAATCCCATGCTGTGGTTGTGTGGGGGGGGGGGGGGTGGAGGAAGCATCAGTTCCTAGAGTTTCACTCACTGGGTTTGTGGTGTCACTGAGTCCTCCTTTGATAGAATTAGGGCTGGATATCTCAGGGCAGTCTGTCTGTTATTGCTCCTGAACTCTGTGTGTGTGTGTGTGTGTGTGTGTGTGCATTCGCCTGCACTCAAGTGCATGTGTGTGTGTGTGGGTGTGGGTGTGTTTGTAGGAGAGAAATAGAGAGGGAGAGAGAGAGACTTGTGCTCCATTAGTATTTGTTGGGGTTTAACATTAAGCCCTCACATTCATTTTATTCAATCCACTAATTGAGGCAGTCCTTTGAAAATGGTCACTTATTTTACATTTATAGGGACTGTGCCATTGAGTTGACTTCTCTTGACTTTTCCCTCAAGTGTTTGTTTTGAAACCTCATTTTATACAGGAAATAGACATAATCACCAATGAATGTAAATTTAATAACAGACACTGGGAGCCATTCCTCACTTGGGGAAAAAATTCCCTTCATGTTACAAAGCCTCCTTATGGGATATCTTATTTCTTATCTGGAGTTAAAAGTCAGGATTAATCCAACTGATTAAGGAAATCTTTCCAAAAGATACCATGCATCCTCTTTAAAATTAAACTCTAGCTAGGACTTCCTTCTCCTTTCTGACTCTAATAGAAATGTTGACAGTAAAAGAAGTTGATGTATTTATTTTAGCTCCCAAATATATTTGACAATTTTAACTCCCAAATACACTTGACAAAATTTCGTGTGGCCTAATTGAAAGGGTTAAAACAAAACAAAACAAACTTATTCATGTATTCAGCAAGCATGTATTAAGTGCTACTATCTGCCAAGCCCAATACTAGGTATTAGGACAAAAATATTCTCAAGAAGCTTACCTTCTGTTGAGTTTTAAAATTCAGGTTTTTAGTTAATGATTAGTGTTCCCAGGCTACCAAGGTACAGAAGAATGTAGCAACCAATAGTTTGGGACTTTTCACTTAGTGATAGTTAGCCCACGATAAAAGCCTCTTCCATCTATATAAGCCAAAAATATGTCTGTATGGGTGCGTATGTACATATAAAGAGATTTAAATTACTCTGTAGATGGTGGAGAGAATGAAACTCTTCGAATAGCATCACTGAAAGTTTCTCACCCATCACTATGGTTTTCTGAAGTATGAGCCTAATGTGGCCCCTTCCCAGACAGTCAGACATGCTGTTAAAAGTAACATCAGGCATGGGAATTATAAAGCTGGGAAGGGACACTCCATAAACAGGGATAAACATCTTGCTTTATGCAAAGCTGTCAGATCCATTTAAGCAGAGACCTGCTCACTCTTTCCCGCTGGGGCCGCTTTTTCCTGTCTGGGAACCACTGGGGCACTGCCCGTCTGTTCCTGAGTGACCATCCCTGAGAGGCTTAGATAAGGCACAAAGTCGCCTTCAATAGACTTAAAATCCCTGACTCTGGGACAAAGTGGGAAAGCTATACTTTTGTTACCACTCTATCGAGGAAAAAAATCCCAAGGAAAACATCCACTGTACAAAGCTGATATTGTCTGCTGAGAAACACTGAGCCTGGACTATTGTCTCCATCTGTATTTATGCAACACAGTGATGCTTTTTTGAGCAGTCCCGCAAAATCAGCAGCCCTACTATTGTGATATTCTGTGTTTACTTGGCTAATGAACTACCATTTTCCTGGGGGGAGGGGGGAGACATAAATAGATAAAACTCTCAAGCAACTTTCTTTAAATAAAAAAAAAAGCTATAGATAGAAGATTGTAAAGTTCATTTCTGAATAGGAACAGCTGCTTAGGGTAGAAGTTTCTGGCCAGATGATAAATGTAGTTTTATCCCCAATCCCTCCAAGAACCCACGCTATACCGTATTAAGGATTTAAAATAAATGAGTAAAAGCCACTAGTCTCATTTGCTTTTCTAACCAACCCATACTCTTCTGTGAAAAAGATACCAGCTATAGGCTGTACGTCTGTCTTGATGGATCAGCATGAGATGTTTTGTAGTTTGCCAGTTAGGAGGGATTATCCCTAGAAGACAGGAGAGACAATTTTGCTTGGTAGATAACTTGAATTTTTGTGCTTTGCTTCAGGTGAAGAAGTATGTGACTTCTAATGGTTATAGGAACCACTGATGGCCTACCATCTTAGGAATTTGTAGGTTCTGTTTTGTGGAGATTGTCAGGTAACCCTTTGCTCAAAGAGTTAGAAGGTAGATGTGGTGAACTTAGTCTTGAAAAAGGTCCATTCTTCCTTTCCAACCCTTACTCATAACTTGCCTACAATTCCTTATGGATATGAAGGTGAGGGGAAGTGAATCAAATGTGTCACACATATGATGGAAGAGAAATAGAAGTTAGAAGAAGGTAGAAATCTTAATTCAGAGCTAGAAAAGGAATTTTAAAAAGCTCAAAATAAGGTGTTTTACACAAATAACACCTCTTTAGACAAATTTTAACATGATAATAACTAGCATTTCTATAGTGCTTTAAGGTTTTCAAAGCACTTTATAAATCTTATCTCATTTTATCCTCACAACAACCCGGATGCTATTATTACCCTCATTTTACAAATGAGAAAAACTATAGCAGATGCAGGTAAAGTGACTTACCCAGTGTTACACAGCTACTGCCTGAGGAATGATTTAAACTCAGGTCTTCCTGACTCAACGTCCAGCATTCTATTCATTGCACCACCTAGCTATAAAATATATCCAACTGCTTGGTCCTTTTCTTCCTTGAGTAACTTAAAAAATGTTTGAAGTGGCTTATATGAGATGCAGTGGTTAAATTATTAATTTGGATTCTGCTTCCCATGTGGTCTCAGCCAATATAAAAGACCACAGTGAATTAGACAGAGGTTAATGACTTACCCAAGGTTACACAACTATTGTCTGAAGAATGATTTGAACTCAGGTTTTCCTAACAGCACTCTATCCACTGTGCCAGCTAGCTGCCTTATCTTGGGAGAAGGTTGGTTCTTCCTTCCCCAATGTCACACCCACAATTTGCCAATAATTACCTCTCAATTTTAAAGTGAGGGGAAGTTAATATTTCACATATGTGATAGCAGAGAGATAGAAGGTAAAAGAAAATTAAAATATTAGTTCAGTGGTAAAAAGATAGTGAAAAATTTAGTTCAAAATAAAGTTTTTTACACAAATAAGACATCGTTAGGTAAATTGCTAACACGAGTAAGACACAGCTAGTAAATAGGAAAGAAAGGACTTAAAAGTAGGTCTTCTGTCTTAGAATTCATTGTTTCTTTCACTACATGTACCCCCTTCATAACTTGTAAGTCAGTCTTCTTGATGTTGTCAACTCTTAATGATAAACTATCACCTCAACTTTGTTGGTAGGTTTTGCCTGTTTTTCTTATTTAAAATGAAGGGATCTAAAAAGATAGAGGCAGATATTGGAAAATAACCTATGCAAAAAAAAAAAACCAAATGAATGAAAGTGACCCCAAAGATTATTTTAGCTTTGAGGTTCAGTTTCTTCCTCAGCCTCACCTTCTCCTAGATCTGCTTACAATGAATACAACTGACTGGATCAGCAATTCCAGTCTAGGGAAAGGTGTCCATTAAACACTCTACATTTTCAGGGAACACCAGAGTAACTCAAGTCTATGACTCAATTTTTCCCCTTCTGTTATTTTAGTCAAGGGTCTGTTTCCCCAGAGTAGCAAAGAACACTCGAAATATCTAAAGAAGAACTGAACACTGATTTCAGAGAATAGAGTAGGAGGGAAAATAAAGCAAGCAAAGCTTGGTGGCAAGGAACCAGTAAAACAGAGGGCTAATGGTGAGTGACAAATCAATAGAAGGAGCCTTGGGGCTGGTTGGTGGAGAAATAAGAGTCTTGGGGTGGGGAAAATGGGAGAGGATAAAGTAAACCACGAATATTATACATGTATATACTCAACTGTCTCTCTCTCTCTCTCTTTCTCTCTCTCTGTATATATGTATATGTATGTATGTCTATGACAGAGAAAGAACTTTCTACCACAGCAAATGCCTAGTTCTTTGGTCTTAGTATTAATTCAAGAGTTCAAACTTTTCAGATGTCTGATTCAAAACTGCAATCAATGAATTTTATTCATTCAGAATTTAATTATTGAGGTCTCATCATGTTCTATATAATCTTTTAGGTACTATGGGGTATATAGATGAGTAATATGCAGTCCTAGCTTTCAAAGAATTTATAGACTAGGTGGAGAACTAAGGTTTGTGTGTGTGTGTGTGTGTGTATAATTACAATATAAAGTATTAAGTATAAAGTCTTATGAGAGAGGTACAAAGTGTATAAGAGTTAAAGGAAGGGCAAATTACTTCAGGCTTTTGGGGAAGCCATCTTGGAAGAAATGGAATTTGAGTCATGCCCTTCAATAGAGTAGAAATGATATTGGGTTTTGAAAGGATGGAAGGAAAAAGACATTTATTAAGTTCCTGCTATGTGCCAGGAAGTTCATTAAGCATTTTAGAATATTATCTCATTTGATCCTCACAACAACCCTAAGAGGCAGGTGCTATTATTGTCCTCTTTTTATAGTTGAGGAGACTCAGGTTGACGAAGTGACTTTCCCAGGGCCACACAACTAGGAGGTGTCAGAGGCTGGATTTGAGCTCATGTATTCTTGACTCAGCACTCTATCCGCTGTACCACCTAGTTGTCTCTTGTTTTGGAGCAAGGTGTCCATTTTAATCCTGATTCTGCTTCTTTCTAACATGTGACATGGGGTAACTCGTTCTTTCTGAGTCTTATTTTTTCTCATCTGTAAACTGAAGTGGTATGATGCTACAATCTCTACAATCCTTTCACTTTTAAATCTTATGATCTTATAAGAACTGGTGATATATTGATGGATATGAACGGGAATAGAAATTGTCCTAGAGTGAGGAAATGGCTAAAGCAAAAGTGGGAAGATGAGGAATCACAAGGCATGTTCAAGGAATGGCAAGTAGTCTAGGTTGGCTGGAGTAAAAGAAAAAGGTGGGAGATAAACTTGGAAAAGTATAATGAAGTTATTTCATAGGGGACTTTACAAGTTAAGTGAGTATTTATTCGTTAGGCAATGGGGAACTATGGAAGGTTTTGGAGCAAGAGAGAAATGTGATTCTTCGCAGTAAATATACTATAATCATAAATTCCAATAGATGCTAAGCTTCCTTCCTTCTGAGTCCAACCCTATCATAAGTAAACTGAACTTTGGGAATTTTAAATGAGGAGTTCTCATTCCTTTTGCCACAAGCTTTCTTTGATTTTTTAAAAACTATTCCTTTTAGGATTTGATTCTTATTAGCATATGTTCATGTAAAAAAAATTTGAAAATACTTGTCATAGTTTCTTTCATATAAATATAGATAAAATGTTTATGAGCTAAGCCAGGTCAACCAAATCCATTTAAGGGGTCCACAAAACACAATCTTTTCTCAGGAGAGCTTTGTAATTTGAACTTAATATTTGTGAAGCAAAGAGGGCACTTCCTCTACTCAAGATTAATAGTCTTTGTTTCACACCTAAAGGAATTTAAGAGGTGACCAGAGGACTCATGCTATTCCACAAAAGAAAAAGTATTTTAACAATATCATCTACAGCAACTCAAAAATCACTACAAAAATAAACTACAAAAATTTTCTTCTGTTTAATTTGTAATTTAATAATTTGATAATGAAATTATTGTATATTTGGGTTGTGTTTCCTACTAATTTTACATTGACTAAAATGGTGCTTGCATATGAATACTAAATTGGCCATGTCTGTGAGGAAATATCAGAAGTAAGAGTCTTGATCACAGTAGTAAGATGTTTCCAGTCTTATTTCATTATATTTTCTTTCCCATCCTCTCTTTGCCAGTTAAACTGGCCTACTAGGTTTTCTCCGAATGTGTCAATCATATTCTTGCCTCTTCACCTTTACATAGATTTTCCTTCAGATCTGGAATGTACTCCATCCTCATCTCCAGCTCACAAAATCCCTGGCTTCCTTCAGAGCACAGGTCAGGTGATCTCTACTATAAGATGTCTTTCCTGAGAACCCCTCCCTCTCTGTTATTAACCTTTTGCATATGCTGCATCCCTCCTTCCTTCCAGAATGGGAGTTCTTTGAGGGTAGGAACCATTTTTTTCCCTTCACATCTCCAGTCCCAACAGAATGTCTCACATGTAATAGATGCTTAATAAATGCTTGTTGGATTGAAATACATTAAATAAAACTGGAAAGGAGATTTTTAAAAGTCAATTATAAAAACCCCTTTTCTACATTTAATACACTGTCAAAAAATAGATTTCAAGGCTTTATTAAAAAGAAAAAAAGACCCTGAAGAAGGAAACGTATATATTGTAAACAGCACTGATGTAAAAATCTGAGGACCTTGGTTCAGATTTTGCCTCTGCTTCCTACTATCAATGTGACCTTGGACCTCCATTTCATTTTTTTAATGTAAAATGAGGGAATTGAGATAGATGGCCTCTGAGTTTCCTTATAGCCATATACATCTGAGTCTATAAAAAAAATCAGAGGACTAGGATTTTGGAAGATTGAATTGAAATATTGACTCTACCATTGACTAGCTGTGTGATCTTGGACAAATCACTTAACTCCTCTGGAACTCATTTTCTTTGATTTTGAAGGTCCTTTCTAGATCTAAAATTTTTTTGTTTTATGACTTGAGGGGACTTCTGTCTACATATTATCTCACTATAATGATATATACTCCCTAGATAATGATATATACTCCCTAGTGGATAAATTTGCTTAAAAAAAAAGAAGCCCAATCTCAATTGACCTTTGTACCAATTTGAGTACCACAAGGCCCCTAAGCCCCAAACTCCCCTCTCTCCTTATCTTGCCATGATACTAACTTAATCTTTTCCTTTACTTAACATTCTCAAGAAAAAGAGTTATTCTCTTAGGTTAAAACACAAAGACAATAACATTTTTCTTCAAAAAATCATTAAAAATAGCCTCCATCTCAAGGAGGCAAAGGAAGGTCTTGGTTTCTTAGTTCTAGCATTTTCTCATTAGCCCAGTAGCATGGATTCATCAAGTAGATTAAAGGAGTTGGCATAAAGAAGGATAAATGAATGCATAAATAAAACATTTATTAAGCATTTACTATGAGCAAGTCCTATACTAAGTGATAGAGATACAAATAGAAAAAGTAAGACTGTCTCTGCTCTCAAGTAGCTCATATTCTAATTAGGGAGGCGACACATTGGAAGGAATTCAACTTCAAGTCATATGGAAAAGTCTCATAGTCCTTGGGGTATAGTGGCAAAACAGATGGCAATGCCTCTTCCTTAATGTCATTTCCATTGATAAAATCCTATCTGTTTCTGATGTCGAGCCATTTGACAGTGCTAAGGACTTTGGAGATAAGACCTTTTTTTTTCCTGGGAAATGAAATACAAATTGTGTAAGTTTAAATGAAGGAGAGACACAGTAGGGACAAGTTCTGGGTAGATGGGAGGGCAGTAAGAGGGGATCAAGTTAGGATGGGGCAGTCTGAGAGAGGAGAGTTGAATCTACACAAGACTTTAAGGGACAATCTTTTTACTTGACACCTCTTTCTAAAGTTGACCGTGCCTTAGCTAGAAGTCATTTAGTTTCTTTCCAATCAATGTATATGTGTATATACAAATACATACATACATATATTTGTGTATATACAAATACATATATGTGTGTGTATTTAATGACTAAATTATTCAGGTTAACTACATAGGAATAACTGTAGATGAATACATATTATTCCTCACATGCCATCTACATTCCAGTCATAATGTCCCATTTGCTGTTCCCTCTCTATGACATTCTACCAATCTTCTCCATGCCCTTGTTCAGGCTGTTTGTCTTGTAAGTCAGTAGTTCTTTGTCACCTTCAACTCTTAGAATCCCTGTTTGTCAAAGGTTAACCACCTTCAAAAGGCCTTTCCTGACTCTTAGTTGTTACTATTCCCTTTCTTCCCCGAATATTACTTTGTGTATGTTTTATTTCATATTTGCTGATCTGCATACATGTTGTTCTCTAGGATTTTGAACTCCCCCAAAAGGAAATTTTGTGCATGGGTTTGCTAGGAACCCCGTTCCCTTTGGACCTACATAGTTTGTGTAATTTCTATAAGTAGCTTAGGTTAACGTCCAGGTTTCCTCAGCTCCAGGGCCAAAAGCTTGTTCTTCTCTCCAAGAGGCTCAGTGCAGGAATTCTTCCTGCTATCCAACTGACTCCAGATGCTTCTACCTCTGGGCCACCAGAGGCATGGCTGAGCCTTTGGTCAACAAATATAGCTAACTGCTCTCTAATTCCAACCCATCTGATTGGATAACTTTTTCAGACCTTGGAAAATTATAACAAAGTGAAAATACTTCTTTACATTTTGTTTGATACTTTACCATCTCATTGTCTCTTACTGAATACTTTATCTTCCTCTCTAATTTTGTCAACTAGGTTGGAAGGAAATTAATTGATCATGGGTCTTCTCGTCAACTCTAAACTCCCCTCTCCAACATATACATGTACATATACATATCTTAGGTGTGGCTGATGGACAATGAGTTGGACCCAAAATTAAGTAAGAAAAAGGCATCAGGCTAGGGGTTTTCTAGCAAATATTTAACAACCAGCTCTCCAGGGGGAAAATATGTGTGCATGATGCTTTTCAATTTAATCTGAATGATTAACATTTTTTCTCTATCATTTTCTTACTTTTAGGAAATCAACAAAACAATAACTCAAGCCCTTATTTGTAGCATTTCTTTGATTTCCAAGATTCAAATAAATGCTCACCCTGAAAACTGAAGTTTGTTCTGGCTCCAGCACACTTCTGGATCAAGTCAGCTTGCCTATGAGACTTTATTAGATTCTTTTCATTTTATTTTCATTCTTTTATTTATTCATTTATTTTCATTCTTTTCATTTTATTAGATTCTTTTCAAACTGCCTATTGGTACAAAAACCTCCAATGTTTAATTCCAGTATTCTACCAGTGATCCTATCATATATGATTTCTAATCACTGAACATCATGTTCTCAGAAAAATAAAACTTGGAGTAAACCAAAGACCAAAGACCAATACCTATTGTGTGTATAACTGGGATTCACCATGTTATGAACTTGTGTGAAATAAACAGTATAAAAATTATTGAAGGTATGTTTCTGGGAAAGGAGTTGGATCAGTTATATGGTGAGAATAAAAGACAACAAATGGATGGCCCAAATGCTACCCTATTATCTTAAAATCACTTAAAGAAGTAGAGAAAGGCTTTTGGTGAATTGAGTAGATTCTTCATTGAAGATTTATGGAGAGATATGTCAAGAATTATACTGAAAGAAAGGGCATGGAATAGAGGATTAGAAGCATAATCTTTAATATAATACTAAAACTGAAAAAATCACAGGTTACTCAAAGTAGCCACATTTTCATTATCACTGACTGTCCTGTAGGTTCCTTATCATGGTTTCAAGCTAAATATTAATCTAGAAAATATCTAGTTTGGTGGAATTTATCTAAGTTGTACTCCTGTAAAGTTAACACCTTCTTCAACTGAATGCATGAAGTGGCTTCCTGGCAATACACATTCCCTATATGTATGTCCCTTCATATATGTTATCCACATATATTTCTGACATGTGCACCCCCTACACGTCATGTTCCCTAAACACTCTTCCCATGGATGGTATATATATATTTATGGAAGAGTGTTTTTAAAGTTTATGAGAATAATATTCGATTGCTATTTTTCTTGTGCTGGCTCATTAAATGCCTCTGCTTTGAATTGACTGTACCCCCTGTCTGACTTGTAAAAGTAAATCCATCGGTGGGGGATCATGAGTTCTGGTTTTAAGTGGTAATGTACTCTTCTTGGAGGGCTACATGTGACAGGGGGACTCCAGAAGCTACTTTTTTGTGACAGGAAAGTCACTCTGGGCTCTCAAAGGTGTAATATAGGCTCTGATAGGTCCTCCCAACCTAGATAATCTTTGAGCATGGCCGCAGCAATGAATTGTGCCTGTTGCCTGGGGATTTAGGGAGTAAAGTGTAGAGATGTTTTTACCAGTAGGTTGACTACCAGGTGATAAATTGTGGCCACTTTTTTGTTTGTTTTTTTCTATAGAAAATCATATCAACTGACTTTTGAGGAAAAGAACTGTGTAGCAAAACATTTAATGTAGCTCTTTTTATGGTGGCAAAGGGTTGGAAACTAAAGGGATGTAATCAATTAGAGAATGGCTGAACAAATTATTGTATATGAATGTAATGAAAGCCTTTTGTGCCATAAAAATGATGAAAGCAACGGTACTGGGAAACCTGGAAAGATTGACGTGAATTGAGGCTAAATGAAGTGGGCGTGAGACATGAGAACAATTTCAGCAATAATAACAATATTATAAAGACAAACAACTTTAAAAGACTCAAGAACTCTGACAAATGCAATTACTAACCATAACTTCAGAAGACGAACAATAGTCTGTGTTACCCACCTCCTGACAGAGGTGGTGGGCTCAGAGTGCAGAACGAGATATTGATTTTTGAATATGGCCAATGTGAGAATTTGTTTGCTTTACAAGGGTTTTGTTTCTCTTCTTTTTTTCCCCAAATGCAGAAGGAGAAAATAGATTTTTGTTAAAAGGAAAATATTAATTTAATATAAAAAGAAAACTGACTACAAGACAGTTAGGAGTTACAATTTGCATTGGTAAATGAGCACTAGTGCCAATTAAATCACAGGTATTCCTTTCCTTTATCTGATCCTCCCCTGGGTGGTTTTGTATCTCATGGTTTTGCTCTCTCTCCTTTGGACAAGCTGCAGTATGATGAAATACTTCTTAAAATATGATGTCCAGAAGTAAGCACAAGATTTCACATGTGGCCTGATGAGGATAACATGTAGAAAGGCTATCACTTCTGTGGTTGTCCATATTTACACCCCACACATACACATCAACACCCACTCCCTCCACACACACACATGGTTTAATCTTCCCCCCTCTGGAAAGAACTTCTTGCTTAATTTCCACGTCCAAACTATGCTGTGCTAAAGTCAAAGGGTATTTACAATGTTTTCTTACTCAGACTGTGAACTGCCAAATCTCTGTTCCAAAGCCACTTTGCACTTTGGGAGCCTCTTCCCATAGAATCAAAATGATTCTACTATGTGACCTTGGGCAAATTGTTGAACCTTCCTGAGTCTCAGTTTCCTCATCTCTAAAATGACCAAATTCCAACTCTAGATCTGTGATCCTATGACTTCAACTAGTGACCACATAGTAGATAGCCCCTTTATTCTGTCACCATACAAATGCTCTCATGCCTTGTATGAGGCAGGCTATACAACAGGCACACCAAGCTAATCATCTGAAAATGCTACTGGTGTAAAAACAACCCAGATTTCAGAATGCATGTTGAAGCAGGTAGAAAGTATTTTCTCCTTATGCTCAGCTGGCACTTATTCTATACATTTGAAAATAATATTTCCCCTACAAAAATCAAAACCATGTGGTCTAGTGGTTAGAGACTGGATCTAGATTTACAAGCTCTGTTGGACTGTTTGTTTGTTTGTCCTGTTCTCTGGAGTAAGTCTCTTAAACTGCCTTACTTCCATCTCCCCAACTGTGAAATGGAAATAATGTCTACATCCCAAGGGTCTCGGGGCTTACTGTTAGTGAAGTGCTTTAGAATCCTCTGATGAAAGGCACTCAGGGCGTTCAAAGCTGCTGTATTAAGATAGGTTTATCATATTTATAAAGAAGTAAGTCCTTTTCATCATGTAAAATGATTCCCTCTAACTTCATTCCCTCCACAGACAAAAGAAGCCTCAGATTCTAGATCCCATTGACTTAACACTGTGCTCCAGCTGTTTACACGCATGAAACTCTTACCATCCTCTTTTGATTTGCAACATGCACTGAGCCTAGGACAAAAGAACATCCTCCTATTCACAAGTCATGACTCATGTGAAAATCGAAACTTCATGCTTCTTTCTATCAAGGGCCTCACTTTCTTTCTGTGGGTCGGAATAATTGAGGGAAGGAAAAGATAAACACAGTAAAATAAACATGAATGATGGATTAGTCAATAAAATAAATCTGGATCGACTATTAACAGGAATACTTAGTGAGTCACAGTGGCATATTGGAAAGACCACTGGACCAAGCATCCGATGACCTGAGTTCTACCTTAGCACCATCACTAACTAGTCATGTGATCTTGGATCACTTGGATTTTCTAGGTGTCAGCTTCCACAGCTCATCATAGATGATAAGATGTTGAGCCATAAATCACCCAAGACGTGATCCCATCTAGTCCTTTCATTTTACTTGCAAGTAAACGGAGTCCGGGAGTAGTTAGGTGGCTTCTCGAAGTTTATTTAGGAAGTAAATAGTGGAGCTAAGCTTCAGACCCAAGGTCTATGCTCTTTCTACTACATTAGGAGGATAACCAGTCTCCTTTTATAGTTCTTCAGGGTTGTTGTGAGGATCAAAGGAGAAAATGTTTGTGGAAGCACCTTGAAGAAAAGAAAATATCACAGAAATTCTCAATGACTAAACTCTAAGAACCAGTAAGAGAAGGACTTCATCATTTGGAATAATTTGTCTTCTATTCACAAACTCCATGGGGGAAAAAATACCGGTTAAATTTTAGAACATGTCAATCAAATCTTAGGTTCTTGCACAGGGCATAAGGTGTATTTGGTTGTGGGGTTACTATTATTTATATAAGAAAGCTTAAAATATCAGTATGAGTCAAAGTCACTTTTCCTACTTTTCAAAAGGCAGTGGTTTTCTTAGAACCTTTTTGGTTTTCCAAGAGGCACATGCCATTTTTACAACATTGACACTGAGTTCCTTAGATGCCTTCCTGGTCCTTTTGAGACTATTAGGCTAGTCTGAAGCTACATTGCCACCCAAACAACCTGTCTAGTTAATCAGTTCAGTAGGAGAATGTAGTATTAATAAAATCTCACCATGGTATAAAGGATAATCATGGACACTTTCTAGTTATGTGTGGTCATGGACAGGTTACTTAACTTCTCTAAGTCTCAGTTTCCACATCTGTACAATTCTCTCCACTTTGCATCTGCTGCCCTGCCTGATTTCAACTTCACTGAACAAGATGCCCACTTCTAAACTCACCACCGTGCTGTTAACTCAAGCCTTGATTGACACCACCTTCTTCAGCCTGCTCTCCCCTCTGATTGGAGGGTTGGAGGATGGAGTAACAAACTCCCCCCAGTGCCTTCTTTAGATAGCAGAAACTGGAATCTTAGCTCACTCCACTTTGCATCTCTTACTCTACTTGGTTTTAACTCCTTGGAAAAAGATGGTCTGCTGGGTATCCCGAGGTATCCCCCTTCCTTGCTTTATCCCCCTCCTTGTATGTGTTGCCTCCCCCTCCCCTTTAGATTGTAATCTCCTTGAGGGCAGGGGCTGTCTTTTTATTGACTGTATTGCCAGTGTTTAGTACAGTGCCTGGCACAGAGTAGGCGCATAATTGATGTTTATTGGATTAGGATAATAAGATTAGTTGTGCCTCTAAAGGTGCTTCTGAAACTCAACTGAGATAAACGTACATAAAGCACTTTGCAAACTTTAAAGTACATAGTTGAAATTCTGTCTCATTTACTTTCTAGCTGTGTGATCCAAGGCAAGTCCTGTAACCTATCTCTGCCTCCTTTTCTTTATTTGTAAAAATGGGGATAGTAATAATATCTACCCCCTTGGGTTGTTGTGAGGATGAAATGAGACCATATTTGTAAACTTTAAAGTACCATATAAGTACGAGTTATTATATATAAAAGTCCTCTTTTAATACTTCACTGAATTATCCCTTGGCTCTTTTATTTTTCTTTGTATTTCTTTTTTAATGTTCCGTTTTTCAAAATGTCATCAACAGAACATTAATGACTCACAATGACACTCACTTTCTCATAGAACCATTCCTTGTAACAAGTAAATAAAGTTAAAATAAGTCTATGTAGCATAGTAAAGTGAAAAAAGCAATGGTTTGGTGTTCAGAGAACCTGGGTTCAAATCTTAATTCACACGATTACTATCTGTGTGACCTTGGATAAGTGATCATCTCTTTTGATCTCAATTTATTCATCTGTAAAGTTAGAAAGTTGAGTCAGATTGCCTTTGAGCTGTCTTCCAGTTCTAGATCTATTATCCAATGACCCATTGGTCATGTATAAAAATATATTCCTTATTCTACAACCATAGTCCATTACCTTTCTGCCAGGAGGCAGAAGGGATTATTCATTGTTGGTCCTTTAAAGTCACTATTGATAATTGCAGTAATTAAAGCTCTGACATTTTTCAGTGTTCTTTTCCTTTTTATCATGGTTAAGCATGGATAGATGGTATTCTCTGCAATACAGATAGAAGCATCCAAATCAGTAAGACCACTGATTTCTTTGAGGGTGGTGATCATCATGTAAATTGTTTTGCTTCTCTTTCAGTCTGCATCAGTTCAAATTTCTCTAAATTCTTCATATTCATTACTTCCTACAGTTCAATAATATTCCGTTACATTTAGATACTATGATTTGCTCAGTCATTCCACAACCAAAGGGCAGCAGTCTTTTCTGGCTAACTTCATTTACCATCAGCTGCTCTACTTGGTTTTGACGCCATGGACATTATGCCCTAAAACAAGGTACCCTCTCAGGTCATTCCTTCTCCCCGGTTATTATCTTACCTCATCAGATTGTAAAATTCTTGAGGTCATGGACTGTCTTTCTTTTTCTTTATCTCCACAGCTTAACACAGTGCCTGACAGATAGTAAATGTTTACTATCTACACACACACTCACGTGCATGCAAACCTATTAGTGTTTTTGCTAGTGGTATCATTGGGTCAGAGGGTTTATTAAAAAAAATTAATTGATTTTTTTTTAGCCTATTTCTCAATTGTTTTCCGGAATGGATAAGTCAGTTCTTAGCTCCACCCACAAAGCATCCCTGCTAATCTGAAGGAAATTAAACAAAACCTGTTTTCATTTGTATGTTTCTTATTTAGTGACTTGTAACATTATTTCATGTGATTTTTGATAACTTACATTTTTTTTTCTCTTGAAAGTGCCTGTTCATATACTTTGACCACTTATTGGTAGGGACATGGCTCATATTTTTATATATTTCATACATAAAATATATAAAATTTCAAATAAAAAATTCATATAGGTTCCCAATGTCTTAAATACCATATCATACTTAAATATCATACTTTTAATACAGCTATTCTAATTACATTAACTTTATTGGCACAAAAGATTTTCATTTTCACGTAATGAAAATTTCCTGTTTTATAGTTGGGAACACCTCTCTTCTTCTGATAGTTCTCATACTAGCTAGAGTTGGGAAAGGTTTCTCTAATTTTTAAAAAGTGATGTGACCTTTTATATTTAGACTCTATATTTGTTGGCCACTCATTGTGGCATATATTGTAAGATGTTATCCTAAACTAATTTCCAACAAATTGGTTCCCAATTTTTCTAATAAGTTTTTGTTTAAAATGGAATCATTAACCTCCTAGTAATTAGTGGTGTAAGTCCTTCTCACTTAGTTTCAATATTTTTTGTCAGTACTAAATATTTTTGCTTCCTTTCGTGTGCTTATTTCAATAATTTCTTTTTAGTATCTTATTGCTCTAGGTAAAAGGTTTAAAAGGGCATTAAATCTTAGAGGTGACAATGGACATGGTTGCTTTATCCTTGATATTATTGAAAAGGCTCCTAGTGTATTCCCATTATAAATAATACTAGCTCTTACTTTTAGATAGATATGCTTATCATATTATATAAAGATTCATTTATTCCTATATTTTTACCTGAGTGTTATATTTTGTCAAAGGTTTTTTCTGCATCTGTTGATATAATTACATGGTCTCTTTTGTTATTAAAATAGTCTATTAAGTATATAACTTTCTTAACATTAAACCATCTTTATATTCCTGATATAAATTTAATATGAGCATAGTGAATAATCATTTGAATACCTTTAATCTCATTGCTAATATTTATTCAATTTTAATATTCATATTATTAATAAATGCATATTAATATCCATAATATTTGCTAATATTAATTCAAATTTTTTAGCAATACTCATGAGTGATATTGATCTCTAGTTTTCTTTCTCTGCTTTATCTATCTATGGTGATCCTGGGTTCTTGAAAGCTATGTCAAGAGAATGCAAGCTGGAAAAGTTTAATGGAAAAGTTTTAAGCATAGGCTAAGCATTAAACTGTGTCAGCTTTACAAAGACCAACATAGTTATGGAGAGTCTCAAAACTGGTAGGCAGTCACAAAATGGAAATTATTTGGCCTTGAGAACCCCTGAAACAAAGGAAAATGCAAAATGGGCCTTAATTCTCTCTAGACCTTTTCCACAGTGAGAGTGTCAGAGCTATGGAAAGGAGAACACATAGTGTTAAGAATTAAAATGATGCCTATAAACATTAAAAATGTTGGCACTCTAATGAGAGCATTATCCAATAACTCACAGTTAACATACTGATAAAGCAACTCTAATGTTAAGAATATTGACATTCTTATTAAAACCAGAAGATTAGAAAGTTGCATCTAAGTCGATTACCCTCAAGTTTTCCTTAGAAAAGAAAATAAAGAAGTTATTTTTGTTATCTATCCAAAGCTACCAAGGATCACCACTTGATGGAACACTTGGCCATCTTGCATTGCATTGATGAGGAAAACAAAATGGCTTCCAGAAAAATAATTATAGCTTATGTACATGCACTCGCAGAGGATCTGGAAGTTTATAAACAATATACTTCAATAAAAGATGACTTCAATATAAATGTGGGCACAGGAAAAGATGGTAAAAAATACTTTGAAAAGTATGTCTGAGAATCAAGAAATGAAAGAGGCCAAAGGCTTGTGGACTATACAGAAGACTTAATATCATAAATATTTTTCTTTACCAAAAGAATGGGATATAGTAAATATGGCAAACAAAGATTAACATCTCAAAAAATAAATTGACTGTACCTTAATAGTCAGGAGATAATTACTAAATGTGGGAGATTTTATGCAGACCATCAACTTGTTAGAGCAAAAATCAAAATTGATACTAAATAATAGCAATAAAAATAAGATTATGGCATGCAACCAAGTAAATAGTTAATTAACGTGCTCTCTCTCTCTGTCTCTCTCTTTTTCCCTGTCTCATTCTCTCATCCTGGTCTAAGTTACTTTCTTTGCTCTGGAGAATTTGAAAAAAGATAAAAGCAAGTAAGCTCTTAAACTAAGACTTGGGGAACAAGCACATCATTCTTGGGAAGGGAAGAGAAAAGAAGAGAGCCTAGGTTAGCTCCACAAAAACAGAACTTTCCTAGACATGCCTAATTGCCCCAGAATTCACAATGGGGATTTCATTTCACTGGCTTTGCTTCCCCTTCCATGATGATTGCTCTCCCCATTCTCTGTTCTATTAGTCTCTCATATCACTGTTTGTTGGGGCTAATTTCCTGGGTTACCTGTGGCTTTGCTGATTCTCTACTGCCCATCTCTCCTTTACTTCCAGTCCATACATGCTCTTTTCCATGGTTTTCATTCTTTGTCTTCTGTAGGATAGAAAAAGTAGCTTGTCAGTCAAATATGGCCCTGTATGGTCACAGGGTCAGAGTAGATCTCCAAGGGTTTTAGAAAGGAAAAAATGCTAGTCAGGATGTCTGCCTTAAACAAGCATTCCTTTCTAATGTCCAAATCTCACCAGCAATGCTAAGACAGTGCTACAAATATAAACTCATCTGCAGGAGATTGTAGAAGATTTCAAACAGTATTGCATCATAAAACCCAGGAGGTGGTATAGCAAAACATTAGCTTATTGAAAGTTTAGTATGAGATTCAATAGTCAAATTATTCCAAACACATTAAAGGCTAAAAAAAATTGGAAGGAGAGTAAAAAACAAACAAAAAATGGAAATCATCTGTCATGATTTCTGTAATAAGTCATTTTTTCTATCAATGATAGTTGAGCCACCATATTTGGTCTCAATATGAGGATATAGAAATGGCACAAAGAAAACAAAGCTAGGAAGGACAATGGGAACAAATCAAGTGTATACAGAGGAGGTTCATACCAAAGATTATACAATTTTGAAAACATTGAAGTATTTAAAGCTCAGAGGAAATTTTATAGGCCACTGAAATATATAGCCCACCTAGTTCTACAAATGAGGAATCCTAAACTCCTAAAGGTGAAATGATTTGCTCGTTGTCACACATAGATAAAAAGTATGTGAGGCAGGTTTCTAACCCAAGTTTTCTTGACTTCAAGACCAGTGCTCTAATACTGTATTGTCTTTTATCCATCTGCAAGAAGATGAAATGTAAAATGTATGGAAAAAATAATGGATGATATTGCTTTCAAAAGAGGATAATGTGGAAAATCAATTATTATAGAACCATATTCTTACTTTCTCATTGTTTTATGAGAATTATCTATATACTGTGTTTCCCCGATAATAAGACACTGTCTTATTAATTATTTTGGACAGAAAAACACCAGAGGGCTTATTTTCAGGGGAGGGCTTATTTTAATTAACATTGACAGCAATTTTAATAAACAGGTAAATGTGAACAAAAAAATGTACCTTTATTCAATAAGCAAATCACTGGGGAAGAACAGGATGACGCGCTCACTGCTGCAGCTCTGATTGGATGCAGCTCAGAGCGCAGACGGTGCATACAGAGGGTACCGTAATGTAGCGTGTAGCGCAGGGGATCACCTTCACTACAGTAGCAATCTCAATAGGGCTTATTTTCGGGGAGGGCTTATTTTAGAGGAATCTTACACAGTAAAGGGAGGGCTTATTTTCGGGATAGGTCTTATTATCGGGGAAACACGGTACATATAGAGAACATCCTTATTTAAAATATGAGAAAGGAACATAGCAGTTTTTTCGTTTGTTTTTGGCAAATGCTATTCTCTAGGATACTACATCTTGTTAGTCAGGCAATTGACCGAAAGATTCTGAGAATACAAACTCCCACTGTATTTATTGTTTGCTGACTATAATAAAGTATCCAAATCAGACCAAAATGCTTCCTCAAAGACTCTACCTTCAACAATGTGTCTTCCATGTAATCACATAAGATTCCTTAATAGGCACAAAAATGTATTTAACAAACCATGCTTATTTTACATAATGAATAGAAAGCTGGTTTTCAGGGTCAGGAAGAATTGGGTTTAAATACTACTTCAGATCACATTTGCTCTGTGATCTTGGTCAAATCACTTCTCTATGTTGGACAAATCTCTAGGACTTTCAATTGCAGTTGCTTACCTGCATTCTGAAGAAGTAGTGATCCTCATTGGGAGATCCTAAAAACTGATCATTAGATCATAGATCAGGATCAAAAAAATTCTTCTGGTGATGCCCTATGACTTGAAATTATGGAATATTACACTTTCCAGAAAATTACAATTGTTGGTGATAACACAGGGTTTCAGATGAGGCTATAGAAATGTTACAAATATATAACAATACAGCACAAATCATCTTTTCATTTTAACTTCACAGCAATGATGAATTGTGCACACAAAGTGGTGTAGGCAATATCAAAGAAATATGTGACTGGAAAAAGAGTGGGCCAGTCATATATCAATCATGAGATATAGCAGTGGTCACAGATTTCTCCTTTCATTCCTTCTGGTCATTTTAGACAGATCTTATAGGTACCTAGTCATTTACTTGTTATCTCCCTGTCCTTAGAATTAGAATGTTCCATGAGAGCAGAGACTATTAACATTTTCCTCATCTGTATTAACTATCATCCAAAGTCATGAAAAAGAAGGTGATCCAATGAGCTCTTTGCATTTTTGGTTTTCAGATTTCCTGATGTTTTACATGTCATGTAGAGAAAGAATTTGGGATTATTGATTACATGTTTCATGCAGGACACTTTAACTTTTCCTTAGGATTCTAGGAATAAGAACAAAAGAAAATTGAGAGCTATTTGGCAGCACTTAGTATGTATAAAGATTTTTTTTTTGGTATTCCCAGTGTTTATCAAAATGCTAAACAATTAATAAATGCTTGTTGACTGACTTGCTGCTACATTGGAATGTTAAGAGAGCAGGAGGAAGGCCCTTAGCACACTGGAGGGACTTCTTGTGGAAGACTTATGAGAAGACATTGAAAATAGTCACACAGAACTAAAAAAGTAGAGATTGGCACCAGTGGAGAAAACACCCAAATCCATTAAAGAATTGAATTGTTAAATAGATGAAAATCCTGGCACACAGAGCTTGACCAAAGTCATATCCCTCGTAAGTATAGAGTTGGACTTTGAACCCAAGTGTTTTCACTCTAATTCTAGTACTCTTATTATCCCAAATTTATCCCAAATCCTAAATGTAATGAGGGTTTTCTACTGATTGAGGCTAGAACAATAAAAAATACATAATCAAGTTTTAGATATCCTGTCCTCATAAACACTAGCAGTAAGAAGACAATGAGGAATGAAAATATGAATGCAAACTTGATATTCTTCACTTGGACTAGCAGTGTGCTGGTGAAAATGAGGAGGAAGTTGAGGTTTGAGAGAAACTTAAGGCATGATACCCCAAGAATAAGTGAGAAAATAATGAATGAATAAATGAACGAAAAATATTTACTAAGTACTAACTCTGTGCAAGATATTTTGTCAATGTTGGAAATATAATTACAGAAAATAAGACAGTCCCTATCTTCAAGGAGTTTGCATTTCAGTAGGGAAAGTCAGTGATGGAGTCTTTTGGTTGGGGAAGTCAAAGGGATGGTGAGAAGAGTCATACTATAGAGTAAGGGTTCTTAAGTTGGGGCATAAACACCTCTAAGGGGTCCATGGATAGATTTCAAGGAGTCTGTAGACTTGGATGGGAAAAAAATTATATTTTTATTTTCACTAAACTGTGACTGAAATTTAGCATTTTCTTCAATCATTCTGAGAAGGGACCCATCAACTGCGCTAGCTTGCCAAATGGGTCTGTGATACACAAAAAGATTATGGATGCCTGCTGTGGATCAATTGATAGACATGTCCTTTCCAAGAATGATAGTATTGGTTTGATTATTGTTATCAGAGCAGGAGGTAGAAGGAAGGGAGATGGCCAGAAGTCCCTTCCTGGTGGAGTGGTGTGACAGGGTGGACTAAAAACAGTGAAGGCTGTCCAAGCAGAAACTGAAGACTGCAGGAAAGGAGGTGAACTGTCTAATTGGAGGTAGATGATGGAATATATAGGTAAAAGCACGGCATAAAGATGGCCAGGGAGCTATGGATCCCAGTTTAGACATTTGTCCTAGGTTTTTGCTAAGTATTTTCCTGAGATATGTATGAGGAATGGGAGACTAACTGAAGGATATTTTTGTTAGCAAAATCTAAAAAAGCTCCCAAGGTGACATTCTAGTGGTTATAAGCACGGTACTTTTGTCCAGAAACTAAGGAATGGATGTGAGACCTATCTAGAAAAGACTGAACTTTTTCACGGGATCACAGATCTAGAACTCAAAGTTACCTTAGAAGTCACCAGCTCCAACCCCCACATTTTACAGATAAAAAAAGTGGGGCTTAGAAAAATTAAATGGCTTGCCCAGGGTTAAATAGTTCATGAGTGTCTGAGATGGGACTTGAAAGCCAGCTCTCTATGACCATTCAGTTCTCCAGTGTTATTGTTGTTGTCCATCTTTTGTTCTCAAAGAGGACCGATGACACCAGGAGGGTGATATCTTGACATACAAGTGAATTGGACGTAAGTGAAGCAGAGCTGCTCAAAGTCATCAGCCCCACTCTCTCCTCCAGAGTCATTGGAATCCAGTGGCAAGACAGGTCAAGATGACTGGCTAAGCACCCTGGATGCAGTGGGAGATCTTGGCTTTCTTAAGCTAAGGTTTTTCCCAGGTCTGTTTGTTTGAGGCAACGCCCATTCAGTGATTAAGGGCTAGGTAAGAAATGAGACAAAAGATGACCTACTTTGCCATGGAAAAAGAATCAATCTGGAAGGGGAACATCCTCAGAGTTTCTGGTCAGAACAGAAAACAATCGCCATTTACACTACCTATGGTATATTGCTTCTTTGGTAAAAGAGCTATGCTAGTGCTGGGCTGGAACATGATATCACCATAAAAAACTTTGTAAGGTGATTTAATCTGGGTCAAGATAAATGAATAATCAGATAGGAGTTATACAACCATTCTTTGAATATACATACTTTTTGTTTGTAAGTTTTTGGTATCCTAAGATTACCCTGAAATAGTTTTTGCATTCTAAGTGAATGATTAAAAAGAAGGTCACTTAGGGGATGGGTAAGAAACACAGGAAAAGGGCAGAGAAAAGACTAGGATGCCAGGGACACAGGTTTTTGGTGATGAAACCCTGATTCTCTGTGTGATGGCAGTGGAAAGTTACCGAAGCAGCGGAAACAATCAGGGAGCCTTCTGTTTAACAGCTTGCCCTGGGCCACATTTTGTTACACAGCACTCTCTTTCTGGTATTGTCTGGGCTATCCTATTTCTTTATCCTATCTCTTCTTGGTTCATCTTTTTCTGTATCTTCTGACTCTACCTGCCCTCCTTCTTCCTCCTCCTCCCCATCTGTTTTTCTACCTTTGTCTCTTTCTACATTGTTTAGTCTTTTTAGAGGAAGCAGCCACGATTTACACACAGAAAGATAAAGGAAAAAACATCTTCATCTATACTAAGTGCTGCCAAATGGTCTCAATTTTCTTTTGCTCTTATTCCTAGAATCCTAAGGAAAAGGAAAAGTGCCCTGCATGCAACATATAATCAATAATCCCAAATTCTTTCTTTATCAGATGCATGATATGTATCAAATCAGGAAATCTAAAAACCAAAAATGGAACGAGCTCATTTGATCACCTTCTTTTTCATGACTTTGGACGATAATTAATAAAGATGGAGAAAATGTTAATTTCTCAGTTGGATAATGAGAGCTTTAAAACAATCCTTGTTTTCTAGGCTCCTTAAAGAGAGAGGAGTTTTTTTTTTAGCTATTTAGAGCTTTAATTACTCCTCTCTATTAACAAAACCCAAGATACTTCCCACCTCCAAATCCCTAGGAAGGAACCAGGGAGCTTTGGACTTTCTTTTCAGGATAAGTGATTTTACATCTTCTGCCAGCACAGGTTAAAAGATCAAGTCTTCTCTCAGAACCAAATCCTCTACAACCTGTAAAAGTTAAACTCTTGTTAATTTATGAAAAGAACATGATTTGAGCCTTCTCTTCCTAGTCTTTTTTTTTTTTTTAGCTTTTATGAAGTTTCTTAGGAAGGAAATAAAAAGGCTTAATAAAGAGGGAGACTCTTCCTCCTCTGCCTGCTTCTCCCCTACTTTTGTCCCCTTCTCTCTTCTGGGTGGGAAGGAGAGGGGAGGATGTTCTTTAGACGATGGAAAGGTCTGAACAAGGTCATTCCATCCCCCGCATTCTTGGGGACATAGTACCGCCAAAGGTACATGGAATTCTCTGGGAGTCATCAATTTAACAGTTTTTAATTTAACATCCCTACTTGCCATGTATTGAAAGAGGCCACAAAAGACCACTGATTCTAGAGAAGCCAGTTGGGAGGAGAATTCAGGAAGGGAAGTTGAGGCATCGTTTTCTTGTTTCCCAAGATTTGTTGCAATACCTTCGGAAGCAAAGAAGGTAGAATGTCATTCAACTTGGTGGTTCTTCATACATGTCAAAAGACTAGTTTCCCTACCAAGTGGGTAGAGGAGATTCTATAACATGTGTTTAACACAATAAACTAATGAAAAAAACTCCAGGAAAATGTATAAATATACATGTTGAAGTTTTACATATTTTAAAAGTTCTCTCTCCAGGGAAGACTCTGAACACAATAATCTTAGAGGGTATCTAGGAGGCAACAGCTTATAAACATAGAGAATAAAGAGTGGGAGATAAATCTCTGAATTTGGAATCCTGAGACAAGGGTTGGAATTCCAGATCTGCTCACTTACTGCTCACTACTTTGGGAGAATCATTTCTCTGTTCCCATAAGGATATGTGCACATTATATATGTATGTATGTAACACTTTCATATTTTTAGGCATGCATGGGGGAAGTAAGGCTTACTTGCCACAAACCCAGTATACCAGAGGTACAAATATTTGTACTTTCTGTTGTCCCATCAACACAAATTTTTATATACCCATTGATAAAACTACGTGATTAGGACAGTTTCTTTAAAATGTTCTATTAAAAAAATGTAATTTAGATCAGCAGCAAATTGATTAATGTTGAGAATCTCCATGATCTCATGGAATCACAGAATGTGAAAGTTAGAAGCAGGAGTGCGCTGGGAAATGTTTGACAACTCTCTCTAGGAAAAAAAAAATCATAGGCACAACACACTTTTAGTTTTAATTTGCATTATTAATATTTCCCTACAACTTTCTTACATTGAGGTAATCAACAAGACAATAAATCGAGCCCTGATTTGTAGTATTAGTCAATTTTTGAGATGCAAATGCTCATGCTGAAAATTTAAAAATTGGCTCCTCTGTTTCGAAGGGATCTCAGCAGCTATCTAGTCCAATTCAGACACCAAACCTCTCTTTTTAGCTTTTAACACCTTTAATGAGGGTAAATTATAAGGAATCATTATTACCTTAGGAGCCTAGCTCATAGGGATCTACACATTCTTCCTCTAGAGAAGCAGGATAGAGGAGGGAATGCTAGAATTACAGAATAAGAGGAAACTACCAGTGTAATGACCACTGGCCTAGGGTCACACAGATAGTACAGCCTGGAGGCTGGCTGTGGACTCAGGTCCTCTGACTAGCAAGCCAGTACCATCCCCCACATTTCACAGATGAATAACTAAGGCCCAGAAAAAGTAAATGAATTGTTCAGGGTTACATAGATAGTAAATGTCTATGGTGGGATTTGAACTTAGTCTTCCAGTCTACAAGTCACAGACAAAAGTCACTTGCCCAACTGGTTAGTGTTATAAATCTGAAACTAGAACTCGGTTCTCCAAACTTCCAGCCCAGAACTCTTTCTGCCTTACAGTCGTTACTAGACAGGAGGGAAAATAGTTGTCAGTAAAACACCTAATGGTGAATCAATTTGTAGGCTTAGGGAAGAGGAAAAAGGAGGAGAGAGAGTAAGAGTAATTTTTTTTGTAAATCAAAGTTTCTGATTAAACACAAGATTTCCTTTTTGTTGTTTAGTAAATTAATGTTAATGCCCATTTTAAAGTGTATTTCTCAATGATAAATTCTATAATTTTCCCTTTTAATGAACTTTCTACCCTCAATCAATGATGTTAATGAGCAGCTTAGGCCCTAATTTCATATCAGCAGCCAGGAAGTGATATTTAGCGGATTCTTTTTACCAATGTCTCTGCTAAACAATGATGTGATTTTTGTGCATATAACCAATATCTTGGTGGTAAGAATAAGAATAGTGATTATAGAACTACCTAGATATACTTGATAAGTGGATTTCATAAATTTTGTTGGTAGCATTTACAGTATGGGCTCTCCTTTATCTTTGGCAAAACTCAGAAACTATGATAATGATTCTATAACTATTCTTATCATACTCATAATTTATTATTGAGAGACAGCATGGAATAGTGAATAGAGTCCATCTGATAGATTCAACCTGAAATCAAAAAGACCTGTCTGTTTCTGATGCAGGCTGGCTATGTGATTCTATGAAATTGCCCCCCAGGCAATCCTTTAAGACTATAAATTACAAACAAATTGCTGATCTGTATCAGTGGAGGGAATTTCCATATTGGGAATTCCCTACCCAAATAAAATTACATATCTAAACCTCAAAACAAACATTGAACATCCAATTGCTATTGGTGAGATTATTTCTATTCTACAGATTGCTTGTAGTTCAAAACCTTTCTCATTCTATACCAGGAGAAATATATATTAGAGATCTTTTCAGGAAATGGTGTTCTCAGAAACTCAACATTTTTTTTTTTAATAATTCTGCCCCAGTCCCTGGTACAATGGAAAGGAATCAAATTTTAGTTTTCCTTTAAAGTTTATAGCCCTCCTGGAGAAAAGTTTTTGTTGTTATTTTTTTTAGTATAAAGAAAACTGCATGAAGGTTGTCTAGAACTTTATAGAAGAGGAGTCAGGTTTACCTCTTCACCTAATTCTTTATTCCCAAGGCTGTAAAATGCCCTATTCTAGGCCAGGTAGTCTTTTCCTATCTCCAGGCTAGGTTCTGGGCAGCTGGCAAACTCTATCAAGACAAACCTTGGTAACAGCTGCCTGCTCAACATTCTAACCCCTGAGAAAGTGCCATAATTAGCATTTGCCTCAATTCACTCAGAGTGTCTATAACTAACATGGTTTGACCTCCCAGCTAGGGACACTTGATGAGATTTTTTTATGAGTGATTACCTATTGGAACTAAACACTGAAATGGATCCTATATGGTAGCATTATCATCCCAAGAAACTATGGCTTGAAAAGAATAATACCCTCTTATCTCCAGAATCTAGCTGCTAAGTAAAGCATTCAGGTAACCTAAAGAGTCCCCCAGCAAATAGTCTTTACACAGAAGTATCTGATTTGAACGTAACTATTCTCTGAATTACTTTGCCAGTCTCCAGTGCCCTTTTCAGATTTCCTAAGGCTCCTTTCCTTTCTCTTCTCACCTTCAAGTCTTTAAACACACAGTGCTTGCTTTGTGACACTTCTTATCTCTTCCCAGGTATGTTCTACTCGAGTAGCCCAAGCTGCAGGCTGGTCACTCCTGGATCATGTGTTGTTCAGACTTGGGAAAACAGGAAAATAAAATGAAATGATGGGGTTTTTCCCCTTCTGTTCTCCAGGTTTGGGTTTCACCAAAGTGCTGAGTGAGAACTGATGAGCCAGCCCAAAGTTACTCTTAAAAATTTTTTCTAGTGTTGGAGGATTCCCTTAGTTTTTTGTTTCTGATTGTAAATGTGAGAGTTAACCCACAAGTGCTTTGCTATGTAGTTTAAAGTAAAAAGATGATTTGTTCCACTGTAACAAGTTTTCCTCGTTTAGAACGCTAGGCTGTCACAGCTAGGAATTATAAACGATATTTCATCATTTTAAAATTGAGGGCATTGTTCTAAATGGTCCCTTCTGGCTTTAAAACTTTGCAATTCCATGTCCCTGTTTCTTATAGCCACAGAACATGTAAGAGCCTATAACATTCCCATTTTAGTTTTGCCTTTCCCAAAAATATATAGGATGATAACTGCCTTTCTTTTCATAAGGATGTATATTATTCAGTGATTATTTTTCTCCAAATATAAGCTTTTTTTGTTTTAGATATATATCATATTAAGCAACTTAATTCAAACTCCAATTCCAACTTCTCTCTCTTTCCAAATTAAACCCAAATACATTTCCTTTCAAATATTTTCCAATGTAAAAAGTACTGCTGTTAATATGGCAGAAAAGGAAGAGAGGAAGCAGAGAAGTTAGGAAAAGAAAGAGGAAAGAAAGTCAACAAGCATTTGTTATGAACTTGATATGTGTCAGACATTGTGAAGGAAGGAAGCAAGGAAGGAAGGAAAGAAAAAGAAATCTTACCAATCTTAAAACAGAAGTCCTACAATTTTTCATTTTAAAGTTTACAAGTTGAGGGGTGGCTAGGAGGCGCAGTGAATAGAGCATGGGCCCTGAAGTCAGGACGACCTGAGTTCAAATCCGGCCTCAGACACTTAACACACACACACACACACACACACACACACACACACACACACACAAACTAGCCGTGTGACCTTGGGCAAGTCACTTAACCCCAATTCCCCTCCAAAAAGCAAAAAAAAAAAAAGTTTACAAGTTGATTTACTACCAGAATCAAGTAATGCGTCACTGACTTTCCCAAAACTGTGATAACTAGTTAATTCTTTAAAAATGTTTCTCTGCTGTCAGAATTAAGTTTGAGGGACTTAATTAACTATTGAAAGAAGGGAAAAGATCATTATGCTACCTTTTAAACTATCTTGGAATACTTCCGTTGGTGGTCTAGTAAAGATTTGAAGAGAGAGATAGGCCAAAGCTTGGTTTCGGTTGCCCAGTATATAATCAGGAATGATTTCTTGGTGAAGCAAGAGGGACACTCATAATTAGCACTAATTTTTTCCTACTGTCAAGGTGGGTGTTCATCAGGCATACCTGCTCTTTTTAATTGATGTTTTGAAAACTCCCCATGCCAAACAATAGTGACTTTTGTCCTGCCATGTTTACATACCTGAGAAACAAGCACCAGGCACTTTTTGAAGTTAATTAAAGATTCACTTATGTTAAAAATTTCCGGATGATAGCAAGAGATGAACTAGCCTGACAGTGGAAATAATCTCTAGTACTTTCCTCTGTGATTCTTCTCAGACCGGTTTTTAAGGTTCTTCACCCTAATGGGAATCGATAGTGGACGACAGCTTCTGTCCGGAATTGTTCACTATGATTTGCAAGAATTCAGTTCTCATGTGGAAAAATCTGTATGAACTGATAAGAATAAGGATAAGAGCTGTGGTTTCATTGGTAAAGGGAGGTCCTTGGTGAGGACCAATGCATTTCCACACCTCTTTGCCTTATAGTCTTACAGAGGTATATAGAGCACTGTGAAGTTAGTGACTTACCAAGGGTCATACAGTCAATTTATGTCAGAGCAGTACTTGAAACCAGATCTTCTTGGCATCAAGGGTGGTATTCTACCCATAATTAATTGCTGTCTGTCTGATGGATTGATACAGAGTAAAATAAGTACAAATAATAATAATGACTACAACACAAATAAAAAAGGTTACAACATAAGTAAAAAAAACCCTCAACTGTAATTTAAAAAACAAAACAGACAGTCATGGTCCCAAAGATGAGATAATACAATACATCTATCACCTGTCACCCTAGAGACAAATGACTAATGTTATATATGAAAATGAGCCACTGTTTGGGGGTCCTACTTGGGAGAATGTTGTATACATTGTCAGGTGAGGATATTGTGTCCAGTTTTATTGTTTGTGGGGAGGAGTTTGGGGGGATTTTTTGGGCTTTTTTTTTGTTTTGTTTTTATTTTGCTTAAAGGTGTTTGTTCCTAGGGTAGGTTCAGTCAGGGGAGGAATATTTTTAGAAATTTGTGTGATGTAAAAACAAAAGGCATCATGAAAACATTTTTTGAAAAGGATACATCTTTATAGAGCTTTCTATTCTAGCTGCAAAAGCTTCCTCACTTCGTCTCTCCTTTATATGTGAATAGATTTTTGTTTAGGGGATTAAATGAGACAGATTTTTATTTCTCAAATGGGCTGGTCTTTGGTAACCAGCAGGCTTCTGGGATGCCTTCCTTGCAGAAGGTTAGTCTGTGGCCAGCTGGTTGGGCTAGAAAGTAATTTTAATATCACTTAAGTATATTCCATTTAGGAAGGTACAACTGCCACAGCAGCAAACAAACCAATCAACAACAAATACAAAAGAAACAACTAAAAAAGTCCCTGTTACCAAATAAATAATTTGGCATTAATTGGTAATACCTGTGTCACTGCTTCTCTATTAGTCACTCATGCACTGTCTGTGGGCTTGAGACTTTCATATCTGAACCAAATTTTAAGAAAGGTAGTATACTCTAAGTGCCATACAAATTACTCAGAGAAAAGAGCTCAGAAAGTGGGCTTGGCCATTATGATGCTAATGGAAAGCTGGGAAAGTGAGAAGCAAGGTGTGCTCTCAGCCTCTCAAGTACCCCCATCTCCAGTGCACCCTTGAATAATAGGGGCCGAGAGTGCCAAGCCCAACAGGAAACTGAAGAGTGAGCTCCATCTAAAGATGTGGCCGGATTAAATTCCCTGCATTCGTAAAATGTGTGTGGGCACCATTTATTTCTCAGCTGACCCTCATTAGGCCAAACAATCCAGTCTTTGGAAACTGCTTTCCCCTCCTTCCCACACAGGTTTGGTGTCCTTGCCTTTCTAAGCCTGCAGTTTGCTAACATTACAAGTGGTCTGAGAGCCACAGCTAGGATTACAAAGCTGCTAAATAATGGATTGAGAGTTTCCTGTTCTGCATAGTTATGCATCCTTCCTGAGGGTTCCCAGACCCCAGACTCCCCTGCCACAGGGGATCCATCCCTGGAGAAATGACTTACATGTGCCAAAGATGTGAAATCAATCTTTGTAGATAGTGGGACAATAATAATAACTCAATCTATCATACTTATTTCCTACTTTAAGGCTTTTTCAAAACACTTTCCTCAAAATATCCTTATAAGGAAAGTACATAGGGCAAGTACTGATTCCCATTCTAAGGATGAGATTTCAAACTGAGGTAAAGTGACTTGACCAGGGTTATACAGTTCTCAATTGTCAGAGCTAGGATGGGATCCTTGTTCTCCTAATATGAAGTCCATGGCTTGTAGTTTTAAATATACCTGAAACCTCATTAGCATTCCTGTAAGAAACAATGAATATTATGAATTCGGAGAAGTATGAGAATGAACTAATGTGAAATAAAAACAAAAAACCAAAAAAACAATATATACTGTGACTCCAATGATGCAAATGGAAAGAACAATAAATGTTATACAATTATAATGCTATACAATTATAATGATTAAGCTTGACCCAAAAGAGATATGTCACCTCCCTCTATTCTTTACAGAAGTGGAATGGGGGTTGGGCTATGGTCATGGAACAGTGTATATGATGCCAGATTTTTTGATATTTTGGATACTTTTGATAAAATGTTCCCCCCCTTTTTATTCTTGTGAAAAAGGATAGCGCTATGGAATGGGAAGAGGAAAGGGGTACATTAGGAAATGTGGGTAATGTAGAAACAAAAGACATTGATGACAGTTAATTAAAAAAAACAACTCTGCAGGTTTTCTAAAATGATAAAATACTGTTTGATAACCTGTAAAGCCATTGTTATATAGAACATCTCACTGAAAAAAGTAACTTGTACTTCAGTGCCATTGTTTAAAGGCAACAATTTAAAAAATAAGAGAATTGAGCAGGTCTACTCTGATAGAGGAATTTTCATGTAATATTTGGTACTATTAACTTAAGAAAATGTATTCAGCAGTTTCTTTTACTTATTTATTACATATTCATAAAAGCCTAGTGCTAAAACATCAAGTGACCTTCTGGTCCAAACTTCTAATTCCATAGGACTTGTTTTAGAATGAAAGGGAATGTTTTTGTCCTCTGCTACAAAGGAATAGATGCTTGAGGTCAGAAAAAAATCATAGAAGAATTTAAAAATTGCAGATTCGAAGGGACCTTATTTTGATGAGAGGGAAATGGAAGCCCATTATGGGCTGTTAGAACTAGGAAAACACCCTCAAAACAGCATAGGAAATTCACGTGCCATTTTATCTTGCACTGGGAAATTTTTAATTATTCACATGTCTAATTGCTTTTCCCAGTTTGGTATTTCTAAATTTGCATATTTTTTCTTTCCTTGTAAATAAACTCAAGGAAACTTGGAATGTGTGATTAATGGAATGAAGAAGGAGAAAAAGAAATTGGTGTTAGAATTAGGTTGGAGTGCTAGGAACCAGCTCTAACCAGGAGTCAGGAAGACCTGAGTTCAAATCCAGTTTCAGACACTTACTAGCTGTGTGACCCTGATGACCTGGAGAAGAATATAGCAAACCATTCCAGTATCTTTGCCAAGAAAACCCCAAATGGATTCATAAAGAGTCAGACACAACTGGAAAATGAACAACATCAATGGTAGCCTGGTGGCATGATGACAGGGGAGAAAAATTCAAGGATTACACTTTCTGTCCTCCTATTCTCTACAGCCTGACTTCTAATTTTATTCAATTGAAACTGTTCTCTTCAAAGTTACTGATGATCTCTTTTTTTAAATTTTTTTTGCTTTTTGGAGGGCAATTGGGGTTAAGTGACTTGCCCAAGGTCACACAGCTAGTTTTTTGTGTTAAGTATCTGAGGCCGGATTTGAACTCAGGTACTCCTGACTCCAGGGCCGGTGCTCTATTCACTGTGCCATCTAGCCACCCCCTGATGATCTCTCAATTGCCAAATCTAATGACGTTTTCTCAGTCCTCATCCTTTTTGACCTCTATATGATTCATCACTATTGATTGACTTTCCCTCCTGGATATTCTCTCCTTACTAGGTTTTCATGACTTTTCTCTCTCTTGGCTTACCTCACACCCATCTGACCATTCCCTCTTAGTCTTCTTTGATGGGTAATTAGTGATATCATATTCCCTAGCTGAAGTTGTCCTTCAAGGCTCTTCCTTGCCCCCCCCTTTTTTTCTTTCTCTACTTTCTCATTAATCTTATCAACTCCTAAGGGTTCAATTATATTCATCCCTTGTCTTACTCCTGAACTCTGACCTGTATGAACTCAAAATGTCCAAAATTGAACTCATTCTATTTCCCCCAAAAAACTGCCTCCTTGAGAACTTGAAAGAAAGGAATGAATGAAAAAGCATTCATAGTTAGGCATAATCCCTCAAGAATAAAACCTGTCATCCGCTTCATTCACTCACTCTACACATCCACATCTCCTTACTACCACAACAGTATCTCCTATGTCCCTCCCCTCCTCTCTACTCACACAGCCACTGCTTCAGTTCAAATCTTCCTTACTTCTCACCTAGATTACTGTGACAGTCTTCTAATTGGTCTCTCTGCCTGAAATCTCTCTCCCCTCTAATTTGTCCTTTCTACAACCACCAGTGATTCTCTTGTACTGAAGAACAGACCGTGGCATTCCCCTACTCATTAAACTCTAGACCTGTTACCGCTAGGATAAAATAAATTCCTCTTGCATTTTAAAGTCTTAATCTGGTTCCATTCTACCTTTCCAATTTAATACATCTTTCTCTACCCCATAAGCTCTCTGGTGTGGCCAAACTGTCTTTCTTACTGTTCCTCACAAGCTGTTGTTCCATTGTATTTCATACCAACCGTCCCCCATGCCTCTTCACCTCCTCCTCTTAGAACCCTTGGTTATTTTTTTCAAGATTCAGCTCAAGGACTGTACTTTCCCGATCATCTCAGCTGCTATTGGGACGATTCCCCCCAATATTAACTTTTGTTGCTTTCTACCTGACTGTACATACTTAGATATGTACCTATTGGTTCCCTCGTTAGAATGTAAGCTCTTAGAGGGAAGGGACTATTTCACTTTTGTCTTTGTGTCCACAATGCCTAATAGTAAAAAAAAAATCAAGATCGATAACATTTATATAGTACTTACTGTGTACTAGGAACTATGCCAAGTGCTTTACAGCTATTATCTCATTTGATCCCCACAGTAATCCTGGGATATAGGTGCCATTATTATCCCCATTTTATAGATGAGGAAACTGAGGTAAACAGAGGTTAAATAATTTGCCCAGGGTCACACAGCTGGTAATTGTTTGATGCCATATTTGAACTCAGGTCTTCTTGATTCCAAGTCCAGTTCTCTATCCACTCCTGCCATCTAGCTGCTCAAGCTGGGTGCCTGACACAATTCTGGGCACATTGAAGCTTGATAAATGCTTTTTGATTGATTATAGTTGTGGCTAGAAATTTAAAAGGGAGAGATCGCTTTCATTGGATCACAGTACATTGGAGAAGGTTTTGTGGAGGTGGTAGTAACTAGGCATGGAAGGATTCCCAAAGGTGGTCATGAGGTATGGGATGGCTTTGTTTCTGATGTAATGGATATCACCCCAAAATTCATAGAGATACAAGGGAGGGGAATGAGATTGAAGAATGGCTAGCAGTGCAATTTGGCTAAAACATGGAGTGTAGTCTTAAATGATGGAAAAACTTAAATGTGCTTGGATATAGGAGTTGAATAGCAGAGCCAGAGATGGTGGAACACTGACACTTGTAAGCTTGAATTAAACTGAATGGATATGCATTCCTTAGGACTTCAAACAATGTTAGGAATAGATTAAGGAGGGGTTTTATCTATAATAATGGAATGTGTTTACTTTAGAACTAAGTATTAGAAACAAGTACTTCAAGGCTTATTTCCAAGCTTTGAAAAGATATTTGGGGAGAGGGAGCAATGCGGTAGGATTAACTCACAAAATTTATAATTTGCTCTTTAGAAAATCAGTTCTTGGGTGGTTAGGTGGTGCAGTGAATAGAGCACCAGCCCTGGAGTCATGAGGATCTGGGTTCGGATCCAGCCTCGGACACTTAACACACACACACACACACACACACACACACACACACACTAGCCATGTGATCTTGGGCTAGTCACTTAACCCCTATTGCCCTCCAGAAAGCAAAAAAAAAGAGAGAATCAGTTCTTGAGTTCAAACCTGAAAAGTAAAGGCAGTAGGAAAATATCAGTGTGTGTGTGTATGTTTGCAAAGGACATAGTGATGAGCTTAAAAATCTGATGATACCAAAATCAGAATCAAATTTGTTTACCCAAAGGTGGGAACCTAATATTTTTAAGGGCTACATAATGTAAACATGTGGGATTTCAAATTCAATCTCTTTTAATTCTAAATAATCTCAGACATAGAAAATGAATTTATATATTCTGGTTAAGTGTTAAGTGGATGGGCTGGAGACCTCCTGGCATCTCTTGTCTCTTGTTACAGTGGTAACTATATTTTATTTTGCAGTTGCTTTGGTGTTAACAGGATGAAGGCTTGATTCTTCTATGTTATAAAAGAGTTATTCTGATGCTTCTAGAGTCTTAAAAGATGGGATCCATTGTCCTTTGCCACCTCTTGTCCACTATTTCTTTTACTATTTCAATTGAAATCTTGTTTCTTCCTTTCTTTTATTGTCTTCCTCTTCTTAAAAAAAAAAAAACTTCTTATTTTCAATTTCCTCAGTCCACTATTATTGATACTTGGATCAGTTTAAGAGGGTTAAATTATGAGAGTCAGTAAATCTGAGCAATGGGTTTTCCCATCATCACTACCTTATCCTTATTTGTTTTCATTAACCTTATTAGTCTCTGATACTCCAAAAACTGATAATAAAAAAGCTTTAAGGTTACAAAGCACATTTTTTAATGTACATCATCTCATTTGAGCCCTAAAATAGCCTTTTAAAATAGGCACCACAGGCATTACTGCCTCCATTTTACAGATGAGAAAACTGAGTTTTTCAAAGAGGTTAAAATGACTTACCAGTGATCACCCAGTTAGTGGCTCAATGTCAGAGGTTGGATTTGAATCCAGATATCCTGTCCTTACTCTAAATCCAGCACTGTATCCATTATGCTATACTGCATTTCATTATATTATTGGAATAATGAAGATAATACAATTTTCCAGCTTTAAGCTCCTTAAGGGCAGGAAATCTTGTTTTTGTCTTTGCAAACTTAGCACCTAGCATAGTGCAATGCACATGGCAGATGTTTAATGATTGAATGCATCACATTAAATTGTGGGGCAACTGGATCTTAACAGGATATGTAATGGAAAGAAGACCAGAAGTGGAGTCATAAGCCCTTAGCTAGAAGGAATCTTAGAGCTGATCTAGACCAAACCCACTGTTTTCCAGATGAGGAAACTAAGCCCCAGGAAGGTTTTAATGACTGGTGGAGGTCACACAGGAAGAAAGTAGCAGAGCTTGGATTCAGACTTGGGTCCCAAGACGCCAAATTCAGTATACTTCTCTTCTTTTTTTTGAAGGGCAATTGGGGTAAAGTGATTTGCCCAAGGTCATACGGCTAGTAAGTATTAAGTGTCTGAGGCCGGATTTGAACTCAGGTCCTCCTGACTCCAGAGCTGGTGCTCTATTCACTGCGCAACTTAGTCACCCCCAAATTCAGTATCCTTTACATTGTAACAGATCACCCTCAATTTCAAAACCTGACTGGCTCTTACTGACTGGGATTTAGAGTTAGAAAGACCTGAATTTAATCCTACCTCAGTTACCTGCTAACTGTGTGACCTTGAGCAAGTCACTTAACTTTTCTGAGTTTTGGGTTCCTCATCTGTACAATAAGAATGTTGTATTAGATTTTTTTCTAATATCCCTTATGACTCAGTTTACAGTTCTGTGATCTAATCCTGGTCTTCCAGTCTCCCTGGACCTCAGTTTCTCCATATGTGAAATGGGACTCATAATATTTGTACTGCTTAATTCACAGGCTTGTTGTTAGGAAAATAATCTGTTGATTTTATTTTCAGTGGGGAAAAGGGTATTTGGATCTGTGATTTCATTGCTGTCCTTGGTAAGGAAACTCCCTTTACCAATGCAGATCAGCAACTGATCAATTATGTGTGTGTTTAGCTATACCTGTAGAGAAAAATGTCATCAGGTGCCTGTGTGATACAGTGGACAGCGTGCTGGGCCTGGAATCAGGAAGACCTGTGTTCAAATCTGGACTCAGATAATTCCTAGCTGTGTGACCCTGGGCAAGTCTCTTAATGCTGTTTGCCTCAGTTTCCTCATCTGTAAAATGGGCTAGAGAAGGAAATGGCTAAATCACTTCAGTATTTCTTCCAAGAGAACCCCAAATAGGGTCCCAATGAGTTGGACATGCCTGAACAACAACAACAAAAGAGAATTACCTGGGGGTACTGAAAGGTCAATTGATTAACACAAAATCACATAGTGGGTATCTGTTAGAGGTAGGACTTGAACCTATTTTTTTCTGACTCCAAGTCCAATTATCTTTCTACCATGTCATGCTTCGTCTCTTCTGTTGAACTATTATAATTATTTCTGATATTCATGAACTTAAGCTGGAGATAGGATTATACATATAGACATTGAAGTTCAGTTAAGTATTAGGGCAGAGAAGTATGTGAAATGAACTACACAAGATGGGAGAAGATTGAACACAAATATATCTGGAAAAGATATAGGGTCACAGAAGATCCCAGAAACTTACCAGGACTATTATAAAATTAAGGCTACTCCATTTTCTATTTGTTTTCTAAATTGTGAAACAATATTTTAGGTTGGAGTAATCCTTCTTACACCTAATTTCACAGTGTAATAAATTGAGGCCTAGAAAAGTTAAGTGATTTGCACAGGGTTATACAGTTAGTGAGCATCAGGGATAGTATTTGAACCCAGGTCTCTGACTCCAGAGCCTATAATAACACTTCTATATACACTCTACAGTGCTAGGAAAGCAGGCCATATTAATAAATCCACCAGGAATATTTAACCTGATGGACAAAAATCTGACATATGATTCACTAAAATTTTCAAAAATTTTACCCAAAAGTATTGGAGTTAGAGTGATGTAGGTCAAAGAACCCTAGATTCCCCCCATCAGAAGACCCTTGTTTAAAACTTCACTCTGCTCTTTATTACATCCATGGCCTTGGGAGAGTTTTTCCTCTTTGGGCTTTAGTTTCCTCATCTGTAAAATGAGGGGATTGGACTAAATGATCTCACATGTCCTTTCTGTCTTTAAGTCCTAGGTTTCTATGTCAATCACACATGGAAATAGACTTGATTTGAATCAAGACTAATTTAATTATTGGACAGGAGGAAAACATTCTCAAATGCAACTTTGTTGTTGAGAAAGTACAGAAGCAGATTTTCTCTATTTTAAAGCAGAAAATATTCAAGAACAGCCTCTTATGCATCTCTGGTTAGAGAGAGAATCCCTGGGCTTTCTTAAAAGTGAAATATGAGCATCTCATTGTCCTGGGTGATCCAGGCAATAATTTGCTTTCATCCACATTTGTAAGCAGTACCAGTCACATGGATCATCCAGGACACTGAGCAGTGAAAAAGACTAGTACCTGGATTTGAATCTTAATTAATGTCTCTGGGCCTCAGTTTCCTCCCTTGTCAAAAAGGGTTGGAATAGGTGGTCTCTGAGGTTCTTAACCTCTAAATATGATGATGTTATATATTAGAAACCTCCCAATTCTAGCCCTATGGCGTCATTTTCGCCTCCAGTTTGTCAGGGGCAGCTATGACTTGGCAGCACACAGAGGGAGAGCTGGCTGGTACAATGGAAGACCTGAATTCAACTCCTGTCTTACTAGCTGTGTGACCCTAGGCAAATGGCTTGCTTAATAGCACCTACCTCTCAGGATTGTTGTGAAGATCAAATAATTTATTTAAAAAGACTGAGACAGGCCAGACTGGACATTTTTATTCAGTGAACTCTGCATGATCTACTCAGCAAATCTGAAGAATCACCTGCTAAGAAATAGCCAACTCCCTGCCAGAACCTTTATTTTCCCTGGAGAGGGAAGCTATTTTTCCAACCTAGGCACTGCTAAAAGGCTAAAAAAAAAGTATCATGATGGTTGGGAAGACATAGCTTTTAGAGACCTGCTTAATAATTACCATAAATAAAATAAAAACCAATTATAGAGACACCAAAAGCTCTTTTCATCCTCCTGTGATTTACCCTAAATGCACTAAGCACTTGCCTCTAGGTGGTTATAAAATCATAATAGCCCCCATATTCAAGTTCTTGGTCTCAGCCTTTGCTGTTGAAAAATGCATGCCTGTCATTATATGGCCCCGTGGAATGATTAATCAGGGCTTTTATATAACATAGCAGATTCTGATGTGGATTTGCCCTGTGAGCTAAATGCATGTTGAGTGGGGATTCCAGAAAATCCCTTTGGCTTCCTTTGGGCACACACACAGTGTGGTTACCCCTAGGTGAGGCAAGGCCTATATTTGGGAGTTTTACAAGTGGCAGAGCTTTGAAATTCAGCAGTCCTATGGGGGCAGGGGTAGATGGGGGTGTGGAGAGACTTAGAAGAAACAATGAAGAGAAACAGAAGGAAGAATAGGAATAAGCTCATAGATCTACAGCTTGGAACAGAATCTTAAAATTCATCTAGTCTAGAAATGTCAAATAAGGGGCCAGAAGGTCTAATGAGGCTCAAAACATTATGAAGTTTCCTAGAAAAAGATTAAAATGTAATTGGGGAATATTTAACAAAATAAATAAAATATAATAAAAAACAGATAATGTCGATATGTTTTCTAAGTCAATCCTGTAAAGATTCTCATGTATGGTTTAGTGGCCTCATTTCAATTTGAGTTTGATACTTGCTGCTCTAAACTCATTCACCCTTGTTTTATAGATGAAGAAACTGAGACCTAGAAAGATGAAATGATCATAGGAAGTGGCAAAGCCAGGATTTGAACTCAGCTCACATGACTCCAAGTTCTGCATTCTTTCTACTGCATCATGCTATACTCCAAAATGTTAAAACACTATAGAACTTTACTGTAGTGGTGGTGGTCTATCAGTAGATGGGAAGGAGAAGGGAACAAGCATTTGTTAAGTACCTATTATGAGCGAAAGGGAAGCTAGGCAGTGCAATGGATAGAGTGCTAGGCCTGAAGTCTGGAAGACCCATCTTGGTGAGTTCAAATCTGGCCTCAGATACTTAGTAGCTGTGTGACCCTGGGCAAGTCACTTAACCAGATTTGCCTCAGTTTTCCCATCTGTAAAGTGAGCTGGAGAAGGAAATGGCAAGTCACTACAGTATCTTTGCCAAGAAAACCCCATGTGGGGTCATAAAGAATCTGACATGATTGAAAATGACTGAATAATAACAATGAGCTAGGTACTGTGCAAAGCGCTTTACACGTATTATCTCATTTGATCCACTAAGATGGGTTCTAAATGTGTCCCCCCTCCATCTTCCCCTTTCCCCTCCTCCTGTGCACGTGGAGTCCCTTGTCAGTGCATGAGATACTGAAGACTCATTAACACCTCGATACAAAAACAACCACAATCACCCAAAAGTTCAATGTTTCCAACAGGTGTAGTCTAGTAAAAGTCCTGAGCTTCTGCCCATTTTCCAGGAGTGCAGATGCATTTTTAGAGTGTGGGTAGAGGTCTTCATTTTTCCATAGAGAAGTTGCTGCCATCTTTTCTGTCTTGGTGATAGGAGCCTCACACTAGCACCCCAGACTCGGCCTTACCCTTGCCAGGTCACCTGGAATGAGCAATTTCACCATCCTTTGTAGTCGGCTTCTTTGTGTGTTTGAGAGCCCAAGCCAGCTGTTGGTAATAAAGCTTTTCACCTGGGTAACAGGTAATTATTACCAATTCCATTTACAGCTGAAACAAGTGAAACACAGGCCAATTAATTGACATGGCCAAGGTCACCCAGGGACTCAGACACTGAGCAGGAATCAAAATCCTGAATTTGGACCGTAGCCATGTTTCCTCCCCTCCCCCACACTATTCATTGAACCAGACAGACTTGATGTTACAGACTGAGATGAAACTACTTCATGTACATATGCCAGTCACTTTTTCATCTTTAGTTTCCTTGCCCTTCCAAATCTAAATCTCTGAACCATGTGTGCCTACTTAGAACAACAAACAAGAGCCAGAGGGGGTCTGAGATGAGATTTAGTCCAGCTCCCTCAGGGTACAGAAGAGGAAACTGAGGCCTCAGGATGTGAAATGATTTTCCTAGTAAGTAGCCAGCACTCAAACCTAGGTCTCCTAACTGGAGCCAGGGTTACCTATAGAACTATACCATGTTGGATCTGGTATTTGGAACTGAGAAAAAGGGAGCTATTCATTTTCACTAATTGCACCCTGTACTTACAGGTAACTAATATGTAAAATATGGAATACATGATGTACATGTATATGTACACATATCGTGTGTATGTATATATATATGCTTTTGTATATGCATATATATTAGCATAACCAGCAACTAGATGGTACAGTGGATAGGGTGTTGGACCTGTAGTCAGGAAGACTTATCTTCCTAAGTTCAAATCCAGCCTCAGACACTTACTAGCTGTTTGACCCTGGGTAAGTCACTTAACCCTGTTTGCTTCAGTTTTCCTCATCTGGAGAAGGAAATGGAAAACCACTCCTATATCTTTGCCAAGATGACCCCAAATGGGATCATGAAGAGTTGGACACAATTGAACAACAGCAATGACAATATCAGCATAACTTTCAGCACAGTGATGAATGTCAAAGCTGACTGTGTTGACTTTGGTGAGAACCTGTACTTGCCTCTGGTATCTGATGGTCAGGCCATTCTGCTTTGAGGACACAGCTATGGAAATAGGAAGCAAGAGTTTATCTATAATAACCCTAGAATAAGAACCAACACTAAATGAGAACAATTATTCTTTTCTCTTTAAGTTCCTTCAATCATGTTAAGAAAGGTCCTAAATAGGGCAACAGTGTATGCTGTTATTGTCTGGCTTCTTTCTACACACAAGTCATGTGCACAAAAATACCTTCCCTGGTCTCTTGGCTAAGAGAAACCCAAAATGCTGAGCCAGGAATATTTAGAAGCCTCCAGTTTTTTACTTTCTTTTTTAATCCACTATATGGTGCTAGTTGAAGATGGTAGAAATAGCTAATTTGGCATCTTTCACAGGGGTGTGGGAAGAATTCAAGTTCAGATCCCTTATAAGTCAGATGACCCCCTTCCTTTTCTCATTTCATGTACAGTTTCTCTATTAACATTAGGCCAATCGGCTGGGAAAGTCCGTCAAACAAAAGTCTAGAACGTGACTTGCACAGCTTGTGGACAGCCTTTCACAGGCTGAGTTTTATGAACTCCTTCATGTATGACAGTGTTTTGTTTGGTTTCTAATGTATTCTCTGGTGGAGGAATGCTGAACCAAGCCATTGTGACACTGTTCACAAAGATTTAATAGAGTTGTAAGAAAGCCACAGAGAAGGATTCATTATGCGCCAACAGTGAACTTCAGTCTTTGGAGAAGGAAACAAGGCTAAAATAATTAAAAGACTTGAATTTATTGAAACAAAAATACTTGAATTTATTAGTCGGTCATGTGCTCAACTGAAAGACACAAAGCAACCTAAAATGAACTGTTCTAGATGAAATGACAATTCATAAGTAGAACTTAACTATAGTAACATATGAAATGGAGGAAAATCTTAGGGGATTAATTAAGGTCAAATTCTACCACATGTCACTCCAACCAGTGATATTGATTCCATTAATAAAAGAATCCTTGCCAATTACATTCAAGGAGAGTGTAAACTTCTTGACTACAGGGATGTATTTGTGTATTTTTGTTTTTGTAGCCCTAATGTCCAGTAATGCCTGATGCTTGGGAAATAGTAGGCATTTAAACAGGATTATTAAATTGAATAATGGATTTTATGGCTTTTTATTCAGGACACCAAAACTATTGGTCAATTCAGAAAATAAGTATATATATATACATATGAAACAAAGAAGCTTGTGGAATTTGAGAGCATGAAACCATAACATACTGTTCTTATGTGGTTTAAAAGAGAAAAGAGAATTATGAGAGCACAATTTATGATCTGAACAGCAAAAATAATGGAACGAATAGAAAAACTTGAAACTGTAACAGTGTTTCACCAAAGAAGCATGAGAGAATAATGAATTGGGAATGCAAATGCACAGAATGGAAGGACAATTTAGACAAAGAGAAGCAAAAACCAATCACATTAAAAGAAAATATGCTCACTATGAAAATAAAACATACAGATCTTAAAGACAGGAGATCTAGAGACAACCTTGGAAGGTCTCTTGGAAGAAAATAAAAAGTGAAAAAACAAAAACAAAAAACCCTGGACACCATAATGCAAGAAATAATACAAGGAAATTGTCTAGAACTTCTGGACACAGAAAATGAAATACCAATTGAAAGAATTCACAGATCACTGTCAGAAAAAAACTCAAGGATGCAAACTCCAAGAGATATAGTGGTTAACAGTTCAATTCCAAAACAAGTTCAGTGAGTGATCAAGAGAAAAACCTTTAAATACAAAGGAAAGGAAATTCTAATAACACAAGATTATTCTATACCTACCAGAAAATGGGGAATGGAATAATGTGTTCCAAAGATTAATGAAGCTCAAAATGTGGCTGAGGATGAGCTATACTGTAAATCTGGCTTAACCACACACTAAAAAAAAACAAAACAACTTTTTTTAAGTCATTCAATAATAAAGATAGACATTTGATAAAAATTGAATAACTTCAATAATAATAATTAAGTCAATAATAATGAAACATTCTTAGAAAGAAAACCAGATATGAAGAGATGATTTGCTTCTCTAATACCTCAGGGAACAGAAATACAGGAAGGGTTATCAGGTGCAGTAGCCAAGAATAGCAATAGTAAAGGAGTTACAACAGAGACACCAGTAAGAGATTTCTTTCCAAATGAATACAAGAAGACAGAGGTGAAGATGGTGGAGGTCAGTTGGTGGTAAGAGTGAATAGTCAGGCCTGGGGCATTATTGCCAGAACCATATGGTATTCTATGAGTCAATGTTCTTCGTAGAACTACATTAAAACTAGGAAAGCTCATGAAAAGGGGAGAGAGGAGCAAGGATATAGAGGGGATATGTGAATTGAATTTTAACAATGAAGGAAGGTGGGGTGGCCAGGTGGCGCAGTGTCAGGGATCGGTTCCAGCCTTGGATACTTGGCACCCGCACAAAATAACTGGCCGTGTAACCCTAAGCAAGTTACTTAACCCCAATTGCTTTAAAAACAAAACAACAACAACAATGAAGGAAGGTGATCCTTGTGGTTTCAGGAAAAGAAGAGAATATTAGGGAGTGGGTTCAGAGGGGAGAAAATGATTGAAAAGGAGGGAGGAAAAATTGTTGGGAAAACTGGAAAGCAGTGTGATAGAAACTGGACAAAGACCAGTACTTTACACTGTTAGGTCAAAATGGATACATGACCTTAGATACAAAAAGAGGTTTTACAAGAAAATTAGAAGAACACAGAACATATTACATATCAGACTTATGGTTGGTGAAAAAATTATGAATAAATGAGAGATATGGAGGAAAGTTAGGCGTAAAATGGATAACTTTGATTACATTAAATTAAAAAAGTTTTTGTACAAATAAAACAAATGTAGCCAAAAACAAAAGGAAAGTAGAAAATTTGGGGAAAATTTTTATAGACAGGTTATCAGATAAAGGTCTCATATCTAAAATATATAAAGAATTTTGTTGAATCTTTAAGAATACGAATCATTCCCAAATTGATAAATGATCAAATTATTTGAACAGGCAGGTTTCTAATGTAGAAATCAAAACAATTGATAGTCACATGAAAAAAATGATCAAAATCATTATTGAGTAGAGAAATGCAAATTAAAACAACCTTGAATTATTCTTTTACACCTACCAAATTGGCTAAAATGATAGAAGGGGAGAGTAACAAATGTTAGAAGGGATGTAGAAAAATTGGGACACTAATTCATTGTTGGTAGAATTGTGAAGTGATCCAACTATTTTAGAGAGCAATCAGGAAGTATGCCCAAAAAGTTATTAAACTATCTATATGCCCTTTGACCCAGCAACATTACTACTTGGCCTATTTCTGAATATAATTAGGAAAAAAGAACCTATATGTTCTAAAATATTTATAGCAGCTCTCTTTGTGGTGTCAAAGAACTGGAAATTGCAGGAATGCCTATCAATTGGGGAACGGCTGAACAAGTTGTGGTATATAATTGTGATGGAATACTGCTGTGCTACAAAAAATGATGAGCTCAGTGATTTTAGAAAAACATGGAAAGACTCACACGAAATAAAAGAATGAAATGAGCTGAACAAAGAGAACGTTGTATATAGTATTAGCAGTATTATTTTAAGAATGACTTTGAGTGAATAAGTTATTTTGACTATTATAAATACTCAAATTAACTATAAAGAACGTAGGAATAAAGATGTCTGTGTCTTGAGAAAGAACTGATAAATATAAGTATGTATAGAATAATTTTACATACACACATATTTGTGTCTAATGGTAACCATCTCTAGGGCTGAGGGAGGGGGGAGGAATGTAGAAAAAAGGGAGGAAAAAAATTACAGGATAATTTCATTGTATATTTGAAAGGAATAGCAAGTTGTGCATGCAGTTTCATGTACAATCATATTTTTTTTGTTGTACTATGTTGTGGAAATGTTTGTTTTATTCCATAAATATGTATTAATGTAATAAAAAATAAAATAAAATACCCTGTCTTTGTTCTTTCATAAGTCTTACTTTCCAGATTGTTGTATAACATAGTTTATGTGTATGTCTTCTACTTTGTTCCATGTGTGGATTGTTGACTGTGGGTTTTTTACTTCAAAGAGGCTAAGATCATGCCTGCCCTACTTCTTTGTAAAGGAAAATGTCCTGAACCACACTATATACAATGACACAGGGGTATAGTGGAGCCATCTCAAATCAACTCTCAAGAGCTGATTGAGCTTGATTTATTGTTTAGCTATTTTCAAGACTTCAGAAAGTGATGAAAGAATGTGAATAATGCAGGTAAAGTTAAAATTGTGAGTATGTATCGATAGTTTCTTCATAGAGCTGATTGTTAAATATTTACCAGAACACTAAAATGAGCACTTGAATTCCATTTCACAAAGAAATCTAGTAGTGCTTAGAGTCGGAAGGACACTGACGACATGACAGGAAGAGTGCTGCATTTGGAACCAGAGGACCAGGGTTCAAATCCCAGCTCTGCTGCTTATTACAGATATAACCTTAGGCAAATCACTTGACCTGAAAAGGCTTCAGTTGTCTCATCCTTGAATTGAGGAAGCTGGATCACATGGTCTCTAAGGGCCTGTCCAGTTCTAAATCTGTGGTCTTATCACAAAACTGAAAAAGTTCAGTGAAGGGCAGCCCTTAATGGTGAGATGATTGGAGACCATGCTCTATGAGGATTAATGGAAGGAAATAGACATTTTTAGTTCAAAGAAGAGAAGACATAGGGACTATATGAGAGCTGTCTTTAAGTATTTGAGGAATACTTAGAAGAGGAATCAGACTTTTTCTGTTATCTCTCAGAGAACAGAATGGTGGAAATGAGTAGAAGTCACAGAGAGGAAGATTTCAGCTCACCTTAAGAGAGAAACTTCAGAATGGAGGGAATTAGAAAATATTGGACACAATGATACAAGAAACACATCACAGAGGTTTTTACTATGGAAAGAAGGGTTAGAGATACTACTTTTTGGAATCTCTTAAGAATTACTATTGTTATTAAGAATTATAGAATCACAATAATAATTATTAAGAATTATATAAGCATTAAGAATTATACTTATTAAGGATTATATGATATAAACATTAAAATTATTATTACTAATGTATTTAGAATTGGAATCTATTAAGAAGAGGAGTGAAGACTTGGCAATATTAGATATATGCAATGAAGACCTACCATGAGCAGATGAATGCCACGTTCTGTACCAATACTTACAGGGAGAACCATGACTGTTTATACAAGTCTTTGGGAAAGGGCCACTCATCGGTGGTCTTGATTTTTCCATGAACTCTGCTAAGAGCATTATTTATTTTTTTTGGTTTTGATTTTGTTTTTCACCTGAAAATAAACTTTTTCTCCTTTGAGCTTTGTGAATTGTGTTTGCACAGGGAATACACTGAGTGGTTCCATATGATGAAGTTTCCAGATTCCCTGGGTGAAGACAATAAACCTGAACCAGAGATATGCAAAATCCTTCAAAGTGTATCTGGGTCCTTCCTGTAATAAGCTCTGATGGAAGGGTTATACACATATATCAGTGGCAAATAAAAGGCTGCTTCTGTAGATCAGCTTGAAAATAGTTTGTTATTCTCCTTACAATTTTTTAATTTGCTTAGCAAACCTTTTTCTTCAGATAGAGCTAAAGTAAATAAGTCAGATCCTATCTGAATTATCATAAATTTTGCCTTAATGAAATTCAGATCAATTAAACTTTGCTTCTTTTGCTTAGGCAGGTAAAGGACATGGTTGATTGTTAGCTGGATCTGGAGTCAGAAAGAGCTGAGTTCAATCAAACACTTAACTAGTGGGGGTGATACCCACTAGTGTCCAATCTTTTCTCAACCCAGTTTTCCAGCTTCCTTTTATGTGTTGTCTTCCCCCATTAGACTGTAAACTGCTCGAGGGCAGGGGCCATCTTTCTTTTTCTTGTTTGTATCCTTAGTGCTTAGTACATAGTAGTCACTTAATAAATATTTATTGAATTGAATTAGCCCTGGACAAGTCACTTACCTGTTGCCTGTTAAGTTTCTTCCACTGTAAAATGGGAATAAGAATAACACTTACAACTGGTTGAGGGGATCACAGATTGCCAAGGGTGGGTATCCAGGATTTAATCACATTTGATTTAGAATTCATAGCAGAGGTGTTTAGGACCCCCCTAAGTCAATTGTTAAATTTTCAGTGTATTTGTATCTCACAAATCAGCAAATGTTACAAACCAAGGCTTAATTTTATTTTGTTGATTGTCTAGACCAGGGGTGGTGAACTTGCAACCTCAAGGCCCCATTTGGCCTTCTAGGTCATCAAGTGGACACATGTGACCTTGAGGCTGCAAGTTCCCTATCCCTGGTCTAGACTTAATAAAGTGAAGGAGAAAATGTTAATTACGCAGCTTAAACTTGAAAGTCAGTTGTCCCTATTTTTTTTTTTTGAGAACTGGTTTTTAAACATTTACCAGTACACCTCTGCTTCAGAGACAGTTGGATTTCTAGTAGTTTGCCTGTTAGAGCCAGTTTGACAAGCATTTAGGATATGTTCATAAGCCCATTTCAAATTCCTCCAAATGTAGCCTTGAGACACTGCATTGGCTTAAACCGAGAATAATGAAGTCATTTCCCCCACTATCTCCCCAAAGAGTGACCAATTAAACAGTGATTCAGGGATATCGTGATTTCCTAAGGGAAGTGGCAGAAGCCCATAACTTGATTCATTTAAGTGAAGCTGCCCACGACTACAGAGAAATATTTGAAAGAGTCCTAACTAAAATTCCACCATCTACAGGAAGCTTTCCCTAACTCTTCATAATTCCAGGGCCTTCCCTCTGTTAATTGTTTCCTATTTATCCTGTGTATAGCTTGCTTTCAATATGTTTGTTTGCAAGTTGTCTCCCTGTTAGAGTATAAATTCCTAGAGGTCAGGAACTTTCTTTTTGCTTTTTTTTTGTATCTTCAGCATTTAACACTGTGTCTGGCACATAGTAGGCATCTAATACATGTTTACTGATTGATTGATCCTGAACGTAAGGCAGAGGACAGGAAATGAATTTGTAGTCTTGATACTTTTCTATTCTTAATTTCTGGGGCAGGAAGAGTCTGCTATATGGTGTAAAACTAAGTCTTAACAAAAGTCTTAGTGCAGTTTTAACTAAGTAAAGCTTAAAATATACTCTGTATTATGGCAGAGCCTGAAGAGAAAACCAGTTTGGTAAAGAATGTAGGTAAGATTGGTTATCTTCTGCGACAGAGAGAGTAAACTCCAGGAAGAAACTTCCTCCATAGTCAGGAAGGAAGATTCACCTTTCACAAAATAATCTCCTGAAAAACTCCCTATTGTTGCTAAAAGTAAACTGAGGGAGAGTCAACATGAGTCAGAGATTTAGCTGAGGCTGAGGAGCCAGCATGGTACTGTGGAATGTGGATTGGCTTGGGAGGCTGGGTCCAAATTCTCCCCCTGAGATGTATTGCTTTGGTGACCTTGAGTACATAACTTACTGCTCCTGAGTCCCTCAGTTTCCTCATGTTTTAAAAGGCTCTAGGCTCCTTCTAGATCCAGATGGATTGTTCTAGGAACTCAGCATTGCCTAACTTCACTTTTGTTCTCTGGTGCATCTGTTCTCCAACAAAATCACTTCCCCACCGTCTGGGAGCTGCTTCTTGGTTCAAGTCACCCAAGGAGTTCAGATGTGGGGTTTCTTAATTTGCTTAGCAAGGGAAATTTTCCGCTGTAGATTTGAACATACATGAAAAAGCAGGAAAATGAACATTTGAAACAAATGTAGCCACAAAAGCAGTTGTTTTTCCTGGCTCCACATTTTTTTTTCTTTTCTTTTCTTTCTTTGTAGTAACATGCAAGAGGCAGTGATAGGAGTGGTGTGTGGGACCATGTGCTCTTAAGAGATTTCTGGATTAAAAAAAATAATCTGAGATTCTCTATTCTAGATACTAGCTACAGACACTCATGCACTCATGCTGTCATTGTTATGCTGAAAACTTGCAAAGTCCAGGACAGTCTTAATACTGGCCCTGAAGGGGTTGGTAGAGGATTGTTCACAGACATCTCTGGGCTTGAAGGTGTCTATGTCTGGGTGGATACATAACGACATCATGATGCAAACATGTTGGTCTCATGAGGTCACTATGTCTCATTTCAACACTTAAAAGCTTCCCAGAAACCACAGTCATTCGTAGTACTCAGGAGAGGAGGGAAGATGTAGCAATAAGCAATGAGAGATTTCTGTTTGCACCCCAATTTCTCTACTAATAGTTCACTTTAGGGTTTTGTCTCCCCTATCCCTGGAAATTATACCTTTGTGGCCTGTTTATAAGTTTTAAAGCAATAAATTTGATCTTGGATTTTAGACAGCACATTTCCTGAAATACTCTAAGCAAATGTTCAGTACTTAAAGGCTAGTGGGATTCCCTGACTCTGCTCCTGAACAATCTATCACAATGACTCCTTAGCTGAGAGATACTGCTCTCTCTTCTTCATAATTTATGTTTGAATGCCGCTTATAATCAGTTGCAGCAGAAATTACCAGAGCTGCCATTTAGGTATTAGGCGTCCAAGAACAAAGATGGTGTCTGTTGGTTGGGCCTTGTAAAGGCCATCAGGTCAATTTCCCAGGACTATAGTTGTTCTCATGCCATGAAATGAAAATCCTGCAAATCACAGTGCTATTGTCATATTTGGCCGAGTGTTCTAGGGGACAAATTAATTGAAGTGCTTAAATTTATTTTCATTAAAGCCGAGGTCTCCTGGGCTGAGTGAGTAGAGTCTTAATAGATTTGTGGAAAAGCTTCTTTTCCAGTATCCCACCTCCAAACTCTATTATTTGTTTGAGCAAACACCCACATGTTCCTGCTTTGGATGACCTACAACATACTCACATCCCTTCCCACTCCCCCAGGAAATACCAAAAAAGTCATATAGAATGTTAAAGAAATGCTGAATTGGAGCATTTATTTGCAATAGATACAGGAAATACAGAATTATTGTGTTTATGTATCCTTGCACATGTTTCCTCTTACTCTACTCATCAAGGCACCATCCACACGATTATATTGAATATTGTCTATTAATTATATAGCTATTGTTACAGAGAGAAGGCATTTTGGGTACAGCACAGATTTCTGAGCCTGAGTCACTTGTTAATTCAACAAATATTTATTTAGTATCTACTATGTGGAAGTCAACTATGACAGACAGCCCACAAGCTCCATTAGTACCTCCACATACCTAGGGGAATTACTATGGCAAACTTATAAGAATACGGGGCTAAGCATGGAAAAGAATGAGCAGATATAATGGGTTTGATGGAGGCAATGAGGTGGTGCACTGAATAGAATGTCAGACCTGAAGTCAGGAAGACCTGAGTTCAAATCTGACTTCAGACACGAGCTTTGTGACTCTGGGGAAGTCATTTAACTTCTGCCTGTTTGGTTTCCTTGTTTGAAAGGTGGGGATAATAATAGTACCTACCTCCCACAGGAGGGTCAAATGAGAAAATATTTGTAAATTGCTTTGTAACCCTTAAAGGGTTATAAAAATGTCAGCTATTATTTTTATCATTATTCATAGTAATAGTAGTGGTAGCAGAAGTAGCATATACATTAACGAAATCACAAAACGACTGTAATATTGAAGTATGTCCCAGACACTGTGTTAGATTCTGGGGATACAAAACCAAAACACATCATGCCCTCAAGGATCTTATAGTCTACTGGGTAAATGCAACATGTACTTAGAGAAGTATATGTGAAATGCTCATTAAGTTATGCAAATTGGCTTCAAATGTGAAAACATTGCTGTTCATTGTAATTACCGCATTCTTTGTACATACACCCATGTAAATTAATATAGGCTAGCAAGCCTCGGGTCTCAAAGAACTCCAACTAGGGTTGCAGGATCACAGATTTACAGCTGGTAAGACCACCTAGTCTAACCTTCTCATTTTGCAGATTAGGAAAGAGACTTACAGAGGTGGTGCCACTTGTTCAGGGCACATAAGTAGTCACAGGTAGTAATTATACTTTGAACTCAGATTCTCTGACTCTAAACCCAGTGCTGTTCACAGTTTTCTATACTAACAAAATGGGGGGAGGGAAAGACCCCTAGCAACTACTAAGATATTACTTCTCATTTGATTTTTGCTGAAATTATTGTTAAATTGTTTAAAAGGGTAATTGTATATACATGAGGAAATTGCTTTCCTTATATCATATGTGATGGGTCCTTTAGATGGAAGATTTAAATCACAAAATCACAGAATATGAGAGTTGGAGGGCATCTCAAAGGACTAGTCCAGTTAAGACCTGAAAGGAATACCCACTATAACAAGACTGATAAGCAGTCATCTAGTCTCTGTTTGAAGACACTCAAGGAGGGGCAATTCATTATCTCATAAAATTAATTATTGGGATTTTTTTCCTCTGATAAAAGGCCTAAATTTGCCTCTTTGCAACTTCCACTCACTGGGATTTTAATCACTACAACCAAAATGAAATAGTTTAAGTAAATTGTTTCAGCAGACCCATTGAGTATTGCTTTGATTATACAACTGTCTCATAGGGATGTTAGTGAAAAAAAGTTGGGTTTTTAAAAAATTCACTTTTATGAAACAGACATGCCAATTCAATAAATAATATTCTACGTAATGTCTGAGGCTTCATTTTAGCTGAAAATTAATATATGATCATCATGCCACCTCTTAAGAATATGAAATGCCAAAATAAATAAACTGATAAAATAAGGGTCATTCAGTAGTCCTTTGCAGCTCCATTCTCCAGTCCACCAGGGCTTACCATCTGCTTTGCTGATTTGCCCTAAGAATCACCAAGTCCTTCCCCTATGTGTTGTTTCCTCCAGTCAGAGTTGGAGCTCTTTGAAAGCAGGGATTGTCTTGCTTTTCTATTTGTATCCCCAGAACTTAGCACATAGAAGCTTAGCACTCAATACATTCCTTTTCGTTTATTCATTCTTTCATCTAGTTGGTAAGAACAATAAGAGGTGAACTTTTAAAGAGATAATTACAGTTTTTATTGAGAACCGAAACTTACTAAGTAAAATTGAATGATTTCTATTTTTGTAAGCATTTAAAATTATAAATTATACATTCAAAGAAATACCTCATAGTCTAACTGCTATACGCTTATAATTTATTAAAATAAAGAATCACACAGTAACAGCACCATTGTGCAATGATCAACTATGATAGATTTAGCTCTTTTTAGCAATATGATAAGAAGATAATTCCAAAAGACTCATGATGACAAATGCTATCCACATCCAGAGAAATAACTGATGAAGTCTTAATGCAGATTGAAGCATACTATTTTCACTTTCTTTGTTTTTTTGTGTGTGTGGTTTTTTTTTTTGTTCTGTTTCTTGTTTTACAACATGACTAATGTGGAAATGTTTTACGTGATTGCACATGTATAACTTATATCAGATTGCTTGCTCTCTTGGGGAGGGATGAAGGGAGTGAAGGAGGGAGAAAAATTTGGAACTCAAAATCTCATTAAAAATGAATGTTGAAAATTGTCTTTACACGTAATTGGAAAAAATTAAATGCTATTTACATAAAAACAAAAAATAAAATAAAGACTTCACATGGAAATACCAGTTAAAGATCAAGAGCCCATGATTTTATTGGTGTGGACACTTCTTTCATTAAGGCTAAAATCTTCTTTACTTTCATAGACAGTCTTCGTGGATTACTATGTTCTGGGGGGAGAGGGGAAGAAACACCTGTCTCCTGGTGGCCAGCCTGCTGATGATGAACTAGCTAGTCATTTGCTAATAGATATAGTCTATCACCAGATCCATCCTAAAAGCCCTTCACTCTTGGTAAGACCTCCTAGAATTTAAACAATGTTGGCAGATATCTTTGGAGAATCTAGAGCAGGGGTAGGGAACCTGCAGGCTTGAGGCCACATGTGACCCTCTAGGCTCTCAAATGCACTCTTTGATTTAATCCAGACTTCAAGTTTGAACTGTACTTGAGGATCTAGAGAGCCACATTTAGCCTTGAGGCTGCAGGTTCCCAACCCTGATTAAAGTCATCTCGACAACATTGAGAAACTGAAGTAGGATATTGTGAAGGACCTTTATGTGATCTGATAAATTAGCATCAGCAGTAGATATTACTCCTTGTCCTTTAAAAATCTCTGAAACATCCCTCTTGAATACCACAAAACCCTCCCAGCTTTCTTCCTTCTGCTGATGGTGAACAAGGCAGAGAGAGGAGAAAAAAGAAGTCAGATGGAGAAAGAAGAGAAAGATAAAGGAAAAAGAGAGAGGCACCCCTTCTATATAGCTATATAGAAGGTATAGAGAGGAGAATTCATCAATGAGCCCTTTATTAAGAACCTGTATTGGGTACTTTGGATCCAAAGACAAAAATTTAAGAATCCCTGCCCTCAATAGCTTACATATTATCATGAAAAAAAAAACAACAACAGGTACACATATAAGAATATACAAAAAAAAATTCAGGATATTTTTGAAGGGGGGAGGGAGGGATACTAGCAGCTAGAGAGAAACCAGGAAAGGCTTATTGTCAAGGTAACAGCTGAGCTGAGCTTTGAAAGAAGCTGGAAATTCTAAGATGTACTTCCTCTTCTAAGTGAGGAAAGCATGTCAGAGGCAGCCCATTCAAAGAATGGAAATGAGAAATGGAATGTCATTTCTGAGCAAGAAGGCCAGTTTGGCCAGACCTAGCAGTATGTGAATGGAAGTAAAACGTTAATAAGTCTGGAAAAGTAGACTGTGACCAGTTTGTGTTAAGTTTCATATACCAAACAGGAAAGGTTTTATCTGATCCTAGAGGTAATAGGGAGTCATGATAGTTTGCTGAACGAGTTTATAATATAGTCACACCTGTCTAGATGACATGAACAGAAAGCTAGCCACCAAGGGGTGATTTTTTTTAAGTCACTGGCATTAGGAAAATCTCATCATCAGCTGTATGGAAGCCAGCCATGGGACATAAT
>NW_027187391.1:22832940-22853421 GCF_028583685.1 Petaurus breviceps papuanus
TGAGATTTTCCAGGTGGGGTGAGGAGTAGGGAAGCTGTAGTTAAGACCGGTTAATCTGAAAACATGCACAAATATCACCCAAGGGGACAAAGTGTGGAGAATTTGGTTTCTATCTGCATTAATATAAGGAGGACTCACACTGATGAAATCAATGATCCACCCATAAAAATACATAGGCCTTGAAACAGAATCCTGCTCCCCCTCCCCATGCACACCTAGGGAGAGCGTTCTCATTGGTCCTCCTTTCCCTCAGGGCCCAGTGGGGATGGTTTCCTCAGGATGTACTAGCCAAGTGTCCATACACCACTTTAAATTCACCACCTTACCCTAGTACCTTTGCAGTATGCTGAATTGCAGACAATTCTGCAACCTTGAACACTAATATTAGTATGATGTTAGAAGGGAATGAATAAATAGTGGTCATGGCTACAGGAATAGAAAGAGATAGATATGAGAAACATTGCAGATTAACTGTTACAAAGACTGTTTCCCCCTCCTTTTTGGGGGGGAGTGATAGAATTGGGTGGGTTAAGGGAGGGGAGAAGTGACATAGTGATAGTGTTGCAAAAAGAAAAATCTGAATAAACAAAACAAAGTCATTGAAGAAGTTTTTAATATACACAGATGAAAATGAAGGGAAATTCAGAAGGAAACACAAATGTGGCAACATTGAAAGTAGCATGTCAATTTTTTCTAAAGATTGCTAAGTGTAAAAGAGATTCACAGTTTTACATATACCCTCTTCTATTCTTAATATAGGGAAATGTTCTTTTCTGGTGTTTGTTAAATTCAGAATAATTTTTTTTAATAAAAAAAAGAAAGAAATGCTGCAGAGGAATAAAGGACATGATTGGGTTACTGACTCAATATGGGTGGCAAGGGAGAAAGGAAGTAAAACATGATTCTTACATTTTGAGGCTGAGTCCCTGGGAAAATAGTGGTACTGTTAGTACAGAAACAAGGACATCTGAAGAATTTCTGGTTTGGTGGGAAAAAGATGAAGAGTCAGGTTTCAGAAGTGAATAATTTGAATCAGCCATGGAACATTGAAAGAGTGTGATAAGACTTAATTGGGGATTTCAAATATTTGCAGTGTTCTTTTAGTGGCTATTTCATATCATTAGATATGAATTTATGACTTATTGTTATTCAATTATTTTTATACTATTGAATTATAATCACTTAACAAAGGAAATGCCCTGTTGTTTTAACAGCAAGGCACAAATTTTATGATGTAACCCAATTTGTGAGCTGTTCTGAACATGCACATAACTGTCTGATGCCCATAAGAGAACCATTGGAATAATCTCATTGAAAAGGCAAATCATAGAATCCTGTGTAGGGGTGGCTAGGTGGTGCAGTGAATAGAGCATTGGCCTGGAGTCAGGAGGACCTGAGTTCAAATGTGACTTCAGACACTTAACACTTACTAGCTGTGTGACCTTGAGCAAATCACTTAACCCCGACTGCCCAGCCCACCCCACTCCAAAAAAAAGCAAGAGAGAGAGAGAGAGAGAGAGAGAGAGAGAGAGAGAGAGAGAGAGAGAGAAAATCCCAGGTAGATGAAGGCATGCATGGGAATGGGTGTGACTCATTGGAAAGCAATGTATACATGGCCACCTTCTGTCACTGGAAAGAGAGTTAGAAGCAGAGGTTTCACAGAACATGATTTCTAGACTCTTTACCATACTTGGTCACTGACTGCTTTCTATTTTATAAATATCCTGTGTTAAGACATGGTCCACTGCTTCTGGTGTGGTCTGAACCTTTTGGATACTATGGGATAATTCATCAGTTATAGAGAATAAATGAATAAGCAATGAAAAAATGAATGAAACATCATTTATTAAGCACTTATTATGTGCCAGTCACTATGCACTGTGCTGGAAATGAAAATACAAAAAGCAAGGCAGTCCCTGTCCTCAAGAAACTTACTTTCAAATAGGGAAAGACAAAATATTTAGAGGAGCAGTGGCCAGAGAAGGGAGTTTTGATCAAGAAAGTCGCTGGGCTGGGAAGAAAGGAAAGGAGACTTAGTACGGATGGTCTTTTATTTCTAGTTTTAGCTTATAAAAAATACAGAGTCCCTGCCCTTGATGAGCTATTGGCTGATATTTGGCCCTTAGGATTTTATTAGGCTCTCTGGTGACAAATATAACGCTAGACAATCTTTATGAGCTTCTGGAACAGAAAAAAAAAATCATTGCCTGGTGTCCATCCACCCTTCTGGTAATGAGGCTCTTATGCTTTAGTGAGGCCAGTCCTTTCAGTCCTTTCATGCCAAATGTATTATAGTCCATCACGGGGACAGAATGTTCTTAATTCGGCCCCTTGGCTACATTCAAGTCTTAGGAAGTAGAACAGTTTGGATTTTTCTGGGGCCCGAGAAGAGGGTCAAGACAATGGAAGACAAAATGAACTGAATGCAAACTGGTTTCCCACAGTTGCTTCAAATGAAAATCTCCATTTGTTTCACCTCCAAGTTCCAGCAGGCTTTTGTATACTAAGATTTAATCTCCTATTTCAAATAATTACAGGCCAGAAGGCAGTGTTCTTTGGTCAATTTCATAGCATTAAATATGAATTTATGACTTCATTTTCTCTTTTGTCATTTAAGCTTTTCATACAAGTGGAATGTCTTCTCTGCCTGAGTTTTCTCTTCCCCAGGCTAAACACCCCTCTATCACTCAACAGCTGTTCATAGGACATAATTTCTAGACTCTTTACCATACTGATCACTGACTTGTTTTCTATTTTATAAATATCCTGTGTTAAGACATGGTCTACTGCTTCTGCTGTTGTCTGAACCTTTTGGATACTATGGGATAATTACCTCTCTTTGATCTGGACATTATATTTTATTTAAAAGGTGTCATATGGCATGCTGTATTTGGAGTCAGGAAACTGCGAGTTCAGTTCCCAAATTAGATACTTGTTGTGTGATCCCAGGCAAGTCATTTAAGCTATGTGACACTCAGTTTCTTCATTTGTATAACTAGTGTTAATAATAAGAGCTTCCTCAGAAGATTGTTGAAAGGATCAAATAATATGCTTAAACTACTTTATAAAACTCAAAAGTGTGATATAAAAGTGGGCTTCTATTACCATTAATCCAGCCTGAGGTCACATTGTTAGCTCATACTGAGCTTGCAGTTAACTAAACCTCCAAATCGCTTATGAATTGTTACTAAGCTAGGTCTTCCCAGTCTTATAAACTACAGGGATAGCATATAATGGAACATGAACTGGACCTTAGGTTAGGGTGGAATTGGGTTTGGAAACTTCACATACAAAGCAGATGACCATGGGCAAGTCAATGTCCCCCAAAACTCCATTCTAAGTTCTCTCCTCTCTCTTTTGTCTTGGTACTCCAAATATGTCCTGTGGGTTCGGTTATCATCTCTATGAAGATTATTCCTTTTTTTCCTTTTTTTGGAGGAGGGAATGTAGGGCAACTGGGGTTAAGTGACTTGCCCAAGGTCACAGGGCTAGTAAGCGTTAAGTGTCTGGGGCCAGATTTGAACTCAGGTTCCCCTGACTCCAGGGCCAGTGCTCAATTATTCACTGCAGCACCTAGCCACCCCTCTATGAAGATTATTTACAGATATCCAGCCTTAGTCTCTTTACTGGGATACTCTCATATCACTAACTGCCTATTGGTTATTTCTAATTGGATCTCCCTTAGACATCTCCAACTTAATATGTACAAAGTAGAACTCATTCTCCCCAATCCTTCTTGTCTCAGCTCACTCCCTTAACATAACTTCCCAATTTTGACTGAGGGCACCACCATTCTTCCATTCATCTAAGTGAACAGTCTTGAAATCATCTTTTAACTCTCTGTTCTCCCTCATTTCCCCCACCCTGAGCTAATCAGTTGTCAAGTAATTTCAATTCTTCCTCCATAACATCTTTCACAACTATCTCCTTTACTCCAATCATGTGATCATCACCAGTCTTCATTCAGGTACCATCTCTTATTGAAATAAACTCCTGATTGGTCTCCCTGCCTGTGGTCTTTCCCTTTTCCAATCCATTCTCTATCCAGGGGTGGGGAAGCTGTGACCTCGAGGTCACATGTGGTCTTCTAGGTCCTTGGGTGCAAGGACTGAGTCTAAGTTTTACAGAACAAATTCTATTAAGGGGTTGTCAACTAAGTTCTCAATATGATATTAATAAAGCACAAGTCTGACCATGTCACTACCCTAATCAAAAAGTTCCAGGGTCTCCTGAGTGCCCTTCATTAGATACAAATGCCTTTTTGGCATTTAAAGACCTTTGGAATCTGGCTCCAATCTGTCTTTCCAGGCTTGTTACACATTGTTCCCTTTCATTTACTCTCTAGTCCAGCCAAACTGTCTGCTTGCTATTCTTCCCATACAACAATATGTCTCTCATCACTTGCAAAGACAATGTCTCTCATGCCTGGAATGCACTTCCTCCTCACTTCTACTTCTGAGAATCTCTAGCTTTTTTCAAGGCTCAGATAAAGTGCCAACATCTATAGAAAGGTTTTTCTGATCCTACCAGCTATGAACAGTTCTTTCTACTCCTCAATACCTTCTATTAACTTTGGATACATTTTGGTTTTACTATAATGAGTTATATTTTCTTCTTAATAAAATGTAAACTTGTTGAAGGCAACAACTATTTTGTTTTTGTGTCTTTAGAGTCTGGTAAAGTACCTGGCCCATAGCAAATACTTAATAAATGCTTATTGATTATTTAACCTTTTTGAACATCATTTTCCTCATCTATAAAATGGAGATAATAAGAGCTAAAGTACCTATATTTTGGGATTACTGAGAGGGTCAAATGAAATAATGCACATAAAATATTTTGTAAATCTCAAAACACCCGATAAATATCAACTTTTAATGGGCAGTTGACTTAAAAAAAACCTAAGCAGAGGATAGTAAATTATCCCTGCTAAATTTAATCTTGTTTGTTTTAATCCACCTGTAGGTTCTCATTCTGTCATTCACCATATTACCTATCCTCAACTTCCTCACATCAACAAACCAGATAAACAGACCATCCGTTTACTGGGTTACTTTCCTTACTAGTAATGGGAAGGATACACTAATGGGAGTACTACCGAAATTCTTGCCAAGAAAATTGATTAAAGAAATATTTGCATACTTTGCTTTGGCTTTTCTTTTGGATTCTGCTGTAGCCTCATCCTGAGCTGATAAAGTCACACAGAGTCGCCCTTCATCTCCCTCTCCCCCAGAGACACAGCGAAAAGTTGAAAGCTTTATCTCTCACGGAGCAACCCCAACTTTAGTTCTCAAGGGAAATAAAAACACAGTATTGGTTCCACTTTTCATAAGGATCTCAGATATAGTCTTCCCTGTATTGAGCTGTAAGGTTGAAGGCAGGGAACACATTTTACTTTTATATAATTCTTATTTCTTTCTGACTAATAAAGGTTAATTTCCAGCATTTCCCGCTTTCCTGAAGCTCCAAGTAAAAGACATTGCCACTCTTACTATTTAGAAGTTGGGAGATAAGGTAATATTGAGGGGAGGGGGAGCAAGTGCTCTGTACTTGTATTGCTGTAATTGCTGACACATTCCTGTGGGACACTTGGTCATTAGAACAACTTGCTTAAAACAATATTTCTTTTATAAAGAGGAAGTCAGTAATCGAGTTGTTATGCTTCCATACTTTACATTCACCATCTCCATATTCAGTTGGCACAAAGTGCTTCCCAGAGCATGCTGACTCAAATTTCTGTAAGACAAATACAAGTTGACTGGGTTGGTTGCCTTTTAACCACTTAATTGCTGCTTTCCATAGGTGAGGCCCTCCCATTTGAGGTTGCCGACCCAGGGCTCTTTGGGATATTGGGTCTTCTTTAAAGCTCTTCACTGTAATGTCACTGACAATGACTTGGATTCATTCAAATGAATACCAAACCACAGCGACCATAGTGAATTTAATTCACACATTACAAAACCAAAACAAGACATTTCCCTATGCATGGTTCAAGACCAATTCTGCAGAAGAATCATTTAAGCGGGGTTCTGGCAGAAAGAGATCCCACCAGCAGAGCTAGAGTTATAATATGGTTAGACTCAAGCAGCAGTGGTCATGAAGCTGATTTTGACAATAGCTACAAAGTGGCACTGTATGTTTCTTTAGGGATCTTTTCTGGAGAAAATGTCCTTGGTTTCCATGAAGGGGAAACATGAGGCTGATGTATTTCTTTCAGCTATGCAAAAATCACACAGCAACAGATCTGAGCTACCATGTCAATGAGTTGACTAAAATCTTTAATCTCAGCAAAATGAAAAGAAAACAATTAGATTTTATTCATGTTCAGATTTTCTGCATATACTTGGCCTTCCTTTTTGTTTTCATTTCTACCAAGAGCAATCTACAACATGAATCAGCAAATGAGAGTACATCTCCGGGGGAGTCAGGATGGTGAGAGGACCATGCCACACAAAGAGTAGCTAAAGGACCTGAGAATTCTTAGATGAGTGAAGAGAAAACCTGAGGAGATGCAATAGCAATCCTCACTTATTGGAAAGATTCGTGTTGGAGAAGGATTAGATTAGTTTTGCTTGGCCCCCAAGCAGAATAATATTCAATGAGTGAAAGTTGTAGAGCAGGTTCAGTTTGATGTACAGAAAAAACAGTTAACAGAGAAGTCCAGTAGTAGAATGGGCTGCCCTAAGAGACTGTGGGCTCCCTCTCATTGGAGGTCTTTCAGGAGAGGCCAGATGACTGCTTGTTAGAGATGTTGTAGCAAGTATTCCTGACCAAATGCAGGTTGGCCTAGATGGCCTTGTGGGATCCTTTAAACTCTGAGATGCTGTGATTCCCTTGACATTGAATGAAAGATCAGGTGTCTAAAAAGAGGGAGAACTAGGGAGGCTTAATAATATAATAAAAGGTCCTCTATCCAGAATGTACTCATTTGCATTTACCAAGTCCGTCAACCCAGAAAAGTACCAGCCTTGCACTTCTACCTGGTTTATATCCTGCCCCCCTTTTCTTGGAGGGCAATTAGGTTTAAATGACTTGCCCAAAGTCACATGGCTAGTAAGTGTGTCAAGTGTCTGAGGCCGAATTTGATCTCAGGTCCTCCTGACTCCAGGACTGGTACTCTATTCACTGCGCCACCTAGCCACCCATTATCCTGCCCTTTTTACAGTTTTATCCCTTCTCCTAGAGTATTTTACCATATGACAAGAGATACCATGTTCTTACCTATTCAGGAAGTATGTTTGACTATATTAAATGAATACTCACCTGTATACAGTATAATAGATGATTTGAAGACAGTCAGGCAGACAGAGTGCATTAATGAGATGCTCACTGTGCACTAGGCACTGTGCTAAGCACTGGGTATACATATACACGCAAACAAGAAAGAGTTCATGTTCTTGTTGAGATGTGAAGGCATAAGTAATTCAAGGTTGCTCCCTCTGCAAATGTAGGCAACCGATCTGCCACAATTTGCTAGATAATCTTGGAGAACTGGTATGTCTTACCCCTGCAAGCAGCCTGCTGATGACCTTCTCCAACCCTGACTAGGTTGGTCATCAGAAAACAAATAGTCTATTTTCCAGCCTAATTTGGCATGGCATTTGAGGACTCAAGGTCACTATCACACTCCAAAGAAGCATGTTAGGAGAGCACAGTGTAGACACACACACACACACACACACACACACACACACACAGAAAGCAACTTGAGAACATGAGCAAAATAATATTCAAAGAAGTGTGAATTAATGCAACATAGAACAAATTTAGTAGATTAACATATAAGCAGTGTAGAATTAACAATCAAGTAGGGAAGAGTTTCCCTGTAACAAATCTCTCTTCCATCCCATCACTCAGGTCCTTCTTTACCAGATTTTATTAGCTTGAACAAGGAATTGGCTCAATTTTCAGAGGACTCCAATTCAAATCCTAGTTCTGCCACTTACCGTGTTTCCCCGATAATAAGACACTGTCTTATTATTTTTTTTGGACAGAAAAACACCAGAGGGCTTATTTTCAGGGGGGGGGCTTATTTTAATGAACATTGACAGCAATTTTAATAAACAGGTAAATGTGAACAAAAAAATGTACCTTTATTCAATAAGCAAATCACTGGGGAAGAACAGGATGACGTGCTCACTGCTGTAGTTCTGATTGGATGCAGCTTGGAGCGCAGCGTGCGTTTCACCCGGGGCGGGGGTGGGGAACGGTGCATACAGAGGGTACCGTAATGTAGCGTGTAGCACAGGGGATTACCTTCACTACAGTAGCAATCTCAATAGGGCTTATTTTTGGGGGAGGGCTTATTTTAGAGGAATCTTACACAGTAAGGGGAGGGTTTATTTTCGGGATAGGTCTTATTATCGGGGAAACACGGTAGTATAAGATTATATGAAGTCATAGACAGTATATCTCAAAACTTTAATATAGCTTAAAATTGCAGTACGACTTTGGATATTACCATTTGTATGTGTATATACATATATTGTTATTGTTTGATTATTTAGTCACATCCAACTTTTTGTAACCCCACAGAGACCATAGCACCCCAATACTGTCCATGGGGTTTTCTTGATAAAAGATACTGCAGTGGTTTGCCATTTGTTCCCCAGTGGATTGAGAAAAAACAAGGGATAAGTGATTTATCCAGGATCATAATGTTAGCAAGTGTCTGAGGGCAGATTTGAACTCAGGTTTTCCTAACTCCAGGCCCAGAGTTCTATCCACTGAGCAACGTAGCTGCCTCCAAGGCAAACAGAGGGTAAGTGACTTGCCCAGAGTTACACAGCTAGTTAAGTGTCTGTATCAACAAGGCAGTATTCACAATGCCTAGAGTAACTATAAATATGCTGATTTGGTTATTAATCATAAAATATATCAGGCTCTCTACATGAGGAAGAAAGCTAGAATATTTATTCAAATACCAGAAAACTGAGTCTCAAAACCAGAAAGTCAAAGCCATCACAGCAGTTATGAAGTTGGCACACATAGTTAATGTAGTAAACAGCCAAATTCTCAAGCCCTCAAAACAGAACAGGCTATCTCAGACAAAGGTCCTCCTCTCCTCATTCATAGCAACTGCTCAGAGTCCATGAAGTGTGCTCCCAGCAGCTCTTTCCCCCTCCCCCCCAGAGTTCCCATCCCTGGCAGTTCTCTGCAGGAGTCCTTAGCAGAAATTCTGGCTGGCTCAAAAAAGGAAGGAGTTCACTCCACCACCACCACAACCACCACCTGCTGCTGCCACTGCTGCCACCCCCAAGCTTCCAGCCATGGCATGCACTCCAGCTTGGTTTTGGCTTTCTCTTGCCCCACCCCTTCCTGCTATGTCAGCAAATTCAAGGGGCATGGAAGATCTTTAAATCCCATAACCTTATGGTATCTGTGGCTGAATTTGAACTCAGTCAGGTCTTCCTAATTCCAGGACCCAGTGCTCTCTATCCATTGAACCATATAGCTGACTCTATATGCACACATATGCAATAGAAAAGGTATATAAGGTCCCCTATATTCACCTGTGAGTCTCCAAATTCTCTTTAAGCTCAAGTTTTTTCTATGGAGAGCAGCACAGAATTAACCATAGCTTTTGGATTATTGTTGAAATTGATTTAAATAGAACTTTTTGAAAGTTGTAGGTTGAGTGAAATATGTATCAAACATATATGCCCGTATATGCTTGGAGTACTTTCAATTAATTTGAGATGGAATGACAGGATACTCATTCTTTCTTTTAATTAACAATTATGCATTCCACAGCTCAGTTATGAGTCTTTGAAATTGTTAAGGAAACATAATTAATTGAGAAGGGGAGGCTCAGAAACAGGATTTCTGCAGGGCTCTGGCTCCCACCTCCTCCAATTCATGTAAAAGGGGACTCTGAACAAACTTTGGAGCTACAGAACCCACAAAATGACACAGAGAAGCTAACCTCCAGCTGAGGACAGTCCGGCAGGGAGTGGCCAGAGCAGCACTCTGGTAGCCAACCCCAGCCCAGCTCCAGCTGAGGCTTTAGCCTCAGGGCAGTCCTGACCAGACACCGACTGGAGGGAATTTAGATCACCAGCAGCTATGGCATTTTCCATAATTATCAACTCACAGATGCTAAGGACAAAGTGAGGGGTGAGTACAGTGTGGACTTTGGGATTGAGTAGTTCGGGAGTAAAACCAAATAAGAGAAGTAGAGAAAAAATTGGAAGAGAAATGAGAATGATGCAAGAAAATTATGAAATGAGAGTCAAGAACCTGACTGAAGAAAATAACACCTTAAAAAATAGACTAACTCAAATGGCAAAAGAGGCTCGAAAAGGCAATGAGGAGAAGAATGCCTTAAAAAGTTGAATTTGCCATATGGAAAAAGAATGTCAAAAGATTGAATCATTGAAGAGAATCATTCCTTCAGAATTAGATTGGAGCGAATGGCAGCTAGTGACTTTATGAGAAATCAAGATACTATTAAACAGATCCAAACAAATGAAAAAATAGATGGCAATGTGAAATATCTCATTGGGAAAACCACTGACCTGGAAAATAGATCCAGGAGAAATGATTTAAAAATTATTGGACTATCTGAAAGCCATGATCAAAAAAAGAAGCTAGAAATCAACCTTCAAGAAATCATCAAGGAAAATTGCCCTGATGTTTTAGAACCAGAGAGCAAAATAGAGGTTGAAAGAATCCACCGATCACCTCCTGAAAAAGATCCCAAAAAGAAAACTCTTGGGATTTTATAGCCAGGTTCTGGAATGCCCAGATCAAGGAGAAAATATTACAAGCATCCAAGAAAAACAATTTTAATACTGTGGAAACACAATCAGGATAACTCGGGATCTGACAGCTTCTACACTGAGGGATCGAAGGGCTTGGAACATGATATTCCAGAGATCAAAGGAGCTGGGATTAAAACCAAGAATCACCTACCCAGCAAAACTGAGTATCATGTTTCAGGGGAAAATATGGTCATTCAGTGGAATAGAGGACTTTCAAGCATTCTTGCTGAAAAAAACAGAGTTGAATAGAAAATTTGACATTCAGATACAAGAAGCAAGAGAAGCATGAGAAGGTAAACAGGGAAAAGAAATCATAAAGAACTTATCAAAGTTGAACTATTTACATTCCTATATGGAAAAAAGATAATTGTAACTTATGAAACTTTTCTCGGTATGAGAATAGTTGAAGGGAGTTGAAATGTGTGCGTGTGTATACATACATATATATGTCTATATCAGAGGGTATAGGCATATGAAGACATATGTGAATGTGTGTATATATGTGTACGGGTATACATAGATGGGGGCATGTAGCAACAAGCACTCCAGCGTTCCCAGGGTGGCTGCTAGCACAGGTTCTTGGATCTGCTTTGTTAAAGGAAAGCAACTCAAAATGGGTTAACAAGCTTACTTTAATCAGTCAGACATATTATCATTTACCTTGTTCAGGGAAAAAGTCAGCACCCTGAACTTCAAAGTATACAGGCAGAATTATCAAGACAGAAACAGATCAAGTAGACAGCTTTCCAAACTGTCCAGCCATTACATCCATACCCAGTCAACATCTGGGTTTCCACATCTGGGTTTTTCAAAGCCACGGACTCTCAACAACGGCTTCCCAGAATTCAGATCAAATCACAGAACACTTCTCAAAGTGAGTCCCAAAACAAAGCTACACATCAGGGCTTATATAGCCTTCTCCTGGCTCAGAAAATGTAACAACCTTATTGACTCACTGGCCAATCAAGAAGTATTTACTGAAAAACAAGCCTCCCACCCAAGGCTTCAGGTGCACTTTAGCCTAGGGGCAGGGAAGATCTTCCAAATTTGCATTCCCATTACAGGGCACAGGACCAATTTAATAGGAAGGGATGATACTTAAAAGGTGAAATTTTGAGATAAGAGAGGAATATAAAGAGAGGAGATGGGGAGAGATAGAATGGGGTAAACTATCTCATATAGAAAAGGCAAGGGAAAATGGTCACAATGGAGGGGAAGAACAGGAAGGCAAAAGGGAATGGGTCAAACTTATTTTCATTGAATTTGGCTTAGGGAGGGAATGACATACACACTAAATAGGGCATCTCACCCTACAGGAGGGTAGCGGGGAAGGGAATGAGAAGGGGGATGATGGAAGGGAGGGCTGGCTCGGGGGGAGGGAAGTTGGAAGCACCCACTTTTGAAAAGGGACAGGATCAAAGTAGAGAATAGAACAAGTGGGAGGCGGGATAGGATGGAGAGAAATATAGTTAGTCTTTTACAATATATCCACTATGGAAATGTTTTGCATAGCTACACATGTACAGCCTATATTGAATTGCTTATCTTCCCAGTAAGGGTGGGTGACAAGGGAGGAAGGGAATGAATCTGGAATTTAAAACTTTAAAATCAAATATTTAAAATATATATATATATTATTTTTAATATTATTTTTACATGAAACTGGCAAATAAGATATACAGGCACCGAGGCATAGAGATTCACCATGCCCTACTGGAAAGTCGGAGGGGGTATGGGAGAAGATATGGGAGACAGCAGACTGGAGGAGGGAATATCCTGTGGGACTGCTATTTTGGGGTGGTGGGTAGGGGGAAAAACGGGGAGAAAATTTGTAACTCAGAATCTTGTGGAAATGAATGATGTAAACTAGAAGTTAATAAAGCATTTGATAAAAAAAATTTAAATAAATAAATAAAGAGAAGTGGAAGCTCTTTTTGGTGAAAATATTGTGGTGGTAAGTGGACAAAATGCAAGTGAATTTTAAATTTATACTCTCAATAGGTGCAGGAGTCCTTTCTTATCCCGAGAGATTTAACAGCATTCTGGGAGCACTGGAGGTCTTTGGCAGAATAAGCAGACATGAGCTTACATTACTGCAGGAGAGATTTCGTTTGGATAGAAGGAAGCACTTCCTGATTGCTGTTAAGACTCTGGATTGGCTTTTATGGGGAAGCTGTGGAATCTCCTTCCCAGGGGATCCTGAAGAATCAGAGAGATTCTCAACTTGGGATAACACAGGTGTCTGCCTGAGCTGATACAATGAACCTTTTTTACTGAGAGGTTCTGAAGTAGGATGTTTAAAGAAAACAGAAGTCTTATGAGGGAGCAAAAAATTACACCTGTGTACGAGGGTCTGAAATATGAGGAAAAAAGTAGAACAAATAGTGGATTTTCTTTCTGTGGTGGGAGTGGGGGGAGTTAGGAGAAACTGGAGACTCAGATGACCTAATTAGATAAAGAATAATTAGATAAGCTTTAGTGTTCTTCTCCATAGGAAGTTCACAATTAATGAATGGACAATAAACAGTAGAAGTAAGTGAGAGATTTAACAAGAAAGCATTTTAGTTGCATAGAAATGTTCATAGGTTTATTTAATGGAGGAGATTAAATACAGAAGGTAAGACTGTGACTATACCATTCATATCAAAAGTAATCAAGTTATCAATTTTGGTCTCATAATTTTTGTCTGTGACTGCTGTAGATAGAATGCCAGCCTGGAAAGTGCCAGCCTGGAGTCCGAAGGACTCATCTTCTTGAGTTCAAACCTGGCCTCAGACACTTACTAGCTGGTGACCCTAGGCAAGTCACTTAGCCCTGTTTGCCTTAGTTTCCTCACCTGTAAAATGAGCTGGAGAAGGAAATGACAAACCATTCCAGTATCTCTGCCAAGAAAATACTAAATGGGGTCATGAAGAGTTTGACACAACCAAAAAATGACAATTAAAAAAACATCCTTTCTACTACTGTGTACTTTGTCTTCTGGGATTTATCTCCTAGAGCTATACTACAAAATCCTTAAGGTTAGGGATTGTATTTTATGTAGCTTTTCCATCTGCCACCAGCCTGTAAATGAAATATATGTAGGCAAATATGTAAATGGATATATGAGTCCATCAATATGACTACTGTCTCCAAAGATGATGATTGTAATTATATGCCCATTTTATGGGCATCTTGTCCAAGTTATCCCATAAGTTTGAAAAAAAAGAGGGTGGGAGTTTCTTACAGTTAGGGGAGAAAACATATATAAATGAGAATATACAAGGTCAATGAAAAGTTGATGGAAAGTAAGTTTAATAAAAATTTGATGGATTGAATTATATTGAAATGAGGCCTATAAATTTAATTGGAGTTTCCATCATGATGTTATTTCCACTTCAATATTAATATTAACAAGGAGTCATATCTATGAAATCTCATTTTTTAAATTTGGAATTAATAAATGCTACTTTTTAATGATTATCAGAGTTCTTGAAACCTTCTTGTGTTTACCTTCTGATAAACTGAAATTTAAATAGAATTTTTTTTTGTTTCACCCCATATGAAATGTGTTTCTAAAGTACATATACAAACAGTCAAATCTATTATATATTTGTATTATAAAAAAGCAGCTTTGGTAAAAATGATCATTATGGTAATTCCATGAAAAAAATTATTATAGCTATTTGCCTTTGAGCTTAAAATATTCTAAAAATCAATCCATGTTGAAGTTATCACAGCATAATTGGGATTCAGTTAAATTACCCAAATAAAATACATTCAGATGTAAAAGAATAAAGTACACATGAATCTTTCCTTTTATGATAGGGAGTATATTTGGAGCCTAATTTAATAATAATAGCTAACATTTACATATTTTAAATTAACAAAGTGCTTTACATATGTTTTCTCTTTTGATTTTCATAATAACTCTGCAAGGTAGGTACTATTATTATTCCTATTTCACAGATGAGAAAAGCAGAAGAGTGAATTGACAAGTAGCTCACACAGCTAGTTAGTAGCTGAGGCAGCATATAAATCAGGTTTTCCTGATCTCACGCCCAGTATCCTTTGCGCTATATAGTTTTAATGTTTCTTTGATGTGGCAGAGTGACCTTATAATGCCTCAGAATGATTTGTTGTTCATTTGTTTTTCAGTCTTGTCCAACTCTTCATGATCACATTTTGGAGTTTTCTTGGTAAAGGAACAGGAGTGGTTTTTCATTTCCTTCTCCAGCTCATTTTATAGATGAAGAAACTGAGGCAGAGTTAAGTGACTTACCCAGGGTCACACAGCTAGTAAAATGTCTAAGGCCAATCATCAGAAGGATTAGTCTGATCATTAGTTTTCAATTTAGATGCAGAGGGTGAAGATGATTGAATTCGAGGTGCATTAGTTCCAGAAAATCTCCTGCAGGTTAGAAATATATTTTCTGGGGTGGCTAGGTGGTGCAGTGAATAGAGCACCAGCCCTGGAGTCAGGAGGACCTGAGTTCAAATTCGGCCTCACACACTTAACACAAAAACTAGCCATATGACCTTGGGCAAGTCACTTAACCCCAATTGCCCTACCTTCCTGTAATGTAATGCCAAAAGAAAGGCAACTTCCCAAGGTTCAGAATACCAGCATAGGTGCTCTCCATTTTATTCAGTGACAAACCAAGAACAGAGAAGATCAAAACATGACATCATTCAAAATACAGCATTTACTAAGTGTGATTAAATAATCTCCAAGTACTACCCCACCCCAGGACTTTCCAATCATTCAATCAATTACAAAGTCCCTGTTCTGAATACTTCTCCACCCCTAGGCTATACCTTCATTTGGTCCACCACAAAACCCCTCTTCTCAAATGGAGATTAGTTTCCAAACATAGGTAAAGTACCTTCATTTGTCAATCACAGAGCACAATAAGGTCAAAAGTTCCCCACCCCTGGATCACAATTGAATCTACCCCAGAGTTACATCAAGTTTAAACACAGCACTTAATACCCAAATGGAGGTCTTTTTTCTTCATCTTGACTCGAGGCAAGTTCTCAGCAATCTTAGTTCCTGGGGAGACAAGGCTTAGCAAGGCCATAAGATACATTGCCAGTCCCTTCATGAATTTATCCTCTGTCTGTAGAACAGTCCTAGAACCCCTGAACACATTAGCAAAGCCCTCTCCCAGGATTTCTGTAAACATACAACAAGAAAATCCTTCTTCAGGGCTTCTGAACCAACAGAAAGGCTCCCAGACCCCTGCAACAACAGCACTGTCCTTCACCAGTGGACAGTATTCACTCTCTGTCTGCAGGACAGTCTCAGGGCTTCTTAACCAAATGCCAGGTTCCAGGACTTCTTCAACAGGACAGTCTTTCACCAGTGGACAAATCTGGCAAAATAACATCAAAACAGACAGACAAAGTACCAGCAAAACAGCCATGTCTCCTCAGTCCTTGGCAGCTCAGGGGGCAGGTCTCAAAAGTCCAGGGCAATTCAAAGCGGCCACCAACAATTCTCTTAGTCTCTCTCTCCACGAGGTGCTGCTTCCAAAAAGATCTTCCGCCTCTCTCTTATCTCTCCAAATCTACGTCACCAGCTCCTCCCAGTTCAGGACTTTCTTTTCACATCAACAAGTCCATCCCACAGGTGGGATTAACAAGCTCTGGGTTTTAACACAATCAATTTGAAAACCAAGCCAATACAGGGGAATCTTTAAATGCCATTACTATCACACTTCCCCCCTCCAAAAAGGAAAAAAAAGAAAGAAAGAAAGAAATATATTTTCTTCTCACTTGCTTAAAAGTTCAGGTATGGTAGAAGAGCTACCCAAGGCTATGTGGTAGGAGATCTGGATTCTAATTCTAGCTCTGCTATTAGCTTGCTGTGTGACGTCAAGCACTTTCTAGGTCCCTAGTTCTTAACCTATAAAATGAGAGAGCTTTAATAAATATAAATTCTCGGATAGCTTCCAGTTCTAAAAATCTGAGTCCACATGAAGTCTTGTAAAACATCTGGTTAATCCAAGATTCCGGATTGTTGGATTCCTATTATGAAAGTTTCTGCTTTCTCTGAACTTGCCGTGAGGTACTTTGACATGGTAAGGCCTTTTTAAACTATAAAGGATGTAACAATGGTTTCGAAAGATGATGCTTGTAGTAGAATTGTCAAAGATATTTGTATTTCCATTAGGCAAGACTTTTCACCTCCTTGGATTTTTATACTGAAAATGAGTGGGTTGGATTGCAGAGGTGTCAAAATCCTAGCTGCCAGAAAGACAGCAAACAGGCCTGCAAGACTCCTGAGTGAAGGCCAAACCTAATTAAAATGTAATTAGAAATATTTAACAAAAGTAAATAGAAATGTGATACAACATAGATAATGTTGATTTGTGGTTTTCTAAGTCAATATGCAGGCTGCAGTGATCCATTTCCATTTGAGCTTGACACCACTAAGATAGCTAAGAGCAGTCTTTAAGTCTGATACCTACACAATCACCTCCCATGGCATAGGGGAAAAGATACTGGATTTAGTGACTAAAAGCCCCAAGTTCAAATCCTCACCCTATTTCTTTGCTATCTGACCTAGAAGAGGTCTCTGGGCCTTAGTTCACTCATTTCTAAAAATAATTAGATGATCATTTCTAAAAATAATTAGATTATCTCTAAGGTCCCCTCCAGTTCTAATTTTCAAGCTGTCATCACTCATACTGAAAATTTACCAGTGTAGACGTGTTCCAATAAGCATGACAGAAAGTAGATAGGGACACAGGACACTAGGATCAGGACTACCCTAAGTGTGTATGTATGTACATACTATGTATTTCCAAGATACTCCCTTTTCACTCTGTAATATTTCTTTTTCATGTTAACCAATAAAATGATCATCTCATCAACAATAAAAATAAAAAAGCACTGAATTTGTAAGAGTCCCAGGGAAAGGGACTATTCTGAATAAGTGGGAGCTAGGAGTGGGATTTCCTTCTCATTCAAAAACAACAACTCCCTTCACTTAGCAAAGAGCAGAATATACAACCTTTTCATGGAAGGATTTAGTATTCTTTTCAAAGTCACATATCAAAAACCCACACACAATGGAAACATTCCCCCTCACCAGGGCATCAAAGAAGAGGGAACTTACATATTAGACTTTCTTAAATGAAACCTTTTCATTGTAGCTTCAGAGTTTCTCTCTGGGGATCACTGACTTAAAACCAAGAAGAAAAGGGGAAGCGGGCATCATACCATTTCCATTAAAAGCAGTTGTCCGTGGCCATTTTTTTTGTCCTCCCCCCCTTTCCTCTATTCCATAGCAATGCTTGCATTCCATCAAAATGAGGCTTGCTGTAATAGGGTGAGGCCAGAAGATGCTATTTGTCTCCTAATGCCTGCTGCTTTTCAAGTGGGTGGCAGAGTAACTAGGAACATTTGTCACTGGTGCTGAGTCTCTGCAGAATCCATTGAAAGCAAAGTATTCCACCCCTATTTCATTTGGGAATTTTCCCCCCTTTATATAGTTTAATTTAATTTGGTTCCTGAGTGGAGGCTGCTGGTCAGTTAGAAACCAAAAGCTTCTATATACACTACCACATTAGAGTAGGCATAAATGCTTTCAGGTTTATTCCTGGCATTCTGTCTAACTTGCCCAATCAACTGTGAGCTGCAGGAAATAAAAAGCAACATGAGGGAGCCAACGGTGGCAAGAGTGAGCAAGACTCAGGCTAAGGATAGGAGATGGTGGCAGAGGCATCCCGGCCCCTGTCCTGATCGTTACTGGCTACAATTCAATTCAGCGAGCATTTTAATGCCTTCTATATACTAGGCATTAGGGATACAGAGGCATTCCTGGACCTCAAGGAACTTACATACTATTGGGAGGAAATAACATATACACACAATTATGGAAAAACTGCACACTAAATAAATACAAAGGTGTCACAGTGGATAGAGCACTGAGCCTGGAGTCAGGAAGACTCATCTTCCTAAGTTCAAATCTGACCTCAGACATTTACTGGCTGTGTGACACTGGGCGAGTCATTTAACCTTATTTGCCTCAGTTTCCTCATCTGTAAAATGACCCGGAGAAGGAAATGGCACATCACTTCAATATCTTTGCCAAGAAAACCCCAAATGAGGTCCTGAAGAGTTGGATACAACTGAAAAGATCAAACAACAGCAACAATTTCAAGTTAAGGAGACTATAAGGGTATACAGTTATCCAAAAAGTCCTGTGGAGATGTCAGGAGTGCAGCTTGTAGAAGATTGAAAACATGGCTGCTCTGGGTCAGCTGACTGAAAACGGAAGATCTAGGGAAAACTAGACAATTAAAGGGAGAGGCTGCAAGGATGGAGAGTACTTCCTGGGTGAGAAGAAGCCCACAAGTGGAGTGCAACTCCAAGGTGAAGAGCTGTCAATGCCATGATGACCAAAGTCTTGTGGAGAGCAGTCAGCAGGGCAGTGTTACAGCTGTGCATGATTAAGTCAATCCAAAGTAGCCAGCACTGTCCTGTCTGGGCTAGACAACCTCTGAGCTCCTTTCCAGATCACATGATCCTATGATCCTATGACCCTTCTTAGCCTCAGTTTCTTTATTTACAAAAATTAAAATATGGTCATAGACTTAGAGCTCAAAGAGACAGCTAGTCCAAAGCCTTAGATTTACACATGAAGAAACCAAGGCCCCCAAAGGTAAAATGACTTGCAAATAGTACTTTCTTCCAGTTTTCAAATCTCATTAAGTTTCCAATAAGGTCCCCTCAACGAAATTCACATCTTCTTTCATCCTGATAGCTATGAAGTGTCAGAGGCAGGATTCAATCCCTAGTCCCTCTGACTCCAGATTCACCATTCTACCATTGTCCTACATTGCCTTTATGCCTTTAATCGCTTCCTCAAAGGGTGGTTTTGAGGACCAAATGCAATAATATATGTAAAGTACTTCATAAATCTTAAAACACCAGCCATCATTATTATTTGTAAGCCACTTTGCTAGTGACTAAGGGAAATTAAAAAAAAAAATAAAACATGATCTCCACTCACATGTAGCTAAAGAACAGGGTAGCATCAGGAAAGAAAGGCATAACCTACGTCACTCAATAATAGTTGGCAGTGTTGGTTACAAGGAGTTCTGTGGAATGTGGTTCTGAAGCGAGTGTACACTGAAGACATACTTCATTTCAGTGGGGCACATCCATGCCAGCAGTGCTGCAAGAGAAACCACAGGGTATTTCAAGCAAAGTTCGAAAAACCTTTAGGGACAGGAGACCCTGCCCGCTGGGGTGAGTATGATGGGCTTAATTGAAAATCACTATGTTTGACAGATATCTGTCAGGATGAAAGAAGAGGTGAATTTCATTGAGGGGACCCTATTGGAAACCTAATGAGAATTTGAAAACTGGAAGAAAGTACTATCTGCAAACACTGTCTCAGTCTTGTGTCTTAGCTCCATGATGACAACATTCAACAGTCTCTCAAAACACAGATGTGAAGGTGTGTGTTTGGTGGGCAGGGTGGGGTGCAAACATTTTCATTTATAATAAATGAAATTAGATAAAGTCTGTGCAGTCAGCAGATATGATCACTACTTTGGAGTTTTCTTGTTTGCATCTAGAGCTCCTTTTCCTTTGTTGCTGCACGTAAATCAATCTCTCCTTTTATGCAACCCAGTTAGTATTTCCTGTAAATGCCAGGGATAAATAGTTTGGGGTTTTGTGTGTGTGTGTGTGTGTGTGTGTGTGTGTGTGTGTGTGTGTGTGT
>NW_027187391.1:22853431-22861531 GCF_028583685.1 Petaurus breviceps papuanus
GTGTGTGTGTGTGTGTGTGTGTGTGTGTGTGTGTGTGTGTGTGTGTGCGTGTGTGTGTGTGTGTGCATGCTCTTGAGACAAACCACATGAAGAACACAGGCACCAGAGTGGCATCAGGGAACCCCACCCTACTCTGGAAACTCCAAACAGAAAACTGAGTTTGTGGTCAAGAATAAATAAAAGAATTCACCCCTTGCCAATTAGCCATCCCTGACGGGTAATTATCTACCTTTTTCACAACAAAGCCTGCAAAAGAGCACACTAAATAGTAAAGCCTCTAGTGCTGGGAAGGTTCCCTGACACCCCTGTTCCCTATGCTAAAGGCTTTCTTTATCTTTATTTCTTTAGTCCTCTTCCTTTTAGTTCAGATCAGTTCGATACATCAGACATTTATTAAGGATCTACTGCATGCAAAAAAGCAGTGCTAAGGGTGAAGGATTCAGAGATAAAGAACGACTTCAACTATGTACTCCAAGAACTTATGAGGGTAGAAGTGGGAGTTGGCAGGAGTGTGTTGGTAAATATTTAACAGCCTTCTTTCCAAAGGAAAAAAAAAGTACCTGTGACCCATTAATAAGTTTAACCTGCATTATAACACTTTTTTCCATGCCTTTCTTAAATATAGACCATCAACAAAACAATAACTCCAGCCCTGATTTGTAATGTATGCTGATTTTCGAGATATTAACACTCATACTGAAAATTTACCAGTGTAGACGTGTGCCAATAAGCATGACAGAAAGTAGATAGGGATGGGGCAGCCAGGTAGCACAGCGAGTAAGAGCACCGGCTCCAGTGTCGGAATGACCTGGGGATCAAATCTGGGCTCAGATACTTGGCACCACACCCAGAAATAACTGGCCGTGTAACCTTGAGCAAGTTACTTAACCCCAATTGCTTAAAAAAAAAAGAATGTAGATAGGGACACAGAACACTAGGATCATGGCTAAGTGCTCTAGGACACTTTAAAGGAGATGCCACTTTCATGAGAGGATTTAGGAAAGGTATCATGGACCATGTGTCTTCAGGGCTACCAAGGAAGGAAAGCATTTCAAAAAGGAAACAGGGTCCAAACATGGGGATGGTGAGCTTTGTGCCCTACCAGGTAAGGTGAGGTTCCTTGGTATCACCCCCAGGGTTTGAGTTGTTTATGTGGTTTATCACAAGTTCTAGAACAGCTAGGTTCAGTTTGAACAGTTAACATTTATATAGTATTTTAAGGTTTCTAAATGTGCTTTTCATATATTATATTATTTGATTGTTACAACAACCCTATGAAGTAAATGCTATTGTTATTCTCATTTTTAGATGGGGAAACTGAGTCTGAGGGAGCATAACTTGCAAAAGGTCCCACAGTATCTGAGGTGGGGGTTGAACTGAAGCAGCCTTTGTTCCTATTCTAGGGCTTTAGCCACTATGCCATGGTGTATATATTTCACATAAAGAGTTATGTGAAATCTTCAAATGGAGTTGTATTCTCATTGATTCAGAAGTTACCTTTAAGGATATAGATCCTGGCCAGTCCTTCCCTGCTATCCTTATCTATGTCTTTCCCTAAGTTTGTAACATGAAATCTACTCAACATTCTAGAGGCTTTCCCGCTCCTTTGGTATCCAACATCAAGGTATCAGGAGAAAGTGAGGAAAGTCATGAGAAACAATACCTTTGGTTGGAACCATACTATGCTTTGAAAAACAAGAGGATTGTATTTTACCCATAGAGACCATAGGGAACCCCTAAAGAGTTCCTCATTGGAAATACAAAGGGCAAGGACTATAATTTCTAAGTTTGTTGTATCATTGCCAGTGCCTCTGTATGTCAGTCACTTAAAAAACAATTATTATGGGCCAGGGACTATGCTAAGTGCCAGGGGTGGGGGAGGGAAGCAAAAGACAACCCTGCCCTTGAGAAACTCACAATCTAATGGTAGAGACAACCATCAAACACATATGTATGAGCAAGTTACATGTGGAAGTTAATAATTAACAGACAGAAAGCATTAGAATTAAGAGGAGTTGGTAAAGATTTCCTGGAGAAGTGGGATTTTGGTTGAGACTTGAAGGAAGCCAGGAGGTAGAGATAAGGAGGGAGAGTATTCTAAAAATGGGAGACAGTCAGAGAAAATGCCTAGAATCAAGAAATGTAGTGTCTTTTTTTGTAGCACATCAAGGAGATTATTGTGGCTGTATTGAAGGGTCCATAGGGGGAATGGTGTGAGATGTAAGCAGGTATAATTTATTGGATAACAGTTTTTGACAGATAGCCATTGAATGTTGAATGAAATGAGCATATTGTCAAGGAGTCATGATGTAGCAATGTATCACTCATTCTGGCTAAGTCTCTATACTCTTTGGTCCCCAAAGTCTCTATGACCCATGGGAGTGGGGGAATAGGAAGAATTCCATAAGTATACATTAAATTAAAATTTCTTGGAAAATTATGTACATTTTAACCTCATTCATCTCTTCATAAGTGGATGAATACAAAGGAAATAACTGCTTTGGTTTAAGACTCTGAGGAGTAAACTACCACAAGACAAAGAAAATATTTGAATTCCATGGTTTAGTCCTATATTATCAAGAGATGTGAAAGTGTCATATCTCCCCAAAGGGTTTCGTTGATTGGTTTTTAAGGAAAGGAAATGGGAAGGTCATAGGGTAATGTTCATTTTAGCAATTTATCCCATAGGTTGACACTGGTTTTCTGGCTCAGATGACGAAAGACGCTCCATATGAAGGGACATCTTTAACAAATTAGAAACCTCCTAGTGGCTTAGCATTCCCTTTCTATTTGAATGAATTAAACAATGCACTTTCTTATGAGGCAGAGGAGAAACATTTTTTCCAATCCTCAGATGTTCAGTTTCAGAATTTTCCAACCACATATTATTATTTGATTTGTTTAGGACCGCTGAAGTGTTGAAACCCAGAATCACTTTTAAAACCATATATGGTCTCCTGAGTTTGAAGGTGAGAAGATAGAGGATTTTTTTTTGTTAAAAAGATATATTAATTAAACAAAAATGGTATCTATTTAACTTAATCTACTCATTTTATTTAACTGTGGAGTCATTTCCTTTTGATTAGGATTCTTTAGTCTGGGTGTGCCTAAGTGCCCTGGATATGCAGATAACCAAAATTGGAAGAGAAAGCAAAATAGAGAAAAGGGATTGATCAGAGCATTAGCCTGTAAAAACTGCAAAGATGCAAACACATCCACCATGGTATTCTCATGGAACTGAGATGTGAATGGCAAATGAAAAGGCTGAGGGAGCTCCGGTATCTGAACAAAGTCACTTCGGGGTGGGGAACTAGAACATGAGTTGGGAGAGAATCTGATGATGGTAGTTTCAAGAAAGGCAGAGAGCATAGTTATTGGAGAGAAAACAGAATGGGTGAGAATTAAAAAGAAAAAAAAACAAGTAGAGATCTGGATTGAGAGGAAGTATGAAGTCAGGAAGAAAGGAAACAAGCAATTATTAAGCATTCATGCTGAGCACTTTACAGATATTATCTTATCTGATCCTCACAACAACCCTGAAAGTAAGTACTATTCTTATCCTCATCTTACAGATGGGGAAACCGAGGCAGGGAGAAGTTAAATAACTTGCCCAGCTAGTATCTGAGGCCATATCTGAACTCTGGTCTCTGGGACTCTAGGCCCAGTGCTCTTTCAAAATTACAAATTTGTAAACTGACAACAATTTTGACTGTCAAAATGAATACAGTTTTTATTACAAAATGAGTTGGGGAAGAAGGAATAAATGCGATTAAAGATAGTTAACATGAGTTCTTAATTTTAAAGGGCGAGGTGAACGAACAGAATGTTAAAAAACAGTCAGCATTTGGAAATAAGAAAGTAGTGAGACTGGCTGAAATTCAGTGAAGGGTATGTTAAAGACAAGGGGAGTAAAGGACACGGATAAGATATAATTATGGCATGATTTAAAAATTGCAGCAAAAGCAGGGTCAGCTTCAGGATAATTTCCCACAATGTCTCCAAAGCAGTAACGAGCAGCCTTATGGTAAAGATGAAAACAGTCATAAAAAGTTTATGGTTAAGGGTGATTCTACTTTGCTCTCAGAGGCCAGAAAACAGGAGGGTCTGAATAAAAGATTTCCTGGCATTGGATATAGGATATACGGGCTGACCCTGGTTACCTTTGCTTAAAGAACTCTACAATGAGAAAGAAATCCAGAACTTGGTACTTACTAGGACAACACATTCTACTTTTCCATAGCTCTTATTTTCAGGTAGGCTTTCCTGACATCAAATGAAAATCTGCCTCCCTTATGCTTCTATTCATTACTTCTACTTCTGCCCTCTGGGGCCAAGCAGGACGAGTCTAACCCTCTTCCATATGATGGCTTTTCAAGTATTTTCAACCCCCTAAAAATCTCCTATTTTCCATACTAAATATCACCAGTTTCTTTGCCCCATTCTTACATGACATGATTTCAAAACATCTCACCATCCTGGTCACTGGACTCCAGGTATTTTACAGTATATTAGAATATTTTCTAATATGGATTTTTGTTCTCCCTAAAGTGTGGCACACAGAAATGAACACAATACTCTAGTCTAGATGTAGTCTGACCAGGGCAGAGTACAGCAGAGCTCTCATCTTCCTAGTCCTAAACACGATTCCACCCCCGCACAGCTGAAGATAGTTTTAGTATTTTTGGCTGCTATGTCATATCCTTGACTCATATTGAGCCTGTAATATATTTAACACTCCCCCCAATGATTGTCTGTTGTTGTCTCTTGTGTTTATAAAATTTGATTTTTTATCCAAAGTATAGAATTTTACATTTATCCCTTATTAAACTTCATCTTAGGGTATTTACCCTATTTTTAGCTTGTTGAAATCTTTTTGGAGACAAACTCTGTCATCCAACATGCTAGCTATCCCTCATAGCTCTCTGTTATCTGTAAATTTGAAATGTGTGACATCTATTCCTTTGTACAAGTCATTAATAAAATGTTAAATTGTACAGGGACAAGCACAGAAGAGATACCTAGAGCCCTCCACCAGAGACTTCTTTCTAAATTGATATCAAACCATCCAGGCTATTCTTTGGGTCAAGCTGTTGAATCAATTCTGAATATGTAAAATTGTGCAATTGGCCACCTCACATTTCTCCATCTTGTCTTTGTTCAAAAGAATATCTTGGGAGACTTTGTCCTTCTCTCTAAATGTGTATATTCCCCAAAGGTTTAATCTTTGGTGCTATGCCATATTCTCTGTCTCTGTCTCTCTCTCCCTCCCTTCCTCCTTTCCTCTCTTCCTCCTTCCCTCCCTCCCTCTCTTTCTGATGTCTCTTGCTGTCTTGAAAGCTATGAGGGGGTGCTAGCATGTTGAAAATCTTATCTAACTTCATGGTCTCAACTTTTCCTTTAATATTGGTGGTTTCCAAATCTATATCTCCAACCCAACCTATCTTCTAAACTCTAATTCTATATCTTAATACCTACTTGACCTTACAGGAAGAGGGGGAATTGAAACTTAACTTTGCTTCCTCAGATCTTCGTGTGTAAAACGAGAGGGAGAAGTAGGTAAAATATCATCTAAACTTGATGCTAAATCTATGATCCTATGATCTCTCACTGAGATATGTATGTATGTATATACACATACATATATACACATATGTATGTATTATATATATACATATCTATATATATATATGCTTTCAGATATAATCATAGTAGATCAATATGAATTACAGATTTATGCAAAGATTTGTGATTTTGTTGGCTAGAACTCAGAAGATTTGTAGCTTCAGATTCAGAGATTGTTAAATATCTGTGGTCACATAACTAGTGTCAGAGGTAGCATTTGAACCCAGGCCCTCTAGACAAGGCCAACATTCTATCCACTATGTCATACTGTCTCACTAGAATAAAAATTTACATTCACATAGTGAATTAAAATTTGCAACATACTTTACATACACTGTCTCATTTAATCACCTAATGTTGAATGTCTACAACCCTAACTCTCAATTTTTACCTTCTCCTTGCCTCTACTCCCTCCCCAGAAAAACCGTTTCTTTTGCTACTGTCATATTTTAAAAAGTTACCATTTTTTGCTTATGTTATTCCAGAAGCAGCCAGTCAATAAGCAATTATTAAGCTCCTAATATATGACAGGCACTGCTAAGCAAAGTATGCTTGATCATGTCAGCTTTCTCCTGCTCCATTCCATCCTGCACCCCTCTGCCACATTTGTCTTTCTGAAATATTACATACTGTGAGTTCCCTTCATCTGAAACCTTCAATGGCTACTGTTACCTAATAAGGTCCAAAATTCTTATCAAGACATTTAAGGTCTTTCAGAATCAGATATTACTGACGTTCTGTTTTTATCTCCCACTTTTTTCCCTAAATGAATCCTCCCTTCCAGGCCAACTATATTTTTCACTGATTGCTCTATGTACCATGTGCATTGCTCTTCGTGACTTGCTCCTGGTATTTCCTCTGCCTGAAATGTCCTCCTCCTTTTCCTCCTCATTACCTGTTAAAATCCTACCCTTCCTTCAGGAATAAATCAAGTGGAAAAGAGTTTAAAGCACTGAACCTGGAGTCAGGAAGATCTGAGTTCAAATCCTACTAACTAACTTTGTGACTTGGGCAAGTTACTTAACCCTTATCTGTCTTGGTTTCCTCATCAGTAAAAGAAGATTAATAATGGCACCTACCTCCCAGGGTTGTTGTGAAGATCAAATGAGATCATATTGATGTAGATGCCAGTTTAATAATTAACCATGAAGCATTCCATTACCATCAAAACTGAACACAAAAAAAATGGAGAAGCCAAGGAATCATAAACAAGGAATCATAGGATCTGAGTTGAAAACAACTATTGTTGCTGTTCAGTCATGTCCAGCTCTTCATAACCCCATTTGAGGTTTTCTTGGCAAAGATACTGGAATATCTCTCCTTCTCCAACTCATTTTACAGGTGAAGAAAGTAGGCAAGTGACTTGCCCAGGGTCACACAGCTAGTATCTGAGGCTGGATTTGAACTCAGGAAAGTGAGTCTTCCTAACTCCAGTTGCAGCTCTCCTATCCACTGCTACACCTGAGGCCACCTAGACCAGAATTCCCTTTCTGTGATGATCATATATTCCCTTGTATTACGTATTGTAAAAAGGGTTCTAGATTTGGAGTCTGAGCATTGTGGTTTAACCCTTAACCTGGGTATGGTCTAGGGCAAGAAACTTCACTTGCCTGGTTCTGTGTTTCTTCATTTGTAAAATGAAGAAGCTGAAACATAACTCTAAGGCCACTTACAGCTGGAACATCATTATCATATGGTCTCATGTCATCTCCCTTACTAGAAAACAAATTCCTGGGTGGGAACCATCTCCTTTCTTCTTTGTATTACCCTATAGCACCCAGAATAGTGTTTTATATGTAATAAGCACTCAATTAATATTTGTGAAAAGGAATACATCTGGTAGAAAGAGACCCTTAGATAGAATACTTTTGGGGACAGGCCTCAGGGTGGAAGTTTGCAGGGTAATGAATATGAGGTGGACGGGGGTCACAGCCACTTTATTCTTATCCTTAAAATGGCTCCTTCCCATTTAATGCATCTGTGGATTTTATTTGGTTTCCTTTCATTTAGTGTTTATTATGTCCCAGAGTCATCTTGAGCCCTTTGGGGACTGCTTTTGGGTAGGCTAGACCACCCCAGAGTTTTATAACATAGGGTTTTGTTCATAAGTTTCCATCACAAATGATTCACGAATTTGTCTACAGGCTGTTGAGCACTGTCTGCTTTCTAGAGCTTCTGGGGACAGCTGGTAGGAAGTTTGGGGCCTGATCTGTACCTGCTCTTTTATACTTTAGTTTTTTTGTCCTTTTCAAAACTGTGACTTGAACATTTCCACAAAATGAGTTCACATTGAGATATGACAGTAGCCTCTCTTTGTTTCTGAAAAACTGCCCAGAGCTACTCATTCAGTAAAACAGTATTTCCCAGAGTTGAAAGACCTCTGGAAAATCTTGGTGGCTTGGGGAGGGGTGGAAAACATAGGGAAGTATCCTTTAAAATCTTCTTAGGATTTCTGATCTTACTTCACTTTGTATTTTT
>NW_027187391.1:22861541-22893668 GCF_028583685.1 Petaurus breviceps papuanus
CCACAAACATTTCTTGCATATGTACATAGATGAACCTTTAGGCATAGTGGCCATAAAGCCAGCCTCAGAGCCAGGAAGATTTGGATTCAAGTCTTAGCTCTGACACAAATTGGCTTTATGATCCAGGATGAGTGATTTACCCTCTAAGTGATCTAGGAACTCCCTAAAATTATACATTATAGAGAATCCACCTACTTGCACTAATAGAGAAAGTTCCCTCATCTGGACTTCCCTATTTCTATGCAATTATAGCTCTAGTCTCTATCTTTATTGAAAGTTAAATGATATAATAATCATGAAGCATATATTCCTTATTGTGAATGTATATAGAGCCTGTGTGTCATTTGGGCGCATGATGTAGCAGACCAGTTCACTTTGAGTACCTCTCTCAAAAATAATCTCTATGGTTCACGTGCCCACCCAAGGTTTTACTTGGGCACGTTGACATTTGTCTCATGTCTCTCAAAGAGCCCTTAATTGCTTTGCAAACATTTAGATGAATAAGATAGGACAGATTTTATTTAAATCAACAATAAGTTACAGAACAGGCTTCTTTCCAAGTTCTCAACAGTTAGAGCAGGTCTCTTCCCTCTTCTGGAAGGGCATTTAACAATCCCCCTCTCATGTGTGTTTCACCTTACCTGTAGGACTACACAGCCTACATGACTCACATTTCCATGAAAGGAACATGGGTCTGGGTTGCTTCTCAGTCCATATAATTTGCTGCCAGTCTTTCTTCCCTTTGGGGCTACACAGTACCTTTTTTCAAATCCAAATGAAGCTAAATGTTGCAATCTCCTCTTACCTTCCCTGGTCAAGGATCCAAGTCTTTCCTCTCTCTAGTATCAAGGATCTAACTGTCTTTCCTGATTTCTGTATAAACCCCACACCATGGGTGCAAATAGTATCCCTGTAAAAATCAGTCACCTCCTGACCTGACTAAAGGATGATGGACTTGAGATGCAGGTGAGGCATGCCTTTTTGGATATGCTTGATATGAAATTTTATTTTGCTTAACAATGCATATTTGTTATAAAAGGAAGTAAAACAAAAACAAAAATCACATAGATGTTCACCTATCTCTCTCCACATCTAAAAGTACAGCAGGATCATTTTGTGTGTCTGTACCCATGTCCATGTCTGCATGTGTGATTCTCTATACTTTCTGTCCTCATCCTCAGGGGGACCTCTCAGAAGCTTCTGGTGATTATTCTTTTAGGAAGACTTCTCTTCTTTCTGGCTCTCTCCTTAAGTCTCTGTCTTCTCTCTCTGCCGCTGTGTCTGTTTCTGGTGGATAATCAACTCTGTTAAAGGGACCAGCTTTAGTATATGAATGTTATCCTCAATTTACTGTCAACTCACAGCTGCTGTAAAGGCCGTATCAATGGGAGCAATGAGGTCCCAGGAAAAAATAATACTGTGATCAAGAGAGATTTGAGGGGGAAGAGGTTTGCCAACTTCTCTAAATATGTACCTGCTTAGGGGTGGCTAGGTGGTGTAGTGAATAGAGCACCGGCCCTGGAGTCAGGAGAACCTGAGTTCAAATCCGGCCTTAGACACTTAACACAAAAACTAGCGGCGTGACCTTGGGCAAGTCACTTAACTCCAATTGCCCTCCAAAAAGCAAAACAAAAAAAAATATGTACCTGCTGTATACAGAAATACATATACAGTATGTCCCAAAAATCTTAGTGCAGTTTTAAGCTCTAGTAAGTTTTTGTAATTTAAAAATACTCTGAGATTCTTGGAATACCATAGATCAGGGATGAGGAACCTGCAGGCTTAAGGCCACATGTGGCCCTCTAGGTCCTCAAATGTGGCCCTTTGACTGAATCTAAATTTCACAGAACAAATCCCCTTAATAAAAGGATTTGTTCTATAAAAGTTGGACTCAGTCAAAAGTCCGTACCCAAGGACCTAGAAGGCCACATGTGGCCTTGAGGCTGCAGGTTCTCCACTCCTGCCATAGATAGTTTCCTTTGCAATGTACTTTAGATACATGTTTTCCTAGTTCTCTCATCCACCAAAGAACAAAGATGAACACACACACACACACACACAATTCTAGTTCCATGTATTTCTTTGAATTGTTGAAGGTAGGGGAGAAATAGAGGGAGCATTTTCAGCCAAGCCCCTGATAAGCTCCCAGAAGCTTTGAAAAGATCTGCATTCAGTCTTCTTGTGCCAGAGGAAGGCATACAGTAAAGTAGAAATTTAAGGAGTGAAAAAGGCCAAGGAGCCTCTAGAAGGTCTTCTAAAAAGAATCAGACACTGAGTAAAAAATAAAAAGGAGATAAATTAGTGTTCGGGTAAGTCATTAATAATTTGAAGCTTTGACTCCAGCAGAGGTGAAATGCAGACACTCCTATCCTTGAGGAATATCTTAAAGATTTTTTTTATTTTTTATTGATATCTTTTGTTTTCACATTATAATTTCTGAATGTATTCTTCCTCTATTCAGTGAGCCATTATTTATAACCAAGAATGAAAAAAAAGAAAACAAAAGGCAGTTTAGACTAACCAATACATTGACAAAATCTAATAATTAGGCAAGTTATTTTTAAAATTATGGTTTTCTAATGGATAAGCATTTGTTTTTTCTCTGCCTTAGTCTTCCATTTGAAAAAAGAGAAGAAAAAGCTCTTGAAAAAGTGAAACAATTGCAGTAGATTTGCACTGCACTGAGTCTAGAGTCAGGATCTTCTAAACACGCTAGCCATATGACTCTGGGAGAGTCACTTGACCTCTGCCTCACCTTTTTCAATTGTAAAATTAGTTTAACAATCGTAATAGCACCTAACTCCCAGGATTGTCATGTGGATCAAATGAGTTAATATTTGTATGTGCTAAGCACATAGTAGGTACTTACCAAGTGCTTATTCCCATCTCCTTCCCTTATTTCTACATTATCATTGTCCAAAAATGGATGTCTGATCCAGCATCTTAATCTATCATCTCTCTTTTGGGAGGTGGGTAGCAGTCTCCATCACTGGTCCTCTGGAATCATGGCTGATCATTGGGTTAAATCAGAGCTTTTAATTATTTCCAAATCATTCATTTTTACAATGTTATCATAGTACAAATATTTTTTTTGGTTCTACAAAGCCTGATTATTTTAAGGGAATAAAATTGGAGGTCTTTTAATTCTTAGTAGTTGATAAAGGAGAAGCAAATGTGATGATACCACCAATAATGGAGAAAGAGAATGATGACAGCCCACCATTTCTGGCATATTTCCTTCAGTCCCATATCTTGATGTTCTGGGATTTCTGTTTTCACTTATTCAACAATTGCTGTCCTCTATCCCTGCTTTCACAAGAATCAGCTGTCTACTTCCTTTTTGCCTTCCTTCTCCCTCACTACTGTATGCCTTTCACCTCCCCAAATCTGTTGCCTTGCATTATGTAACTAAGAAAAAAGCTTCCCACCATCACTGTTCTCAGATGTGGTTCTTACAAATAGCACCAGCCCAGCAACCAAGCCCAAACTGGCAGCTATCAGAACTGATGAGCAAATGCCCCAAGTGACTTAAGAGAGAAAGAGCTGCCTTAGGATGGAATCAACAATAATGAAAAAATGTGCAGAGCCTAAAAGAACAAGGAGTGAGAGGATTTAGCAAAGAATTATCATCATAATGACTGTGTCAATGAATGCTAAGAAGGTAATTAGATTTGGGAATTCTTTATTTTCTCATTTATTTCCTTCCAAATTCATTATCCTACCAAATATTTCTGGACTAACCCTAAGCTTACTACAGTGTCTTGCTCTGTTAACTTTTAGTTAAATGAGCTCATTTTTACAACTGGGGGGTCACCCAGTTACAATCTGAGTCTGGGGTCAATTTACCAGTTAAAACCTAGTCCTCTTTAAATGAGGTACAAACCATGGGGTTGATCTCTATAAAGACTGGTTAGATTAATTCTGTTCTCTTGCCACAGATTCCATCTGTAACAATGGTTAGCCTTCTCATGGATTTCTGGGAAGTTTTGCAAGAAGGACAGGGCAAGAGAGCGTGGATGATAGTTCATTTTCATATATCAGACAAAAAGTAAATCAGTATCAGATGAATGAGTAAGACCATCACAACTAGAGAAAAAAAAGAACTCAAAACATTCTTGCTTTACTGACAATGGATCAGAAACATCATCATGTTATAAAAACACATCATAATTTATAGCTTATAATTCCAATGACTCATTCTTTGACACATTATTTGACACATTATTACATACATATCATACATACATTGTGAATTCAAAATGGTCCTGTTTACCCTGTGCAAATTCACCTGGCAGACAACTTCTAAGACAAAGTGGCTGAGCAGACGTTAATAGCAACTGGGCCATAGCAACAGGCATGATCATTGATTAGGAGACAGTTGCTATTCAATAGTTGGAATGTGTCTGACTTTTCATAACTCCACTTGGGGTTTTCTTGGCAAAGATACTGAAAGGGTTTGCCATCTCCTTCTCCAGCTCATTTTACAGATAAGGAAACTGAGGTAAACAGAGTTGAATGCTTCCCCAGAGTCACAAAGCTAGTGTCTGAGGGCCAGATTTGAACTCACAAAGAAGAATCCTCTTGACTCCAGGCCCAGTGATCTATCCACTGTGCACCTATCTGCCAATTTAGGGGACAGGGTCTGTAATGAATTTAGTTGTTCTGAACTGATAGTTCTCCCTGCTTTCAGCCTCTCCACTGTCCAATTCATACTCTATATAAACAGCCCCATGGCATCAGAGGCATGAGTTGTCCTTCCAAGGATGTTGTTCTTTGGTCACATGGAAATGCCTCCACTCGGTGCCCTCCATGCATGTGCCATGACCACATATATTCCTTGTTTGTGTGCCCTTCCATATGAACTTCCTTTGTCTGCTCTTCCCCCCAATGCTATGTTTATTAATGGGAGAATATGCCTCAGGTTTATGGGAGAACAATGATTTCTTTCCACTTTTCTTACTATATTATTTGCCTTGCTCTGAATTAATTGTGTTCTCTGGTTGACTATTCAAGGTTAATACATTGGTAGGGGCTTGAGATCTATGGTTTTGAAGAATATAGACCCATATAGAGTACCTTGAATCTGGGGTAGCCAGTTAACCTTCTCATTTCAATGAGTGGTATTGGAGATGGGAGAGATTCTAGGTCAAAATTTAAGTCAAAACTATGATGGGAATAGAAGTTAATTGAGACTTGAAAGACAGACAGGCTTAAAGTAATTCAACTAAACTAAATAAACATTTATTAAGTACCTTCTGTATGCTGGGACTTATACTAGGTATTGGAGAATATATAAAGTTTAGATAAGCAACATTACAAAGAGAAGGATAGGGGCGGCTAGGTGGCGCAGTGAATAGAGCACTGGCCCTGAGGTCAGAAGGACCTGAGTTCAAATATGACCTCAGACACGTACCACTTACTAGCTGTGTGATCTTGGGCAAGTCACTTAACCCCAATTTCCCTGTCTTCCCCCCCCCAAAAAAAGCATAAAACAAAGAGAAGGATATTTAAATTCAATCAAGAAATTATAAATATATAGTATAAAGGATTCCTGCTCTTATTTTCATTTCAACCAACATAGCTTCTTAAAATTTGCTATGTGTAAGGAAGTACTGAAAATACAAAGACAAAAATCTAAACCAGTGTTTACCCTCAAAGAATTTACAGTATTTTTGATGTTGGGGGTGGGGGAAGAGATACAAGTCAAGTAAATAAATCCAAAATTTATACACAGTAATATTAAGAATTCCAAGAGGCAGAGAATGTTAACAAATGGAGATAATCAATTAATAAACATTTAATTAAGCACCTATTTCAGAAAAGACCTCAGGTAGGATGTGACATTCAATCTGTATTTTGAAGGAAGCTAGGGATTCTACTAGGGTCTAGAAACTAGGCAAAGGTGAGGAGGGAATACTGTTTTCAACATGATAGATCACTGGTATAAAGTCATAGAAGAGACTGGAGATAAAATGTCATGTATGGGTAATAGATGATAGCTCTTGTTGGAATGGAGAATGAATGAAAGTGCAGAATATGATATAAATTTGGGAAGTTAGGGGACCAAGATTATGAGGGCTTTAAATGTCAAACTGAGAGTGTCGTGCTTTATCCTCAAAAAAATAGGAAGCCATTAAAGATGCTCAGGAAGGAAGAGGGGACTATGGTCAGATGTGTGTTTTAGGAATACTAGTTTGGCAGCCATGTGGGAGATAGAGTAGAAAGAAGATTAGAATATAGACAATTGGGAAACTATTGAAATAGTCTAGGCAAGAGCTAAGGAGGGCCTGAATTAGGGTAGAGTTTATTTTAGTAGAGAGAAAGTAATGGATGTAAGAGACATTTTGTTGATAAAACAGTAAGATTTATAAAGCGATTGGATGTGAGGACCAAAGAGAAGGAAAAGTCAGATATAACTCCAAGGATGAGAACCTAGGGAATCAGAAGGGCGGTGATGCCATTAACAAAGATGGACAATTTTGAAGGAAATACAGAAAGAATTTTATAAGATAAGAGAATTTAAAGAAAAAGGGATCTTACAAGTCATATGCCCTGACCTCAATCTAAATGTCTCCTTACAATGTTTACATTAGTATATATTTTATATATAAATAGCTCAAAACTTTATAAATATACATATATATGTAGATATGACCTTAATTTCTAAATTAAGTAGAATAACAGAAATGCCAAATTCACACAAATTGTTATTGTATTTAAGATTATTTCTCTCTGAGTCTCTGAGATAAGAAACACAAAGTGAAGTACTGTTTTCATTTATTGGCCCTCTCACCTGTGCCAGACGCCGTGCTAGGTTCTGGGAATACTCCCTGCCTTCAGGGGGCTGGTAGTTCATTAGGTGAGACAAGATAGACAAAAGATATACCAGGGAATTGGTGGAGAGAGAGTATAGTAGTAGTTGCAAATGAGGATTTTTTTTTTTTGTAGAAAACACCATTTGATACAACTCTGGAAGGAAATCAGAGTAGAGGTGAGGAGGTAGTTTTCATTCCTGCATGGAGGTCAGCTAGTTCAAAGGCTGGGAAATGCTCCTGATTTGTAGGAGGAACAGTAATAAGGTCAGTTTGACTGTCACTGTACTATAGAGAGAAGGGAGAGAAGGCACAGGAACGCTAGGAAAATAAGATCAGGTATAGTGTGAAGGGCTTTAAATGATGAACAGAGGAGGGTTTTTTTGCTCCTTCAGGTGATAGAGAACCATTGGATTTCATTGAGCAGGAGAGTGACATGATTAGACCTGCACTTTAGGGAAATAACATTGACAGCTGTGGGGAGAATAAAGTAGAGGAGATCTAAAGCAGGGAGATCAGTTAGGAGGTTATTGCAAAGGTTCAATTGAGAGGCAACAAGGGCCTAAACCAGGAGTGGGGAACCTGCAGCTTCGAGGCCACATACGGCCGTCTAGGTCCTCAAGCGCTACCCTTTGACTGAATCCAAACTTCACAGAACAAATCTCCTTAATAAAAGGATTTATACTGTAAAAGTTGGATTCAGGGGGCGGCTAGGTAGCACAGTGAGTAGAGTACCAGCCCTGGAGTCAGGAGGACCTGAGTTCAAATGTGACCTCAGACACTTAACACAAAAACTAGCTTGTGACTTTGGGCAAGTCACTTAACCCCAATTGCCCTCCAAAAAATAAAAGTTGGATTCAGTCTAAAGGCCACACCCAAGGACCTAGAAGGCCACATGTGACTCTGAGACCAAAGGTTCCCTACTACTGATCTAAACTAAATGGCTATGTGAATGTAGAGAAGGGGAACAATGCAAGAGACATCATGCATGCAGAAACAACGGTATTTGACAATTGATTATATATGTTGGAAAGAATAAGAGTTAGCAGTCAAAGATGACACCAAGGTTTTAAATCTGAGTGATTAGAAGTACCTTTGACAAAAATAGGCAATTTTAGTATTGTTGAATTATGAATTTCGGATGATTCTGGGACATCAAGTTTGAATATCCAACAGACAGCTTGTGATGAGTGAATGCAGCTAAGGAGAAATCAGGACTGGGTATATAGATCTGACAATCACCAGCACAGAGATAAGTAAACTAATGGGAGCTGATAAGATCACTGAGAGAGTAGGCAGAGGAGAAGAGAACACAGAACAGAGTCTTAGCCTCTACTCATAGTTGGAGAAAGTAATACAGATAATGATCTATAAAAAACTCAGAAAGAGCAATTAGACATATAGGAGGAAAATCAAGAGAGAGTGGGGTCATGAAAACCCAGAGAGAAAAGTATATCCAGGAGGAGAGGGCTGACAACAGTGTCAAAAACTTTAGAACTCAAAACGGATTGAGAAAAAGCTATCAGAGTTGACAATGAAGAGATCATAGGTCATTTTGGAGAGTTATTTTAGTTTAGTAATGGGATGGTAAACCAGATTGTAATGGGTTAAGAAATGAGAGGCTAAAAAGAGAAACAATCAGTTTAGATGGCTTTTTTCTAGAAGTTTACCTGAGGAAGATAGGAGAGATGTAGGATGACAGCTTGTGAGGACGTGTAAAGTCTATTGAAGACTGTTTAAGGACAGGGGAAGCTTAGGAGTATATTCACAGAAGTAACTCCTTATTCCACTGGATGAAAAAACATATTATGGAGTCAATCAGCCAATTAACATTTATTAAGTGCCTTCTATGTGTGAGGCATCCTGTAAGTACTAGAAATACAAACATGAAAGAAGACAGTCTCTGTCCTCAAGAAACTTACAATCTAATGGGGAAAGACAACACACAAAAGGAAGCTGAAAAGTGAAAAGGAAGGTAACCATATAGAAGTATGATGAAGAAATCCAAAGGAGTACACATGGGTAGGAAATAAAGAGATAGTTGGTCTAGGTGCCCTTCTTAAATGGAGGTTTGGGGAAGAGCTTTCCACTCTGTCCTCCATTCAGAGAGGTCCTAGGAACAGAGTATAGATGAAGTATAAATACCAAGGCTAGTGTGATCTTGTAGGATGATGAGGTAGGTTATGGGGACAAGAAACAGTCAGTACAAAAGTGGGCAAGTGGGTGGGAAATAAGTCAGAGAAGAAGAAATTGGAGAGAAATGAGAGTTAGGTAGGAAAAAAAAAACAACCTTCATCTCTTTGTATTGGGTCATTTAGTAACATGACCCAAAGCAAGGCTTGCAACTCCCAGGAAAGGGGTATTTTTATGATGGCAAAGAGATACCTTTGCAAAAATTTCATTTATGAGGGATACAAGCAGTCCTCAGTTTGCAAATCAATTATGATTCAAAAATTCACTTGCAAGTTGTTCGGTTACTTTGAAGTAGGAACATATTTTCTAATAGAAACAATAGCCATGTGGATTAGGTTCTCAGGAAATCTCTCTGTCTCCCCGAAGTCTATTTAACCTGTAATGTACCTTAATTGCAATTAATAAAAGCAGCCTAGGTTCTGGCTTCTAGGAGAGGAAAGTCATGTTGATATGGAGAAGGAATGAAAAAGAGCAAGAAGGAGAACAAGGAAGAAGAGATTGAGGAGGAGGAATAAGAAAAGAATGGGATGTCTTCCTCACTCCCTGATACATGAGCAAAATTTGAATCGGGGAATTAGTGTTTTGAATCCACCCATCTTTCTGTCTAGACCCATCTATCGCCATGCTTCCCCTTTTCCCCAACCACTGTGGTCCTTATAGTCTAGGTAATCCAGAGTAGTATCACTTTTTTGGGATTAGGGCAAGGGAAGCCCAGCCTTGCCTGTAAAGTGAGCCCTGGACTTCACAATTATTCATTTGCACTCCAAAAGTCAAATTCCCACCCCCTATTGAAAGTAATCTCAGTTGGAAGTAGAAAGTTAGGAAAATCCAAATGGATATATCACTTAGTTACAAAATATCACATCATAAACAAATTAGAAGAGCAAGGAAGAAATAAAAATTTAAAGTTATAGATAGGGGAAGAATTAATAACCAAACAGAGGGACAGAGAGGATCATAGAGAATAAAATGGACAGTTTTTACTACATAAAATTATGAAGGTTTTTGCACAAAGTCAATGCAACATGAAAGAGAAGATAAATAAATGGGAGAATCTTTGTAGCAAGCTTCTCTGGTAACAGTCTCATTTCTAAAATATAGAAGGAATGGATTCAAATTCAAAAGGAGTCATTCTATAACTGATAAATAGCTAACATTCATAGAGTATGTGCTAGTCACTGTGCTAAGTGCTTTACAATTGTCATCTTATTTGATCCTTGGAAGAATCCAACCTGGGAGATAGATGCTCTTATCCCCACTTTACAGATGAGGAAACTGAGACAAACAAGAGGTTAAATGGCCAGGGACATACAGCTAATAAATATCTGAGGCCCCCTCTGAACTCAGGTCTTCCTGACTCCAGGACCTGTGTGCTCTATGTACTGTGCCACTAACTGATGGCAAATCCAAGCCATATGAAAAAATGATCCAAATCACTAATAATTAGAGAAATGTGAATTAAAGCAATTCTGATTTTTCATTTCATATCCATAAGACTGGAGAAACTGATCAAAAGGTAAAAATTACAAATGGTGGATGGGCTGTGGTGGGACTGTAAGTTGATCTGGTCATTCTAGAAAAGCTGTTTGAAAATGTGCCCCAAAAGTTACTAGACTTTGCATTCACCTTGTCTCAGCAATACCCCCAAAAGGAAGAAAATGATCTCAATATAAATTAATCCACATTTAAGCGTGAATGAATGATAAGCTTATTTTTCTTCCTTGGGTATGTGCAAAAGAAGAGAGACATTGTAACCCAAATAAATTTCTCATTAATAGAAATTAAGCCAGTGCCCAAAAAGCAGCGAAATTTTTCAGACAGTTTCTTTTTTTCTGAGGGTACAGGGTAAAAGAGAAGGTAGGAAATAAGAGAGTTAGGCTCGTTTTGGGAATCAGCTCTGAGTCAGCTCAACTCAGAAGTCTCTGCTTTGTGTAGCTTCCAACCTTCCTCTCCTTCTTAACCTTCCTTCTGCCTCTCTGAAAGCACTGATATTTTCTTGAGTAGACGTGAAGACTCTGGACTCTAGTTTGCCAGATAAGCAGACATTTCATGATATGAAGGACACAGTGAATGAATGACCCACCTGGGCTATGGGATGACTCTTGGAAATTGTGCAGTGCTTCTAGTGGCCTACCTCCCCAACCCCCATCCAATGAAACAAAAGCCCGTCATTTTAAACATATTCTCATTATATTGTTTGTCTGCCAGGTATAGTACAGCACATTCTCTAAAGAATTAAAGTCAGAATCACCCAAAGGACAATAAAGAAGCACACAGTGGGTATTAAGTAGGCAGTGGCATGTCACCAATAAGGAATTGTTCAAGAAGCTGTGACCATAAGTATGTATGATCAGAAAAGTGAGGAATGTGATGGAAAAATGATGGACAGTCAGCATGTTGCATTAGTATCTGTGTGATACTGCTAAATCTTAAGGAATGCCCCCCCCAGCTGGTTCAGCAGACCCCCCCCCCCTGTGGAGGATTTATGGGAGGGCCTGCATGAGAGTCAGATAGGATGGACAGGTGAGGATGGTTTGCACACTGCCCCTTTGGAGGCAGGGTGGTGATGTGGAAAGAGGACTGGATTTGGAGTCTGGAGACCTGAGCCCAAATCCTGGCCCTGCTTCTCCTTACCTGTAAGACTAGTAAGCTAGATATTTAATTTCTCTGAGTGTCAGCTTCCTCAAAGTCCTTTCCAGCCTTTAAATCTTCGATCTGTGACTCACATTGATGGGACCACAGATTCTGAGAAACATCAAAGTAAGGAGAGAGTAGGCTGGGGGAATGGAGAAGAAGGGGACAATAGGGGCACGTTGGGTGTATGGTATAAATTGGAGGCCACTTACAGAGTAAAGTAATGGTGTTTTCATTCACAAGGAGAGAGGCTAAAGAGCAGATAAGTAGTGTACATTTTATTTCCCCAATAGAAGAATACCTAAATTATAACATAGCTTAGTCCAGTGCCTTATAAACTGTGGGTCACGACCCCATATGGGATTGCAAAAAAAATTGGTAGCAGTAAAAGTTTTCTGAATGCACAGCAACCAAAAATTAATTAATTCAAAATCAAACGTGTAGTGAACCTGGCAATGTTTGCCCATGCTGCATTAGGCAGCTTCACTCCGGCCTTGGTTCTGAACACAAAGCATGTGCACTTTGTACTGCATATGCCCTCAGTCCATACAATGTGGAATGATGCTGAAATGCAAAAAGGGGTTACTAGTGGAAAAAGTTTAAGAAACCCTGGACTAGACCCTGAAAAGTCATCTCTTAAGGGCTGTTAGTCTGAGATTTGTCACTTATTTTCACACAGCACACACTTTAGCATCCTGTGCTGGATTTTGGGGAGTCTTTTTTTTTTTTAGACATTCATGACATCTCTGTTGGAAAGGGAGTGGAAGAGGAGTTAAGGGAAAATTTTAACATGGAATTAAGTTGGATAGCACAAGGCTATTTTGGTCAGAAGTTAATTTATTTTTGTTCAAAAGATAAAGAGAAATGTGGTCCAGGAGAAAGAAGGCTGAATTTGGCATCTGTAGGCTTGGATTCGACTTCTAGTTTCTGTTACCTGTGTGGCCCTGGGAAAGTCAGCTTCCCTGGGTCTCAGTTTCTTCATCTGGAGGTGTTGGACTAGATAACCTCCAGTTAGTGAAAGGGCTTTTTTGAGGGGAAGGGGGAGCTTAGGTTATTATTTTTCTTATTTACAAAGCAGGGTAAGGGAGATGCCCCAAGTGACTGTCAGAAAACATCAGTTTTTCATCTTGCCTGCCTATGTGGATCTGGTTTCCTGTCCTTGATCCTAAATTATTTTATCCTGTCAGGAGACAGCTGGTTTGGCAGAGCCCTCCACTACTAAGCAGAGCACCCTAGGGGGGATGGGGCAGGGGGCAAGGGGGAGGAAGCCCTTGAAGACCAGGCAGCCCCATCTTCAATGAGCCTGCCTCTGGGTTAGCAGTGGCAGCAAGAGGTCCTGTAGGGGGTTAGAAAAGGGAGGGGACTGGGCAGCCTGGGTTGGCAACCTTCCAACAAGAACTGTTCACAGGCTTGTTCTCAGACTGCCTTGTTCCAGAGGGTCTAACTGGGAATGAAATGAATTGTATTTTTAAAAAAAATCAACCTCAAAGAGGCCCTTTTATGGGCAGTCCCACGCCTGTCCTTTTTATTTGATCCTACTTGAGAAACTGACCTCTTTGCCCCTAACCAGGCAGCAGGTGGCATCCTTAGAAAGGGCGCGGCCTTCTGAGCTGCCCCACCCCTGGGGCTTCAAACAGAACCTCAGCTGAGTGGGATACAAGCAGCACTTTCGGACTCCCCGCCCTCCACCCCCCGTCCCCCAATGTGGGCTCATTGTTGGCCTTCTCCCTCTGAGGCTAAGCCTTGTCCTGAAATGCTCAGGACTAGCTGGGTCCCGCCTGCTTCCGGTGGCACTCCAGAGAGCAGTGACTGTAAATGCCCTTTGGAAGAAACTCTTCAAGCTGTCATCCACAAAGATCCTGTTTCCTGCTGCCATTTCGCTGAGCCTTGCTCTTCCTCAATCTCCAAGAGTGTGACCTGAAGCTTTGGGGCAGATCCTGACTTTAGGCACTGACTGACAGGATTGAATTTGGACTTCACAGGGGCAGTTTTTACAGTAGTTCAGTGGGTAAAGGGACTTAATTGATTAGCGCAGGGCCTGAGATTGGCAGGTAGGTGTTTTTAAGATGATATATTTTGCACACCTCAAAGAAGGAGCAGGAATGAATGTAAGAAAAAATACATGGATTGGAACTCTGAATACTTTGTTTATTTATGTACAGCCTTTCATGAATACCTCAACAGGCACTTTACATAAAAAGTAATTACAGCAATCACTCAACGGAGTATTCAGGAAATAGAAATGTCTTCAGATACAACTCAAATGCGAGCAACTCCAAAAACATGATCTGTCTTGGAAAGGGGTAACAAACATAGGATTGTCTAAGTGTATGCCCACAGACTTGGATGCGTTTAGTAAAAATAGCAGAGCTAGAAAGAACTTCAGAGGTTAATTGATCCAACCCTTCATTTTATAGATGAAGAAATTAAGGCTAAGAATGATTAAGTGACTGGCCTATGCTTATCCATTAAGTAGCAAAGCGGGGATTTGAACTCCCATCCCCTGGATCCAAGTACCACACTCTTCCTCCTGCATTGTTCTGACATTTCTGATTTCAGTCAGCCTAAACATCAACTCTCCTTACCGTATCTGGAAATTATGATCACTTGGAATAACACTCTTTCACTCTCTGTCAAAATTAAATTACAAGTTTATTTGGACTTTAATTATTGCAAAAAAAAGTCTGATTTTTTCTGCCTTCTCTTTGCTGTCAGTGCTACATTTACAGATGTTTCATCCTTTACCTTGGGATTAGAGGAGTAAACATAGAAAGATATAAGCTTTCATACCTAACACTTCATAAATTCGTGATTCCACGCAAGTCTTTACACAGACACTGAAAACATAGTAACCTTTAGGGCAAAGCAGCAAATAACTTTATTTTTCTCCAATGTCAAGACAATCCAACTGACCAACTTTCAGAGTAATGATATAATGGAAAGGTATGAAGACTCTCCATAGATTCTTGGATCAAAAAGAATCAAAAAGGTGAGGACCCCAACATATAACACTTCTAACAGAAAGAAGTATCCCCAGAAATAAATTCAGGTGCAGCACCAAGGAAAGTGAGAGACCTGGAAAATGACAAGTCACTGTATAAAGTCACCAGTTAATAATAGCAAATACCCACAAAAATACCTTTGTCGTTGTGAAGACATTTTTCAGTCGTTTCTGACTCTTCATGACCCCATTTGGAGTTTTCTTGGCAAAGATACTGGAATGGTATGCCATTTCTTTTTCCAGCTCATTTAACAGGTGAAGAAACTGAGGCAAACAGGGTTAAGTGACTTGCCAAGGGTCACACAGCCAATAAGTCTCTTGAGGCCAGATTTGAAGGAAGATGAGTGCCAGGCCTACCACTCTATCCACTGAACCACTTAACTGCCCACAAACCTTAGGGAGCTTTAAGCTATTCCTCAATAGTGGCCACCTTTAATTTTCTGTAGTAATATTAGAAAAGATGCTAGTAATGATCCTCTCAACCTCTATGTTAACAGGTAAATGCTCCTCTTTATATGATGTAGTTTGATTATATTATTTGTTTTCTGTATTTACTTACACTGAAAAATAGGGATCACCTGAATTCCTATTTTTCATTATCTGCTTTTATTATGTCCTTTGTAAATACCTTTTGCTAGAGGGAATACTTAATGTCTGCTACAGTCTGAGGATGGGGGAATGGGTTCCAGTCCCAGTTTGTCTTTATTTCCATTTATTTGTCCCTTCATTAAGCCATCCTCTATTTAGTTCTCTTAGGATTTATAATACTGAAATAGGCATGCCAATGTGAAAGTATATGACAGAAAAAGTCATCTGGCATGGTTAGGGAAATATGCTGAAGTACTGTTCCCCATAGAGATTGTTTATTTAATATTACTTGATAATTTAACATAGAATATTTAATACTGAATATTTAATCCATTTTAATTAATATTTAATCTGAATATTTCGTAAGAGGGCAGTATGATATAGGGGAACGGGCACTGAATCAGTATGACTGGTTTTAAGAACCAATTCTCCAGCTTCCTAGCTGTGTCCTTGGGTTTATTATCATCCAACCTCTCTGAATCTAGGTAAAATGGGAATAATAATACCTGTGATACCTATCTACCACAAGGTGGTGGTCAGAAGGTAATAGGTGTGACATACTTTGAAAGAGTAAAATAATATTTGAATGTCAGTATTAATATTTGGCTTTTAGAGATATGGCAGTAAGATAAACCTGAGTCCAAGATCCTATAGATTTGTGAGATAGTAGAAATGCTACCTGACTAAAAGTCAGGCAGGAGTCCTGAGTTCTTGTTGCACCTTTACCGCTAGCAAGTTGTATGCAATTGGCAAGTAAAAGGTTGGGTGGTGCAGGACATTTGGATTTGGAGTGGGTTCAAATCCTGACCTGCCACTTACTACTTGAATGACTTTGGGCAAGTCACTTCATTCCTATGGGCCTTTGTTTCCCAACCTGAAAAAAATGGAGTTTCATTAGATGTCCTCTACGATTCCTTTAAGCTCTAAACTGATGAACCTAAATCATCTCCAGGATTTTAGTTTCTTCATTTATAAAATGGAAGGTGGGGAGTGGGAGAGGACAAACTATATCTGCCTTTCGTAATTTGGGGGGAGATTATTGATGGGTTTTAGGGAGCTTGTGAACTTGAATGGGAAAAAAGTACATGCTTAACTTTCACCAAATTTGTTTTGTTCTTTGTAAGCTTATGTATTTTGTTTTATACATTTAAAACATTATCCTGAGAATAGGCTTCCCCAAATTCCTGAAGGGGTCCATGACGCAAAAAGACTAAGAATTTCTGGAATAAATGATCTCTAAGGATCCTCAAAACCCTGAGGTTCAATGATTCTAAACATAGCAGTTTTACATGTGAAATGAGGACCTAGTTTAAATGTTATTCACAAGTGCTAATAGACTGGATTCTCATTCTGTGCAATTCTCACTATGGATTTCTGGATGCATATCTGGCCCTGATGAAATCTGATGTGTTGTGTCTGAACTCCAACCAAATAAAAAAAAGTTGTTTTCTTGTGAAAGAGTTAAGGGAAATATATAAATGTATATGGGGACAGGCTGGGCAATAGGTGCTCAGTTCAATACTTGCTCAGTGGGATTGAATTTGCAATCATATGTATTATAGGTGTTATCTCAATTGAGATAAGGCTATTGAAAAGAGATTTATTCAGTAATAATTTACTTTTATTTAAAGCCTTTTATCCTCAGGCTTCTCACAGTCCCTTAAAGAACCTAAAATATAGCTATGCCAGGTAGCTATACGCCCTACTAGGGTAGGGAGGCTGGGACTTTTCCTGGAACATCAACTTTTAAAGAGGGTTAAAAATACTCAAAGTCCTTCAGAAGGCAGAGACAGCAAGCCTTATAACAGCTAATCAGCAAGAATGTTTAGTTGGAAAGTAAAGCTACACTTCCTTGTCCCTGCACAGCCCTTGTCTCTTTTCCTCAATTGAATTTACTTTAAAAAGTTTATTTCAGGGCACATTTCCTGCCCCTTGCCCCAGGTGCAAAAATTGCTAGTTAAGAGTCTGGATGGAACACATCAGCCTTAGGTTTGATTCTTATGGTCTTTGTGGCTATTGTCGCCCCAATTCTGGTTTCAGCCTAGCTTTTAGTGGAGAGACACCCACCACAGCAAAACCAGTGCTAAAGTTGGCAATAATAGACCTACTAGTCAGCAGTCTTGGTCTAAGAATTTGGACTTGAATAAGTGAAACATTCAGTTGCACTGTCCACTGTTGTTTAGAATTTATCCCAGATCCTCTCCCTGATTCTACAAGGCCACCTCAAATGCCACTTCCTCCAGAAAGCCTCTCCTGATTTATCACCCCCCCCCCGCCCAGGTCCAACTTAGCTCCAAACTGGCATAGTAGTACTTCATACCTCTGAAAGGATCAATAATTTAGAGCTGGGTGACCTTAGAAGTCACCTAATATTTCCTTATTGAAGAAGCTAGAAAAATCATACCTTAAGTGAGGCCACGTAGGTGGTGAGTAGCAGAGCTGGGATTTGAACCCACAACCTCTGATTTCACAGGCAGTGCTTTTCCCACTGATCCATGCTGCTTCTCTTATTATATTTTCACATTATACCTTGTATTATGGTAATTTGCAAACATACTTTTATCCCTTGAGGTAGAGCATCAACTCTCTGGAGACAGAGACTGGATCTTAATCTGCTTTGCAGCCTTTCATGTCCTTAGCCTTTAAGAGATACTTGTTGAATTGTAATGAATTTAGTTAAGTACCCTCCATATGCAGGTTAGTATGCTGGCTATAACAAAGGTTTTACAGAGAAATAAATAATAGCTAACATTGATATAGCACTTACTACTTAGAAAATACATCCTGATGATTATCTCATTTGATCCTTACAACTACCCTGGGAGGGAGGTGCTATTATTATACCTGTTTTACAAATGAGGAAACTGAGGCAAATAGAAGTTAAGTGACTTGCCCAGAGTCACATAGCTAGTAAGTACTCTGAGGCTGGATTTGAAATCAGGTCTTCCTGACTCCATGCCTGACACTTTATCCACTGTACCACCTCTCCATAACTCTGTATATTTTAATTCAAAAGAATTTCCCTGCAAATACTTCAGTCCTTTCAATTGCATATCTCTACTGTTCCCAACACCCCTCAAATACTATTCTTTGTGGCTTTTATAATGATCTTCTGGACATTATTTCTATCAGACATTCTAGACAAGCAGCTTCTCACAGAATCTCAATTCTAATTTTTTTTCCCCCAAGACCAAGTACTCCTAGATGTCTGAAATGTATTGCAACACAGTGGCTATAATATTCCCACATTTGTTTCTTTTTCATGGTAATACCATCAGGGATTTCCAACCCTTTTAACATTTATGGATCCCCTAAAAATCTCAGACATAGCTTAGCTGAAAAGTATGTGCTCCTACTGCCTTGTAGAAGTCATTCTGGTTAAGTCAGAAACTTTTAAGATCAAGATTATAAGGTTTAAGCTAGAAGGAACACTGGGGAAATTCTAGTCCAGAGATTCTTAAAACATGATCTAGGAACCACTGGAGGTCCCTGCGATGTTTTTAGATGCAGTAGATTACCAATCCTGGATCTAGCAAGACTCATCTTCCTGAGTTCAAATCTGGCCTCAGACACTTACTACCTGTGTGACCCTGGGCAAGTCACTTAATCCTGTTTGCCTCAGTTTCCTCATTTGTAAAATAAGCTGGAGAAGGAAATGGCAAACTACTCCAGTATCTTTACCAAGAAAATCCAAAATGGGATCACAGAGAGTTGGAGACAACTGGAACCATTGAATAACATAAACAAAAGCTTGTTAAAAAGGAAGGGAAAGTATTCACAATGATTTTTAAAATCATAAAGGAATCCTGAGACCAAAAAAATTTGAGAACTGCTGATCTAGTCTAAACCCTTTATTTTTTCTAGAGTAGGTGACTGAAATAAGAGATATTTAAATGATTCACCCTCACTGACTTGACTCAGAAGTGGAAGAACCCAGGTTCTCAGACCCCAGAGATATGCACAGAGATGTGAATTTTTGCCTACATTTAAAAATTTGGAACAAAGTTGCAGAGACCCCTTCCTAATCCTTGACTCCATGCAGTCTCATAATAGGGAGCCCCTTCACAGATCTTCCTTAGGAGGCCAAAGGATGCTTTCATTTACATTTCATGAATCAGGAAACTTGGACACAGAAAAAGAGTGAGTTTTTGATAGGTAGCCAGCTAAGAAAAGGAGCTAGTAGGGTAGACAGGAGATTGGTGGCAATTGACTTAGTGTCCAATTTTGCAGAGTCTTCTCTATGTGGTAGAGACATGGGAAAATGTAAGAACCACAAAAATATAAGCAAGTTTCTTGAAAATATTTTTCCCTAGGCCAGCAGAAACAGCTTTTACATTCGTCGATGCAACAACCTTTTACTGAATATAGGCTGTGTTGGAATCACCATACTAAGAGCTTTTCTCTATATTTCCATACTGGGTGGGCATAAATCATATAACAATAGGCAATTGGAACTGGGATATGCTGTTGAGATAATTTTCCTTCAATTTGTAGATGCAAAAAAAAAGAAAAGCTGAGACATGATGAAGTAAAGAGATTTGCCCATACAAATAACTAGGTGTAATGTTAAGGGAATTTGAAGATCTTTCTTTCCTACCCATTACTAGGCACATAGAGCCCTGGTCCAGAGCTAATCAGGCTCTGGGCTACAGGGAGTTTCCAATTAAGTGCTGGGGCACAAGGATTTTCAAGCTCCTCGGCACTCAGTTATTCAGTACCAAGTCTTTGTTATATATACTGGGAGGTTGGCATTTTGCTTTAGGGCTTCTCTAATGAGAAGGATCTCTTGATTTCCTGGTCTAGACTCTCAGTAGCATAAGTTCAGAGCCCTCTGACTGCTTAGATGTCTGTGTTCCCTTGATCTAGTGATGTATGTAAAGTATATAGCAATATTGCTTCACTTAGACAACTAGAGTTCATTCTGTCGATCTTTGTGCTAATTTCTCTACTTATATTTTCTCTGTTTGTATTTTCTCCAAGTTCAGGGTGCTGACCTTTCCCCTGAACTAATGAGTATAATTAAAATTAGGATTGTTAACCCCTTTTTAAGTAGTCTTTCCTTTAAAAGCAGATCAAAGTGCTACCAAGTCACCCTGGGTATGCTGGGGTGCTTGCTAATACACCAAGCCAAGGACTAGAATTCAGGACCCAGACACTCAATGCCAAGTCAATGTCCTTTCCTCTTGGAATTTTAAAATTGAGTAGTTGATTAATTGTTAAACCAGAGGAATCCTTAGGGTGTCTTCTAAACCAAAGGGACCAAATAACACAGGTTGGAAAATAGTATTATTATTGATTGAAAGCTGGTCCCGAAAGTTTAAAAGTCTTTGTTGTTGCTGCTGTGGATGTCTGTGTACACCTATGTATGCACACACAAGCATATATACTTTATATGTATATACATAAATGTGTGCATACATAAGCATACAGTGTATTGTATATATGTATATATTGTGTCTGTGTGTATATATGTGCATGCATATACATATACGTATGTTATATATGACCATATGTTATATATGATTCAATAGGAGATGGATAATTACATAGTTCTTGGACTTGGCTTTTGTGGTGATGTTTATTTTCATAGCAGTTGCAAAGAATGGTGGGTCCTCAAAGAGATAAGAAATCAGGTCCATGTGTCTCTTTGGGGTTTCTGTGGCAGAGCTCCCTACCATGGTACAGGATCTCAAATTGAAAATTAAACAGGGAGCTAAATAGCTTCCCATGGAGAGTAGTGTTAAGTGACAAGAAGGCAGAGTTTAAAAAATAGAAGTAAACGTGAAAGCATTAGCTCACTAGAAATAGCCCTGTTCAGTATTCCACAATTTAGTCGGGAGATTCTCCCAAGGAGAAAAAGCTCTTTCTAGCCAAGGCTCTGAGAAACAGACAGATGATTGCTGAAGTAAACAAGCAAGAAAAGTTGTATTTTTCTATCTAGGAAGCTTTATTTCCCTTGTTTAGTGACTGGTCATGTTTGAGCTTTTTTTTTTTCCCTTTCTTTTTGGGCAATCAGGGTTAAGTGACTTGCCCAGGGTCACACAGTTAGTAAGTGTCTTATTGGAGGCTGGATTTGAACTCAGGTCCTCTTGACTTCAGGGTCAGTGCTCTATGAGTTTTTGTTTTTCTAAAAGAGCTTTAAAAAATCCTATAGAATTCTAACTAAAAGAATAAAGTCAGAGCCCACTCACTTACTCATCTTATTCCCAAAAGAAAAGATAGCACTCTACTTAAAGCAGGAAGATGAAAATAGAAAGAAGATCCACCACTATAATACCAGCAAAGACAAACTTTTGAAGCAACCACTGCCAAATGAAGCAATGCTGAATAGCAGACATGTGAGACCAGAAGGGAGCAATGTCTGTAAAAGACCATAGACCACATAAGACTAAAAGGGAGGACATCTGGCAGAAATGGTGCAGTGGTATCACCAGACAACGTCTATGCTGACCAGTAAAGAGAAACACATTGGTAGGGGCTCGTGAGGTCTTGTTTTATGTGGATGTAGATCCATTGAGCACCTTGAACTTAGGATAGACTTTTTTGAGGGACCTATTTTTGAATTTTGATGTTATCCTATGTGTTAACATTGGTAACAACTCACATTTCAGTGACTTGTTAGGGTTTGCAAAATTCTCTCCTAGCAAAATTCTCGGAAACTTTTTGAGACAGGCAAACTGATAAAGTCTGAGAAATATCCTTCTCTTTTCAGTAATGACATGAGCAATCAAATCAGCCCCCAGAATCTAAACTTTTTCATACAGCTAAAACGTAAACAATGAAAACAACTTTCCCTTGGCTGGTGAAGAAAGAGCAGGACTTTTCACAAAGTTCTGAGTCTGACGTTGATTTTTATAAGCCTACTTGGATGTGAGGTTGCTTTCCTATTAGGACAATTTGCAACCGAAGGATTATGCATAGCTGGCTGCAACAGATGTGTGTCTCTGCCATAAAATGCATAAAGCATGGTTTGGGTATATAGCATACCTGGCCTCCATTCTGAACACACTCAAGATGTATACTTTTGTGTGATGGAATACTATTGTGCTATAAGAAATGAGGAGCAGACAGACTTCATAATAACCTGGAGAGACCTATATAAACTGATGCTGAGTGAGGAGAACAGAACCAGGAGAACTTTGTACACAATTACAGACACATGGTATCTGTGATGACCGACTTTGATGGAGTAGGCTCCTCATAGCAATGCAAGGTTATAAGGCAACTCCAAAAGGCTTGGAAAGTGTGGTCACACAGGGTAACACAGTAAGTGTCTGAGGCTGGTCTTCCTGCCTCCAGGCCCAGCATTCTATGTACTGTGCCACCTCTCTGCCCCTACTTGTCACAATATACTAAAGCCTCTACTAGAACAGGCAGGTGGGTGCTTTGTGAGATAGCCTGAGCCAATGGTGGACAGCCCTTAACCTGACAAGATCTGCTGCCTCCCAATCTAACTGAGATTCTATATTTCAAAGGAGTGCACTCTGGACTTCTTATGCAATGCCCCAGAAGCCTCTATATCCTGGAAAGCTCATTCCAGCCCTGAAATTTACACATTCAGTTTCTCCCTCTGATTTGATGGCTCCTCTATCCATTAAAGGAGGGGATCCAACCAAGCCATGACTTCATTTCTCTCCAGGCTGTACTATGGACTTTCTCTGCCATGCTCCATCCCTAGGCAGGATACCTTTGGGTCCCATATGCTTTTTGGTTTCCTTTTTTATATTGTCTTCTATTAGAATGCAAGCTCCTTGAAGGAAGGGACTGTTTCTTTTTGGTTGTAATTTATATTTTCAGCATCAGCACAGTGTCCAGAATACAGTAAACACTTGATAAATGCATGTTGACTGAATATTGACTTTGAAAAGGTTAGAAGTACCTGATATTACAAAGTTGTTTTCTCTTTGTTTGTATGTCTTAGATGAATCTTGTATCAAGTCATTATAACAGTATTGACCATATTGTCAAGGACATTAAATAATAGCTCATGGGATCAATTACCCTAACAATAAAAATTGCCTAGCATTTGGCTAATGTATAGAATAAATAGCAGATCATAACAGTTCCCTGGTTTTGTAAATTGTTCAAATTGAGGAATAAGTGGTCTACCTCACGACTAATCTTCAAATTTGTATGTCCTTGACCCTGCCTTCTTCCTCCTTGACATCCTTGTAGATACTCTCTTTTAGCTTAGCTTTAGCCACACCAGAATTCCTCCGTTATTCTACCTGTCTTAATTGTTATTTCCCTGTCTCTTTCATTGGTCCCTTATGTAGGTGATCCTCAGTGGTCTTTCCTGTACCCTCTTTTCTTTCCATATCTTTTCTTTGGTAAATTCCTTTATTCTTCCCCATCTGTCATCCACCTATCACACATCATTGGCAATGTAACTTTTATTATCCATAGATCTAGTAATGTTTCTTCTCTTTTCAAAAATTTTCAGTGGCTGCCAATTGTCTGCAGAAAACTCAAACATCTTTTCCTGGCAGAGACCCTCCATAGTTTGGTATTGGCCTAATTTTCCACCCTTTTCTCATATTACTTTTTTTCCATGCACCCTATGCTCAAGCTAAACTTGAGTACTCAGTGCACCCACAATATACTTAACTCTGCCAACCTCCATGCATTTCCTTGTACTCTTCCCTATGTCTAGAATGCCATTTATTTCCACCCTCTTCCTTTCAGCTGTTGAACTCTGGGCTATCCTTCAAAACCCAACTTAAATGCTACCTACTCCAGGAAGTCTTTTCTGCTCCTTCCTGTCAATAATGGCCTTCCCCCCAAGAGATCACCTAACACTTTATCTTTCAACTTTCTGATGAACTCATCTTAATAGTAACTCGTGTTTCTATAGTAGCTAAAGAAATATAAAGCACTTTGGTCACAACAAGACTCTGAGGTAGGTGTAATAGGTATCATTAACACTACCATTTTACAGATGGAAGAAATGGGCATCAGAGAGAGGAAATGGTCTACCTTATAGTGGTCCACCTATCGTTGTGCTAGGTGACAGAAGCAGGAAGACGAGTTCAAATCATACCTTAGATACTTACTAGCTGTGTGGTTCTGGGCAAGACATTTAGCTTCTATGCACCTCAGTTTCCTTATCACTAAAATGGATGTATTAATAGCCCCTAACTCCCAGAGCTGCTGTGAGAATAAAATAAGATAATATTTATAAAGTGCTTTGCAAACTTTAAACTACTATATAAATGTTCAACTAGCAAATATTAGTACCAGGATTTAAATTAATACTTCTTTAATACAAGGCTAGCTTTCTTTTCACTATATCATGTTGTCTCACTACACACACACGTATCTATGTATACACACATATAAATATACAGACATATATACTATATATACAAACATCACATATATAATATAGCTATAGATATAGGTAGTCATTGTATATTTTGAGTACCTGTGTTCATGTCTTATCTCCTACTAAAATGACCATTCTATGAGGATATGACTGTGGATTAGTTAAAATTTGCCCAAGTTCCTAGCATAGCATCACCAGAGGTGTTAAACATGTATTGGGGCCCAAAGTACTCAAAATACTGAGGGAATCAGATTAAAATATAATTGGGAAATATTTAACTGAATAAATAAAAACAGAATAGGACGTAATAGTATCCTGTAGTTCTGTTAATAGTAAATTAATTAACTCTTAATATTATAATTATTATTTTATTATATAATTATTAATATTAATAGTTAGTAAGTGGTTTTCTAAGTTAATATGTGGCCTATAGGGATCCTTATGTGCAATGGCCCTGTTTCTATTTAAGTTTGAATCCTGCTTCAGACTCTTGCTAGGTATGTAACCTTGGACAAGTCACTTAAACTCTCTTAGCTTCAATTTTTCCGTCTATAAAAATGGGAATAAAGCACCTATTTCACAGTTTTGTAGTGAGATTACATGTACAACACCATATAATAATAATATTTAGCATATATATCACTTTAAAGTTTGCAAAGTGCTTTATAAATATTATCTCATTTTTCTTCACAACCCTGGGAGATAGGTGCTATTATTATCTTCATTTTATAGTTGAGGAAATTGCAGCAGAGGTTAAATGTCTTGCCCACGTTCACACAACTAGGAAGTATTTGAAGCTGAATTTGACCTCAGATTTTCTTGACTCTAAGAGCAATGCCTTATTCACTATGCCACCCAGCTGCCTATACAAATGCTAGTTATTTTTATTATGATTAAATGCATGGCCTTGGGTGGGTTATTTATTGGTTTCCTCAACAACAAAATGGGGGGGGGGTTGCGTAAGGTTTCATGACTTCTGAAGTTGCCTTCAGTTCTGGACCTGGGATCCTATTTATCTGAATAATAGTATTCAGCTAAGGCTGACAGAGTTTGCATTCCAATTAAAGAAAGAATCACATAGTCAAGTCTTTCGTCTATAAAATGGCCATTCACATGAATCCCAAAATAGTAGAAAAAATGTGAATTCTAAGGAGGGGGGTGAAGTTGTTTTATTATTTTCAGTGCTGCATTTGTAAAAGTTGCATGAAAGAATGACTATTTGGCCTGAATATTACAACACCAAATATATAATTTCATTCTCCTGTAGGGGAAACCAGGTGGCAACTTATAGATGCAGCTCTCAGAAAAGTATTTGCCCCTTCATCACTGCAACACTGGCTAGGTGGTTTAGGTGAGAGACAGGTCAGCACACATTTTATTTGAAACTATACTTGTAGAGGGGCTGTGTGGTTCAGTGAATAGAGTACCAGCACCGGCCATGGAGTCAGGAGGACCTGAGTTCAAATTCCACCTCAGACACTTAACACTTACTAGCTGTGTGACCTTGGGCAAGTCACAACCCCAGTTGCCCTGCCTTCCCCCCTCCAAAAAGAAACAAAAAAGAAACTATACTTGCTACTCAGTTGTTAACAGAAATTTTCAGCTAAAGTATATTGCTTACAAATTATTGGCAGATTAAAAGGCATATATCAAGGTATTTCAGAAATGTCTTGAAAAAACACCCACAATAGGTTGACATTATGAAAACCTTACAACTTCCTCCAAAAAACTATATCGACCTATTTTAAAAGAATTAAGATGTGTCCTCAACAGATTATATAGCTTGCTTACTTAGCACAATAATGCATTTGTAGAATGTTAGGCTGGGAAGAACTTTAAGAGTCTTCTCTTCTGGTCTCCCCATTTTATAGACGAAAGGTCAGAGAGGCTATGGTCATACAATATCAAAACTAAGATTTCAACTTTTCAGTTCAGCACCATTTTCACCACACTCTACTCTTGGTTGCATTAGAAAATGGTTCTAATTGTGTGGGCCCTCTCAAGAATGGGGGTGGAATAAAGCAAGCACTAGAATGCTTCTTTCTCTTCCCCATTTCTTTCACCACTCGTCATTTTGGGTTTTGGAGGGAAGAAGGAATGAAGAAAGAATAAGATAGAGAAAATGAGGAGCAGGGTCAGGAGCATGGTGGAAGAATTATTCCCAGAGTACCTTCCTCTCACCCAGATACTGAAGCACCCTATCTCAGAATCATAGAACTGGAACTGAAGTAGACCTTAGACATTGTTCAGTCCAAATTCCTTCAATTTACAGAGGAAGAAACTGAAGCCTAAAAGAGGGAGGAGGAAATGGGGTTAAGTGACTTGACAATGAAGGTCACATAGGTGGTAAAAAGTAGGCTCAGACTATGAATTCAAGGTCCTTTGATTTTAAGTCCTTCATATTTTCCACTATTTAGAGTATCACATGGACTATTTGTGCCTGACGTATGGTAAACCATTCTGAGCTCATATTTCTCTGATCAGCCACTGTCAGACACATTGAAACTTGACTTTAGCATAGTGATGTCATTTTGGTCCTCTCTGAGAACAAAGGACAAAAACCAACCAACCATGGGGGCAGCTAGGTGGAGCAGTGAATAGATCACTGGCCCTGGAGTCAGAAGGACCTGAGTTCAAATCCGGCCTCAGACACTTAACACAAAAACTAGCCGTGTGACCTTGGGCAAGTCACTTAACCCCAATTGCCCTGCCCTCCCCCTCTCAAAAAAAAAGCAAAAAAAAATTTTTTTAATCTAAAATCAGTACTGGTCACTGCTGCATATCAGCATTCTGAACTCTTCAATGTTGTTTGGGGCGGCCAGGTAGCACAGTGAATAAGAGCACCGGCTCCAGTGTTGGGACAACCTGGGGATCGAATCCGGGCTCAGACACTTACCATCCACCCAGAAACACCTGGCCATGTAACCTTGAGCAAGTTACTTAACCCCAATTGCTTAGGGGCGGCCAGGTGGCTCAGTGAGTAAGAGCTCTGGCCCCAGTGTTGGGATGACCTGGGGATCAAATCCAGGCTCTGATACTTAGCACCACACCTAGAAATAACTGGCTGTGTAACCTTAAGCAAGTTACTTAACCCCGATTGCTTAAAAAAAAAAAAAACAACCAGCCAACCATTTCCCACTATACTTTGCAGCCTGAGGGTATTACAACTTCCATAAGAAGAGTCCCAGTTCTTCTCCTGCTCTCTGGGTCTCTAGAAGAGTCCCAGTTCTTCTCCTGATCTCTGGGTCTCTAGAAGTAGATTAACATAATCAGGAACAGACTACATGATGACACACACACACACACCTACAAATTCCCACACTCACAAACACACCCCTCTAGCCTCCAAGTACATATCCAGAACAGGCTCATCCAAGGACTTATATGAAAATCAGAAGTTAAAATTAATTGATGCAACATTTGCTCTGAAGCATTACATTCCTAATTATACCTTTAAAAAGAGACCAACATCATTCAGGAGATAAATGTAAGTGACAAATTAGGGGGTATAGCCCAAGAATTCCTTTTTCAGATCCTCTGGTTTGAAACATGACCCAAATTCACCCTTTCAGAAGAACATTCCTATGACTTTCTATACACTCTGGTGGTATTGGTCTAACTTATATAGAGATTTCATCATCACACCCCAAAGGAAGCAGAAAAGTGCCTGGTCAGAGCTCCATTCCAAACCCTAACTCAATATGGGTGTGTTCATGATTTATAAACCACCACAGAGGAAAGCTCTGGGCCAAGTTTCAGGTGAAACTTCTTTTTTTCTCCCCGAGGTAATTTCAGTCTCAAGTCAGGCAAAGCTTGGTGGTTTTGGGACTGGTTTCATGTCCATTAAAAGGGAAAGCTAGGGTGTCGACTGACATGACCTCAAATATGGGAAGTCTCCACCCCTAAAGCACACAGAGAGACCTCAGCTATTCAAAGGATTCTCTGTGGTGGCCATCTCTTCATGAACTCTTCATTTGCTTGGTCTCTTAGCTCAGCAGGTCAGACATTCAGATATCATCACACAGAGAACATACAAGAAATCTGGAGGATAAAAGATTCTAAATGTGCAAATATCAAAGAAAGCAAATCAAAGCTGTGGGCCTAAAGGAAGTATGAACTGAGTTCTTCTAGTTGTTTAAGATGAAATTATTTTTGATAGGTTCATTGGTTCCTGGCTTCATTTATACATAACTTATAATTTGTCTCACATGAGATTATAAATAACTGACACATAATATCTCATTTATTTTATATACACAACTATATACACAACCATAACATTTTATTCAATAGATGTGTTTGAAAATTGGCATGAAAAGTTAATATTTTGATTAGGAAGTCTTTCTATCACATATAATTTAGCAATTATGTTCCTATAAAATTTTTTATTCTAAAATTAAATAAAATCAGAACCTAGCTCCATTCTACCTTTTAGGCCCTTTATGGTCTAACCAAATTGGCCCTCTTACAGTTTTCATCTATGTCACTCTATTTTCCATCTTCATGCTTTTACATTGGCTACCTCCCACGACTAGAATGTTTTCCCTCCTTAATTCTACTTCCCTAGTTTTTTCCAAGACCCAGATCAAGCATCATGTAGTTTTTACTGATCTCCTAGAAGAATGATTGCAACTTCAAATAGTAACTAGTACATAAAGATCTCTGTGAGCTGCAGATTGACTTAATTTGTCATGTTATATAACCTATAGTTGACTATATTTTTATTTAGTTTGTTAAACTTTGCTGATTACATTTTAATGTTTCAGTTGTGCTAGATAGTGCTGCAGAAGTCATGGGTGGTTTGATGCTTCTACTCTAGGATGCTAGTGCCCTCTCCCCTCAAATCACTTTGTATCTCTTTTGTATATATCTATAAATGTGTACATATTGTCTCCCTATCCCTTACCTCCCACCCATAGAATGCAAGCAACTTGAGGGCAGGACTTCTTTCATTTTTGTTTTGTATTCTCAGAGCTTAGTCCAGTACCTTGCACATGGTAGGTATTTCATAAGTACATATTGATTAAGAAACTCTGAAAGGAATGTGATAATAATTCTAGCTTTTTCAATGTGCTTTTTTAATATGCCTTACTCATCTACAAAGCAATTCAAATAAACTAGTTAATATTTTAAAAAATCTTATTTGATTCAACTTAGTTTTCTATTCGATCAAGATAGCTAAGTGGATGAGAGAGACAGAGTCAGAAGGATAGAAATAGAGAGAGAAATTTTTAAAAATTTAATGTCTACCAGGTACTGCTAAACCCTACAGATACAAATATAAATAAGCAAGATAATCTTTGCCCTCCAACAGTATATTCTAACGGGAGAAGATTTCACAGAAAAGGAAGCTATCAGTGGGTAAAGGTAGGAGACGAGGATAATGGCTTGAGTATGGACAACCTGATGTAAGGATAGTAAGGAAGTAGCACCTCAGAAAGGTGGCTCCCAGGAAGATAAGGTGAAAGGTCACTAGGGGTGCAGTCCACTCTTTTTTTTTTTTTAAGCAATCAGGGTTAAGTAACTTGCTTAAGGTTACACGGCCAGTTATTTCTGGGTGTGGTGCTGAGTGTCTGAGCCCGGGATTCGATCTCCAGGTCATCCCGACACTGGAGCCGGTGCTCTTACTCGCTGTGCTACCTGGCCACCCCTGGAGTCCACTCTTGTGGTGAGGAAGAGATGAGGCCTGAGTGTGAGTGAGAGTGAGAGTGAGAGATCATACATTTCTGAGTATACATCACATTGTAAGGAGATGGTCAAAAAGTGATATTTGAGAGGTAATACTTATGTTTTTGCTTTCTAAACCAGAGGTAACACTAATAAGAATTTAAGGATAGGAGATTTTTTAGGTAGAAGAGATTTTTTGTTTTGTTTTATTTATGTTGTTTTTAATGCAACTCTCTACTCCTTTTAGTGTTGCCAGACTGTGTCTTTTATGACTCATGGCTGGACACAACGCTGAATATTCTCACTTCAATCTCTGAGAAATGAAGAGAGTATTTGCTACCCAATAACCTCATAAGAATTTGATAAGCACTGACCAAAGGATTTTAGCCATGTAATTAGCCCCAGCCCCTTGCCAGAATAGCATCCTAATCACCCTTTGCAGATAGATTTTTCTTTTATTCAAACCTGGGCTTTCACTGATATAGGGAACTCCTGGTGTGAAAATGTCCTCCACTGATGCAGCTTAGCATCTCCTTTAGTCTAAGAGTCACAGTACTTAAGATGACATACTTATGATCACATAGCTCATCTGTGTTAGATATAGAACTTGAACCCAGCTCCTCCTTACTCCAAAGCTGGCTCTCTATTCACCTGAGAGCACTCTTCCTCTCTTGCAAATGGGCATCCATACAAATTTCAGTCACCAAAGGAAAACATTTTATTAAGTCCCCTAGACAATGATAATAAGACGGTTTTCTATTCATGTAATTATGCAATATAATCAACAGAAAGACTGGGGTAGAGCAATATTTTGTTCCCCACTGCCTTTTACCCTCCCCCTTATTTTCTTCCCTAGAAAGCCTTTTAGGGTGTCTGATTACGTTCCAAAACTCCTGTTAATTTCTATTTTTAAAGCATATTTCATCTTTGTCCCCAAGGCCCTAAGTCTTTATCTTTTGATATCTTTATAGTACAACTTACTTCAATACCCCACTCCCTATCCAATAGCATCTTCTGGCTCCAAGATCTCAGATAAACCCTAGGAGCCTTTTCAGTGGTCTGGGATTTACAAGGCAGGAAGTCAAAGGTCAGTAGCAATGCTAGACATGCTCACTTTCACACACTCACACACACACACACACACACACACACACACACACACACACACATCTATCAAGTTAACTTCAGAATCCCACCCCCACCCCCAGCTCCCCAGTCTTCCTCCCATCTCTCATTACTGGTTATCTAGAGGGTAGATAAGGACAAAGGCCTTTCTTTTCCTCTCTTGGGCATTTGACATTTCCTGACCTCCTTCCCACCCTCCCCTTCCCCACAGCAGTCTGGCCCACCCCACCACAGACAAACACTCTTCTCGGGGGGAGTTCCGGGGCTTGCATTGTGTGGGCCCGGGGGAAGGTGCTCATTAGTTGCAGCTGCAGGGACCTGGTGCCTGCCTGAGTCAGAGAAACTGTGGCCACCAGCGGCCTGGGGACCAGTCAGCAAGGAAACAGCAGGGAGACAGCTCTGGTGGCTCAATCTGGCTGTTAATGAGCTTGCTGGTGGCGCTGCCTCCTCATCAGGCCCGTTTGTTTTTACAGGCTGCCCTTTGTTGACTCTAGCCTTGTTTTCGTTGCCTTGCAGTGCAGATATTCTCAGGCGTTCAAGTTTTGCCTTGCTCTGCCGGGCTGTCTTCTTTTCATCGGTGACCGTGTGGGAGCTAAATTTAAACTTGATTAACAACATTTAGCCCAGAAAGGGTCAGGATGCTATTTTCATGTTAAATGGTCTGCTCCTTGCTCTGCTTTTGGCTTCTTTTTTTTTTTGCATGTGTGTTTTCTTTCTTTTTTTTTTCTTTTTAAGACACAACAGAACACTCACAGTGAGAAACCTCTTGCTTTTGTTGCCAT
>NW_027187391.1:22893678-22904656 GCF_028583685.1 Petaurus breviceps papuanus
ATAATCCGCATCTTTAGACTCCTCCTGGAACATAGAATTAAGGGATTCAGTTGGGAGAACAAAGTTTGAATCATGGTTCTGCCATTAATTCACTATGTAACCTTTGGCAAATTCCACCAGTCCTCTGAGCCTCAGTTTCCTCATCTATTAAATGAGAGTTGGATTAGAATCATTAGACTATCTCTAAGGTCCTTTATAGCACTAATAGTCTATGACCTCAGACAACCTTTTTGAGTTTCCTGATCTTTTCTGCCATTTCTTTTTAATAAAGAAAATCAAAGAGTGATTATCAATAGTGAGCTTCACCAGCTAGCTATGTTCCAGGATAACACTGTACTGGATGTTTTAAGTTCCAGAAAATTTCAGTCTCCCCAATGAAATGCAAAGTACTATGTTAGGCTCTGGCAACAGACAGGCAAAATGAAGTGGTTCTTATCCTCAGAGGACTTACATTCTGCTTGAGGGAAATAGAATGTATACAGAGAAGTTAATAATATAACATGGTATATACACATGTATGTTTATACACACATGCATGTATATATACATATTCACATATGTGGGGCAATTACATGGCACAGTAGAAAGAGCACTGACCTAGAGTTAGGAAGACTGAGCTCAAATCCAGTCTCAGAAGCTAGCTGTGTGACCCTGGGAAAGTCACTTAACCTTTGAGTGCCCCAGTTTCCTCACCTGCAAATGGAGATAATAAAAACAGCTACCTTTCAGGGCTGTTGTAAGGATTAAATAAGATAATAATTATATAGCTCTTAGTACAGTGTCTGGCACATAGTAAGCCCTATATAATGTGTGTGTGTGTGTGCCAGGCCAGGAGTCAAGAAGACTCATCTTCCTAAGTTCAAATCTGGCCTCAGACATTTACTAGCTGTGTGACCCTGTGTACCCTAGTTTCCTCATCTGCTGGAGAAGGAAATGGCAAACTACTTCAGTATCTTTGCTAAGAAAACCCCAAAAGGGGACAAGTCTGAGTTGGACAAGCCTGAAAAATAACTAAACAGCAACAATAAAGTGTGTGTGTAAGTGTGTGTGTGTGTGTGTGTGTGTGTGTGTGTGTAAAATATAAAGTAATTCCTTCTGATGTGAATAGCACCATAAAGTGGGGAAGGAAATAAACATTTATTAAACATCTACTATGTGCCAGGTACTTTACAAACATTATTTTATTTGATCCTCACGACAACCCTGGGTGGCAGGAGCTATTATTATCTCCATTTTACAGTTAAGGAAACTGAGGCAGACAGCAATTAAGTAACTTGTCCAGGGTCACACAACTCATAAGTGTTTGATGCTAGATTTGAACTCTATTCTTTCTAACTCCAAGTCCATTGCTCTATTCACTGTACCCCATCTGATTTTAGGAGAGATTGGGAAAGAGTTAAACCTCTGCAGTTTATGGGGTCTTCTTATCCCAGTATGCTTATAATTGTAACAGATTATTTCTGCTCTGTATCCTGGGTTTACCCACTTTTCCCCAACACTCCCACTTTGCCATTTTCTGGAAACTTCTGAAAAGATAATATCTTTTCTTATTTGATTCAGCTCAGATAATACCTGGAGTCTCTCTCTGTAAATGATATACAATCTGGGAAGCCAGATAGATATGCTTGATAATAAACCTCTCCTCCAGAGCCTTGACCTCCTCTTTCCATGCCTTAAAGACCTTCACAATCAAAGCTCAGAGATTTCCGCCCCTAGCAGCAGAAATCTATCTATAACCTCTGTCCTAAAGCGGGGATTCTTAGCCCCTGTTGTGTCATGGACTTAGCCCCTGTTGTGTCACGGGTGGAGCCCGTGGAGCCCTTCTCAGGATAACATTTTAAATACATAAAATTAAAGGCATAGGATTATAAGGGAAACTGATTTTTATTAAAATAGTCATCAAACTATTTTTTTTTGGTGGGGGGGAGGTTCACAGACTCCAGGTTTAAAACTTCTGTTCTTAGGCACTACAGAATACCACAACCTCAAAAGAATCCAAATGCCAGGGTGACCCAAAGATTACAAGCTCTAGAGCTTGGAGGTATCCCAGAGGCCATCTAGTCCAGCTCCCTTACTTTACTGATGAAAAAACTAAGGCACAAATAAGTGAAATGATGGACCCAAGGTCAGGATCAAAGGCAGGTTTGAACTTAGATCCTCTGACTCTAGAATCAGTGATTTTTTTTCTACTGTGGTGTAAAAATGGATAATACTTGGCAGTAGACAGAAGAAGTAATGTATAATATCTCATTGTATACCTGAATGACCAAAAAAGAAAAAAAAAAGATTAGGCATGTACCAAGAGTGAGGAAGAATGGAGGGGTATCTGGAATATCATACTAACTTCTATGAAATGAAAAAGAACCAGAGAAAGGTATTTAACATACTACCCATAGCCTCTCTTGGAAGATATAAAAAAAGACATGGACAAGAATCCCGTTTTGTAAAACTCCAATTAATACAGGTCAGAATTGAGACAGACTAGATTTGAATAGGAGGAAGAAATCAAGATCAATCAAACATCCATGCTTTTTGGGTGACAAATATCCTTCCAGCCTCCTTCCTCTTTTATGTCTGTCTAATCTCCAAGCCCTGTCCATGCCAGTTCTGTCCTTAACATTAAAACAAAAAAACCCCACACCAAACAGTCAAGCCAGATGGGAAAGCCACATAATTTCCAGTACCAGCGATGAATCCACAAGATGAGGTTGCCCCTCCTTTTCCTTTCTCTCCTTTCAGCTCTACAACTGGACCCTGTATGTATGTCAGAGAAAGGTCTAAGGATTAGAGCAGATGAAGGGTCAAAGGGGATCAGTAAAGTAGCTACTGTTTAAAATGACATTTATGATCTTTAAATGTATGTGGTTGAGTATGGCATTTACTTTACAATGGTCAGACCCATAAAGCAAAAAGGATAATTCTGGGCTCTGAAGTGTCAGGGATTATGAAGGACTGAAGCTTTAAAAAGTCACTTAATACTTGGGTAGAGGACATATCCCACTGCTTGGGGCTATGCAAAGCCTTGGTCACTGGTGTAAATTCTGTGGACCACATTTCCCAGAAGGCTTATGTGTAAACCTTTAGTGTCCAAATATCTTGACTTTGTAATGTTAATGGAGTTGAAGATCTTCCCCTCCCATTAATAGACCTCACCTGGAGCCCAACAAGAGAAGCTTGATTAGGAGAGGCTTGTTTTTCTGGAAGGCCCATACCTTTTGTTACTTTGTAATTAGTCATTGGGTCACAAGGGCTGTGATGCCCTCTGACCCTGAAGAAGTGTATATATACTCTGAGGTTAGCATTTTGCTTTGAGACTCACTCATTGGAAGAGTATTTGGCCAGATAAGACTCTGGGTAGCTGTTAAGGAGCACCCCCTTCCCCGGCTTTGAAAATTCAGATGTTGGTGCTTCCCTTCTGGTAACTATGTATATATGTAATGGTCTCACAGTTGGATCTGCCTGTTGATCGGTGTTGTATGTACTCTTTGGTCAGACAGTTAGAAGCTGTGCCTGTTGGTTTTTATGCTATTATTTCTGCTTGTAATTTGTATGTATTTTCTCTGAAGTTCAGGGTGCTGACTTTTTCCTCTGATCTAAGTAAATGATATGTATGTTTGATTAAAGTAAGATTGTTGACCCTTTTTGAGTTGCTTTCCTTTAGAAAAGCAGATCAAAGAACCTGTGCTGGCATTATTGGTTTTATACCCCCATAGCAGCTGCAAGTAGCATTGCTGTTAGTTACAACCTTACACTGGTACAGACTGCCAATTAGAAAGAAGGCTCTAGGGCATCACGAGCTTGAAAAGGCTGTGGGAGTCTTGCAAGGGATGATAAGGCATAGAGATTTGGAAGATGGGAAGAAATGAGAGTTGTGTCCGGAGAAGGTTCCCTACCACTGGGTTTTACTAAAAATCACAGGAACTTGAAGCAGGAGATTTCGGTATTAATCTGGTTTGAGGTAAATCAGTCAGTTAGCAATCATTTATTAAGTCCTTATTATGTGCTATATAGAAGGTAACTTATTCTATTTTGATGTGAGCACAGGCAGCACTGAGTCACTTTCACTGGTGTTCAGCTAGTTTCCACTGAAAATATACAGGGACAGCTCCCAGAGAGACCATTTGAGTTTCTTGTAAATATTCTAAAATGAAAAATTGACTGCTCCATAGGCTGTCAATACCTCTTGAAGCTCAAGTCTATAGAAGGTATTTTAATAAAAATCAAGAAGCATACAGTTCTTGCGTTATACAAAAAATTGGTTAGAATAGAAGTGGGATCACCTTACCAAGGTAGAAAATGAATACAAAGAGAAGGGGAAATCATCCTTTGACAATGAAAGAGATGAATGTCTTGAAGATTTATGAAAGCAGATGAAGCAAAGATAAGCATTAATAAAGCCTGGATAGATTCTTGGGAGAAACAAGCCAAAGAAGAGACCAAATTTTGAGACCAAAAAAAAAAAAATGTCCTTTCAGTCACAAATGTGGAAATACTGTTTCTTATAAGGGACTGTTACTGACCTGCACAAATGCATTTGACAAGAATATTATTTACTTAGATTTCTTCTAAGTAAAGAGTTCTTGTTGGAGGATTTATATAAATAAGATTACATTTTTAAAATAAAATAAAAAAAGTTATCAGGGCCAAGCAACTTGTCAGTTATTTTTCAGTTGGTTGCGATAATGTGGTTGACTTACTCAATTGACCTTTACCCTTAAAGAAATGATAAAAAATAGAGGGAAGAAAGGAAAGAGAAGAAAAAGAAAGAAAACATAAGGTAAAGAGAGAAAAGAAACGGAAAGAAGGGAAGAAGGAAGAAAGGAAACTTAGAGGACTCAAATCCAAATATAGAGTTGGATGAAGGTGGATAAAGAAAACATTTCTCCTCAAACACATTCTAGTCTGATGAAGCAATTTGGACACTTAATTATATAATACAAGCACCTACACAAAATTTGTAGAACATTTTTCTAATTCAAATATTCTGTATCTTAATATTGCATATTGAATCACCTGGACTTTATGCCTTCATTTTAACTATGCAGAAACTATGGTTAGGGGCAAAGTGGAAGTTCAAGATATAAAAAGAGGAGTTATGTCATATCCTAAATCTTCCTTGTGTCAGCCATGCATGGGTTCTTAGTTCTGAGCTCTGACATAGATCACTGACACTGGTTGCTGCACTTAGTCCTCCCATCTGACATTTTAGGCAACAGCATCCACTTAGAGCTCGGAGTAGGTCTCAGTCTTTTTATCCTGGAACTTCTGTGAGCCAACAACTGAGCCATCCTCTCATAAATTTGCCTCAGAAAGCCCCACCTTTCAAAAACTGAACTTCCCTTCGGCTTGCACCATGCCATTCAACATGCAACTTTAAGATTGAGAATTCCTGAAGTAGAAGAATGTTTCTGTGCTCTTTTTTGCTGCTTGTAACACAACCAAAACATGGTACTTGTTTCTACTTTACAAGTTGCTTCATACTCATAGACCTTCCACCCTCATGGTAAAATGTTGTGGTCCATAAAGGGATATAAGAGAAAGTAGCAGATGATGCAGCCAAGAATTATAAGCCCTGCCTTGTATTTCTAGGACCAAAATTTGTATTAGCATAATCAGGCAAGAGATTGATTGAAAATCATACAACAGCAGAAAAAAGAGAAATTTATTATATATCACCCTCCCTTTCTGCTGAGTATTCATGAGGAATTTTTGCCTGTCAGAGAATTCTGAGTGTGACTGCTACAGAGAAATGTGTGTCTGGTTCTAGCCAAGTAATCTGGGGTGTGGAAAGAGTGGGTGGAGATGACTGCTTTTGGGAGGGGGTGGCATCTGTAAATGCAGGCAAGACATGTAGCTTGGACAGACCTCACCCTCAGCAGGAAATGTGGTCACTCCAGCCTTGCTGGCCACCCCCCTCACACACACGCACTCTCCTGTTGATTTCTCCCTGTGCAGCTGTGATTGGTTATCCTTATATACTTGGGTATTTGTTTTAAGTGCTACAATGGAAAGAGCTCTGGATTTGAAGTCAGAGAAAGTGGGATTCAAATCCTAGCTCTGCTGCTTAATGCCGATCGGCCAGTGAGAGCCAATAAACATTTACTAAGCATCTACCCTGTGTCAGACACCGTGCTAAGAACTGGTAATGTAAAAAAAAAAAAAAAAAAAAAAAGAGGGGAAAAGAAAATCCCTGCCCTCAAGGAGCTCACAGTCTAATGGGGGAAACAACAAGCTACGAGGTGTGTATAAATAAACTCTACACAGGATAAATAGGAAATAATCAAAAGAGGGACTGCACTAGAATTAAGGGGGGGTGGGAAAGGCTTCTTGTACAAATGGGATTTCAGTTGGGACTTAGAGGAAGCCAGGGAAACAGTAGGTGGAGACGAGAGCATTGCAGGCATGGAGGATAGCCAGAAAAAATGCCCAGAGCTGAGAGATAGAGTGTCTTGTTCATGAAACAACAAAGACTCCAGTGTTACTGGATTGAAGAGTTGGGGTGAGAAATAAGATGTAAGAAGGCAGGATTATGTTTGAGTGTAACTGGGCTGAAAGACCTTTAAAGGCCCTTGCAGCTCAAAAAAAACAACAAACTATGATTTTATTTATGATCCATGAAAAACTAGACTAGAGATAGGCAAGATAGGGCATAATATGGAAGAAGTCACAAGAGATATGTTTTAATGTCATTTTTGATAAATGCAGATGTTTTTAATGCCAGAAAATTCTAGTTACCATAGCATTTAAGAATTTATTTGGTGAGAAATCAATCCAATTCAGTTCAATTCAACAGGCACTTATTAGGCATCTATTATGTGCAAGGCAATGTACTGTAGTGCTAGAGACATAAAGAGACAAAAACAAAACAATCCCCATAAAAAGTCTACATTGTACTGGAGAAAAATAATATGTAAAGATAAAATAATTTGTGGGAAGTGTGAATGATAACTGAAGAGATCAGGAAAAAGTTTATACAGAAGATCAAATATGATCTCAAGCTTGAAGGAAGCTTGATATTCCAAGAAAAAGGTAAGGAAGGAGAACATTCCAGGCAAGGAGAACTTCCTTTGCAGAGACACAAGGGTGGGAATACCATGTACAGAAATAGCATGTAGGCCTGTTTGGCAAGGATGTGGTGGTACATATGAGGAAGAGTAACACAAAGTCAGTTTGGAAAGGCTTTGTGGTGCTTTGCAAGGCCACAGAGAATTTTGCCTAAGATTAATGATTTTTAAAGCCAGTTCCATTGCTGGCTTATCCATATGTTTCTATAGGAAGTGTCTTAAGACAGCTATAACTGAGGGAAATTTAATTGTGGCTCAAATGGCAGTAATCTGAGCTTTTCAGAGCCAAAAATTCTGATTTCCATCCTTTACCATCCCTAGTAAAATCTGGAAGAGTGAGTAGAGAATACAAAAGCTTGGATTACTATGGGCTTATAATAAACATTGTATAGAAATCATTACATCAGATGTTAAGTGGGTTAACTGAGCCAAGTCTGACCAACTGGGCCACAAGTTATTAGAAGATGTTTCGTCAGTACAGAAATAGGCTGAAGTGATAGTCATAGAACAATGGCATCAGCTCTTGGTAAGGAGTTATTAGCAAGTAGATAATTTCTTCCCTCTCTCCTTAAAAGGGTATAACATGTTACTGCAGTTACTGTCTCTGCTTATCACATGTAGAGCTGATTTGGCCTCCTCACTATGGATATGAGGATGATTTATGCATTTTCCTATGACATCCTACTCATAAAGGCTCCTATAATGCATGTACCCTTTCCAATATGGGAGCCAATATTTAAGCCAGACAGTTTGCATATATGGAAATCATTTCTTTAATCTAAAAGGGTTGTCTTTTATCATTCAACATTTAAAAAGTTAGTTAATATACAGCAATAGAAAAAGAGGGATGCATCAACATGAAACAGAAGGGAAATTCATACCCCAAATGCAGGATTTCCCCATTTAATCAGGAGCAGCTGATAAATATGTCTCCCCGATGCTTTGCTATTTGATTCACTTAAGCCAAGTAAATGAACATTTGCAATTTTATTATTCTAGTGGTACCCGCCAGCACCTCCCTAGTCACACTGTCATTCATTATTCTATGCCCTGAGGTTCTGGGTTTTATAATTTGGTTGTAAAGATGTGTTCCAGGCATGCTTATGGAATACAAAAACTCATCCTCCAGTCCTGGATTATTTTTCATATTTTAAAATAATATCAAGTTGGCTCCTGATCAAAACTTGGGAAGAAAACAGAAGTTCCACAGTAATCAAATTATGTATTGGGCTCAATACACCCCTTTCAATTTCTGCTACTCCAGAGTATGATCTGGCCATCACAGCAACTGTGCTGCCAGATGTTGGGAAGCCAGAATCATCCCCCTCTACATATGTATCAAAATGCCTACGGATTATGTGTTTAGGCAGTCAGGAAGTACCAGGGCAGTATTGCCCCAGTAACATGACTTCTTGTTCTCCTCTTTTCTACCCCTAACCTCACCTGTATCTTTCCACTTTAAGCATTGGGTGGTCCTGGCTACCACAGAGGTGAAAACTGAGTCCATTCTTACCTACTCATACCACTCCCCACTCCATTTTCCATTATTCCTGCCTCCTACTTCCTCCCAAGAGAAAAGAATCAAGTCCTAAATGACATATTTTTCAAGTTCCATTTACTCCAAAGGGCTTAATTTTTTTTCCTACATTTTTGTTTTCATTTAATTCTTGGGAAGATTGGTGACAAATATCTGAGTTTTGCAATTAGAAAAACTAAAGTTCAGAGAAATTTGCTTAGGATTTTAATGAAAAAACCATAGGTCTGAACCTAGAAGTATTAATTGTTACCTCTTATCTTGTCCTATCCCTAATGATTCATTATATATCACAAAAATGGATCATAGGACCATAGACCTAGTGTAAGCTCCTACAAATTATTCTAGAGAGCATTGTACCCAGAACTAATCTGTACTGACCAAACACACGTTTTGGCATTGGGTTTCAGTTGGAAACCTACTAAAACTATTGTTCTATATACATTTGAGCCTTTTCTTCCCCTTTGCTGGTCAGTGTGTTACTAGTCCACTGATGTGTAGTGAAATAAAAGCATGCATTGGACAGGATTGAATCCAGAAGACTTCCCATCATTTAGGCACTCTGAGTTTTTTATATTTGTACTTATAAACCTATGTAGATTTGTACATAGTTATCTGCATGTTGTCTCCCCCGTTATATTGTGAGCTTTTTGAAAACAGGTATTGTCTTTTGACTTTCTTTGTATCCCTAGTGCTTAGCACAATGCCTAAGTACAACATAGTATAGGCATTCAATAAATGTTGGGTGACTATACTACTTGTTATGGCACTTTCAGGGCTAAAAGTATGGAAAAAATGTTGGGTATCTGTGTAGAAGAGTGGAAAGAATGATAATGCTGTCATGTACATATTGAAATGTATGTATGTATATATACATATGTGTGTATATGACATCACCAAAAAAATAGCTGTTAACAAGATGAGATTGGGAGTAGTACGGGATTGATCAAAGTGTTGGGCATTTTTACAGATGTGAACTACCTTGATCCTTTCCTCTTCCTATCTAATTTTAATTCATCTGTCTGCATTAATTGTCCAACTGAGTAGGAACTAACACACTGGGCTGCCATTTCACTATATGACCTGATTTGGCAATATGCATTATTCACCTACACTTAGTTTTTCCTATGTAGATTTGCTGAGCCAACAATCTCTTTAGTAATCATGGATGTAAATAAGGAAACTCTGTAGAGTTCTAGGGCTCTATACATCAATACAATGTCATCTTCAGTGAGGCACAAATGTAGAAATTCATCATCAATAGGGAATTCCTCTTCTGTTTAGAATTTACACAGAATACTATCAATAAATCTCAGGAGCATCTTTAGTGAAGCATATATCTGTATTATGCTTCTTTTGATGTTGATCCTCAAAAGATTGTTTGAAAAGTCATCCTTGGGGTTCATCCAACATGGAATCTTGTGTGCTTTCATGTGAGACATTTTATTGAGATGCACTCTTTAATATTGCCTTTTATTTTGTTAAGCAATATATATTTTTTTTAATGGGCAAACAATAAATATTATGTTCTTTACACACTACTCACCCTCCATACTTCTTACTCTACACATTACTCACTGCACTCTAGTCACTCTGCATGACTCAGTCAATTTTGTAGTTGAAGATGGGATCTGTAAGAGAAAACTGTCTTTTGATACTCATTTATTTACAATTTGTTGAGATTCAATCGATTTCAATCTCTTTTGCTGATTATACTTACTAGATCTACTACTTTCTGAGTCATTCTTGAAGAAAAAATTTCTGACATACAAATATGAGTCTTTTGAGTAATATATAATCCTTTTATCTTTTAAATTTCATAATCCTGAACTATATTCTCTAGCATAAGTCTCCCCTGATCATTTCTATTCATCTTTGTACAGAGTATAAAAGTTTATGTCCAGAGGACTTTACAAAGTTCTTCATAAATTTTTTCTGCTTCCTCAGAAGTGCAAAAGGCTTTGGCATAAAAGCTGCACTTATTTTTATGTTTTCCTCTTTGCTTACTCTTAATTACAAGTACTGATAGGTGAAAAGACCAAGTGTCCTATGAACTTGATGTCTTGGTCTCATGAAAAAACAACTTTCTCTATTCCTTATTACACTTCTCAGAGGAAAATCTGGGAGCCATCCTTCCACCGAGTTGCAATTTTTTAATGCCTTTTCTCTTAATTTGTAGTAAGAATATGCTACACATCAATGTGGTTTATAGCCTCCAATTCTTTATCAACTTATTGATTTTTGATAGAGATATCACATTGAGAATACTCATATTTAAATTAACATTTGTGGATAGTCTTAAAATTGTCATATGTAGTACCTCTCTTCTACTGTCACAGTAGAAGCAGAAGAGGGCTGCACAGGATGTATGTAATATATT
>NW_027187391.1:22904666-22944075 GCF_028583685.1 Petaurus breviceps papuanus
ATGTATACAGTGTGTGTATATATTACATATAGAAACACTACATATCCATATACTGTTTATACTATATAATATATGTCTTCTTCCACCCTATGTACATGTATATGTATGTATATACATAATCTTGCCTCAGATACTTCTAGATGTGTGACCCTGGGCAAGTTATTTAATCTCTTTAAACCTGTTTCCTTATTCCTATCTCACAGAATTGTTGTGAAGATAAGATGAAATAACATGTAAACTGTTTTCACAAACTTTAAAGTGCTATATAAATGCTAAAGATAAAGTGCTATATAAATGTGTGTAAATAATTGTATATGAGTGAATAGAGCACCAGCCCTGGAGTCAGGAGGACCTGAGTTCAATTCCAGCCTCAGACATTTAACACTTACTAGGCATGTGACCTTGGGCAAGTCACTTAACCCCAATTGCCCTGTCTTCCCCCCTCCAAAAAAAAGCAAAAAAAAAAGATATTAAAAAATAATTGTATACATATATATATATACACGTGTGTGTTTACATATAGATATATGAATATAAAATTTAACTTCATAGGTTATCACAGTCAGAGAATTCAGCACCTGTTAGCCAACATGCTACTGTTGAGAATAATAATCATCTTGTTCTACTTTATGCTGGTAGGAATCAGCTTAGAATATTGTGTTTTGTCCTGGATGCTGTACTTTTATTTTTTTATTTTTTATTTTTTGCTTTTTGTAGGGCAATTTGGGGTTAAGTGACTTGCCCAAAGTCATACGGCTAGTGTGTCAAGTGTCTTAGGCTGGATTTGAACTCAGTTCCCCCTGACTCCAGGGCCAATGCTCTATTCATTGTGCCACCTAGCCTCCCCAAGTGCTGTACTTTTAGATAAGCATTGACAGCACAGGATCACCATATCTCCTGTATTATGTTATAAACTCCTTGAGGGGGTCATCTTAAGTGCTTAGTGCAGTGCAATATATTAGGCAGTTAATTGATCTTCCTAAGGAGCAGATATGACCATATCATGCCCCTCTCCAATAAATTCCAGTGGCTCTTAATTATCTCCAGGACCATACATGAAATCCTCTTTGGCTTTTAAAAAGCCTTTCACAACCAGGTCTCTTCCTACTTCTCCAGTCCTCTTACACCTTACTCCCCTACATGTCCTCAGTAGTCCAATGACACTGGCCTTCTTGTTATTTTTCATACAAGACACTCCAACTACTGACTCAGCACATTTTCACTGATTGTTCCCTTGCAATGGAATTCTCTCCTTCCTCATCTCCATTTTCTGGCTTCCCTAGATTTCTCCAAGTCTCAGCTAAAATTCCATCTCTTACAAAAAGCCTTTCCTGATCCCCTTTAGTGCTAGGTCATAGAGTGAATAAAACACTGGGCCTGAAATCAGGAAAGCCTGAGTTCAAATTTGGCCTCAGACACTATTTCTATGATCTGGGAATGCCTCTTAACTTCTGTCTACCTCAGTTGTGTCACCTATAAAATGGGAATAATAACTGCACCTAGCTCACAGGATTATTGTGAGCATCAAATGCAATGATACATGTAAAATGCTTAGCACAGTGCCTAGGACATAGATATATGTATTCTCTTCCCTTCCCCTATTGTTAGGGCCTTCCCTCTGAGATTGTCTCCAATTTATCTCACCTATATCTTGTTCGTATGAAGTTATTTGTATATCATCTCCCCCATTAGACTGTGAGTCCCTTGAGAGCAGGGTATATATTTCCCATTTAATGGGAAAAAATAAGAGATGAAACTTATTTAATTCTTTATAAGCCCCAGAAGAATAATAGTATAATAGGGAGGGCAACTGGCAGAATGAGAGGCCTTTAAATTATGTCATATGAGGAATGGATGAAGAAGGGTTTTAAATACAATCTTTTAAAAAATTTCTTTTTGTTTTATATTGGATATTTGTGTTTAATGGTGTTTTTAAAGTTTGTAATGTTAAATAAAAATTGAATAGTAGAAGAAACTAGCCTAGAGATTTGTTGGTGTTGTTAAGTTATTTGAGACATGCCCAACTCTTCATGACCCAATTCAGGGTTGTCTTGGCAAAGATACTGGAGTGGTTTGCCATTTCCTTATCCAGTTCATTTTATAGATAAGAAACTGAGGCAAGCAGAATTAAGTGACTTTCCCAGAGTCACACAGCTAATAAGTGTCTGAGGCCAAATTTTAACTCAGGAAGTTGAGTCTTCCTGACTTCAGGCCCATCACTCTATCACCACTTAACTGCCTCAGTCTAGACAAGAAAAGTGTTATTAATCACAATCTTCAAATATGAGAAAGGTTGTTGTATGGAAGATGGATCAGCTTTATTCTTCCTAGCTGAAGATGGTAGAATTAGGACAAATAGGTGGGAATTACTGGTAGATAGATTTCAATTCAAATTTAGGAGGTACAGAGCTTTCTGAAAATGGAATGAGTTGTAAGGCAGTGAGTTTTCCATAACTATATATGTTCCATTGGAAATGAGATGATCAGGTTTGTTGTAGAAAGGTCTCCTGTATTAGATAGGAGGTTGGAAAAGATGGTCTCTAAGATCTCTTCTATCTTCCAAGATTCTATAAAAAGATCATTCATCACAGAGCTGGGAAGAACCTTAAAGATCATCTTTGACCATGTCTGGAATGCATTCCCTCTTCTCTTCTGCCCTGTAGAATCAATTCTTTGTTTACTTCAAAACTTGGCTCGAATACTACCTCCTACAGGAAGACTCCCGATTCCCCCAGATCCTATTGCCCCACCCCCATTTTTCTGTGTTCGTGTGTGTTTGCATATGCACACATTGTCTTTATAGGATATAAGACCCTTGAGGGAAAGAACTGTTCTGTTTTTGTTTTTCTGTATCTGCGGCTTAGCATGGTAACTGGAACATAGAATGCATTTAATAAATACTCACTCATAGATGTACTACAATCCCCTCATTTTACAGGTGAGGTAACCAAGACCCCAAAAGGCTAAATGACCTCTCTTAGGTCACAGAGTCCACGAATGACAAAACTGACATAAGAATACAGGTCTTGACTCCAAGTCCAGTGCTCTGAAGGTCCCTACGATACACTGCCACCCTCAATATATTCCTACAGAAACACGTAGGTAAGAACGAATTCTTCTATGTTGTAAGTGTTAGAGTAGTTGGACTGCATTGTAACATTGATAGTAATAAAGGTTTTCCCTCATCATACAAAAAATAGAGAGAAGTATCTCTGAAATGTTTCATGTTTTCTAGTTTGTCGGTCTTCAGCATCAGGAGTATGAAACAGATGAACGCAAGCTGTATTATTCAGTGATATTGAGTTTTAAAGCTTTACTGAATCGGATGAATTCTGAATTTTTATTTCAATGTTATATTATTCTAGGGATGCTTTAGGACGAGTCATGGAATCCCCAGATCTCCAAAATATTAAAATTCAGGATCACACAAAGGGCAATGGAGAGATACATAGTGGGTGTGAACAGGCTATAATACATTACACGTGAGGAATTACTCAGAAAAAGTGGCATAAAAGATGCCATCAGAGAAATGTATGCTACAAAGAAAAGTATGGGCTTGTCACTTAGCAAAAATGAAGGATAACCCAATTGCTCCATTAGTATCCATTCATTGCCAAGACAATTCAAGACTACTTCTCCAAGTACTTGATGGGGGCCTCCTGTGGTGAAATTATGGGAGGCTATGATAAAGAGTCACACAGGATGGGTTGCATCAGCATCACTGCTTGGAATGCCCACATTGATGTGGTCACAGATACAAAGGAATATTCGAGTGATAGATGGGGGTGTCCTTAGAAAACACATGAACTTCCCCCCTAGACTCCCCAGATTTATTGGATCTGTTTAAGTCAACATAGTCAAAAAGTGCTTGCTCTCTGAACGTTGGGTTTTATACCATGTGGTGAATGTGAAAAACATATGCAGGTCAAAAGGCCAAGTGTCTCAAAAAGTACCAAGAAGATCTCATCCTAAAAAAAGAAACAGCAATAATAATAATGATAGCCTAATAACAAAAGAATAATGTTAATATCAGGGGAAAAAATAGAAGACGGCTATATATTAGCCTGCTGTTCCTCTGAAGTTGACAGAACCAGAGAACATCTTTTAAAAGTCACGTTCCTCTAAAGGGGAAGGCAGAAAGCAAATGGAAAGTCTGGCCACCAGCCTCATTAAGAAAACTTTGCCAGAACCCAGCATATCCAAGCAATATGATCCATTAGGGTGTGTTTGCTTCCCATTTGAAACTGAAAATACTGTTTCACATGAAGATGGACTCTCATGGGGAAAATGTTTTGTCCTTCTTTTGAACAGTTGACCCAGGAAAAAACAAACAAACAAGGAGATCCTGGCGCCTCTGGACTAGGTAACCCTCAAACTATTCAGATTTGTTAGGGTTAAGGTAGGGATACCTGAGACCTTTTAATATCAGTGACCCATGTTGCAGACAAGAAGGTGAGACAGGCAGATTCAACTAATTAAGGCCATAAGTAGAATGCTGACTTTTTTTATTTAAAAAAATTTAAATTTAATTTTAATTAATTAAAATTTTTAATTAAATTAAAAATAAATTTAATTTTAAAAATTAAAATTTAATTTTAAATTAAAATTTGAAAATAAAACAACACTTCCTAAGGCTTGGAAAGTAGGTGAGAGACTAGGCATGAGATCATAATGAACCCCTTAGGTATTATTTCCTAAATATTACATTTTTATAAAATCATACATTCATAGAATGTTAGAATTAGAATGACCCTAAAGCACTAAGAAAAATTCAAAGGGTAGATGTGATATTAGTTGAGCCTTTGTTAACCTTTAGTGGATCTTCACTGGAGAGCAAAGCCTTCATATCTATTGAATGATAAGACCAAGAGGAACTCCAAATCATAATACTTCTAACAGAATAGTAGGTGCCTTTGAAAATAGCACGTCAATGGAAAACTATAGCTGAAGCAAGATATCAATCTGAAAGCCTTCTTTCTGCCAGGAAGAGGCTTTAATTATAGCAATAATCTATAGTGAGTTATGGCTAAAATATCTGGTAAACGGGCTTTAGTGGTTCCTGATTTGGAGAGGCAGCTTCCATGGAGGTACCCTGACCACATATGTTTATCTACAAGTGTATTCCTCAGGCCTAATTCCTATTCAAGTTTTACTCAGTGTGTGTATTTGTACAAGAATGAGCTCAGTATTTAGCTAAATGTTTTTGTTGTGAAATAAATTTGTTTTCTAGCTGACTAGTAAAAGTAAACATATAACTGGGGACTCATAAGCTTTGATTTGGACAGGATTCTGACCCACAAATTATATAGTACCTGGGGTAGCTAATTGGTGTCCCAGAGTGAGTGAGATCTGTTGAATCACAGGAATCATACAGGATAAAATTTAAACTAATTACCAACTCTTAGTATTTTGCTCTACACACAATGGGAAGATGCTGAAAACTATATGGGCAAGAAGAGGAAAAGGAAGAGAAATAGGAAAAGGAAAAGAAAGAGGATGATGACATCTCAACCAAAAATAAAATTCCTCAAATAATAAGGAAATGAAAAATAAAAGTGAGGCAGTGTTGTTCTTGAATGAAATAAATTTATCTGAGCTCCCCACTCTGAGAAATCATGAAGTTAAAGTTGTAAAAACAAATCTATGGTCTTACAGGAGCCTATGTTATGTTTAAAGTAAGCAGGATATCCCTAGTTGGAGTGGGAGGTGATGTTTGAGCCTGGTAAGAGGCCAGAGCAAATTATACTGTGCTTTCCTCTCCATCCCTACCTTATGTACAATATTTACAAAAGTAAAAATAGCTTCAAGTGAACATCAGGGGGATATCTTAGAATGGTAAAAGAAGTCTCAAAAAGGCATCTTTTGGGGGAGGTATACATGGAAGTAAGAGGGGAAGTCATAACATATGACTTTGGTAATTATGGTGGATGGTGGAGAGTGAAGAGAGGAAGATTGCAGCATGTAGTTCATTTATTTTTTAAATAAATGTTACTAATTTCCCTTGTCATATCACCTACATTTTCCAATGTACTCCCTATTACTCCTCCTTGAACTATCTCTTATGACAAAGAATATAAAAAGAAAAATAAAGCCATTTTACAAAACTATTCAATATACCTAAGAAGTTAATTATTGTGTGTGGTGTTCTATACACATAGTCTCCTCCCTACCTCCTCAAATAAGGGGATGATAGACCTTCTCATACTTAAGTTCTTCTTTGGGGCTGAGTTTGGTCATTATAATTTGATAACATTCAGTTTCTATTGTTTTATTCTTATTCTTCCTATTTAAATTGTGGTCATTGTGTATATTGTTTTCCTGGTTCTACTTTCTTCATTTTTTATCAGTTCATATGTCTTCCCATGTTTCTTTGTTCTTTGACATCATAGCCTTAATATAGTAAAACACAGTGATATTTTGTTACATTCATGTGCCACAATTGGTTTAGCTATCACACAGTTGATGGGCATACACTTTGTTTCCAGCTGGTTTTTACTTTTAAAAAACCTCCTCTCTTTTAGCGATATCTGGCAGAATCACCTGCCTCTATAGTCATTACCCAGGGCTTAGGCAGGAGTAATCACTCAGATCTTCCTTGGTTAGGGATAGCTTTACACCTCCTTCTCTTCCTCCTCTTCCTCTTCCTCCTTCCTCTCCTCCTTCTCCTGCATGACTACTGCTTTTGATAGTATCTACTATATGCCAGACACTGCGCTATGTGCTTTCCAAATATTATATCATTTTATCTTGATAACAATCCTGGGAGGTAGGCGCTATTATATCCCCATTTTGCAGATGAGGAAAGTGAGTGAGGCCAAATTTAAATGACTTGCCCAGGGTCACAAAGATAGTAAGTGTCTGAGGTCAGATTTGAATTTGTCTTCCTAACACTAGGTGTATTACTCTATCCATTGTACCACCTAGCTAGTCCTTAGAAAGAATGCTTCCATGCTGGTATCTTCCTGGGACTATAAAAATTTTATTTGCTCTTTTGGCAATTTTTAAAAAAACTGCAGAACTGGGACAGCCAGGTGGCTCAATGAGTAAGAGCACCGGCTCCAGTGTCGGGATGACCTGTGGATCAAATCCGGGCTCAGATACTTAGCACCACACCCAGAAATAACTGGCCGAGTAACCTTGAGCAAGTTACTTAACCCCGATTGCTTTAAAAAAAAAAAACAGAAGAACTTAGAGTTCATGATACTTGAAATTATTCTAATTGCTATTAAAATAAATAGGAAGGTAACCACTTCTAAATATATGCCATCAGCTTCTAAATAGAGATCACAATCTGAGAAAAATTCCCATAGCTTTTAGAGTGAATTTGACTCTTTGAGTATGCTCCTATAAAGTAGACAGCAAAGATTCTGGAAAGAGTTTTTAAAGAATCCTTAGGACACGAGTATTAGATTCTTCAAATGGACATGAGCTTCACGACTCTAAATCTTAACAATGTTTAAGTACTTTTAAACAGTCCTTACCATTTTTAGGGGTCCACAAAAGGGAAATTTCTTCAGGTAACTGATAAGGATATTTCTGGGAATTGTGACTAGAATGAAAATTCCTTCCCAATGTTTGTGTGGAGGGAGACCTATGGTATCTTAGACAAAACTCAACTCCACAAATCCTCATTTTCCTTATCTGTAGAATGAAGGGGTTGTAATAGCATATCTTTAAGTCTCCACTAGGATTGATGTTTCTATGATCTATAATCTACCCAGAATTCAAATACATGACTTTGACTTTAATCAAAAATGCTTAATTTAATTAAATTTAAAGAGTATTTATAAAGAGCTATAGCTATGTGCTAACACTAATAGTAGCAATGATGGTTGGCAGGGTAATAGAAACAAAAACTAGTCAATTTCCTCTATCAGTTTAGAGTCTCATTGAAGAGGCAAACTATACATTCAAAGAACATACAGCCTGGGTTGTATGAAGATAAGAAGTAGAGAAAGTAAGTGAGATCGGAGATCATCATAGGGAGAGACCGAGGAGGACAGAGAAATCAGGAACAGAGAAGATGAAATCCTGAAGGCTAGATAGATAGGTTTGGGATAATGGTGGAATTTAGAAAAAAAGATACGCATTTGCTTTTTCCTTTTGAGGGGAGTTAAACAAAATCCTTGAAGATAACCAACCCAAGAAATACATGTTCCTTGCTCAGCATTCCCCACTTCAGTGGCTTACTGAGGTTTGTCCTCTTAAAGAAACAGGTCATATTTTGAATATTTCCAGGTCTTCTTTCACTAATTAAATGTATATCATTGCTTTGAAATTCAGTGCTTAACAAAGTACCCTATGCATAGATAGGCAATTCAGAAAAAGTTTGTTGAGGATAATGAAAATGATTCTGATGGTGGTGATGGTAAGGATGATGCTCCCTTTGTAAAGTTACAGGGCTGATAAACTAATCTGAACTAATGGGTTAATAGAAAAAATTATTCAAAACCCAAAGAAGGATTCAAATGGTGGGATCTCAAGGGACTAGAGTAGTCTAAACTGCCTGTCAGATCTCATGGCAGCACAGTTACCTAGAAAGTTTCTGAATTAGGACTTTTGGCTCTGTTTAATTTAGAATTCCTTTCCAACTACAGGATTGGGAGAAAGGATAAACACCTGCTTGACAGATTAACTATGTAATAATAGACTTTTGCTTTATATAATTTTTTCTTTTAAATTTCAGGAATATCACTTTATCTGTAGCATATTTGAATCCATGCAGTATCTAGTTGTATCATTAAGGGATAGACAATGTGCTAAGGTGGTTAAAGACTTGATCTTGGAGGTAGAAAGATTTGGCTTCAAGTCTTACCTCAGATACACACTGGTTATGTGATTCTGGCCAACATGGTTAAATTCTCAGTACTACAGCAAGTCTCTGAGACTATAATTTTCTTTTTTCTTTTCTTTTTTAACTTTAAAGTTTTTTTCATTTAGTATTTTTCCCCAATTACATGTGAAAAAAATTTTCAGCATTTGTTTTAAAATCGAGTCCCAAATTCTCTCCCTCCCTTTCCAACCACCTCAACGAGAAGGCAAGCAATTTGATATAGGTTATACGTGTGTAGTCATATGAAACATTTCCATATTGGTCATGTTGTAAAAGAAAACACAGACCAAAATAAAAACCTAATAAAAATAAGGATAGTTTTAAAAGCATGCTTCAATCTGTATTCAAACTCCATCAGTTCTTTCTCTGGGGATGGATATCATTTTTCATCATGAGTACTTCAGAGTTGTCTTGGATCATTGCATTGCTGAGAATACCTAAGTCATTCACAGCTGATTATTTTACAATATTGTTATTACTGTATATAGCCTTCTCCTGGTTCTATGCATTTCACTTTACCTCAGTTCATGTAAGGTTTCCAGGTTTTTCTGAGAGCATCTAGCTCATCATTTCTTATAGCACAATGGTATTCATATGACTTGTTCAGCCATTCCCAAATGATGGGCAGCCCCTCAATTTCTAATTCTTTGACACCAGAAAAGAGCTGCTATAAGTATTTTATATGTATAGATCTTTTTCTTTTTTATCCTTTTTGGGATATAGACCTAGTAGTAGTATTGTTAGGTCAAAGGGTATATATGATTTTCTAGGCATTTGGACATAATTTCACATTGAGAGCAATAATGGTTAAATCAGTTCACAACTCCACCAACAATGCATTATTGTGAAACTATAATGTTCAAAGAAAGTGCTGAGCTGTTTTGTTAGAGAAAGTTAGGTCTTCTTGGAGTATCCTGTATTGGTAAGAATCATAGCACCAGTCCCTATCCTTATTACAGAGTTCTATTGTATTTTAAAATTTGCTATCTATTTGGATTTCTGAATAATGAATCTAAAGCTACAGAACCATAAACTGTAAGAAGGACCCTCAGAGACTATCTCACCCAGAAATGTCAAACTCAAGGGGCAAAACTCCCAAATGCTGCTAAACCAGATTAAAATGGAATTAGGAAATGTTCATCACAATAAATGAAAATATAATACAATATAGATAATGTTAATTTATGGTTTTCTGAGTCAATGCAAAGCTGCAGAGATCCCTTTATATTTGAATTTGACACCATTCATCTAGGCCAAACAATATAATATGCTCAATTAATAATGCTGATCTTTTTTTGCTTTCAGTAGAGATTTATTTATTGGTGCAAATTATTTTGTAGCCCCTATTAACAGACAATTTCTTATTGAGAATAAACATTAAAGAATAATTTATTGCTCTGAAGTTCAAACATAATTTTTACAAGATATTAGAAATTACCAACCATTTCATTAAAAAAAGATTTTTAGCAAACATTGCAAATTATTATTATTATGCTAAATGCTAAGAATAAATAGGTAAAAAAAAATTTAAGTGCCTTCACTCAAGCAACTTAGAATTATAGTAGAAGGGATGAGTAATTAGAATAATAGAAACTTGTTGGAAGAGACCTCAGAGGCCCTAAGGTTCAATGCTTTCTTGAATATGAATAATACCATCTCATGCACATGGTCATTCACTCATTTGAAGATCTCAGGTAATAGGAAATTCATTATCTCTAAGACAGTCAATTTCAGTTGTTATAACTTGAATTTCTTGGAGACTTTCCCTTGAGGTAAGTAGAACTTGGTTTCCTTGCAATTTTTACTAATTTTATTTTTTCTTCACAACCAAGCTGGATAAGTCTAATCTGCCATTTAAGTTTTCTTTGGAATATTTAGCTGATCTTTTGATATGGATTCAAGTTCCCCCCACCATTCTGGTCACTCTACTTTGGAAATTTTCCAACTTGTCAATGTCCCTTTTAGAATGCAGTGCTCAGAACAAAACTCAGTATTTTAGATGTAGTCTCATCAGGGCATTATACAGTGGAACTCTCATCTCCTTTGCTTAGGACATTTTAATCCTTCAGGGATCTGTGATTTCATTAGCATAGACACACACTCCACTGAATGATATAGTTCAAAATTACTCTATACATGTCTTCATAAGTTGATGATGTGGGAGAGAGAAAGAGAAATGGGAGGAGAGAAAAGGAAAGGGAGAGATTAAGAGAAAAGGAGAGGAGAGGAAAGGAGAGAAGAGGAGAGGAGAATGAAAAGAAATCATTGCCTGGTAGTCCAGTTTTTAATTTAACTTTTAATGAGCTTGTCTTTGCTTAGGTAAGCTAGACTGATTTCCACACAGTGAACATACAGTTCTTCATGACATCTATACCTACTCAAAATCTTTCAAGGTTGGTATGAGCAGTGAGAGTGTTCTACTGGTATAGTCTTCAAGAGCCCAGTATTATGTTTTCATTATAATGAGAAGAATAAAACCTTAGTAGAGATACCATAGTTCTAGTAACATGGTTTAAGATAACATAGAATTGGCACTTTTGGCTACCATATCAACTTCAAACATGTTGAATCCATTTAAACTCCTAAAATTTCTGTCAAGTGAACTACTTTCTACCTATAGCTCCCATTCCTTATACATGTGCAGGTGATTTCTTGAATTAACATTTATCTCCTGGAAATTTCAATGAAGACATTCTCATCCACAGCCACAATGTAAGTTAAGGTATTTTAAATATATGATAGGTCATACACCAAAGAGGCTTGAGAAAGATTTTAAAAATTGGAGAGAAGGATTAGAATTAAGGGAGGCCAGACAGTTGTTACAGTAGTACAAGAAATAATAACAGTCTTAATAGGTTGCTGGTAATAACAATGGAAAAGAAGTACCAGTGTGAGGGAGATTGCAGAAGTAGGATGGAAAATAATAATTGGTAACCCAAGTGGATAAAAGAGGTAGAGGAAGGTCAAAACTACCTTTAATGGTTTGAACTGATAAAATGGTGGCACCATGAATAGAAATAAAGAAAATTATAAAGAGAAACAGTCATTTAATTGATTTATTAGCAGTGTGAGGATGGGGAAACCACTGAATCCCATTGAGCCTCATGTGTCCCCTCTATAAAATGGAGTTATAATAATATTTGTATTACCTAATCAAAATAATTATTGTAAGAAAATTTGTCATAATATGCTATATAAATTTCATTTATTATAATTATATGAATGATATGACATAAATATAAAGCTATGCCAAAACTGAGATAGGTTATCCCAAAGGTCTTAGTGAAGTTTTAGATACTAAGACCTTTGGGACACTATCCTATTGGAAATGGGAAAATGGAACTGGGAGAGAGGTCAGGGCTAGAGTTTTAGGAGTTAACAGTAAAGAGGTGATCATTGAAACCATCGAAGTAGAAGAGATTACTAAGGGGTGAACAAAACAAGTCCCAGGGAGGTGAGTAGACTATTCTGAAATCACGCAGCTTGGGAGGGAGCTGACTTGTCTCAAGTCACAGCTGAAATCTCATTCTTCTGATTGTGTGCTGCCTTTCATTAGTTTTATAGTCTGCTAAATAAAATGCTTCAATGTTGCACATACCTAGGAATATTATGTGTATGTAAATTTTTGTTCACTTATGTGTAACATATGTACATGTTGTAAGTGCAACACAGTGTTCTGGTTAAGCATTTTCATTCTTCTGAGATGGGCAAGAGTTGTGGGAGAGAATGACAGAATGGTGAGTGTCAAACCTACACACCCATCATCTCTCTTATCCAGGATTTGGGGTTGATTTCTGCAGAACTGAACTCATTTGGGGATTGGTTTTTCATCTGAGCCTGGTCTCTGTTAGACAAGCATGGAAGGATATGAGGCTGGTGTATAACCCAGGCTACACTGAGAGAAGGCAGCGCCTGCCTTTCCCCTATAGACAGGATGACAGCTGGAGTCCGTGTGTGCCAAGCTGGCGTTTGACACAGGAATGTTTCTGGTCTGTAGCCATGCCACAGACTACAGTACAAGACTTTGAAAAATGAAAGGAAGAGAACTTGCTAATGTGTATGAGCTACTTGAAACGTTCATAGGCTGGAGGCTTCACTTTCATTGTTTAAAAATATATTACTGAGATGTTTAAAGGAAGACCTTCCTCCCTCTTGAGAGATAGTGTAGGGAAGACAATAAAGACTAGACTGGGATATCAGCAGACCATGGTTTGAACTCCTCCTCAGATACTTCATAGCTGTGTGATTGTGGGCTAGTCACATTACTTCTTAGAGGCACAGTTTTCTCATCTGTAAAATGGACATAATTGATACTGTCATTGCCTAACTCACAAAGTCATTATGAGGAAAACTCTGCAAATCTTAAAGTAACATATAAATGTATTTCGTTATTATAATTCTCATGTTATTTGATGGTGTTCAGATGGAAATGGTCCTGGAATAAGTCACTATCCTGCTGTTATTCTATTATATTTAATGTTCTGAGAACTAAAGCTTCAATTACCAAAAAAAAAATGCATTATGTAATTGAATACAAGGATTGGGGAAGAAGCTTGTCCTTGGTAGGCTTGCTGAAAGCATCTTTGGTACAATTCCAGTAGCAGAGAGGACAATAGGAATGCTATAACCCTCATCCTGTTCCCACATGACTTTTGATCCTTTCAGCTAGACTTTATTTTGCAAGATTTTCTTTCCTTGTATTTTGGAGATTAAAAGCATTTGGGATGGCAAAATATGTTTAAAGTGTTCTTACATTTTTATGGACCGAAGCTATGTACAGAAAGAGGATAGTGGGCAGCAGTGCTGTCGGTAATCATTGTCTGGTTCCATTACAGTGTATTTGTTGCATTCTCAAAGATATTTGAGGTTTATATTTGCAGAACTGTGATTAGCCATCTTTTGTTGATGAAATGTAACAAACTTCTGTTGTATAATTCTAGCAACCAGGTTTCATCTCAATAGGTACTCAACAGGTGCTAACTTTTTGCAGCCTGTGGTGATTATGTTGTACATGTTGTTCAGTCATGTCCAACACATCATGATCTCATTTAGGGTTTTCTTGGCAAAGATACTGGAGTGGTGTGCCATTTCCATCTTCAACTCATTTTACAGATAAGGAAACTGAGGTAAACAGGGTTAAATGACTTGCCCAGGGTCACACAGCTAGTAAGTGTCTGAGGCCATATTTGAACTTAGGAAGATGAGTCTTCCTGACTGTCCTTTCTATTATTCTACTTTACTGAAAAAAAAAAAGTGTGATTGTCTATTGTGAACTACCTAATCCCCTCCATTCTGACCTAAAAAGCTCTTTATATCTTCATCCATTTTCATTTTTTTTTGTTTGAGAAAAGGGTGGTGCTTCTTATTGCCAAGCACATACCTTTACTTATATCCTTTGTTCCATTCCCTGTGATTTCTCTGGAAGCTTGTCCTATCATCTTCTCTGCCCGCCCCTCCCCCCCCATCATCTTTACATCTTCAATCTTTCAGTCTCTATCTACAAGCTCCTCCCCACTGCCTACAAATATTATTGGATGTCTCTATCCTTAAAATAAAATTCACTTAACACTACCATTCCCTCAAACTATCATCTTATATATCTTTTCCCTTTCATTGTTTAACTTGTTAACTCCTAAAAATAATTATCTTCACTTAAAGCCTCTATTACTTCAATACTTATTTATAAATAGTTAGTATGAGGCAAGATTTGAAGTCAGGAAAATGAGTCTTCCTGACAAGATCACCTAGCTGCCCTTTCTGCTCTTCTATTTAACTGAAAAAAAGTAAGACTATCTATTGTGAACAACCTAATCCCCTCTATTTCTCTAAGGCCTCTATTACTTCAATACCTATTTATTTCTCTACATCTTGTGCTCTGACTTCTGATCTCAGACTCTATTTAAACTTCTGGCTATTTTTGGAGGGCAATTGGGTTTAAGTGACTTGCCCAAGGTCACATGGCTAGTTTTTGTGTTAAGTGTCTGAGGCTGGATTTGAACTCAGGTCCTCCTGACTCCAGGGCCGGTGTTCTATTGACTTCGCCACCTAGCTGCCCAGTACTAATCATTTCTTAACTGATAAATCAGATGACCTTTTCTCAGACCTCTTTATAACCTGTGATACTGTAGATCACCTTCGCTTCTAGGAGAGTCTTTCTATGATGTTATTGTTCCATTGAAACTGCTTTCTACAAAGATACTAATGATTTCTTAGTTGCCAAATCCAATGACCTTTTCTCAGTCCTCATTCTTCTTGACCTCTCTGCAGCCTTCGACATTGTTGATCGCCCTCTCCTCTTCGATACTCTCTTCTCTGTAGATTTTTGGGACACCACTCTGGCCTTGTTCTTATTCTATATGGCTCTTCCTTGGTGAACCTTCTCCAGATCGTGTACTCTAACCATTCTCTAACCATAAGTGTCCCTCAGGGCTCTGCCTTGGGTTCTTTTCCCTCCATACTACTTCATTTGGTGGTCTCATTAGTTTCTATGGATTTAATTACTTGTCTCTATGCTAATGATTCTCACATCTTACTATCCTACCCCAACCTCTCTGCTGACCTCCATTCTCACATTCTCCAGCTGCCTTTTAGACATCTTGAACTGGATGTCCAGTAGATATTTTAACCTCAATATTTCCCAAACTGAGCTCATTACCTTTCCCCCAAAGCTTCCCCCTCTTATTGTAGAAGGCAACACCATCCTACCAGTCCCTCCGACTCACAACCTTGGAATCATCCTGGATTCCTCACTATTGCTCACCTCTCCTCCACCATTTCCAAGCTGTTGCCAAGGCCACCTTTGTAACATTTTTTGAATATGATCCTTCTTTCCTCTGACACAGCCACTGTTCCAGGGCAGGCCCTAATCACCACACACCTAAATTACTGCAATAGCCTCTGGCGGGTCTGCCTGCCTCAAGACTCTCCCAGTCCAATCAATCCTTCATTCAACCACCAAAGTGATTTTCCTAAAGCTCAGGACTGATCATGTCATCCCCTCAACTCAGTAAACTCCATTAGTTCCCTATTACCTCCAGGATCAATTACAAAATGCTCCATTTGGCATTCAAAACCTTTACCAAAGTAGTCCCTCCTAACTTTCTACCTCAATCCCTGATGCTGACCTCCTGGTTATTCCATGAACAAGACTCTCCTCCTGGTTTTGGACATCCTCTCTGGCTGTCCCCTCTGCCTGGAAATGCTCTCCCTCCTCAACTCTACCTACTGACTTCCCTGGTCTCAGCAAAAATCCCATCTTTTGCTGGAAGCCTTTCCCAGCACCTTACTTCTCATTAGAAGAAGCCTTCCCTCTGTTGCTTATTTTCTATTATTGCGAATATAGCTTATTTGTATATATTTGGTCCCAAGTTGTCTCCCCCGTTAGATTGTAAGCTTCTCAAGAGCAAGGACAGTCTTTTGCTTCTTTTTGTACCCCAAGGGCTTAGCACAATATGTGGCACATGTTAGGCACTTTCTGAAGGTTTGTTAATTGACTCATAGTGTCTTTTCCTATGGAGCTCTCTTGGTTTTCTTTCAACCTGTGTGGCTACTCTTTCCCAGTCTCTTTTGATTAATTATCATCTATTCCTCTATTTCCAAAGTCTTAATAGCCCCAAGGTGCTATTCTGGACTCTTTTCTCTTTCTTCTCTGTACCCTCTTCCTTGGTCATCTCAATAGCTCCCATTGGTTTAATTATTATCTATACTGATTTCTAAATCTATATATCTAACTCTAATCTTTCTCCTGAGCTCCATTATCATGCCACTAACCACTGAGCATTTCATCTAGATATCCTGTCAGACTTTAACATGTCCAAAGTAGAACTCACTATCTTCTCCCATAAACCTGCCCCTCCATTAATACTACCAACATCCCCTCAGTTATCCAGATTCAAAACCTGGGAGTCATCCTTGACTTCTTTCTCATTTATTCCTTATCCCATATTTCTAATTATTTACACCTTCTTAACATCTCTCCATATATGACCTTTTCTCCAAATCCCCGAGTTACCACCCTATTACCTATCAACCACCTATCATAATAACCTTCAAATTAGTCCCTCTGCTCACAGCCTCTCCCTTCTCTACAAGGCTTCCTCCCAAAAATTGCCAAAGGAATTTTGCTAAGGCACAGATCAGGGCGTATTACTTCCCTCCTCCAAAACATTAGTGGTTCCCTAGTGCTTCTAGAATAGCATAACAATTCCCCTACCTGCCATTTAAGGCAGACTCTTTAACTTGGCTCCAATTTACCCTTCCAGACTTATTTCCCATTATTCCCCTCCTAGTCCACATACGCGCTCTACATTCTAGCCAAATTGAACTGGCTGTTCCCTGAGCTCACCATTCTGTGTCCTGACTCTGCATCCACAAAAGCCATCTTCCATTCAGGAAATGTCCTTCTTCCTCAGTTCACCACTCAGAATCTTAATTAAATCTTAAAGATTTAATTCAAGTTCCACCTCTTTTTCGAAGCATTCTATGATCTTCCTCCTTCCCTAAATTATTTTATATTTACTTAGCAATATCTATATGTCTATCTATCTATCTGTCTGCATTTCTGTCTATTATCTATCTATCTTTTTAATAGAATATAAACTCCTTGACATCATGGACTGTTTCATTTTTGCTCTTAGCACAATGTCTTGTATATCATTGGTGCTTGGTTGAATTCCTGATTCCAGAACAGGAAAAAAAAAACAATAGAATCTTGGGTCACCATACCTAAACATGGATTTTGTGAAGGACCTCTTCTCAAACTGTAGAACCATAGCTAACTGCTCTGAAGAAAATATATGGAATAAAGTTAGTCCCTGATCTTGCACTATGTTATTAGAACTGTGATGTATTGAATTTTAAAGAGTTGTTACTCCCATCAGACAAGGATAACTATTTTTTTTTTTGCCTTTTTTGGGGGAGGGCAATTGGGGTTAAGTGACTTGCCCAAGGTCACACGGCTAGTTTGTGTGTGTGTGTGTGTGTGTGTGTGTGTGTGTGTGTGAGGCTGGATTTGAACTCAGGTCCTCCTGACTCCAGAGCTGGTGCTCTACTTACTGCGCCACCTAGCTGCACCAAGGAGAACTATTAAGGTTTTCTTCCCTCAGGGGTAGAGAATGTGCCCAAGGACAGAGAGTAGCCAGGTTCTTACTGAGATGAGGAGATAGAGTACAATGTCAAATGATTACCAGCTGTGGGAAGTAGAGAGTGACATTTGAGACCACCTGCTGGAAGTAGGTAGGAACTACCAAGAACTACCAAAGAGACTCAAGCAGAGAACAGTTGGCAGAGACAAGATTCAGTCACAAAGGTATTCATGTTTGGGACTATAAGCAACACCAAGAATTCAAGTTAAGGGATCTGTGCTCCTCATGATTGCTCAGTCAGGATTTCTGCTTCATTTTTCTGCTTTCTTTTAATAAAATTTCCTTTTACAAAATTGTGAATTGCATCCTAAGGGGAGTTCATTTCTCTTATAGCGATTAGTGCAGTGTGGATATTTTCTCAGGTTCTATGGGTAGGAGTATATGAGAAAGAGAAGTGAGAAAGTTCCTTCAAAATGTTCCTGGGTCCTTTGTGCCATGAAAGTCTCTGATGTAAAAGTTATTCCAGGTTCTTCTGAGTGGTGAAGTGGTTTTGTGAGGCTGCATGAATAAATAGGAAAATGTGACCATGTGTAAGGTATTGTACATAGAGAAAATATTCTAGACTAGATTTATAAGATGACCTGAGGACCCTCAGATAAATTCCAATGAACAACTAATAATTGATGATAATCATAGAGTACTTCAAGGTTTTGTTCATTGCTTGTTGTCTTTTGTTACTCAAAAAAGAACAAAATGACATCATTTTGTCGGGGGTCGATATACAGTTCAACTATGTCTAACTATGACTGATCAGACCAATATAATCTCCAAAGGCTCTACCTCACATCAGATATAAATGGTCCACATGCAAATGTACTGTATACACATCATTACATTTGATCTGCGCAATAACCCCATAAGACACATACATAGGTGGTATTATTTCCTTTTTAGGGATAAGGGAATTGAGGTTAATAAAGGTTAAATAACTTGCTCTTGGCCCTACAGATAGCATCTCCATCATGGTAGAAGTTGTTTTTTCCTGAGTCTAACTTAAGAGTACTTTCCACAACACTGTTTTGTCTCACAGTACATTGTACATTGCTTCCAGAAGACACCATCCCAATAAATAGCCAAAGTCAAATGAAGTAAGAGAATTTGGAGGATTATCAGGAAGGGTATTGAAGACAAAATTGAAAATATTGCCCTTCCATTGAAGAAAATTGTTGTGAAGTGAGACTAGCTCATTCTGTGTTGTTTTGGTTATCACCCCTGAAGAAATAGGCCTGCAAGACCTATGGGAGGTTAAAGAGAGGGACAAAAATAATCAAACTAATGGAGCTGTTATGAGGATAAACACAACTAAAAAATAAATTGTGATTTTTGATCTTAGAAGGCTGACAACTGAGGATCCCAGATTAAGAGATGGAAAGGACCCAGGCCCATTATTTTACATATGAGGAAATAAAGACTTTGAGAGACTAAGCAATGTACTCAAGCTTATAGGATGATAGACGCTGGAAGGGACCTAAGAGGTCATCTAGCCTGATTCTATCATTTTATAGGCGAAGAAATGGCTGGCTCAAGGTCACATAAATGTCAGAATCAGTATCTGAAGATTCCATAGGTTATTTAACTACAAGTCTGGTACTCTTTTTGCTGTACTGAGTTGCCTCTATCTTTTTTTTTTTTTAAAGCAATCGGGGTTAAGTAACTTGCTCAAGGTTACACAGCCAGTTATTTCTGGGTGTGGTGCTGAGTATCTGAGCCCGGATTTGATCCAGGTCATCCCGACACTGGAGCCAGTGCTCTTACTCACTGAGCCACCTGGCCGCCCCTAAGCAATTGGGGTTAAGTAACTTGCTCAAGGTTACATGGCCAGGTGTTTCTGGGTGGGTGCTAAGTGTCTGAGCCTGGGATTCGATCTCCAGGTCTTCTCAACACTGGAGCCGGTGCTCTTACTTGCTGTGCTACCTGGCCGCCCCGAGTTGCCTCTATCTTAAATGCTATAAAACCGAGGTCAAAGATAGGGTAAATATTAACTTGTTCACCAAGTCCTATAACTAAAAGGTACACTTGAAGCTTGTAAAGAAAAGACAAGACAATGTAACTTAATAAAGTGGATAATGTGACTGCCATTGGAAATGGCCTGTATCATCTTAAGGATGATCACATTGGATAATCACTCTCTTGGAAATTACTATAGTCACAAATGGTTCACAATCACATTTGAATTACAAATGTTTTTTTCCCAAAGCTTTTAGTAGAAATTGAACAGGAACAGTCTTTTCTCCTTGCCTCCTGAATCTTAGAGAACACATCTGGTGTTTGCAGATAAGATGGAGGACTTAGTCTCCCAGGCCCTATATTTTCCCCCAAAGACTATATTTTTATTTTTTAGAAAAGTAAATAAATGAAGATGGAGATAAGCTACCACCACCCACACCACCCCCCCCAGTAGTAGCCAATGTGTAAAAACAATTGGTTTGGGAGTCATTCTTTCATGACTAATCTTTATGTCACCTGTTCTAAATAAAAGCAAATGCCGTTGGTGTCTAATCTTCCCAGAAATGAAAGTCTGCACGTAAGGACAAATCTTGAAATGGAAACAAACTCTTAGTCCCTGTGGACTCACTTGGTCTTGTTTCTGTCCAATTTAAATGTGAAAATATTTCTGTCCTCTCAAAAACACTTAGTCCTACGGCTTAGTTCCTCAGTTTTGCTTTCATGTTGCAAAATTCGTCTATGTGTGACTCTTTTCCATATCTTGTCTGTTGGGAAGAAGAAGAATACCAGAAGAAAATGGTTTAGCCAAAGTCACCATGATAAGAATATGCCCAAAAAACAGGATTGAAAAGGCACAACTCTATCTTTACCTCCACCCCTCCTGATCCCTGTTCCCTATCCCCCCAAGCCTGGTTGACAGAACAGCAATTTGACAAATACTTCTATCTGCTAATGAGCAGGCAGCTAAAAATAAAAACAAGGCTACCCACTTCAGCCAACAAAGCATCTGTTCTAAGAAAAGAGATTCTCTCCCCCTCCTCCCTGACTTCGGTGGGTTTTTATCCTTTGTAGCCTGTCTCCACTGAAAGACAGATTCCAATTTCCCCCAGGACCACAAAATGCCCCCCAACCTCTCCCCCATCATTGTGGTTGCCAGTTTATTTTTCAGTTGTGGCCAATGGTAACCTCTTGCACCATTCTTAGCTAAATAGTGTTTGTTTTAGGAACAAAGCACAGAGGACAAATATTTCGATGTGGTTTTCTATTTGGGGTGAGGGAGGGGCTAATACTTGAAGTCAAGCTGATTCTCATCTTTTCCAGCCCTTGTTATCTCTCTTCTTAGAGAACTCCAAGCACATAGAGACACATGGTTGCTAGCCTGCAAAAGAGGAGGAAAGAGTGGGGTTGGATATAATTAAAAAGAAAAGCCCAATAGACAGGAAGTATAACTTCTGAGTCACTAAGCAAAATATTTGAAAATGTCAACTATACCCTTGAATTAGTAACAGATATAATGGATCACTAGAATTTCAGAATATGAGTTCTAAAAGGGAAATCAGGGGTCATTTCGACCTGACTTTACCTGAAGAAACCCTTCTATACAATCTTGACCATTGGCCATCTAACCTCTCTGCCTGAAGACTTTCAGTGACCACAACACCTACCAAGACAGCCCAACTCATTTTTTAATAGCTTGAATTGTTAGGAAGCTTGATCATAAAGGGAGCCTAAATCTCCCTCTCAGCAACTTTTACCCACCCATTGCTTCTAATCCTGACCCCTGAGGTCAAGTAGAGCAAATAGTAGTATTATGAAAAGGGGATTAGACTTGGGGTCTGAAGACATTGGTTCTACTCTTGACTCTCTTATTTACAACTTGTGTGACCCTTAGACAAATCATTTAACTTCTCTGGGTCTCAGTTCCTTTTTCTGTAGAGGAAGTAAATGGGAGCCAGAATCCAAACTCCAAAAGGCACCTCACATAAGAGAGAGAAGTTGCTAAATCACCTCTAAGTTCTTTCTGCCTTTAAATTTAATATCCTGAGTCCAATTCCTCAACAACATTACAATCCTTTAGATACTTAAAGATGGTGATTGTGTCCCTACTAAATCTCTTGTCTAAATGTTACTCGGGTCTTTCAATGGATCCTTGTATAGCATTCTCTAGTCTTCCCATCCTGGTAAATATTTCTGGACCTGCCTAAGCTTATCAACATCCCTCTAAAATGTGTCCAGAACTTAACCCAGTACTCCAGATGCAGTCTGACTAGAGAAGAATGCAGTAGAACTCTGACGTCCCATGTTATGGACACTAAGCATTTCACTTCAGTCAAAGATTCTATCAGCCTTTCTTAGCTTCTCTCTCCCACTGTGAACTCACTGAGCATGGAGTACACAAGCCCCGTCCCCAACCCTCAATTCTTCTTCACACAACTGTTATCTGTTGATGAGTCTTGCATCCTGTACTTAGGAAATGGATTTTTTGAACCCAAGTATAGAAATTATGGGTCTTCTCTTTTTATGGACCTCACACTTTTTATGGACCCCAGCTAAGAGAGTTAGACTAAACTACCCCTGAGATTCTTTGGACTTTAAATCTATGAAGGCTAGTGCCTTTCCTTCTAAGTTTCTTCCTTCTATTCTGTATATATCTTGTATATCCGTATTTATGTACATGTTCCCTCATTAGACTATAAGCTTCTTGAAGGCATGATCTATTGTATATTTTTCTGTGTATCTGCAACTCTTTACACAAGGCCTGGCACATGGTAACTGCTTAATAAATGCTCATTGACTGATTGATTCTCTAGATTTTATTCTGAATATATCTATAGTTAGGTATATATGCATATATATATATACACACACATATCTATATTCATGCTGCCTTCCCTGATGAAACTCCCTTTCTTGAAAGCTTTTTTGTCTTTGTATCCCCAGTGCCTAACAGTTCCTGGCATATAACAAGTGATCAGTATTTACTTATTGATTAATTGATTATCTATAGTGAACCTTATCTTCTCTAGCTCTGTAGATCTCCAAGGATCCTTGATCTGGTATAGAAGAACACAGATTGATCATCCTATGATGAATCATAGGAATCTTTATAGGCCATCAAAATGGAAGCAATTCTATTAGAATATAAATTGTGAGTTGGGATTATTTTATTTTTTTATACTAGTATCCCCAGAGTTCTGGCACTTAATAAATAATTGTTGATTGATTAAACTCCAGCTTCTTTATTTTACAGAGAATGGAAAATGAGATACAGAGGAGTTAACAGATTTAACCAGGTTCATAAACTAGTAAATCTTGAGTTGATATTTGAACATCTTCAAGCTCAGTTCTCTGTTGATGCTGTCAGGCAGTTTAATCCAAGGGGAAAATCAACTTTCACATCAAGAGGGTTGATTTTTCTCCTGTTTGTGAAGATCACTCTAAGAAATTGATGATATTATAATTTTCCATTCAAATTCAATCTTCCACTTATTGACAGGATACTTAGGCTTGAGTCCTGGATCTAGAGCTTACTAGCTGTGTGGCTATGGGCAAACCACTTAACCTTTCTGATCTTTCAGGTTACTCATCTTCAATATAGAGATAAAAGTATTTATAATGCCTATCTCACAGAGATATTGTGAGACAAGACTTCTATAGAACTTAAAAGGGATATTTAAATGAACTGTTTGTCCATCTCTTTGTGACTTGTGTCTTATAGCTTTAGGTTCTAAGCATCATGGAAAAGCAGGAAAAGGATTAGAGAAAGTCAGGAAACTTGGGTTCTAGTCTCAGTTCTGCCACTCATTAACTAACTGGCAGGGGACAAGTCACTTTCTAAGCCTCAATATTTTCATCTGTAAAATTAGGGATTTCAGAGATGTGATCTGTAATGTTGTGTATGGGCCCAGATTCTATGAAAAGTGTCTATGTAAATATGGAAAGGCCAATTTGCAACTTTAGTGGAAGTTGTGTGGCACATTTCTGGCAAGATTTTCAATTGGATTTACATATAATGTTGAAAATACTAAGTTTTTTTTTCTGGTTTTCCTTAGTAACTAGATGCTAGTTTCCTTTACTTATTCTTCTCTTTTTTTTTTCAATGCTTCATTAATGTTCTTTCTTTTTTTAAACATCATTGTTACTTCCCAATTACAACTTGACCCTCTCTCACATGTGATCTAAACACAGCCTCTTAGCCTACCAAGGTTAAGATCTTCCTTCAGCTTCTCTCTTTCTTAACCCAAAACTAATTATATTTGCCCATTTCCCCCCCCCCTTTCTTTTTATATTAATGCAATGCAATTCAAGAAGCATTTATGGGGTAGCAAGGTGGCACAGTGAATACAGCACCAGCCCTGAAGTCAGGAGGACCTGAGTTCAAATTCGACCTCAGACACTTAACACACTAGCTGTGTGACCTTGGGCAAATCACTTAATCCCAAATGCCCTGCCGTCAAAAAAAAAAAGAAGCATTTATTTATTGCCTACAATGTTCAAGGCATTGTGGTAGGTTCTGGGAACACAAAAACAAAAAAAAAAAAATACAAAAACAAAAATGCCAGAGGGTAGGAAGGATATAGCACCTACACAGATAAGTAAATAAAAAAGCAGTCAATCAGCTAGCATCGATTAGGCACCCAGTGTGTGCCGGGCATTGTACTAAAGTCTAGGAAGGCAAAAAATAGTTAATATGCTCTCTAGGTGCTCACAGTTTAATGAGGGAGATAATATGCAATTATATGCAAATGAGATATAAATTGGGGTTAATCCCAGATGGAAGGCATTAAGACTAAGGAGGACTGGGGGAAGTCCTACTTCTTGCTGAAGATAGGATTTAGCTGAAATTTGAAGGAAACTAGGGAAGGTTAGAAGCAGAGAAAAGAAGGGGAAAAGTTCTAGGAATGAAGAATAACCAATGAAAATGCTTGGAGTCTCGAAATAGTATGTCACTTTATGCAGAGAAGCAAGGATGTCAGTGACACTTGATTGGAGTATACAAGATAGCCACAGACCCATGGACCAGATTCCTCCCTCCTTTCTCAAAACCACATCTCTAAACTAGATCCAGCCTAAGGCAGGTGATCAAAAAATTTAGTCTTACTCTGGCTCATTAGGCCTGCACCCAAAGATTACTCTGGGAGATCTAAGTTTCCAAAAGTGTGGCTTCCTGCTCAAGGTTAAGCACTCAAGGTAGCAAATACATATCAGATAGCATGCAGTCTTTATTCTACATAACAGAAAATGCGTATAGTACCAACGGCTCTTGGTTCTTTGGGGTGGTTACATGGCACAGTGGATAAAGTGCTGGGCCTACAGTCAGGAAGACTCATTTTTCTAAGGTCAAATTTGGCCTCAGAGATTTACTAGCTATGTGACCCTGGCTAAGTCACTTAACCCTATTTGCCTCAGTTTTCTCATCTGTAAAATAAGCTAGAGGAAATGGCAAACCACTCCAGTATCTTTGCCAAAAAAACAACCCAAGTGGGGTCACAAAGAATTGGGTATGACTGAAATGACTGAACAACAACAAAACCAAGAACTCTTAGCAAAGCATAAATAGATACTTATAGTAAGTAGATTGTAAGGAATCAATAAAATCACCCACACCCCATGTTGGTATAGATTTTCTCTTGAGTCCTTTCAGCTCTTGGTTGGTATAGATTTTCTCCGATTTGTCTATTCTATTCTGCCTGCCCAGTGATTTATATGGAATTTAATTTGTGGCTTCCAGCAGTGTGACACAGGGACATTCCAGTGAAACTCCTTTCTCTCACAAGATAATCCTATTATCCAAAGACTTAACCCCCCTGGAGGCAAAGGTACCTTGATAGGCAGCTCCTTTCCCCATGGACTCATCACTCACAGAATCACTCACAGAAATGCTGGGGACAAAATACAAGTCTGCTTCCCCACAATATTGAGAAAGAAAGGTGTCTTGGCACTGGGATATCCCAGATTAAGAACTATTGGTGTAAGTGGAATGAAACCAAGCTTATCTGAGGGATTTCGTTTATTTTAAAACCAACTTTCAAGGTATGTCCTGGGATCAGTAATCCATCTGCTTGTAGTGCCAGAAAGGATAGTAGATCTAGAATCAATGGGCCTGTATTCTAATATCTCCTCTCTCACTTACTATCTGTGTGACTTTGGACAAATTATTTAGTCTCTCCTGATTTGTCTCACTTGTAAAATTTGTATTGAACTAGATGACTTCAAAGGTCCCTTCAATATCAAAATCTATGATCCTATCTATAGCCATTTTCTATATCTATATCAACTGTATAATAAGTCATGTACAAGAAGCCAGAAGGATCAAATTATGTTTAGTATACTGCACTGAACCCTATTCAGAATGCTACAAAAAATAATGTCTATTAGTAGTAGATGATTACATTTTAGAAAGATGTTTCAAAAGCAAGAATTGAAAAAACAAATACTCTCTTCAGTTAACTAGGAAGTCCCATTAACCAGAAGTCCTGATTCCCTGAGCACTCTAGTTAATCAAAGTTCACACAGTATTATTTCAGTCTTTTCAATCATGTCTGGTGGGATATTTAAATAAGCTATTGTTTTTGCAAGACTATTACTTTATGACTTAAATTTTATAGCTTTAGGTTTTCTTGACACAGATACTGGAGTGGTTTGCCATTTCCTTCCACAGCTTGTTTTACAGATGAGGAAACTGAGGCAAAGAGGGTTAAGTGACTTGCCCAGGGTCACATAGTTAGAAAGTGTCTGAGGCAAGATTTGAACTCCGAAAGATGACTCCAGACCCAGCACTCCATCCACTAAACCACCTAGCTACCCTACACAGCATTATAGTGTTTTCCAAAAATAATGAGCATCAGTGTTAGTTAAACAGGTCAAAGTAGGAAGACTAGAAGCACCCAAACTAGCCAACAGCTTTGTGCCTTTGGGGATATTGGAGTTTGATGCTAGTTGACTTCATAACTTTTCAGAAAAACTCAGCTAACTTCCATAATCACCATGTTATTATAAAACTGATCTAGAGTTGACCCTGCCACTGACCTTCTTCATTTTTCTTGAATTCCTCTGAAAAGTAGCTTAAATTCTAGAACTGGGCTAACAAAAGGAAAGTTAGTTTTGTTCTCATCACAAAAGCTCTTGACTCATATTTTACTTAAGGAGAATACACTATGAATCACATGTGATTTACATTAAATTTTGCATGCATTTAGATGTGGGTATGAACTAGGGAGCACATTTTGTTTGAACTCTCTAGCCCTTCTATTCATTTCTTTAGTTTGATTTTTTCTGACGCCATATGTTTTTGTAGTTCAGTAATGAAAAAACATGATCTTTCTCCCTCCTCGGGTAGAATTAGGCATGGAGGGAGCTTGGTGCTAGCTCAGGAAGACAAGGATGGTGGGGAGGAGAAAGCCATTGTTTCAGCTTTCCTTGTGAAACTGCATTTCTCAGTGTCCACTCTGGGAAGGGTAAGAATTGGTCATAAATTATTTCTATTACATCAAGAATGTCTCTTCTTTAGTGTCATTGGGACTTCTAGCTACATAAATGTGACATGAAGCTCAAGAGCCTGGGGCCATTTCAAGTGAAAGATGAGTTAAGATGCATTGGGGAAACAGTTTGTTCAATGTACAGAAATAGTCTTCCAAAGTTTCTGGACAGGATACATGTAACTAGATTTTCCCCAATGCATCTTAACCTGGGGTGGAGGGAAGGGGAGTGTTAAATGAGGTCAAATGACATTCCAGGTCTTGATGGGGAGTGATAGTTTATGAGACTTTCTTTCATTTTACTTACTGCAATCCTTACAAAAGCTCATTCTGCCACCATCCCCTCAGCCCTTGCCACAAACCATACTGAGCAATTTTTATTCCCTAGGCAAGCTATAGGGGGGGGATCCTTTTGAATTAGGGTAGGATACCACAAGGTTTTTAACTGCTAAAGGACTGGCCCTTCCTGAGGAAAGAGGAAGGACAGGATTTTTGCCCCTGGCGAGAAGATATAACTCAAAGAAAGGAAACTTTTCCTGGTGTGGGAAGCAGGCCATAAAGGGGCAGCTGGGAAGGGAGGGGGGGGGATGCTTTGAATGGTACTGTTTTCATCCTCTCAATTTTCAAAATGATCTAGGGTATAAAGTACTTCTTTGGGTAGGGAGCACAAGGGAAGCCCTAGGGAGGGAGGAAGTATACTTTTTTGGTGCTGTCAGCACCCTCTAAATTTCCTAACATGGGCAAAGTTCCAGTGACTTCTTCCCTCATTATGACTTTGTTTTGCAGCTCCTCCATCCCTCTGGTTCAACTGTTTCTTTCTCTCCTTTTCTCTAACCCCAGGAACAGAGAGCTCAAAGTTTATTAAGAACAAGGATTTTTAACCTGGGGGTCACTGATCCCTTAGATTTTTTTTTTTTAGCAAGGTAATAGGGGTTAAGTGACTTGTTCAGAGTCACACAGTTAATATGTCATGTGTTTGAGGCTGAATTTGAACTCAGGTCCTCCTGACTCCAGGACTGGTGCTCTATTCATTGCACTACCTAGCTCTCCCCATATTCCTTAGATTTAAGGTGATCAATGAATTTGAATGGGGAAAATAATTGCCTCTCTATTTTCATTCATCTTCCATTGATCTTATTATTTTCTTCTATTGAATAAAATCATTATTCTGAGAAGGGTACCCTAGGTTTTATCAGGCTGCCAAACAGGTCAATGACACAAAAAGGTTAAGATTCCCTGGGCTAGAAGAAGATGAGCGGAAGAAAAAAAAGCCTTTCTACTCCATGTTATTTTTTTAACCATCTCAAGTTCCATCTTCCTTTGCATTCTCCCACAGAAAATGAAATCTCTATAGTCACCATATTTATTATGACTTCACTTTATTTATTATTTAACACCTCCAGATTCACAAAATACTTTGTTAAACCTAAAAGTAGACTTTGGTCTCTATACTACCAGGTCTTATCAGCATTGAAACATCAAAATAAGCAAATTTCCCTATGGAACCTCTCAGGGCCCTCTCTCATTTCGAGATTGTGCTGAATATCATCAAGTCTCTTCCAAAGCTGGCAGAAGTTGTCCTGTGCCTTGACCTCTTCTCCATCATGGGAAGGACCTAGCCAAAAAGAGAAGTACAATTGCCAAGCAGTGTGAAAAGACTGACTGATGTTGTCCTATAAATGACAATGTCTCCAAACTTTTCTCCTTAAGGATGGTGGTCTTGAGGAAGTTAGCTTGAGTCTCCATTTTTAAAAATATATTTCAGGGGCAGCTAGGTGGCAAAGTGGGTAGAGCATTGGCCCTGGAGTGAGGAAGACTCAGATATTCACTAGCTGTGTGACCCTGGGCAAGTCACTTAACCGTGATTACCTCCAAAATAAAATAAGATAAAATAAAATATATTTCAGAAAGAAATCATGTCTCTCTCAACGGCAAAGCAGTGGAAAGCTTCTAGATGTTATCAAAGGACAGATTCTCTACTACTTACTATCTATGTTACCTTGTATTCATTGACCTCTCTGGCATTAAATTTCCTCATTTGTAAAAGAAGGGGATTGGACTAGATGACCTCTAAGGCCCCTTTCAGCTCAAAAATCTATATTCTATTACCCAGAGAGATTTTTGCAAATGGTAAAATGTACTGGGATCTAGAAGATATGAAAGCTATGTTCCCAGATTTGTCTCACAACATTTATATGGTGCAGTGGAAGAACACTGACATTAGAGTCACAGTTCCTGGGTTCAAATCTCAGACCTTCTTCTTAATACCTGTGTAACTTTGAGCAAGTCACTTGACATTTCTGGGGCTCAGTTTCTTCATTTGTAAAATGGTGGGGTTGGACTAGATGTTATCTATAGTCATTTTCAGCTCCGTATTTATAATACAAAGAACTAAGTTTCCATGGCAAGGCAGTTAGGTGTTGTAGTGAATAGAACACTGGACCTGAAATCAGAAAGACCTAAGTTCAGATCTGACCATAGACACTTAATAGCTACGTGACCTTGGGAAAAGTCTATCTGGCTCAGTCTCCTCAATTGTAAAATGAGATTACATTTGAAACATCAAAATAAGCAATAAAATGAGAATGTCCATCTCCTGAGGTTGTTGTGAGGATTAAATGAGATTCTATTTGTAAAATGCTTAGCACGTAATAAACAATTAATAAATTCTTGTTTAAAAAAGTGTCTCCCCTATGCCATAGGAGAGTATCTGGTATACAATAGGTGTCCAATAAATGATTGATTATCATTAGGCTCCAGTATGTCCACATTTATTCCTTTCTTCCTAGGAAGATTCTGGGGTAAGGTTTTCTGATCTCTGGCTTTCATTACTGTTAAGGTAATTTGCTCTAAACTTACCCCAGAAATCCTCTGCTTGCTTTCAGTCTATGAGTAACCTCTCACAGGGGACCATTCATCTTGAATCTCAACAGTTGGTCACCATCACATCCACTTCCTTCAATTTTGCTCCTTGAATAATGGCTATGGGTTTCATATTGTCTTTCTGTTCCATCATCCCTAACTTCTGTCCACATGTCCATTATTCCTTGTTTCCTTTGTTTTCTGTAGCTATTTTTTTTTTCACTTCCCACTCTGTCATTTGCAATAGTTCCCATGACCGTATTAATACAATCACCTTCCCTCTTCCCCAGCCTGGCTTAGTCCTGATTGCAAATCATTGTCTTTCAGCCCTTGCTAGGGTCCAATTGTGCTTGTGGTCTCATGTCTTGGCTCCTCATTCACATATGGTGCTAGGGGCCTAGTCTGACCAGAGCTCTCATGCTCTCTATAACCAAAGATTTCTGTAAGAAGATCTGAGTAAGAAAATACTGGCTAACCAGTGTGCCATCATGCAGTGTTATCCCTTTATTTAAAACAAATTGGCCTTTCTAACTATTATGTTGTCTTATTACTTCCAGATTAGTTGTCTCCCTGAAGGGGGTCTTTCCTGGCAGGTCATGAAAGGAAGCAGTATGTTCTGGGAGCATGAGGGTAGAAACCCACATTCAGGCTTCTTCCTTCAATGAGTCATTCACTGCCATGTTTAGAGGTATAATACATAGATCTTAGTCTTAAACTTCATGTTTATATATACTTCTAGGTATAGAAATCGTCTATCACATACCAATACAAACAAAACCAGAATGGGGCCTGTTCTGCACACAACAGAGTACAGCAAGAAATTCCTTTTTCCTTCCCATATATGAATTTACATGTTTACCTCTAGGGCAAGTCATGAAAAAAGTTCAGCAAACTTTTCATCACATAACTCAAAAGTGCCTGATCTGAGATTCTAAGGCAGCATGGGATGAATTCCATGAAACAGGCCAGACAATTTTCCATGATGCCAGGATACTGGGCAGTGTTTCCAAGGACAGAAGGCTATTTCTGCTCCCTCTCTCCACCCATTCCCCCAAAGTGCAAATAGTACAGGTGGCCCCTATGCTCCCAGGAAAATGTCCAGTTGTCTTCTGGGTCATTCTGGTACTATTCACATGAATTTTAAACCAGGAATGTTCAGAAGAAAAATAGGGGTAGGGAATGTTGGGAAGAGGCCTTTCAGGAACATTGTGACACATGAATTCTGTACTATCTGGAAGAATGTCAATTGCTAAGAGGATAAATATTCTAGTTTACTTCTGGTTTAAATTTAAATTTATAGTGAAAGATCATGTGATTCAAAATGTCATGTGGCTTGTCTTCAAGGCACTCAAGAGACTGAGCTTGTTCTGTATGAAGTTATGACCAGGCATGATACCCTTTGAAAGACATGAGTTTGGATTGGGTAAAGTTCACTAATCGCACTAAAAGCTCAAGCACATCAACCACTGATTCAAATCCTAAGGCATCAACCAAAAAGGCTAAAAAGATGAGGTGAGAGAGAGAGAGAGAGAGAGAGAGAGAGAGAGAGAGAGAGAGAGAGAGAGAGAGAAATGAAATCTGTGTAGGTTCAATCTGTAAGGCTAAAAAGTTATATTAGTTTTTCCTAGAATTTCTGATTACTTTCATTTGGCTTTTAAAAAATTCATTAGCATTCATTAAGTACTTACAATACTCTTGACTCTGTGTCAAGTGCTAGAAATACAAAAATGGAACATTCCCTGCCTTCAGGTAGTTTACATTTTATCAAACTAGGAAAACTTCGTGTATGGGGCCAGCATTGGACTTTGCTGTGTCTGTGTTCTAAGCATCAACTAAAACATGGGAAAAATTCAGCATCAAAAGGCTTGCAAAGAAGGATGATTTTTTTTTCACCTACAGACAATCATAAAACCTTTGAATGTGTGGAGAGATTGAGCTGTGACATTAGTGGTAGGAGAGAGAAATAGGACCAGGGTTCTTTTCAGAAAGGCTCATCTTCTCGACTAGTCTATGTACTCTACGAACCAGGGCTACAGGAACTTCATTTCCCAAATTGCTTGTGTGTGGTTTTTTAGGGGTTTTTTTTTGCCTTTTGGAGGGCAATTGGGGTTAAGTAACTTGCCCAAGGTTACACGGCTAGTTTTGTGTGTGTGTGTGTGTGTGTGTGTGTGTGTGTGTGTGTGTGGGTGTTAAGTGTCTGAGGCCAGAACCCGAACTCGGGTCCTCCTGACTCTGGGGACAGCGCTTTGCTCACTGCTCCACCTATCCGCCCCCAGATTGCTTGTTATAGTATTTTCTTGAGGAGATAAATTTCTGTTTATGTAGTAAAATTTTAATCATTCTTTTAAATAGAGGGTACTAGTCAAGTAAATAATCCAAAATGACAGATGATTCCTCCCTGTAAAAAAATTATGTTTTTTGAATCTGTTTCAGAACTTACATATGGATATAGGTCTGTGGACAAATCAACTGCAGTAAACCATGAAAATCTTCTCAGGAGAAAGCAAGACAGTGGTCTGGCTTTCTCTCATCATCTTTTCTCCTCCTCTCTTTGCTTCTCACAGCAGGTTGGGGATGGACAGTATCACTTCTTAGACCAAAGCAGTAGCACTACTCTTGTTATCCTGATTTGGCTCCCATATTCCTCTGGGGCTTTGTAATGGGAATGCAAATTTGGAAGATCTTCCCTGCCCCTAGGCTAAAATGTACCTGAAGCCTGGGGAAGGAGGCTTGTTTTTCAGTAGATACTTGTTGATTGGCCATTGAGTCAATAAGGTTGTTACATTCTCTGAGCCAGGAGAAGGCTATATAAGCCCTGATGTGTAGCTTTGTTTTGGGACTCACTTTGAGAAGTGTTCTGTGATTTGATCTGAATTCTGGAAAGCCGTTGTTGAGAGTCCCGCGGCTTTGAAAAACCCAGATGTGGAAACCCAGATGTTGACTGGGTATGGATGTAATGGTTGGACAGTTTGGAAAGCTGTCTACTTGATCTGTTGATGTCTTGATAATTCTGTCTGTATATTTTGAAGTTTGGGGTGCTGACCTTTTTCCCCTGAACAAGGTAAATGATATATGTCTGACTGATTAAAGTAAGCTTGTTAACCCATTTTGAGTTGCTTTCCTTTAACAAAGCAGATCCAAGAACCTGTGGTAGCTGCAAACCCTGAGGACGCTTGGGGTGCTTGCTGCTACAGGCTTCCAAAATTATTTAAAAAGAGGTCATTTAAATTTACTTTCCTTGCAGTTTTTGTTGTATGGTAAGCACTTGTATCTACAAACAAAGGCAGCAATAATGTGACATAGGAGCTAAAAATCAAAATGTATGGTTGGTAAATAAATAAAAGAGGTAATCATATAACAAAGTTGAAAGCAAAATTTCCCCAAATAAGCCACACTTTCTAGAATTAGGGGTGGGGAACCTGCAGCCTCAAGGTCATATGTAGCCTTCTAGATCCTCATGCAACCCTTTGATTGAATCCAAACTTCACAGAACAAATTCCCTTAATAAAAGAATTTGTTCTGCAACACTTGGATTCAGTCAAAAGGCTGCACTTGAGGACCTAGAGGACCACATGTGGCCTTGAGGCCACAGGTTCCCTAACCCCAAATTAGCCTTTTCAAATCTCTTCCACTGAGTCATAAATCTCTGAACTACTTCATTTATCTCTTATTCAGTGAGGGTGTCTAATATTTTCTGCTCTGATACCATCATGATAAATGCCAGTTTTTCTCCTCCTTGTTTTTTCCAGATGTCCACACATGGCTTAGAAGTAGAATTATTGGGGCAGCCAGGTAGCACAGCAAGTAAGAGCACTGGCCCCTGTGTCGGGATGACCTGGGGATCGAATGCGGGCTCAGACACTTAGCACCCACCCAGAAACACCTGGCCATGTAATCTTGAGCAAGTTACTTAACCCCAATTGCTTAAAAAAAAAAAAAGAGTAGAATTATTTCCTTGAACTAGAACTAGAACTATTTGTATATCTTATTCTCTGTTATTTCAATAGAACTGTGATGCCCTCAGTGTGAGTATATCTTCCAGCAGGATCAAACATAAGCCATTCATGCCTGCCCATCCTGAGCTGCTCTTGTCTAAGATCTTCTGTAAATCAGATAGAACAAAGCTCTACACTGTGCTGAGGTCCTTTCTCTGGATAAGAGATTCCTGACCTAAGATTGATGAGCTTTCCTTTCAAATATTTTGAAAATTGTATTTCAATATAATTGGTTTTCTTTGTAATCACATGTATTTTGTTTTATGAATTTATTATTATTATTTTTTGTATTTTGCTAAGTGTTTTATAACCACAACAAACTAGTACATAGGATGACCTGTACAACAACACCACAATAAAGGCTTAAAGCTCAAGGTGTTCCCATGGCAACGCTGAAGCTAGTTCAGTCTCTGGTATTTGGAATTTAGGCTGCAGTCCTTGTGATCTGGATGGCTCTTGGGGCAGGAGGCACAGGCCATGCTCTAACCAGACTTGAACAGGAGAATGGCGACCTGGCCCAGGTAGAAGTAGATGAAGTGCTTTGTCTCGTGCATCACGTAGCTGTCGAAGTTCCTCCCCACGATGCAGTGCCAGGTCGGATTATACTTCTTGTCAAACTCCTTCTTGATATGGGCTGCTATGTTGTACTTCTCCAGGGCCTGGGTGGCACACTCCACAGAGTCCTGCTGCATCTCCTCCGACATGTCTGCATTTTTGATCACGGCCTTGCGGTCACACATGGAGGCTGCGACGGGTCCTGGTGGGAGGGGGCGGCGGCAGCATGGCTCAGGCACTCCGTCAGACCTGGAAGGTGCTTTCACTGCCTAAGCCTTTGCGCATCCTGTTTTATGAATTTAAAAACATTCTGACAATGTGTCTATAGTCGTCAGTAGACTACCAAAGGGGACTGTAATGGAAAAAGGGCTAAGAATCCCTAGACTAAGTTTCTTGACATTGCATAATATTCTACCAATGGCACATGTAAGCCATACAACAGTTAACCCTCTCTCTCATTACCTGACTGGACCATCTTTTTTGGCAATATTTTATAGTCATTCTTATCATGGCAGACAAGTGCTTGCCGTCCATGCTATTTTAACATGGACAAGTGAGGAAGGCAAGAGAATTAGTTTTTGTTTTGAATGTGAAAACATGGCATAAATGTGTTAACACTGCAACACTTAAGAGAGACTATGCAGTATGAAAGTACCATAGCAAAAAAGTAAGAGAATTTGGGGGGAGGGGGGCAGAGTTTTTAGTGGTGATAATTTTTTCCCAAAGTGTATACTGTTTATTAAATCTTCTGATTCCAAAAGTCATAGGAACATCTTCTTGATCACCCGAGATTCATAGTAATAAAGTAAGTCATCTCAAAATCCCTCTTTCACCTTGTCTCTGGATATAACCATAGGTGGTCTTGAGCACAAATTGACAATTTTAGTCTGAACAAATCTAAGCATTACAATTCTTCCTACCTTTGTTGAGTAACAGTGGAATTACAGCTGACAGTAATATAAAAACCAGTGTCCAGAGGATGACCTCAGGTCAGTGTATAACATAGAGTTAGGGATTTTTGTTGCATTTTTGTTGTGTTTAACAAAGTGATTTTCCTTAGCCTGCTCACTAATCATTGTTTTCAGTTCTGTTGATTGTCCCATTACTAACAGGGTTGATTTTAAATATAGGCTGGTTGGATGTCTCCATTTCGAAGGGGAGGCCTGTATTTCTATGAGAATTTCACCACAGAAAGGGAATATCTACACAGAGGTCTTTGTGTTCTTGGACCTCAGCCACGTAACATTCTGGGGAAGGAAGGTCAGTTGATCAGAAAATACTGCTTCTCTGGGAGGAGAGATAGAAGAATGTTGTAATAGGAGCAATCTTAATACATGCTTCCATGGTAAATTAACCTAGTTTTTCCTTAAAAGGCATTGAGACTATCCTTGAGACTTGATTGGCTTAGAGGACTAAAGGCTCAGGCTGTTGACATGACTTCCTCATTGCTCAAGTACAAAGCAGTTACAAAGGGCATCAAATGACTTTTCTGATGCTTGGTTGGTAGATCACAATGGGTAACTCAATCAAGAAAGCTTCACTGAATTCAAAGTGTCTTTAAGATCTATCCTTGTTGAACACCTTTCTCCTACTAGTTAGGGCTAAGTAAATCTTTTTGTTAATTGTTGAATGACCAATGAGGGTCTCACTTTGATGAATTATGAAACCAAAATGACCAAGGACCTGGCCTTAATCGGATCCAGTCCAGTCCAGAACACTAGAAAACACCTAAACTTCTTTCAAGTGGTGTCAAAATTTATGTAGAGCATAAACTTTTTTTTTAAGTACCATGAATGAAGATGACAGAAAGTTGAGAAATACTACCTTGCAAAAATCCAACAAAGACTTTACCTGTCAGATCTATGGATGAGTGAAGAATTATTATCAAATGAGATAGAGAGCATTACAGGATGTGAAATGATAATTTCAATTGTATTAAATTAAAAACAAACAAAACCAATGCATCCCAAGATTGGAAGGAAAGCAGAAAACTGGAGGGAGGTGAATTTTATAGCAAGTTGCTCTGATAAAAGGCCTTAATTCTCAAATATATAGAGAACTGAGCCAAATTTATAAAAAGATATGTCAATCCCCAGTGAATTAAATGGTTAAAGGATATGAACAGGAAGTTTTCAGATGAAGAAATCAAAGATGTCTATAATCATATGAAAAAATGCTCCAAACCACAATTGATTAGAGAAATGCAAATTAAAACAACTCTGAGGTACTCCCTCACTCATACCTATCAGATTGGCTAATATGACAGAAAAGGAAAATGATAAATGTTGGAGGGAATGTGGGAAAATTGGGATACAAATGTGCTGTTGGTGTTGTTGTTGGCTGATCCAACCACTCTGGAGAGCAATTTGGAACTATGCCCAAAGGGCTAAAAAACTATGTATATCCTGTGACCTAGCAATACCACTGCTAGGTCTATAGCCCAAAGAGATCAAAGGAAAAGGAAAAGGATATATAGGCACAAAAATATTTATAGCAGTTCTTTTAGTGATGGCAAAAAAAAAAAAAAGGAAATTAAGGGGATGCCTATCAGTTGGGGAATGGCTGAACAAGCTGTGGTTATGACTATGACGAAACCCTTTTGTGCTATAAGAAATGACAAGCAGGATGCTTTCAGAAAAACCTGAACTTATACAATCTATTGCAAAGTGAAGTGAGCAGAACCAGAACATTGTACACAGTAACAGCAATATTGTGTGATGAACAATTGTGAATGACAGCGATTCTCAGCAATACAATCCAAGGTAATTCTGAAGGACCACCTCCAGAGAAAGTATTGATGGAATCTGAATGCAAATCAAAGCACACTCTTTTTTACTTTATCTTTTTCTTGTCTCTTTTTGGTCTGTGTTTTCTTTTACAACATGACTAATATGGAAATATGTTTTGCGTGACTTCACATGTATAACCTATATCAAATTGCTTGCCATGTCAGGGAGTGGGGAGCTGAAGGAGGGGAAGAATTTGGAACGTGAAATTTTAAAAAATGTTTAAAATTGTTTCTATGTGTAATTAAAAATATTATCTAGAAAAAAAGAACACAGTGAAGACAAATAAAAGTCTCCAGAAAGATTGGTATCAGATTCAAGTATGACTATTAAATGTTCAGTGATTCTTTGAGCAAATACATTGGTACCTTTACATGCAAATAAGCATTTCCTCCTTAGAAGTTATCACCTTAGGGGCGACTAGGTGGCACAGTGAATAGATCACTGGCCCTAGAATCAGGAGGACCTGAGTTCAAATTTGGCCTCAGACACAAAACTAGCCATGTGACCTTGGGCAAGTCACTTAACCCCAATTGCCTTACCTTCCCCCCTTCAAAAAGCAAAAACAAAAACAAAACAAAAAAAGAAGTTATCACCTTAGGATAAACCTATTTTGACTATGTTCCTATTGTCCATTTTAGAATTTCTTCTACTGGAGTTGCCTTCAGCTCCCATGATACATTCTTTGGTATATACTTAGTGGTGCAAAATCTTCATATTCTGAAGGTGGGTTTGTGTTTGAAAGTATCTAAAAGACTTCTGGAGCCTAGTTAGGTAAATAAAGTGGATGAACTGAAAAATGACATTTCTAGGGGCAGCCAGGTGGTGCATTGAGTAAGAGCGCCAGCCCTGGCATTGGGAGACTCGGGATCGGTTCCAACCTCAGATACTTGGCACCCACACAAAATAACTGGCCATGTAACCTTGAGCAAGTTACTTAACCCCAATTGCTTTAAAAAAAGAGAGAGAAGAAAAATGACATTTCTAGTGAATAATGAGAGGTATCTATAAAATAGTGAGACTATTTTTTCTTATATGTGTATTGCCTTATAAATTGACTTAAAGAAACCTAGGAAAACTTGTATGAATTGATGCAGAGTGAAGTTAAGTAGATCTAGGAGTATAATATACTGTAACAACATTGTAAAAATGAACAATTTTGAAGACTTAAGAACTTTGGTCAATGCAATGATCAACCATGATTCCAGAGAATTTATAACAAAGAATGTCACTTGCTTCCTGATGAAGAAGTGATAGACTAAATGCATAGAATGAAACAAATGTTTTTGGACACGGCCTGTTTAAAAATTTGTTCATCCCTCTTCCTGCAGTACTTTTGACTCTCCCAAACTTGCTATCATAACTCAGCTAAATTCTTACTATGGAACTTCCCTCAGTGCCTGAGATCTTCTCTTTCTGGAGCATCCCTCTCCCAACCCAGCTCCCTTCTCCCTCTGGAGAGTTCCTTTGGGGGCCTCCATTTTGGGGACTGCCCAGTCTGACCATCATTCCCGTCCTCCTTGCTCTGCTTTGTAACTTTCTGGACTTTGTCAACATGATCCTTTAGAAAAAAACTAACACCCCTCCCCTCAACTTTTTAGCTCATTTTTATGTGTTGTCTTCCCCTATTAGAATGTATGTTTCTTGGAAGGCAGGGATTCCCTTTCTTTTTGCTTCTTTTTTTGTATCCTCAGCATTTGGCACAGTGACTGGCACATAGCACTTAATAAATGTATTGCCTGCCTCTTCCTTACACTCTCTTTATATATATATATATATATATATATATATATATATATATATATATATA
>NW_027187391.1:22944085-22950066 GCF_028583685.1 Petaurus breviceps papuanus
ATATATATATATATATATATATATATATATATATATATATATATATACACATATAGACATTACATATGTGTGTGTATAAGTACATACATTTCTATATACATATTACAAGACTTTGGTTGTTGTTGCTTTCCTGGATGTTCAGGGTAGAGTGAAGGTTGGGGGATGGAAGGTGGGAAAAAAGAAAATAAATGCTCAATAATGGGAAAAGGAATTTTAAAAACTGACTCACATTTTTAAATTGGCAAAATCTCAACTACAAAGTGCTATGTGTTCTTAAATTTTAGTTTTTCTGCAGCTTAGATTTTCTTATTTATTTAAATCAAATACAAAATTAAACCTTCCTCCCCTTTGGATGCAAGTTTTCCTGATTTTGGAACCAGCTCTCCCCTGCCATGATGTCTGTGTTTGTGGTCAATTCTTTGCTTGAGCATATATTTCTCTTTCACTTCTTTACTATATATATGTATATATATGAAAACAATCTTACAGATGCAAAAGTCTAGCACTTCTTTGGTAAATGATGATATCTCTGGGGATGTCTCACTGACTGACTTTCCTCCTAGTCAGATACAAAGTAACACCCGCCTGATTCTCTAAATTGCCTTTGAACACACCTATATGTGTTGGCTTTGCCTACCCACTTTCAGTTGTCACTGGCCCCAACTGTTTCTGACAGAAAGCTGTCCACTCATATACATGTGTGTCCACCATGTAAAAACCTTTTATCATTTGCAGATTATGGCACAGAGTGGTTACGAGCTGTGTCGTGATCTCAGCTGTCACAGATAGAGTGGCTTTGCTTTTCCCAAGTCGAGGATAGCAGGTGTACCTGCAAATTTACACTTGCTAATCCAGCAAAATCTCTATGCTCGTTCGTAGTATTACCAATCTATTAATTCTGTTACCCGATGAACAAATATCCATTCCCCATTTGAACTCTACTTAGAGACATTGGGAAAATCAGGCACAAGAAATCTTAAATTGCTATTAACTTCCTCTGACATTGATTTAAAATGTCCTCAAATCAATTTCTGGGGACTTTCTCCTTCTATGCAAAACAGCATGTCAAAAGTGGATAGAGGAAATGGTCTTAAAGTGATAAGGACCTGGGTTCAAATCCTATTTCTCCATACACTAGGATAAGGTTTTAAAGGGATAGATACCCCCCTGCGGAGCACGATCATGTATAGTGGTGGAATAATGACCCAATCTGTAAGAGATGAAAAAGACAGCTCAGTTACATGGGCCACAGACCTCTTGTAGGTGTTTGATCTTACCCAGATTCAGCTAGCATTTGCCTCGAGGGATTTATCTCAGTTAGATCTAGGGATGTCATAAAAATAAATAAAAATCACCCTTTAAAACATCTTAACCTTCAAAAATATAAAATAACCAAGCTAATGGAACACCAAATAGAGATCTTAAATAATACAACTTCAGATAGCTGTAAGGAACTATGAAAGAAAAAAGGTCTCCTGGTCTCGATGGATTCAGAAGATACATAGGATCAGGGTTTTTATTTAATGTGTTTTTTTTTCCTCTTCCTCTTTTTCTTCTTAAACATTCTTTGTTATATAATGGGTGGTCCTCTGGGAGAGAAGCAAAAAGAAATCTAGGCAAAATATATCAATGAAATACATTTTTTAAAAAGCATCATATATACATTTTGAATGCGGCCCTTCTTTTTGAAGTCTCATCATCATTTTCATTGATTATCTACTCCCTAACAATAACAAGGGAGAGGGCATTAGACTGAGATTCACGAGCTCTAGATTCTCTTCCCAAAGATTTCTACACATAACTAACTGTGTAGCCTTGGGCAGGTCATTTTACTTTTCTAAGTTCCAGGTTCAATGTTTATAAAATGTGGAGTATTAACATTAAGTACTAACATTCTTTTAGGCTTGAAAGTTCAAACCTGCAATATAGAAAATAATTGTGAAGATAGCTTCTTCCATAGCCTCTGATCTTTATTTTTTTAATTCCCCTTTGATAAAGTTTCCTTTCTTATTTTCTTTAATATTATAGTTATTAGTTTATAATCCATCCTGTCTAAAAAAGTACTTATAGTACCTATCTTGTTTCTAAACCACACATTCTGGCATATGTGCCAAAAATTTTATAGCAGTACTAAAGCACTTTATTTCCTCAAATATATAGGAAAACAAGTTTATCAATTTAGAGCTGGAAGAAATCTGTTAGATCATCTAATTTAACCCCTTTATTTTACTAATGAAGAAACTGGTTCAGAGATGGTAAGTAAATGATCCATGTTCACCCAGACAGTAAGTGGGATTAAATTCCAACAAGAGTTGGGATTTAAAAGTGGCTCCTGTGATTTCATATCCAGGGCTCTTCCCAATCCAACATGCTCCTTCTACTTCTTACACTCAAACTCATTTAATTATGAAATTCCTGATTCTCCTGAAGCTTCTTTCCTAAATACCTTGACATTATCATACTACTATCAAATGTTCTTTGATTTTTTTCTTCCTTCCTGCCTATTTCTAGTCCCCAGACATTTTCCCCTATATCTTCCCTACGTAAAGGAACTTTATTTCCCCCTCTCCCCAAAAGAACAGAATTCATTCACCTTTTATGATCTGGTCCGCAAATAGTTTATCATGTTATGAGAAAAATAATATTATATTTGTATATTCTTCTAAAAATTTTGTTTTGAATATTTCTTAATATGAATCTTGCTTTATTTTTCTACTTTTTTCCTGTATTTGCCTTCAAGTTTGACTATATAGAGTCTTCCTAGCTTTTAACATTTAGTACCTATCAGTCTTATCACCCTACTCACTTATTTTTGTATAGGAAAAATCCAGCCCCTTTTCTCAAGTTTTTCAAATATTCCTTTCTTTTTCAATGTTGCTGACCTTTCCTACCATGATTTAAAAAGGGAAAATTGAAACACAAAGCCTCTTTCTCACTTTCTTTCTCTATATTTCTTTATTAAAATTGTATACTCTCCTAATCATTATTCTTTAATATGACCTCATCAGTGATAGCCCTCCTCTCCTGGAGGAGGGAGGGGGGGCAAATACACATGCTTATTTTAATTTCTGTTGGCCTGATTGTTCAATAAAGCTATAAAAGTCAAAATACACGCAAAACTCAATTATTCCTATGCTATTAAAAAAGAATAGAAGTGCTAGTAATACCATCAAATGTCAGTATTCTGGCAGTAATATTTTGCAGGAGTCAGTTGGAAAGAGCTGATTGTTAAATTTTCAGTGTGAGCAATTACACTTCTGAAATCATTACAGTTATCCCTTCTACATTGTGGCAATTAGGGGCATGGCACCCTGTGTTCTGAAAAATCTAGGTAAAAATTTTTGACCCTCTCTTTGTACCAGAGAAATCTGAATTGTTATGGTATTAAAAGATAAAATATATTGGGGTGGCTAGGTGGCGCAGTGAATAGAGCACTGACACTAGAGTCAGGAGGACCTGAGTTCAAATCCAGCCTCAAACATTTAATACTTACTAGCCATGTGACCTTGGGCAAGTCACTCAACCCCAATTACCCTGCCTTTCCCCCTCCAAACAACAACAACAACAAAAAAGATAAAATATATTGCTACTATACAATACTGTGCATATAGTTTATGCATTTCTGAGTTTCTAAACTTTTTCTGTATCTTCTGCTGGCCTTCATGTGTGGTCTGCGGCTTTTGCAAAACTCCAAAAAATGCCCATTTGCGCAACCTAAGCACTATCTGAACAGGAACTCCCTCTACAGCTTTCCCAGCAAGTCATTATCCAGCCTTTATGAGAAGACCTAGTGAAGGACCATACTCTAGCTCCTAAAGCAGTCCATTCTGATTTTGGAAAGTTGTCATTCTTACCAGGTTTTCCCTCGTGTGAAGCATCAATCTGACTCTAAAACATCCACCCATGCTCCTACTTCTACTCTCTGGGGCCACACAGAATAAGTCTAATCTCTGCAATCTTTTCCCCATTAGATTGTGAGCTTCTTGAAGGCAGGGATGGTCTTATTTCTTTTTGTATTCCCAGAACTTAACACAGGCCTGGCACAAAGCAGGTGCTTAATAAAGGTTTTTTTATTGATTGATTGAGTGTTAAAACCCTATGCTCCTCCCTAAGTCTCCTATCACTGTGGCTAAAGTGATTCAAATTCCTTCCAGCAATTCTAAAATGAGCAGTCTCTTCACCACTGTCCTCACCTTCCTCTAGAAGCTCTTCATCTTGTCAATGTTCTCCCTAAAATGCGCTGCCTGAAACTAAATACAGTACTCTGGATGTTGACTGACCACAGTGCCACAGTAGAGAAAGGAAATCAACTACCTTGTTCTGAACTCCTCTCTGATGTTTTAAAGGATCTATAATCTCAAGCAACGGTTCATATTGTGATCCAACCTTGTTTTCTCATTGTGAAAATTGCCCATGTCCTCCCACAAATCACCACAGGATCTTCACCCAGCAAAGGCTGGGGGTGAAGGATAGGGGAGGGTTCTTATAGATCTCTCTTCATTGCATGGATGTCATCAGAAAATGCAGGAAATCCATCAGATATCTCTCACCCTCTTTACATCACCAGTTCATCTCCTTGCCTTGATTTATCCTATTTTGCTTTTCCTGTCATTTTGGTTTGCTTAATTTTTTTGTGCTTATTTCATTACTTTAGCCAATGTCCTGTTGCCTCTCATCTCTGCCTTTCTCTAATCCTGTTTCTGGTATAATTCTTCATCCTCATTCTTGTATACTAATCTCGATTTACCTTGGCCCATTTAATCTCAGCCTTCAGCAAAATTTTTACAGTATTATTGCTTCTTTTGTAGTGCAGAATCAGAATTGCTGCTTTTCATTATCTCCTTCCCCTCCTACATCTTCTTCCTTCTTCCTACTATAGGAGCCCCTCCACATTCAATTTGTGATTAGTGGTTTTGAAAGTTCTTGGTTTTCAGTGCCAACCCACGCTCTCTATTCAAGCAATGACTCTTTGTTTGACTGAACCATGTGGGGGTGCAGAGTTGTTTGAAAAGTGGGGGAGGGGGAAGTCATTAGTGTGAGGCTACAGTCTATTGGTCCCCAAAGATTAGATAGTAGACATCCCTCTCTCACTCCAACTCAGAACAGAAATTCTTCCAATTCAAACCTATTTATTCCTCACCTTCTACCACTTACAGATTCCTTTTTGAGTCTCATTAACAATTTAGTATGAACTAATTCAATCAGAGACTTAACTCTATATCTAGATTATTGAATTCTCAAGGAATATGGGATTGTTATTCTAAGAGGAAAAAGGAAAAGACATTTCTTTAGAGTGGAAGGGCAGACCTGGGTTGAGTCTCAGAACTTAACCAGAGAAAAGCATGAGGGTACTCAGTGTTTTAGTATTTAATAATCTCTTTAAAGTGAATTTTCATTCATTCATTCACTTATTCACTAGGAGAGAAGAAAATAAGAGGGAATGTTGGAAAGGTATTCAGAAAGGGAAGTGTTCAGGTTAACAAGTGTGGTTGGGGCAGCCAGGTGGCACAGTGAGTAAGAGCGCTGGCCCCCGGATCAGGAGACCCGGGATCGGTTCCAGCCTCAGATACTTAGCACCCACACAGAATACCTGGCCATGTAACCTTGAGCAAGTTACTTAACCCCAATTGCTTTAAAAAAAAAAAAACAGGTGTGTTTGCCGCTACAACCTTCAGTAAGAAGAAGTGGACCCAAGATCTGAGATTCTGGAGACTAGGGGAATATGACACTGCCAACTAATACTGATAAAGTATGTAAAGCACTTCATTATATAGAATATGTTATACAGTTCTTAACTGAGAGGCATCCTGGAGTAGAAGATAGACTAGCTTTAGACATAGGAGGATCTGGGTTCAAGTCCTATCTCTGACATATAATAACTGTGTGACCCTTAGCAAGTCACTTAACCTCTAGTGCCCCGGATAATTATATTGGAAGAAAGAAAGAAAGAAAGAAAGAAAGAAAGAAAGAAAGAAAGAAAG
>NW_027187391.1:22950076-22957978 GCF_028583685.1 Petaurus breviceps papuanus
AAGAAAGAAAGAAAGAAAGAAAGAAAGAAAGAAAGAAAGAAAGAAAGAAAGAAAGAAAGAAAGAAAGAAAGAAAGAAAGAAAGAAAGAAAGAAAGAAAGAAAGAAAGAAAGAAAGAAAGAAAGAAAGAAAGAAAGAAAGAAAGAAAGAAAGAATATAAATTAAATCTTATTTCAGAGATTGGTAAACAAATTAGTAATGTGAACAAGATCATATTTGGCACCTTTGTGAAAGGATGAATTGTTTGTAAGGACTATACTACTTAATTGGGTATGTGCAGATTGTGTTGTTTATTAAATTTGAGTCTTATTTATTCATAGTGGGGTAACCTCTACTCAATAGCCTTTTTTTAACTGAGTTACTGTATGGACTTGAAAATAATAAATTTCATTTCTAGTAAAATTCTGTTTCTGTTGAAATATAGTCTATAGAGGAAAAGAAGCATGGTGTATCGGAATCTACACTGAACTTAGAGCAAGAAAATTTGGTTTCAGATACCCCACTTTTCATTTTACTAGCTGTGTATGACTGTGGGCAAGTCATTTCTCTCAGAGTTCCAATTTCCTCATCTGTAAAATGTGGAGGTTAGAAAAGTTGATGTCTAAGGTCTGTTATCTTAGCATTATATGATTCTCCCCAGTTCTTAAGAATCGGTGATGAGATTTTGTTATAATATCCCTGGTTTCTTTCATGGAGATTATTTGTGTATTGATGAGAAGACTGAGCCACAGAACAATGTAAGCAGTTTCCATAAAGTCATGAAAAATCTAGAGAAAAGGGGTGGCCAGGTGGCTCAGCGAGTAAGAGCACCGGCTCTAGGGTCGGGATGATCTGGATCAAATCCGGGCTCAGATACTCAGCACCACACCCAGAAATAATAACTGGCTGTGTAACCTTGAGCAAGTTACTTAACCCCGATTGCTTTAAAAAAAAAAAAAGAAAAGAAAAATCTAGAGAAAAATCCAGGATTGGAGCAGAATAAATTCCTCATTATTAGTCAGAGAATCTGGACCAGGGTGCCAGGTTGTCAGCCTCAACTGTTCATCAATCCCTACTGTATCCTTACAATCACGAAAGATGTTCTGTATACCTTCGTAAGAAGCAGTGGAGCCGAGGCCTGAGGTGCTGGAGACAAGGGGAATACAATTCTGCCAGCTAATTCCTCTCCCTTGACATGACTCTTGGGAGAAATGTAATTCAGTGTTAACCTTTCCTATCCTTTTGTTGTTTCTTGCCTTGGCTGGATAAGTTTTGTAAAGAACCTTCCATGGCCTTGATGGCTGGCCCGTTGCCAGCCAGACGTGGGAGGCAAAAGAGCAATGAGCCTGGTGGGAAGAACGGACAGACATGTGCCTCCCTTTTCAACTCTTTCTGCCCTATCACTCACCGGGTGACAGTTCAATTGTTCTTCCTGAGAAGCAGGCAAGCAGCTGAGCTGGCCACCTACGCACTCCGTCCTTTTCCCCTCTCCCTGATAGGCTTCAAGTCTGTGCTCAGCCCAGCCCAGCTCAGCCCAGCTTGGCCTGATGCTCACTTCCTCAGCTGTCCCAGCCCAGATGCAAACAGCCTCAGCTTCCCAACAAAGAAAGAACTCCAGCTTGGGCCTTGAGCTTCAATTGAACTTCTCCGAGCACCTGCTGGAAGAATGTTGGTGGCATGAATGACAGGCACTCTCTGTACATAGAGACTTTTATATTTATGATGATGACTGGGAAGTAGTAAATGTTGTCTCAGGCTCAGTCAGCAGGAGCCAGAAGGCAAATGGAGCATCAGATAAAGGGAAAGCTGTTCTGTAAAGTCACAGCATGGAAAGGACAAAACCCAACTTTGCAGGACTTTCTCTCTTCCTTCAACCTGCTAAAGAAAACTGAAATAATCCCTGAAAGCTTCAAATTGCCTCATTTATCATATGTCAAAAATAATTGACCCTCTGACAAATAGAATGTACTGGGAGGAATCACTTCCTATCCCTAAACCTTAACTTGTTAGGTAAATAATTTAACAGTCATCATGGTTAAGAATCATAACAGCTAGCATGTATATAATCTTTTAAAATTTATAAAACACCTTACAGCTAACTCATTTTGTTCTTATAATAACACTGGGAGGTAGATACTATTAGTATCCTTATTTTACAGATGAGGAAATTGAGGCAGACAGAGGTTAAGTGATTTGCCTAGGGTCACATAACTAAAAGTATCTTAAGTTAGTTTTTGAATTCAGGTATTCCTAACTCCAGGTCAGCACTCTACCCATTATACCACCTAGGGGCTAGAAAGCTGGTAATATACCTGATGTGATTTTTTTTAATCCAATTAAATCAGTTATGTTATGAGCTTTATTTATATTTTCCATATATCCATGGTCCCTAATAAAACTTGAAGTTCTTATTATGTGGTCTAATGATAACAGCTAACACTTATATAGGATTTTAAATGCAAAGCACTTTATGCGAATTATCTCATTTGATTCTCATGACAACTTTATGAAGCAGATACCATTATTATCCCAATTTTATAGATGGGGAATAATATAAGTGATTTTCCTGAAATCACACAGATATTTGCAGAGGTACGATTTGAACCCAAGTATTCCTTACTCCTACCTGCAAAATATTTCCACTTAAATGTTCCCCCCTCATTTCAAGTTTTATATATCTGGAACTAAAATCAATCTTCTTTTATCCTCTCCTTCACAACACTACCATCCTCACAAATGTCTTATAGGTGTTAGTGATACCGCAATTCTCTTAGTCAAGCAAACTCAACACATTAGAGCCTTTTTTAGAGCTATTTTTGAAATCCTTTGTCCTTGTCCTCTAAATCCAAGTCTTGGTTTTTGTTTGTTTGTTTTAAGTCTTACAATTTTGTGCCTTTGCATTTTATACTACAGTGCTCAACACCAATCATAAATTTAAAATATTCAGCTTTACAAAATTATATATATATATGTAATATACATATATTGTGCTTAAGTACAAATATGGGACATGATTTTTAAAAATATTAAACATAAATTTCTGATGCTAGAAAATAGCCTCTAAACCAGATGACCTGAGTTGATGTGTCTTCTTTGACCCACAGAAACTCACAATCATTAATTTTCCCAAAATAATAGAATCAGTCTACTGAATTATCATTTCCATCACTTGAATAACACATAACCAAATTCTTTGATTCTTCCTTTATGATGACTCTCACATTTGTACCTTACTTTCCATTCCCATTGCCACCACAGTAGTTCAGGACCTTATTACTTCATGACGGGACAATTGTAAGAGACTCCTAATTAATCTCTCTGCCTCTTGTCATAGTGTAAACACTCTTAATTTGGGCATTTGTTCTAAGGAAAGGTAGTTGGTCTTGGCTTAATTTCTTATACCATAGTCTATTTAGGGTTTAGAATTTCATGAAACAATCAGATAAAATGACAAAGCAGGGTCCCATTATATGGTCTAAATTAAGACTTTACCCAAAGGGAATGACTCATAAGGCATGGTCTCTGTTAGTGTAAATTCAAGGACATCCAATATAGGCATAATCCAGGAATAATGGAAAGTAAGAATTTCATTAATATTGTAAAGCTTGAAGAAAAACATAACAAATAACTAGATAAGGAGTTCTGAAACTGGAGTTGGACATAGATTTAAGGGGGTCTGTGAACTTGGATGGGAAAAAAAATTACATCTTCATTTTCAATAACCTATATAACCAAAATTAGCATTTCCTTTACTTATTTAAACACATGACTCTGAGAAAGGGTCCATTGGCATTACCATATATGTTCATGACACACAAAAGATTAAAAGAACCCTTGTTCTAGAGTATTCAGGATGAGATAAACTCTGTACACAGGGATATGGCAAAGCTGGTGAGTAAGTTACCAGCCAAATAGATAGATATCCAAATAGAGTAAGTTACTATCCAAATCCAAATGTCACCTGTGAAAAAGTATGATCCAACATGGAGATGACTATAGTCAGAGCAGGGAGGTGCTCACCCATTTCTCACCCAACTGAACTTCTTTTAATTTCTCTATCATGCCTCCTAAAACCTCATAATCCTTCAAGTATATGAAGGATTGTCACATGGAAGGGGGTTTACACATATTAAACTTGGCCAAAGAAGACAGAATGAGGAATAATGGGTGGAAATTTCTGAAAGACAGATTTTGGCTTAATCAAGGAAAACCTTCTTAACAATTTGGAGTAATTTCAAAGTAGAATGGGTTTCCTGAAAAGCTAGCAAGTTTCCCTTTATTGGATGTCTTCAATAAGCTGTTTGAGATTGGATTTCTATTTATATCTAAGATGGATTAGGTGACATTGGTGGTCCCAACCAACTCCAAGACTTTATGAATCAATTTAATCCAATCCCTTTATGTTTTCAGATACTGATATTAAGGCCCAGAGAAGTTCAGTGATTTGCCTAAGATCACACAACTGACAAATGCCATAGATAGGTTTAGAACCCAAATCTCCTGACTTCTAGTTCAATACTGTTTCTATCTCTTTGACTCTAAGAATGGAAGGATTTTGTTAGTGTCAATGTTACCTGTGAGAAACATTACCATATAGTTATAATCATCTATTAGCATCTTACCACAAAGTTATCTTATCATCTTAGCTGGTCAATCATCCAGAAAGATCCTGAGGGAATAGGACATAACACAGGTACATTTTGATGGCAGCTGCAGAGGACAGAAAAGATGGATGGAGGCACTACTCCAGAGGGGTATAAAGTGGAAAGTCTGGGTCCAAAGGAGAATATTTTCTCTTTTTTAAAATAATATTTTCCCAATAAACAATTTTTACCATTTGTGGTTTTTTTTTAATTTTATGTTCCAAATTTTCCCCTTTCTCCTCTCCCTGAGACAGTAAGCAATTTGTATTGGCTATACATGTGCTATCATACAAAACATACTTCCATATTAGTCATGTTATAAAAGAAAACATGGGCCAAAAAAAAAACCCACCACAAAAAATAAAGTGAAAAACAGTATGCTTCAATCTACATTCAGACTCCCATCAGTTCTTTCTCTGGAGGTGGATAACACTTTTCATCATGAGTCCTTTAGAATTGTCTTGTATCGTCTTGCTGGGAATAGCTGTCATTCACAGGTGAACATCATATAATATTGCTGTTACTGCATAAGACATTCTCCTGATTCTGCTCACTTCACTCTGCAGCAGTTCATCTAAGTTTTTCCAGATTTTTATAAAAATCTTTCTAAAACCAACCTGCTCATCATTTCTTATAGCACAATAGTATTTTCCATCATAATCATATACAATTTGTTCAGCTGTTTCCCGATGGATGGACATTCCTTCAACTTGTAGTTCTTTGCTACCCTGCCCCCAAAGCTACTATAAATATATTTTTTTAAATAGGTCCTTTTCCCTTTTAAAAAATCTTTTTGGAATACAGACCTGATACTGATATTATCAGGTCAATGGGTATACATAGTTAAATAGCCCTTGGGGCATAGCTCCAAGTTGCTCTCCAGAGTAGTTGGATCAGTTCACAACTCCACCAACAGTGCATTAATGTCCCAATTTTCCCACATCCCCTCCTTTTGTTTTTATCATTTTTTTCTGTCATATTAGCCAATCTGATAGGTGCAAAGTGGTACCTCAGAGTTATTTTAACTTGAATTTCTCTAGTCAATAGTGATACAGAGCATTTTTTATGTGACTATAGCTAGCTTTGATGTTTTCATCTGAAAACTACCTATTCATATCCTTTGACCATTTATCAATTGGGAAATCACTGGCATTCTAATAAATTTAACTCAGTTCAAGAAAAACACTTTCCCTGAGGTAGAAAAATATTAAAAGGAAGATTGTAAGATGCTGACCAACTTTATTTGACTCACAACTTTTCATTTTCAAAGTGTTTTATCAGTGTCCTTTTTCTGTTTCACATCTCTTTTACCTCCAAATGATTCCCTCCCACTTTCCCCTACAAACACTCAATAGAGTTCACTCTTACAACAAATTCATGAAGTCAAATAGAACAAATAAAATACTTGACCACCATCTCTTTGCTGAGAGATGGAAGGCATGTTTCATCATCAAATTCTCTGAAGTCATAAGTGGTCTCTGTATTGTTCAGAATTCTGAAGTCTTTTTTTCAAAGTTGCTTTCCTTTATATTATTGTGGTCATTTTGTTCAGTGTTTCTGGTTCTGTTTTTCTAGTTTATCCGAGTCTTCTCAAATTTCTTTGTATTCTTTATATTTATCATTTTTATAGTATGATAAGATTCACTTATATTCATATGCTACAACTTGTTCAGTTATTCCTCAAATGGTAGTGATTTTATATCTAGCTAGTTCCTTGCTATTATAAAAAAGACTGATGTAAATTATTATTAGTAGCTATAGCTATATAGTGCTTAGTATGACTGTGTTAAGTACTTTAAAATTATCTCATTTGATCCTCCCAACAACCTAGGAGGCAGTTGCTTTTATTATCCCCATTATATACATGAGGAAACTTTTGGGTTTTTCCTTTTTTCTTTGTCTTTAAAGAGTTTTGTTTGTTTGCCCAATAGTGATATAACTGGGCCAAAAGGTATGTATAGTTTAGTGTCTTTTAAAATAAAATTCCATACCATTTCCCAGAATGCTTAGATCAATTCATAGTTTCTCCAATAGTGCTTTTGTGTGCCTTTCTTCTCAGAACTCCTTCAACTTTTGTTATTTCTGTCTTTTTCATCATTGCTAATCTCATGGGTACAAGTAAATCCACAGAGTAGTTTTAATTTGTGTTTCTCTTATTATTATTGAGTTGGAACATTCTTTCACATGGTTCTTGATAGCTTAAATTTATTCTTTAGAAAACTATCTATTCATATTCTTTGACCTCTTGTCAAAGCACAGATCCTTATATCTATAGTCACCTCTAGACACACTGCTTACCTTAGGGACTCTAGACTCTGAGAGGTGAGCTTTCATTTTATCATGCCAATGTTATGGGAATGGAAATCTTAAGATCTTCCCTGCCCCTTGGCTAGGCTTAAGTGACTCTGAGAACCTTCTCTATTTAAAAATATACTCTGCCCCCTAATAGGCTGAATTTGGTCACCTGGAGTCTGTGGCGGGAGGCTTGTTTTTCAGGAATGCCCACACCTTGTTGCTTTGTGATTGGGCAGTGGGTTAAGAGGATTGTGACATTCTCTGAGCCAGGAGAAAGCTATACATACCCAGATGTGAGGTTTTGTTTTGGCGTTCACTTTGAGAAGAGTTATGTGATTTGACCAGACGAGACTCTGGGCAGCCTTTGAGCTGCCTGGCTTTGAAAACCCAAATGTTGGTGCTTCCCTCTCTGGTAACTGACTAGGTATGGATTAATGGTCAGGCAGCTGGAAACCTGTGTGCTGATCTGTTTCTCTGTATTTTTTGTCCGCTTATAACCTCTGTATTCTCTGAAGTTTGGAATGCCGACCTTTTTCCCCTGAACTAGGTAAATGACATATGTTTGATTAAAGCAAGATTGTTAACCCATTTTGAGTTGCTTTCCTTTAGAAAAGCAGATCGAAGAACCTGTGTTGGCAGCCAGGGTACCCTGGGTATGCTGGGGTGCTTGCTGCTACAGCCCAGCACCAGACCACCATGTCACTTCCCAGCCATCTCCACACCATGCTGCCAACTCTAGACCCCTATATTGGTCTTCCTCTATTAGAATAGAATCTCCCTAAGGGCAGAGACTATCTTGTTTGATTGTTGTTTTTTTTTATCTTCAGTTTAGGGCAATGCCTGTCACATAGTAAATAATAAATGTTTTTCTATCTTCCTTTTTTTTTACTTTCTCCTCCCTCCTTTCTCTTCCTTCCTTTTTTCATTCCTTCCTTTCTTTCTTCCTTCCTTCCTTCCTTCCTTCCTTCCTTCCTTCCTTCCTTCCTT
>NW_027187391.1:22957988-22988824 GCF_028583685.1 Petaurus breviceps papuanus
CTTCCTTCCTTCCTTCCTTCCTTCCTTCCTTCCTTCCTTCCTTCCTTCCTTCCTTCCTTCTTTCCTTCCTTCCTTCCAATCACATACCACCATTCAACTGCACCAAGTAAGCCTTGCTTTGTATCAAAGAAAAACAGTTAAGCAAAACCAAAATACATAAGAACTCCATTTAACAATACATACAACATTCGGCTACCATATTCCCCAGCCTCTCTAAACAAAGGAATTCATGACATATGAGCATCAGTTGAGGTAATTAGGCATATTTAGTCTGGAGAGAAGACCTATGTGGGAAACAGTAGCAGTTTAAGCATTTGAAGGGCAACCTTATGCAGGAAGGATTGGACGTTCTGTTTGGCCCTAGAGGCGAGAACAAGGAGGAATAACTGAAAGTAGCAAAGAGGCAGATTTAGGCATGATATCAAGAAAAACTTTCTAACAATTAGAGCTGTCCAAGAATGGAATGACTTGCCTTGAAAGTGGGGGATTCCCCCTCCTTGCAACTTCAAGCTTGCCAGCATGTTGCTATGCATATTCTTTCATATATAAGTTGTCCTGGACAGCCTCTGAGGTCCTTTACAAATCTCATATTCTGTGATTATGTAATGCAGGATAGGGTACATTTTCTTATTATTTTTTTTTTGTTCAGGTCACGAGTTTTCTCATGGTTGCTGCATTTTCATGCTTTTTTGTTGTCATTTTAACCAATGTCTATATTATTTTCCACATTTTGCTTGCTTCATTCCATATGAATTCGCTCATCTTTTCATAATTCTCTGAATTTCTCGCGTTTGGTGTTTCTTACGATGCCATAATAGGTCATTACCTTCCCTTGCCACAATTCCCCAATTGATGGGATGGGCTCTCTATTCCTAAGCACGAGTTTCTCTCTTTCCACCTCCAGCACACACTGAGCACACCACAACAAAATGCCTCTCCAGACAGTCCTATTTCTGGAAGAATGAGTAAGTTACACAGAGGGCCAAGGAAGTTCATGGACCACAGAGGGTGGAAAAAACAACCTTCCTTTCATCTATTTTGGTAAAAGTTGCAGAAGCTATAAACATCTTCTCTTTCCTGAGCTGATAATTTTATCCCTCATCCTCTGTGACCTGTCTTTAGCCCCAGAGACGGAAATCATTTAGTCCAGGGGCATAGGCATGGAAAGGTGTTGACATATCTTGGAGGCGGGGTTTCCATTTTAGCCACGCCCTCTCCTCTTTCCTCACCTGCCCTATTGCTAAACTCCCTGAATTGTCTGACCAAAAAGAACAGGAGACTTAGCTACTGGAGCAGTAGCACCACACAAAGAGCTGACCTAAGGGCAAGGGACCAGTTTATTTGTTTGACACCATTTCCTCAGTCTCTGTACTGACAGGTCTACCCTCCCCTCTGAAGTCATCCCAGAGCAACCACATGCTCTGACACTGAGTGCAAGCAGCTGGGAGGCTGCCAGGGCTCTAGCTAGATTACCTGTTGCCATAGAAACCACCAGTCCAGGGTTGTGTTGCTTTATTTCTTAGTAGGGTGATGCATACAGAGCTGCCAAGTCTTTTCTGCTACTGAGAGTAAAAGAAAAAAAATAGCACCAGGAATATTGCAGATCAGGAAATGGATCTATTCTAGGAGTAAACAAAAAGAACAAAAGGATGAGTTTCCTGGTAAAAACCCCGATTTTCCATCTACTTTGAAAAAACTTTTTTTGGTTTGTCAGCATTTTATGGATTAGCAATAACATCTCACTCATCTTGAAAATCACTAGTATTTCCCAAACCTGGTGTTTTGCTGACATTTTTTGTCTTTAAGCTAAGATCGAAGATAAGAAAAAATAGTCAGTTATTTCTTCCTTTTGGTCAATTAAAATAGCAGGTTAATTTATGAAGTGTCAACTTGTGGAGTAATGAATAAAAGACTGACCTTACAGTTGAGAAGATGGGGTTCAATTGCTGCTTCTGATAACGTATTAGCTATGGACAGACTGCTTAAATTTGGGGGGTACTCAGGCAGCTCTCTAATTCAGGGGTTTTTAACTTTTTCTTGTGATGTGAACCCATTGGCAATCTGGTGAAGCCTGTGGACCCATTCTCAAACTAAAGTGGTTTTTAAACATTCATAAGTGAAGGAAAAGTGAAAATTCATTTAGATATTCTCTAAAATAAATATGTAAATTTTCCCATCCACATTAACAACCCCCCCTGAAATTATTCTCATGTAAATACCAGTTTAAGAACTCCTGTTCTAATACTATGAATTAGCAGAGTTACTGACCTCCCTTAGAGAAAGGAGTTTCCATACAAGGAATTCCTTGCACTAATAAAATTGTAGTCTATCCACCCCTCTCAGCCCACAATAAATGAAAAATAAGTCTGTAGTAACATCTTTTATGTAAAATATGAAGTATTATCTCATAGCCTCAAAGCTCTATGAGCCTTCACTCAGTCACTGGGGCCCACCTTATGGACTGTCTTTGGAGTAGGCAAACCATCCCTGGTGTGAATTCTGATTTTCAGGGAGGGAAATTGGCAGCTTGGGAAGGTGAGGTTTCACAGGGCTATTTGGTCACAGCCCTGCTTCAAAAAGAGCATACATTTTTTGAAAAAAAGAGCATAAATTTCTGTAACTACCCTCTCCCTAATATGTAATATTAAATAGATTTTAAAAGCTACCCATTATTGGAACTTAAGGTTATAGATCTAGAGCTGGAAAGAATTTAGGTGGTAATTTTGTCCAACTTCCTCATTTTACTGATAAGGAAACTGAGGCCCAGGAGGTTTAAGTGATTTGCCCAAGTTATGTAGGTAATAAATATTGAAAGTTGGATCTGAACCCAGATCTTTTATTTGCTACAGTGTCCTTTCTACTGCATCATCCTGTTTTCTGTTTGTCTACAAGAAGAATATTCTGCTAGAAGACACATTATCAAATGTATTAGGGGGTTCTTGGTCCTCAATATTCCTTCAAAATAATTACTACTTCACTTTTATGTAGCATTTTATAATTACATACATTAATCTGAAAGTACTGTGAGATAAGTAAGGCTAGTATTATATTCCCATTTTATGGATGGTGAAACTAAGACTTGGAGAAAAGGAAGAGACATGTTATACTGACAGATGTGTCAAGAGGTTCAGAAATAGTTACATGCCAAACCAAAATAAAGAAATATGAACCTACCTAATGACAGAGTTAAGTGGTTTCAAAAGTAATTGATTAACTGGATCCAAAGCCCAATGATTAATACATAGAAGTCAACATAGAAAATGTCTAGTGAAGTGCCCCAGGCTTTGACTCAATTATTTTGAATATTTTTATTAGTGACTAGGCAATATTGTTATTTTTAAAATGTGAAATTATATGCTAGTGCTTCATTGGTTTAATAATTACAATGATGTGAATACTTCTAATGATTCAGATTGAAGACAAAGAGAGAGAGAGAGAGAGAGAGAGAGAGAGAGAGAATCCCAGGTCATTAAAAGATGTATGCTTGAGATACATCTGCATAATGATGGATAAACTCTATGATTTGTCCATTCAACTTCTTGTCATACTCAGAACATGCTTTACATCCACTTGGTTTTTCCTATACATAGTGGAATGGTGGCCAGGAAGGAGCACTTTTATCCAGGATGTGAAAGGGTATGGTGAAAGCAGCCATAGGGAAATAAATTAACATATTCTTCTAAAAAGAATGACAGAATTTATTTGTTCATTGTATCAAAATTGGAGAACAAGGGTATGGTAGGAGAAATATCTTAAGATTCACTCCCATAGAGGGTAGGTTTAAAAGGTATTGAAACCATCTTTGAGACCTCATTGGCCAGCAGAATTAAAGGCTTTGACACACCCATAGCTTCCGGTGACCTGGGTACCAAAAAGTTAGAGCATGCTCTTCCCTCTAACTTATGATGGAGAGGTCAGCATGATTAATACTAGCATGGGGAAACCACCTTCAGATGAATTATTGTATCTTTTGTAAATATTTTTTCACTTCTCTGAATATCTTTTCCTTGTTATGGCTAAATGAACCTTCTTTTGTTAACTGTCAGATGTTCTACCAACATCTCCCCCCATTCTAATCAATTACTTGAGATACCAGACTGGTCTGAATCAAGCTTAGCTTACTATAAGGGATGGGGAAGATAAAACCCCAGCAGCAGTGAAATTGTTGAGAAATGAATGAGAAATGGAGTGAAGATTAGCTGATGTCTCCCTGGAATAGGGGTTAGGAGAGACTGTTACCAAGCAGGAGAGCAAAGGTCCCAAGGCATTAGTTCTAGAGACTGAAGAGTTAAAACCACCAGTGTGTAGTTTGTGCTTTTGGTGACAAGACTGCTGGTAAGGTGTAATGTTGATGGGAATTGAAGATCTTCCCCCCACCCATTAATAGGCCTCACCTGGAGCCCGGTAAGAGAAACCTGATTATGGGAGGCTTGATTTTCAGAAAGGCCCACACTTTTTGTTACTTTGTAATTAGGCCATGGGTCAGGAGGATTGTGATGTCCTCTGACCTGAAGAACTATATATACTCTGAGGTTAGCATTTTGCTTTGGGGCTTATTCATGGGAAGAGTGTTCAAGTGATATAGCCAGAGGAGACTCTGGGTAGCCCTTAAGGAACCCCTTTCTCCCTCACCCTCTTTGAAAACCCAGATGTTGGTGCTTCTCTCTCTGGTAACTATACATATATGTATGTAATGGTCAGACAGTTGAATCTGTCTGTTGATCTGTGATGTATGAATTATTTGTTCAGATGGTTAGAAGTCCTGTCTGTTTATCTTTATGCTATTATTTCTGCTTGTAATTTCTGTTTGTATTTTCTCTGAAGTTCAAGGTGCTGATTTTTCCCCCTGAACTAAGTAAATGATATATATGTTTGATTAAAGTAGAATTGATGATCCCTTTGAGTTGCTTTCCTTTAGAAAAGCAGATCAAAGAACCTGTACTAGCAGCCATCCTGGGTATGCTGGGTGCTTGTTGTTACATAAGGTTGACTAGGAGATGACCATGGTAATCCAGTGTCACCTCCATTTAATGATAAGAAACAGTCATAATCAGACTTTCTGAAATGTATATTGTTGGGGTGCCATATTTTAGAGGAATATTGACAAATCAAGAGGCCCTCTAGTGGGAGAGTGTCCAAGAAGGTGTGAGGACTTGAAGGTGTTCCAAAGCATTCCATAGGGATTGGTCAAAAGAACGGGGCTATGTTTTGAGACTTTAGAAAAGATGAAGGATTAGTGGGCATGATAGTCTTCAGATATTTCAGGGCCCTCATATAAAAGAGATTATACTTGTGGGTAGAAATGACAAGGCAGCAGATTTCTATTCAATGAAAAGAAAAACTTTCCAACAATTATAACTGTCCACAAATGTAATGGTCTGCCTTGGTAAGATAATGAGTTACTAACAGTTATCAAGTAGAAATTGGGTGACTGCTTGATAGGAATTGTTATAGATAGAAAGCATACTTTGGCATAGAGTTTGGCATAGTTGGTAGAGCCAACTTCTAAATGTTCCTACCATATCTAAGATTCTATGATCCATTATATGACTTAATCAACTATTTAATTCAGCTCAAACTTTGATTTGATAATACCTCACTCTAGTCTGAGTAATTCTGAAACTGGAGTTTATACAAATGGATAACTTCATGTCCCAGTAAAAACTTTAAAACCTGAGTTTTTTTTAAAAGCCATATGAGTATATATGAGAGGAGCATTGTTTGGGATCCTCAAAGACAAGAAGAATCAACTTCAAGTCTAACTTTTGATCCATACTAGCTATGTGATCTTGAACAAGTCACTTAATTTCTCATTTCCCTTAGCAATTCTTTTAAGATCATTAGTTGCAAAGCAAGTGCCAATTTGCTTGGGTGTGTTACATTCCTCACTGGGAATTCCCCATACCAATGAAATTACAGGCTTGGTTAAAAAAATAAACATGTCAATAGGGTATATTACAATAAAAGATTCACAGTATTACTTAGTAGCTGAAATAATGCTTGTATGCAGTTGCTAAAGTTCAAAGGACATAAATGGCAACAAAGAAAGATACAGTAACATTTTTATTTTATCAGATAGTGCACAGAAATGAATGTTTGATCTTAAATAGTTAGCTAGTCTGTCCCCAAATCTTTCTCCCTCTTGTTGTAATCTATTAGATCTGGTCTATTTTAGTAAAGCATCCTCATACTGGGAGGCCACTGGATCTTCTGGATCCACTCATACATAATGTTTACCTTTCTTTGTAGCACAATGCCTCAAACATAGTAAGCACTTAATGAATGTTTGTGGAGTGACAATTACAGTTTTTCAGCTGCCATTGCTCTTAAGATAAATTTAATGTGATTTGAACCAATGAAAATAAGAGAAAGTGGTGTGGAATGTAAGCCACCCATTTATGTGCACATTGGAAAATTTGATAAGCCAACATTTTTCCCATATAGGCATGTAATTGATTTAGCTATAGACTTGACCTTTGAAAGGCCCTTTTAAACCACCAGCCATGAGAAAGCTCCTTTTCTTGGTGGACCTCCTGAAAATAGTGCATCAAGGCTCCTTGCCCTTTCTCACAGCACTTTTGGCTGCAATGCAACAAGAACGCTCTTTGTCAGTCAGTGTGCATCCAGGAACAGCTTTTGGGGCTGGATTTTCTCATGGTGTATTCAAGGAAGGGAAGTGATGATTATTCATTCTGAAATATGTCCAAGTACATCCAGGGTATCCCTGTCCTTTGATACTTCCTTCAATAGTATGGACCAAGAGATTAAGGAATTAACATTATAAGGGGAAGCTGGCTGCTTAATATCAGAGAAATGACTGTGATTTCTTCAATGAACTGTTTGCTAATCTGACTTCGCAGCAAATGAACAGATTGTAGTGACTTCTAGATGAGTCTTGGGCCATGTTCCTAATGGCGGCAATATGGGCTGTATGTCCACCCCTGATGTGTCTTGACACTGAAATATCTATAGTTGATGTTGAGTGATTACAAGGAATCTCTCAGCAGAAAGAAAGGGGCATATTGAGCCATCATCGCTAGAAAATACTATGAACCCACAAGTGCAAGAAACCCTCTCTGTGATCTATTAAAGTATACATATACACACAAAACTGTCCTGTGAACTCAGTACAGTGAAAAAATTCTATCTAAAAAATTAAATGAGAACTATATGTATATAATGTATTAATTATTGTTGGCTGACTGACAATTAAGATTTTTCAGCTGCCATTGCTCTTAAGATAAATTTAAAGTGATTTTAAAAAATCAAAATAAGAGAAAGTGGTGTGGAATGCCCAGAATGAGGATTTGAGTTGACTATATTTTTACCCTTGGGCCAGTTATTTAATGCAATGGAGAATGCCTACAAAGGTATTTAGCAAGCAAAGTAAGTCACGGTTTGTATAACATAGATAACTGCTTTCTAATTATTACCATTCTGTCGCTAGATTGACTGATATAAAATACTTTTATTTTTAAATTTAATCCAATTCAATTCAACTCCCTCTCCAAACTATGGGGCAGCTAAGGTGAAGCAGTGGATACAGTGCTGGGTCTGGAATCAGGAAGACTCATCTTCATGAGTTCAAATCCAGCCTCAGACATTAACTGTATCCTGGACAAGTCATTTAACACTGTCTGCCTCAGTTTCTTCATCTTTAAAATTATCTGGAAAAGGAAATGGTAAACCACTATTAGTATCTTTGCCAAGAAAACTCCAAATGAGGTCACAAAGAGTCAGACATGACTCCAAACCATCCTTCCCACCTGCCAAACTGGTATTTCTAAACAATGGTTCTGATCATGCCACTCTCTTGCTCAGGAAGTCACCAATGGCTCCTTATTATTTCTAGGAAAATAAAGCTTTCCACAATCTGGCCAAAGTCTGTCTTTCTAGGATTATTTCTCATTATTCCCCTTTAAGCACTCTGTATTCTACTCAAATTAGTTTACTCACTATTCAACGTACATAACATTCCATCCCTATCCATGTGCCTTTTTTTGCAATCTATCCTCCATGCCTAAAACATAGTCTTTCTTTACCATTGCCTTTTGGAAACCAGCTTTCTTTAACCATCTATTCAAATGTTATATGCTACCATAGTTATATCCTGAGTGTCCTCCCCTCTGAAAATTATTTTACACATGATTTGTACCTATGTAGCTACATTCATGTTGTTTTGCCCCAACGGAATGTAAGCACCTCGAGAGTAACAATTATTTCATTTTTGTCTTGGCAGCCCTATCACCAAGCACAGGATACATAGTAGACCTCTAGGGTCTTACATTCTACTTGGATTTAGGACATGTAAACAAACAAGTCAATATAAGGTTAATTTGAGGAGGAAGAGAACACTAAAAGGGAGTTTGATACACAGTAGGAAGAGTGCTGGTCTTGGAGTCAGAAGTCCTGAGTTCAGATTCTGCCATATACCTTTATTAGCTGCTAGGTGACCCTGGGTAAGTTACTTAACCTCTCTGAGTCTCAGTTTCCTCATCCATAAAATTATAATAATAACAGCACCACAGTTACTGTGAAGATAAAATGAGAGATTTATAAAGTACTTAGTAGACCTTAAAGTGCTATATAAATGCTAGCTATTATTACTATTAACAACTCAGTGCTCTAGGAAAAGCTTTAAGTTAAAAGTGACTTCAAGATTCAAGCCTTCATGAGGGAAAGTGCTATCCATACCCAGAGAAAGAACTATGGAGTCTGAATGCAGATTGAAGCATACTATTTGCTTTTCTTGTGGTTTTTCCTTTTTATCCTGATTCTTCTTTCACAACATGACTAGTGTGGAAATATGTTTAATATGATTGTACAGGTATAGCCTAGATCAGATTGCTTGCCATCTTGGGGAAGGGGGAAGATATGGGAGAGGGAAAAAAAATTAGAACTCGAAATCTTATAAAAGTGAATATTGAAAACTAACTTTACATATAATTGGAAAAAATAAAATATTATTAAGAAGAAGAAAAAAAAAAGGTTGGAGCCTTGAAGCTAAGGATTCTAAGAGGCAAAAGTGATTTCCCATCCATTCATCAGGTGGCTTCTATTACATTCTTACAGGTTTTCTTTTTTTTTTTTAAAGCATACTTGAAAAATATATTGGAAAAGTTATAGAAAAATCAAGAATATTGTTTCAAAATCAGTATTACATTATTTTTTGTAAGACAGTTCTTTTCTACCCACTGAAAACATAAAATTAGGGATTTTGAAAATATAAGATGGAAATCTTTTATATATCTTGAAGAAAACTAACAGTTAAAGAAGAATTGATTTTTAAAGGTGGTTTAATTCTTGGAATCAATTTGATTCATTCTTTCAAAGGTGGTGGTTATGGCTGCTACACTTTCATATGGTCACATCAAATCTTGATAAACTTGATAGGTCATCATTTGTGGCAAGTGACAAATGAGATATGACAAAGGAAATGAAACTTATTTTCTCTTTTTAGAGGGGGGAAGGCAGGGCAATTGGGGTTAAGTGACTTGCCTAAGGTCACACAGCTAGTAAGTATTAAGTATCTGAGGCTGGATTTGAACTCGGGTCCTCCTGACTGCAGGGCCTGTGCTCTGTTCACTGCGTCACCTAGCTGCTCTGAAGCTTATTTTTTAAATAAATATTTATTCAAATTAGCATTGTACTTCTAAGTCTTCATCTAGGAAGTCATTACACATTCCAGCAATGCTGCTGTTCATTAAAATATTTCTTGAATTGTGCTAGTAGAATTGCTTTTAGGGTCAGTTTACAAGCCTTGCCAAAAAAAAAAGTTAAATTATTTAATATTTGGTATTCTTAGGTAGGAGGCAGCTAGGTAGCTCAGTGGTAAGAGGACTGGGCCTGGAGTCAGGAAGAAGTTCAATCTAGCCTCAGACAAATGCTAGCTTTTTAAACCCTGGGCACTTCACTTAACCTCTGTTTTGCCTTAATACGCTGAAGGAAATGGCAAATCACTCCAATATCTTCTCCAAGAAGACCGCATGGATGGTATTGGTGTGCTATGGTCCATGGGGGTCACAAAGAGTAATAGATGACTGAACAACTGAGCCATAACAATCCTTAGGAAACAAATAGCCAAAAATGGCATTACCTTGTTTGTTCACTCACTATGCTTGTTGAATTTGGCGCCACATGACTTTCAACCATTACCAAAAATTCAACCTAGGTCCAAGGACAAAGATTTGCCAGCAATGGGGATATTCAAAATAAGGTTCTCTGGGCTATGAAGGCAATTTATTCACTTAATTATTTATTCAAGAGTTTGCTAGTGAAATCCCACCTCTGATACTTGTAACCTGTGTGAATTTGAGGGGGGTGGGGCAAGTCGTATACCTTCTCTTGGCTTCAGTTTCCTCATCTATAAAATGAGCTTGGACTAGATGGTTTCTGGGGTCCTTTTCACTCTGGGTCTGTGATCTTGTAAAGAAAATACAATTATGATCCATCAACTATGATTTTAATTTCTTCTCAGGAGACTCTCTAAGACTAAAAGTTGCAGTGCAGGTGCTGATCTGCAGGGGGAAATGACATTCCACACTGAGAGATTCCTATGCCAATGAAATCACAATGTAATTTTCTCTTCTTTAAAGGAACAGTGACTACAAAGTATATAAAATAGTCTGAAATTAAGACAATTTTCTCTAATACTTCAAGTAAGGCACTTACCATTTTTTTTAACATGACAGCATCACTGGCATAAGTAAAAAAATCTCTCAAAGTAGCCACTTTAAAGAAGAAAGCATTCATTTGGAGGTTTTGTTTAAAACAAATAATAATAACTGGCATTTATATAGTACCTTGTGGCTTGCAAAGTGCTTTACAAATATCTTATTTCATCTTCATAGCAACTATGGGTGCTATTATTATTATAACTTTACAGATGAGGAAACTGAGGCACATAGAGATTTAGCCAAAGTCATACAGCTAGTAAGTAAGCTGAGGCTATATTGTAACTCAAGTCTTCCTTACTCCTTGTCCAGCTCTCTATCCACTGCACCACCTGGCTAGCCTTTTCCATTACTTTCTAGTCACTCCTCTTACTTTACTAAGTTCACAAATATCCTATTTCTGAATGCCTCGCTACAATTTTGCTGGAGTGACCCCCTTTTTGCAGATTGAATATGGGTTCAAGGGGTGGCCAGTGTTGGGATGACCTGGGGATTGAATCCGGGCTCAGACACTTAGCACCCACCCAGAAACACCTGGCCATGTAGCCTTGAGCAAATTACTTAACCCCAATTGCTTAGGGGTGGCCAGGTGGCTCAGTGAGTAAGAGCACTGACCCCAGCGTCGGGATGACCTGGGGATTGAATCCGGGCTCAGATACTTAGCATCACACCCAGAAATAACTGGCCATGTAACCGTAGCAAGTTACTTAACCCCAATTGCTTTTAAAAAAAAAAGAATATGGGTTCAAGAGTCTGCCAACATTAGTAAGATTGGATTTCTAATTATCATTGAAAGTCCTTTAAGGCATAAAAATAGAATACCCTGGACAATCAACTCTACAACTGCAATCTATGTAAATTGTAGTACTAAGCTTACACTTAGGTGTAAGTGTATGTAAATGTAATTCTGTGGACTTCGCATTTCGGAAGATCTCACTCTGATGGTTTCCTGGCTGCTGCATGTAAGTGATATTGAGTTCTCAAAGGTTACACCAATGGAGCGCAGGCTCTGGCAACTTTTCCCAAGCTAAATCTGCTCCAAGTAAATAACAGAGTTTATAGAGGCTGGTCACCACAAGGTTGAATGCTTTTGACCATGGCAATCCATTAAACCACCCACCAAGGCATGTGATTTCCATCAATTTAGAGTCTGAAGGGACTTCTGAGACCTAGACCAATCCTCTCATTTTATACATGAGGAAACCAAGATCCAGAGAAATCAGTTGGTCACAGAGGGAGTAAGAGATTGAGCTGAGATTCAAACCCAGGTCTCATGTCTCTGAATTTAGCAGTCTTTCCAATATACTATATGTGTTTCCAATATACAATATATGTTGCATCAGTGCAGAGGGTAAACACACAGGTGAAATCACACATCTTCTAAATCATTGAAATTGTAGACTCTCCTACACACGATGGTTATGGCTTTTAATTCATTCTTAAATGAACTTTAATTGCTTTTCTAAAGAAACCAAGCTAAAACCACTAATTCCTAGATAAAAGGAATGGTTTTCCTCAGTCTATAGCTAGAGATATTTAGAAGTCTCTCTTCAGTGGGAAAGAAAGAGCCCAGCATGAGCAGGAAGAGGAATGCAGAGTCAGCAGAGACCCTGATTTTCAGGAAGATGACAAGGGCAAATATTTATAAAATGTCTTTTCTCCAGCTGAAGCATTAAGAAGGGCAGCAATGCCAGCAACAATAGTAATTAGCACTTCTACAGGATCTTTCATGGAGAGCATTTTACAAACATTAATTAATTTCACCTCTCCTAGGCCCCTGTAGTTGTATTAAGAAGCTTATTCTCCAGCCAACAGTGGGCCAGGATGGATAGACACGCTAAAAGTTTTCACAGGCCCACAGTGGACATCCTGGAGGGGCACCATGATGACAGCCTTCCTTAGACATTCCCCCATGCACACACAAGGTCTACTGCTTCCCAAGTCTCTGAGATGTGAAATGAAACCCCAAGGGCTACATTAACAGATGCCAGAAAAAATACACAGAGCCAAAGCCTGGGGCCAGCAATGGTGAAGCACCCTGCATTCCCATGAGAAACTCTCTGGACTTAGTTTGTCTACGTCACTTGAGTGTGCAAACTCGAGGCCGGGAGAGTTTAAAAATACCATGACTGCTACAGATTTCCCAGGCCATATTTAGTTCACACATCTTACCATAGCAGGAAAGAGCTGGAAAGACATAAAGAAAGACAGAAAAGGGGAAGACAGACAGCAAGGGATGTGACTGTCAGTATAACAGTACAGGCTAAAAATAATTCTTCCTACTATTACTAGCTTTGTGTTTGTCTGACCATGTGTCTCTGTCCCTTGGTGTCTCTGTGTGTCTGTCTGGCTCTGTGTCTTTATCTCTTTGTGTGTTTCTGTCTCTCTGTCTCTCTCTCCCTCTGTCTGTCTCTCTCTCTTTATGTCTCTGATCTCTGTCTTTGTCTCTGTCTGCCTCTGTTTCTGTCTGTCTCCTTGTCCATCTCTCTTTCTCTCTCCCTTTCTGCCTCTCCAAGGAAGTTGAAGCCCAAGATCCTCCTCCACTGTTCCTGGGCATCTGCTAGGTTCATCTATTTTCTGCCACAGGCAGAGGACAGGAAGGAAGAGTTTGTTTCCTGTAAATAGAAGGAGAGAAAATTACAGCTATTATTGTTTTGACAACGGAAGCACTCCCTCAAGTTTGCAGTGCGATTCATTCCTGACAGACATCAGGTCTGAGTTGTTGGCTCTCGGCAGAAATCCCTTCCGAGGGGTCCCCCAGGGAAAGCTGAAAGCCTTGATGGCTTGGCATTAGATGCCTAACAGCATAAAGATGTAATTCTGGGCAATCTGATGCCCCATTGCAGAATGGAATGCAGCCTGCGTTTTGATGAATGCTTTGATACAAACCTTGTAGGTCTGAAATGAACATGTTGGATCCTGACACATACACACACACACACACATACACATATACACACACAATTAAATTGAGAAAAATTGTCATGCTTCCTTTTTTGTCTCCATGCTACCTTGATTGTTTTATTAGTGTTCTTGTTTTTGCATTACATTCCTTTCCAAATATATACTAGCTCATTTTAAAATGAGGCCCCCTGGATATTTAAGTATACATACATTCAGGATGATGTGCTAAAATGCATAAGCTATTTATACATGGGCATAGTCAGGACACTAGGCTGCTTTACCTAGGGAAAGGGAGACTGTTCACTTGGCCACAATTATCATAGTTGGCATTATTTGATCAAGTCCCTGGAGAGGAGATTTTTTTTTAAAGGTTTTTTTAGAAGTTCCACATCCATTAGATGAGTGGCCATCATTCAGAAATAAAGGAAAGGGTCATTGCTGCCTGTGAAAGGAATAAACCAGGGCTCTTGGCCTCAGAAACATATAAAGGGATTTCCAGTAGAAGGCCAACTTCCGGGCCCACTTTCTAATTAAAATGTAATGTTGTACCCATAGGGAAAGAAGTTCTTAAGTTGATGAGAATTTGGGGGTGGAAGACAAAGTAGATATGGTTCAGGAAAATTTTTTTTCCTAGTACAGTACCACCTTAGCATGTCCAGTATGGCTGCCAACATAGGTTTCTAGATTTGCTTTTCTAAAGGAAAGCAACTCAAAATGGGTTAACAGTCTTGCTTTAATCAAACATATGTCATTTACCTAGTTCAGGGGAAAAAGGTCAGCACCCCGAACTTTAGAGAATACAAACAAGTTACAAGCAATAGACAGGCTTCCAACTGTCTGATCATTATATCCATACCTAGTCAGTTACCAGAGAGGGAAGCACCAACATCTGTGTTTTCAAATCCAGGGGGCCTAATAGCTACCCAGAGTCTCATCTGGTCAAATCATACAACTCTTCTCAAAGTGAGCCCCAAAGCAAAGCCTCACATCAGGGTATATATAGTCTTCTGGATCAGAGAACAGCACAACCCTCTTGACCCACTGCCCAATCACAAATTATCAAGGTGTGGGCATTCCTGAAAAACAAGCCTCCCACCACAGCCTCCAGGTGACCACACTCAGCCTATTAGGGGGCACAGTATATTTTCAAATCAAAGAAGGTTCTCAGAGTCACTTAAGCCTATCAAAGGGCCTAGGGGCAGGGAAGATCTTAAATTCCCATTCCCATAACATACAGATGTTAAATAAACACTTGCTGGTTGATTAATCCTTCATTCACAAGTTTTAGAGCTGGAACAAACCCTTAAAGATTATCAAGTCCAACCCTCTCACTTTACAGATAAGAAAACAGAGCCCCAGGAGGGCTGACAGGGTTAAGGGATTTATCCAGGATCACATGGCTAGTCTGAGCCCAGATACAGGCATAGTACTCTATCCACTGTACTACCTAGCTGCCACACCCATTTTACAGCAAAAATGAGGTAGTAAGAAATTAAATAAATTGCTGAGGGTCACACAATTAGTAATTGCCTGAGTCTGGATTTGAACTAAGGTCTTCTTTATTCCATGTCCAATGCTCTCTCCACTGCACCACCTAGCAGCCAATAATGGTTAGACAGCCTAAGTATGCACAAAAAGAATCCAACACCTCCACTGTGTTGGTTAGATCCTCTAAAAACACTTTATGGAGAGACATGAACGAGAATTGTACATGTGATCTCTAGTAATTGAAGGCCTCACATTGATGAGAATACATATCCATCACATAATGAATGGATCATAGGTTTAGAGCTGGAAACAGTATTGTTGGAGGTCATCTAGTCTGACCCCTCATTTTGTACCTGAGAAAACTAATCCCAAGAAAAATTAAATGACTTGCCCACCGAGTTAGGAGATGAATCTGGGCCTGTGACTCCAAATCCACACTACCTCCAAAGTATATGTGTGCTTAAATGTTTTATATATCAAAATGTGCATGATATGAGTCACTATTATTTTGGTTGTTATTTATTTAGAACTTTGAATTTTACAAAGTGCTTTCATCATAGCAGTAAGGCACCTTAAGGCAGAGACAGGAGAGAGCATAAGCCAAATGGGTCAAATTAGCACTACCACCTTTCCATAGACCCTGAAATAGACAGCCAGAATCTTGAACCCAAAAGCCCAGTGCCTAGCACTGTCCTCCACATCACCAACCATCCTTTCTGGCCAACCCCTGAAGTTATCTTCAAGTAAAGCAATACCTGTTGAGAAGCGGGCTACCATCCTTGTCACCACCAATACACCTGCTGACAACTTGCCAGTAACAAACAAATAAGACCAAGAGTTCTAGAAATAGCAATTGCCCCCAGACTGCTGGCCATTATTCCAGCTACACATACCTACTACACATCCCCCCACATACACCACATCCATTATTCAAGGAAGAGATGCCACCTAGAAACTGAAGAGGCATTTGTTGCTTCAACAGCCAAAGTTATTACAGACCTGAGGAAAAATTATCTCCACCAAATCCTTGGCATTGTGAAGTCACTTAACATCAGAAATAGATATGGTTTTATTAAAAAGATGCATTGCCCTCTACTGTACTGCTGTGCCTTAAGAATGACACACCCTTCCCATGAGACAGCAGCTGAAACTTCCTATATCCTTACTCCCTGCCATTATTACATGAGTTGCTTGAGAACAAGACCTGTTTTTGTATTCCTAGTATGTAGAACAATGCTTAGCTCATAATTAATACTTAATAATTTTTAATTTATTTATTCGTAATAAGTCTGAGAATAAGTATTACAGTTAGGTCCTGATTAGTGCAAATAATAAATCCTGTGAAGGGGTCATGTATATTTGAACTGTACTATTTGAAGTTATAATTATGGAAAATATGTAATTAGTTCCATCTCAATGTATGTATACAGTGCCAATTTGAATAATGTTCTCACTTTCCTGGATTCATGATCCACAGCAGTGGGGACCCTTGATGTATTTCTCCTGTTTTACAGATGGGAAAACTGAGCCTCAGAGGATGTCAGTGAGTTTATTCAAGGGTAAACTACCCAACAACAATGCAAGGAACTGAACATGTGTCTTCAGAGTCTATATTCAATGCCGGAGGAAACAAGGAAAAGAGACTGAGAAGAAGCAACTGTGGAAGACAAAAGCTAGAATAATATCATATCCAGGGAACTGACAAGATGAGAAAACTTTGTTAATAAAGGAATCGAATCGTTTGACTAATTGATTTTGCCCAGCACCTAGCAATCTGGACTATGGCGAAGTGGCTCTTAACAGAATTTTCAAACTCTTTTCTTCTCAGAATCACTTCAGCAGATCTGAAATGTACCTCTCTGCAGTAAAATATGATGAGTATAGGTGGTGTCATACAGCTTGGAAGCTTTTAGCCAGCAAGAAGCTTCTGTTGTCTCTTAGCTTTAGGAGTTGGAGCTAATGACACTCACAGACTGTTCAAGATCTATTGCTTACAATTGGGGGACACTGATTTGGAAAAAAAAAAAAACCTAATAGGCCAAGGGGGAGGCTAGGTGGCGCAGTGAATAGAGCACCGGCCCTGGAGTCAGGAGGTCCTGAGTTCAAATCTAACCTCAGACACTTAACACAAAAACTAATCATGTGACCTTGGGCAAGTCACTTAATCCCAATTGCCTTCCAAAAAGCAAAAACAAACAAACAAAAAAAAACCTAAAAGGCCAAGTAGAATGCCAACATTTAATAGTGAGATGCTTAAAATCATTGGAGGAAGGAGCAGCCTTGAATGTCACTATGATGGCAAACTATTGGGTTTCAGTAAAGCCCACTTTAGAGGAAGATTTAGCAATCTCTCTGGTGTACTATTTGGGAAGAGGCTCTGAATTCATGAATGGAAAGAAAAATGTGAAAACTCTTGAATCTAGTACCCTCATTAGTCAATTAGTCAATAGTAATTCCCTTCAGAAAGAAGAAAGTGTTATAGAAAGATGAGTTCACTATGGCTCCACAGATGTCTGTTGAAAGATCTTTAAGGTAGGCAGTCTATGGGCTCCTAAGTCCCCAGGTCACAGTTTCTGTATCAATTTTGGCATTGTTTAGTAAAGCTTAAATGGTGTGAAGACATGAATGTGTGCCCATCCCCATCCCCTCTCCCAGTGCCTGCTTAGAGTAGGAAGAACACTAAATCTGGAATTAGAGGACCTGGGTTAGAATCCTAGGTTTACTATTCATGGGTCTGTGACCTTGGGGAAGTCAGTTACCCTTTCTACTCCTCAGTGTTTTCATCTGTAAAATGAGAGGATTGTACAAGATCTCCAAGAAGCCCATTGTAGCCGTAAATCTTATTTTCCTATTATCCCTACTAACTAAAAATTCCATATTAAAAATTGCAAATTTACTGAAAGTATAAAATTATTTTAAAATTCCATATTAAAAAATAAAACAGTAACTTGGTGGTACATCAGATAAAGTGCTGGATGTGGAGTCAGGAAGAAATGAGTTCAAATTCAGCCTCAGATAATTACTAGCTATCACCCTGATCAAGTCACTTAAAACTCTGCCTTAGTTTCTTCATCTGTATAATGAGGATAATAATATTATCTATCTCCCAGATGTGAGGACAAAATGAGATGATATTTGTAAAAGGTTTTACAAACTTTAAAACACCATGTAAATACTAGTCATCATCATCATTATATGAAAGAAACAGAGGCTGCTTAAAACTCTCAGAGCGAAATTAAATAATCTCAAATAAAGAGGAAAGCAATTATGAGGAAGCTTTAAAAAAAAAACTCTGGGGAAAATAGAGATACGAAAGAAAAATGATTTTGAAATAAGCAAGGGAGGTTATAGTTGAACATTCAAAATGTGAATATTTAAACTCTCATCCTAAAAACTGTTTGTTTTGGGGGTGGCCAGGTAGCACAGCGAGTAAGAGCACTAGCTCCAGTGTCAGGATGACCTGGGGGATCGAATACAGGCTCAGACACAGTACCCACCCAGAAACCCCTGGCCGTGTAACCTTGAGCAAGTTACTTAACCCCAATTGCTTAGGGGTGGCCAGGTGGCTCAGCGAGTAAGAGCACTAGCTCCATTGTCGGGATGACCTGGGGATCAAATCCCAGGCCCAGATAATCAGCACCACACCCAGAAATAACTGGCCATGTAACCTTGAGCAAGACCCCGATTGCTTTAAAAAAAAAAACTGTTTGTTTTGAAATGTTTCAAAATATCTGTTCATCAAAAAACAATGAATTAAAAATCTAGATAACAAGTATTGCCAAGAAAAGTCACAAAACCATGGACTGGATGCGCTATACAGTCAGGCCATCTAATCGTGACCCTCCATGCTGTTGGTTATTATTCTCTGACATTTCCAGTAGTATCTTTTCCAAAATTTTTCCATTTTCTTCAAGTCCAGCTAAAATCCTGGTTTATACATCTTAATCTTCTTTGGAGCTACTAAGTCATCTCCTTTCCACACAATGTAGAAATAGATGCTTTAACAAATATTTATTGAAATCATAACTGAACGTTGTGGGATCATAATGGCCAATCATTTCCAATGATCTAAAGAAAAGATTTGAAAAGGCACTGGGCAGCTGTGGAAGAAGAATACTGCAAATACTGTAAGACTAAACTGTTTTCCCCCCTCATTTTGCTCTTTGTTATTAGGGATGGTTCTTTGTGAAATGTAAGGCAAGGCCCACATTGGTAAATATAGCTGATGTAAAAACAAAAATCAACCAAAAAAAATTATTTTTAAAAAAATTTTTCTTGAAATTATATCTTTCCTCAAATCCGGCCTCAGACACTTTAACACAAAAAACTAGCCATGTGAGCTTGGGCAAGTCATTTAACCCCAATTTGTGTAATTCCTCTGAACATATGCTAGGCAGGGAGACCTGCCTAAAAAGCAAAAATATATATATCTTTCCTGATCTCTCCCAATCCAATGTGATCTCAGCTTTTTCTGAAATCGCATAGCACTTTCTTGGTAATTTTTCTGACATACAACTCACATTCTACTTCTTCCTATCCTCTTTGTATACTGTTTTATCCCATTGACTCTAGCTAGTAAATTTCTCAAGGGAACTAATGTCTTAGTCATAGAATCATAGATTTAGATCTGGAAAGGACCTTATTAAAGGTCATCTAATCCAATTCCCTCATTTTATAGATGAGGAAGCTGAGCTTCAGAGAAGTTATGTGACTTTCCCATTTGCCCAAAAGTTCTTGCAAAATTTTTCCATTGATTATGTCTCTACTTTCTTGTTCTTTCATTCTCCTTATTTTCCTGCTTCTCTGACTTTTTCTTCTCCTTCATTGATTCCTTTTATTCTTCTCATTTCCCAAATAGAGGATTTCTCCAACTTGTCCTCCATCTCATCTCTCCTCTCTCTCTCTCTCTCTCTCTCTCTCTCTTCTAGGGCAAGAGTGTAGATCACGGTGGTCGTCTGTTCTTTAACCCTTGGCAATGTCATCCATATCTAAAATTTCAACTATGTCTCCTATGTGAATGACCATCAGATCCATATGTACAGACTCCCTCTTTCCTGTGCTCCGGATCAACAATCCCAACTTTCTTTCTGGGCCTTTCCATTGGTCCTGTAGCTGAACATTATTTTATGCATTGTCTTCCCCAATTAGAGTGTGAGCTCCTTGAGAGCAGGAATTTTTTGGCTTTTCTATTTGTACCTCCCCCCACCCAGTACTTAGCAAACTGTGGGACACAAAATATGTGCTAAATAATTTTTTTCATTGATTCATCCATTTGTACTCCATTCATTCAGTCATTCAGTATACCGAAGTTATCCAAGTTTCCAATAACAATCCTCTTCCAGAGTTCCATATTCCTGTTCATGATCACATCATAGTTCAGTTCTCTAGGGCCTGAGATATCTTTTGCTTTACCTTCACTCCAAAATATAATAAATTGGTTGATCTTTGTCAATTTTAGCTGCTCACACCTTTCCTTCCTTTCCACTCTCATGGTGACCACTCCAGTTCAGGTCCTCATGCCCTCTTATCTCTGCTATTCCAATACCCTCGCAGTCGGTCTCCCTGCCTAGCATACGTTCAGATTAATTACACAATTTTAGTCCAGCAAACATCTATTAAGCACCTCTTGTATGGAAAGCTCATTATGTAGCAAATGTTGATATGGAGCAAATGCTGATCTGCATTGGGAGAAGGAGTTCCCCTTATAATGAAACTACAGGTGCAGTCAAACAAAAGAAACAAACAACTTTGCAAGATATTGTGCTAGATCTCAAATATGATTAACAATGCAATTCCTTCTATCAATGGATTTATAATCTAATCAAGTATACTTTGCTAGGGTTTTGTTTTTCCTCCTGGATAAAATTACATTGGGAACTGCTAGATGAATTCAGCTATTCTCTCACTTACCATCTTACAAAGTAGCCTAGGGGGCACTGAGAGATTAAGTAACTTATCTACAGTCATATAAGCAGTATTTGTCAGTGGTAAGACTTGAACACAGGTCTTCATGATCCCAAGGACGGCCCTTTGACCACTGTTATGTTTAACTTAAAGACTATTGCTAGATTAATCTTCCTAAAGCATAGCTGTGATTATGTTACTCCCTCTGCTCAAAAATCTTCAATGACTTTACATTACCAACTTAAAAAATTTCTAAATAAAGTCAAAAGGAAAGTATGATAAGTGTAGGAAAAAGGTACCTTTAAAAAGAGACTTATAAGAGTTGAGAGAAGGGAGAGCCCATTTCCACTTGGGAACATCAAGGAAAAATTCATATCATAAAAAAAGTAGAATTTTATCTAGTCTTGAAGGATGGATACAATTCCAAGAATTTAATATGGAGGTGAGGAATAAGGGCATTATATGGATATGGAATAGAGACAGAATGTATTTGAAGAACAGCAAATGATAGAATTTGACTAGAACTGATTCTCCCTCTCCTCAGAAGTGAAGTGACCTCTTTCTTCTCTGAACTCTCTTAACTTTTTTGTACCTCTTATAATAAAAGCAACTCTCATTTCTATAGTGCTTTGAAATTTACAAGGAACTTTCCTCAAAACAACACTATGATGTAGACAATGCAAATATTACATTTCGAAGATTTGGAAGCTGAAGTTTTCTGAGATGATAAGTAACTTGCTTATATTCTCAAAGCTATTAAGTGCCAAACCCAGGTCTCATGACATTATCATTCTTTGCATTAAACTATACGTCTTGATAATTTTCTTCGTGCTAGAGGTTTTTACATTCATATCATATCTTTTTTATTAGACTACAAGATCCTTGAGTTCAAGGACTGTGTCTTTAATGAAATTCTATTCATTTGCTATTGTACCATTCATACTCCAAAGGTATTTCCAGGACTAGATTTTGTTCAGAACAGGAAACTTATCTTTCCCTCTATTGTGAATGCACATGAACTCTACTAGCTCCGACCTGAGTCAAAGTAAAAATAGCCAGGATTCACATACTTGTCATCAGTTGTACCTAACAGGAATATATTATTTTCTATAGTTGGATCTCTTGAACCTGTATCCTCTGTGCATACTGAATTTCCATATTGTCCACCCTTCTGCCCTTTCTGCTTCAGGGCTCATATCCTTGTGCTTATGGAGCACCTTCTTTTTCTACTTATCCATTTCAGATTCTGTGAGCCTTCTCCTTCTCTTCTCTTAGCCACTGTTTTGTCTTTTCATCAGCTTGCCATTGGCACTTTCATAGTAGTCTCTGTCCTTAAACTTGCAAAATAGGGCATTACTTTCATAGGTACTGTTTGTTGTCTTGTCTTTTTTACAGGTCAATTAGCTTGGAAGACATGGTAGTATGAGGTGTGTTCCAGATTACCCAGTGACCAATCTCTTGGTAAAAGCCGTGATTAGAAGGGGTCAGATACTCCTATGGGTCACCTCTTCAAAAATATATTCAATCTCATGTAAATCTTTGTCCTCGCTGGTCGTCATCATCATCATCATTCCCCAGAAGTCTTTATAATCAGGGTCAGAAATACACTTCCTTTTTCTCTTAAGCAAGTAGTTTTTCTAAATGGGATACCTACATAGAGCTTCCTGCTCCCTGCCTCTTTTGATAATCTCTTTAAGTTTCTCACTTGAGCTCTCTTTGGCATTCTGGACAACTACACTATCCACTTCACCCACCACCCTCAGACCCTCATCCTTCTCCTCCTCATCATTGTAGTGATGATCCTGGATCTTGCCTTCTTTTTCAGTTCCCTCAGTGCTTTTGGTATATATACTCTTGTCAAGTACAAAGTCAGTCATAGGCACATTGTCCAGGGAAGACTCTTCACTTCTAGAAGATGGTTTCACAGAGGTAATACTTGGGCTCTTTCTCTTAGGCAGGGGATGGATGTTGGTATCAAACTTCTCAAACCAAGCCAGCCAGCTAGGAGAAGGATTGAACACATCCAATTTCATTGCTCCAAAAACTGTCTCTTAACTTGGTTTGTCCAATGTGTCTTTTTGGACTTGGGGCTCTTAACTCAGGCCATTAATGGCCTCCATTCTAGAACAAACTGATCCTGCTATTGGTTTGTTTCTTGAGTAGACATGTTTGGTGTCATTTACTCTGAGAGACTTGGATCTGCCATTGAGTGGCACTTGATAGATGCTCAGTAAATGTTTGTTGAACAAGTATATTACTTAAAGATATGAGTAGTTTTAAATTCAGCTTCACAAATAGAAGATGGGGGAGACATGGCAAAAATAGTAGTTAATAGGAGAAAGACCTGGGAGTTTTAGTGCAATACAAACTCAACATGAGAGGGTATGTCACATAGCTGCTATCAAGATAATATGTTCTAGACAGTTTTCAGAGGAAGAAATTAAAGCTATCTATTGTCATATGAAAAAATGCTCTAAATCGCTATTGATTAGAGAAATGCAAATCAAAACAGCTCTGAGGTACCATATCACACCTATCAGATTGACTAACATGACAAAACAGGAAAATGATAAATGTTGGAGAAGATGTGGGAAAATGGGAACACTAATGCACTGTTGGTAGAATTGTGAACTGATCCAATCATTCTAGAGAGCAATTTGGAACTATGCCCAAAGGGTTATAAAACTGCATACCCTTTGACCCAGTGGTACCAATTCTAGGTCTATATCCCAAAGAGATCATAAAAACAGGAAAAAGACCCACATACAAAAAAAAAATGTTTATAGCAGCTCTTTTTGTGGTAGCAAAGAGTTGGAAATTGAAGGGATTTCTATCAGTTGGGGAATGGTTGAACAAATTGTGGTTTATGAATGTACTGGAATACTATTGTGCTATAAGAAATGATGAGCAGGAGCTGCAGAACCCACAAAATGACACAGAGAAGCTAACCTCCCGCTGAGAACAGCCCGGCAGGCAGAAATCGGCCAGCTCAACGCTCTGGGAGCCGAGCCCAGCCCCACACCGAGGCGTTAGCCCCAGGGCGGGCCTGACCAGCCGCCAGCCAGAGGGACTCCAGATCAGCAGCAGCTGTGGCCGTTTCCAGATTTATCAATACATAGATGCGAAGGACAAGTTCTAATAAGGAATAATAGTGGGCAAAGGCGCGGTGGCCTGTGCGGGAAGGTGTGGCGGTGGCAGCACGGCGGGCGCAGGCCGGGAAGGCGCAGCAGCCTGTGCGGGAAGGCGTGGGGGACGCAGGCCTGGAAGGGGCCTGATCAACTCGGAGGGCAAGTCTTCCCACCAACCACAAGGTCCACTACCAGGCCCATCACCAAAGAGCTGGGACTGGAAAGAGCAAGCCCCTTTCAGGACCTCCAAAGACAAGGATGGCAGAGTGAACCCCACTTGCTCCAAACCCCCCCTCTGACCCTGAAAATATAGTAACTCTTGCCCCAGGGCAAAACCCTCTACAGTAAAGGCTTGGGATCCTAGAGGAAGGGCGTGGCTAGGACACTGCCTCAAAATGGGTAGAAAGCAGACTACAAAGACAAAGACTCTAGAGTCCTACTATCCTCAGAGGGAGGAACCAACCTCAGAGGGAGACACTGTGGACTCCACACCCACAGCTGAGACTTCAACAGGGAATGGATCCCAAGCACAGAAGGCTCTCCAAGATGAGATCAAAAGGAACTTTGAAAGCAAAATGAGAGAGATAGAAGACAAAATGAATAATTCTCTCAAAACGAAAATAGCAGAATTCAAAAAACATTATAATGAGGAAAACATCTCTCTAAAAAGAAAAATGTATGATATGGAAAAGGAGCTTCAAAAATTAACCAAGGAAAATGATTTGCTAAAAACCAGAATTAAACAAATGGAAACAAATAACTCTATGAGGAACCAAGAATTAGCCAAACAAAACAACAAAAATGAAAAATTAGAAAAAGAGGTAAAATACCTCAAAGAAAAAATAACTGACCTGGAAAACAGATCCAGGAGAGATAATCTGAGAATCATAGGCCTACCAGAAAATTATGATGAAAAAATGAGCCTGGACAACATTCTCCAAGAGCTCATTAAGGAAAACTGCCCTGAGATACTAGAACCTGAGGGGAAAATAGAAATCGACAGAATCCACTGGACACCTGCTGTAAGAGATCCCAAACTGAAAAATCCTCGAAATGTTGTGGCCAAACTCCAGAACTACCAGATAAAAGAGAAAATACTTCAAGTGGCCAGAAAGAAACAATTCAAATATCAAGGGTCCACAGTGAGGATTGCACAGGATTTGTCAGCCTCCACACTGAAAGATCGGAGGCAGTGGAATACAATTTTCAGGAAGGCAAAACAGCTCGGATTACAACCAAGGATCACATACCCAGCGAGACTGAGCATATTCTTCCAGGCAAAGAGATGGTCATTCAATGATATAACAGAGTTCCAGACCTTCTTGATAAAAAAGCCAGAACTCAATGGAAAATTCAACCTCCAATTACGAGAAACAACAGTGACTTAGAAAGGTAAACAAGGAGAACACACATCATTTTAGAGGGAAAGAGGGGAGGGAGAGGAGCTTCGCATGAGATCTGTTCCTGTCATTCTTGATGCGAAGAAAAAAATAGCATACCTCATTAAGTATAACAATATCCTACAGGCAGTAGGAAGGGGAAAGGGTTACAAAAGGGGGGTGGGAGTGATTTGTAGGGAGGGAAGTAGTAAGGGGAAAAGGGGAGGAAAAGGGAGGGGGGCTGAAAAGGGAACACTGAGGGAGGCGGTGGTCAAAAGGAAAACTATTAAGGGGGGGAAGGGAGAAGGGAGGGAAAATACGAACATTAACAGGGACAGGAATAGGATGAGGGGAAAGAAACAGATAACAATCATAACTGTAAATGTGAATGGAATGAACTCTCCTATAAAATGGAGATGGATAGCAGAATGGATTAGAAATCATAATCCTACAATATGCTGTTTACAAGAAACACATTTGAAAACAGAGGGATACACACAAGGTAAAGGTAAAAGGTTGGAGTAAAATATATCATGCCTCAGCTAAAGTAAAAAAAGCAGGGGTAGCAATCCTTATCTCAGATAAAGCAAATGCAAAAATTGACCTAATTAAAAGAGATAAGGAAAGAAACTATATCCTGTTAAAAGGCACCATCGAGAATGAAGCAATATCACTACTTAACATATATGCACCAAGTGGTGTAGCATCCAAATTCCTAGAGGTGAAGGTAAAGGAATTAGAGGAAGAAATAGCAAAACTATACTAGTGGGAGACCTTAATCTCCCCCTATCTGAACTTGATAAATCCAACCTCAAAATAAACAAGAAAGAAGTTAAGGAGGTGAAGAGGATTTTAGAGAGGATAGGTATGATAGATCTCTGGAGAAAACTGAATGGGGATAAAAAGGAATATACTTTCTTCTCAGCAGTTCATGGCACATATTCAAAAATTGACCATGTTCTAGGGCATAAAAACCTCACAATTCTATGCAGTAAGGCAGAAATATTAAATGCATCAATCTCAGATCATGATGCAATAAAAATTATATGCAATAAAGGGCCAGGGAAAGACAGACTAAAAACTAACTGGAAATTAAACAATTTGATCCTAAAGAATGAGTGGGTCAAACAAGAAATTATAGAAACAATCAGTAATTTCATTCAAGAGAATGATAATAATGAGACAACATACCAAAATCTGTGGGATGCATTAAAGGCAGTTCTTAGGGGAAGTTTTATATCCCTGAGTGCATACATGATTAAATTAGAGAAAAGGGAGCTCAACGAATTGGGCATGCAATTAAAAAACCTAGAAAAAGAACAAATTCAAAATCCCCAATTAAATACTAAACTAGAAATATTGAAGACTAAAGGAGAGATTAATAAAATCAAAATTAAGAAAACTATTGAACTAATAAATAAAACCAAGATCTGGTTTTATGAAAAAACCAACAAAATTGATAGACCCTTAGTCAATATGATAAAAAAAAGAAAGAAGAAAACCAAATTATGAGTATCAAAAATGAAAAGGGTGAATCTACCTCCAATGAAGAGGAAATCAAAACAATAATTAGGAATTATTTTTCCCAATTGTATGCACATAAATTTGACAATCTTAGGGAAATGGTTGAATATTTAGAAACATACAAGTTGCCCAGATTAACTGAAGAGGAAGTAAATTACTTAAATAATCCCATCTCAGAAAAAGAAATTGAACAAGCCATCAGTCACCTCCCTAGGAAAAAATCTCCAGGGCCAGATGGATTCACTAGTGAATTCTATCAAACATTTAAAGAACAATTGATTCCAATACTCTACAAATTATTTGGGAAAATTAGTGAAGAAGGAGTCCTACCAAATTCTTTTTATGACACAAATATAGTACTGATACCTAAATCAGGAAGAGATAAAACAGAGAAAGAAAATTATGGACCAATCTCCCTCATGAATATAGATGCAAAAATTCTAAATAAAATACTAGCCAAAAGACTACAGCAACTTATCTCAAGAATAATACACTTTGATCAGGTAGGATTTATTCCAGGAATGCAAGGATGGTTTAATATTAGGAAAACCATCAGTATAATTGAGCATATCAACAATAAAACTAGCAGAAACCACATGATCATCTCAATAGATGCAGAAAAGGCTTTTGACAAAATACAACATCCATTCCTATTAAAAACATTAGAAAGTATAGGAATAAATGGAGCCTTCCTTAAAATAATAGGTAGCATCTATTTAAAGCCATCAGCAAGTATTATATGCAATGGGGAGAAGCTGGAAGCATTTCCCATAAGATCAGGGGTGAAACAAGGGTGTCCACTATCACCCCTCTTATTCAATCTGGTACTAGAAATGTTAGCAGTAGCAATTCGAGAAGAAAAAGAAATCAAAGGAATCAAGTTAGGCAAAGAAGAGACCAAGCTATCACTCTTCGCAGATGATATGATGATATACTTAGAGAATCCTAGAGAATCAAGTAAAAAACTGCTTGAGACAATAAATAAATTTGGCAAAGTTGCAGGATATAAAATAAACCCACATAAATCCTCGGCATTCCTATATATTTCCAATGAAACTCAACAGCAAGAACTAGAAAGAGAAATCCCATTTAAAGTTACTGTAGACATTATAAAATATTTGGGAATCTACCTGCCAAAACAAACCCAGGACCTGTATGATCATAACTACAAAACGCTTTTCACACAAATAAAGTCAGATCTAACTAATTGGAAAAATATCAATTGCTCATGGCTGGGTCGAGCTAATATAATAAAAATGACAATTTTACCTAAATTAAATTATATATTTAGTGCCATACCAATTAATTTACCAAAAAACTACTTTATAGAGTTAGAAAAAATAGTAAAAAAATTCATCTGGAAGAATAAACGGTCCAGAATATCAAGGGAATTAATGAAAAAAAAAATGCTAGGGAAGGTGGACTAGCTTTGCCAGATTTCAATCTGTACTATAAAGCAGCAGTCATCAAAACCACTTGGTACTGGCTTAGGAATAGAGGAGTAGATCAATGGAATAGATTGGGCACACGAGATTCAGAAGTCAACGACTACAGTAATGTATTGTTTGATAAACCCCCAGACCCTGGTTTTTGGGATAAGAACTCACTATTTGACAAAAATTGCTGGGAAAACTGGAATATAGTATGGCAGAAACTGGACATAGACCATTATCTAACACCATATACCAAAATCAAGTCTAAATGGGTTCATGATCTAGGTATAAAGGTTGATTCTGTAAGCAGTCTGCTAAAACAAGGAATAGTTTACCTATCAGACTTGTGGAGAGGGAAAGACTTTATGACGAAACAGGAATTAGAGAACATTATAAAATGTAAAATGGATAATTTTGACTACATGAAATTGAAAAGTTTCTGTACAAATAAAGCCAATGTAACCAAGATTAGGAGGGAGGTGGGAAATTGGGAAAGAATCTTTACAACCTATGTCTCTGACAAAGGACTCATCTCTAAAATATACAGAGAACTGAGTCAAATTTCTAAGAATACAAGTCATTCCCCAATTGATAAATGGTCAAAGGATATGAACAGGCAGTTTTCAGAGAAAGAAATTAAAGCTATCTATAAGCACATGAAGAAATGCTCTAATTCACTATTGATTAGAGAAATGCAAATCAAAACAACTCTGAGGTACCACATCTCACCAGTTAGATTGGCTAAGATGACAAAACAGGAAAATGACAAATGCTGGAGAGGATGTGGGCAAACTGGAACACTAATGTATTGTTGGTGGAGTTGTGAACTGATCCAGCCTTTCTGGAAAGCAATCTGGAACTATGCCCAAAGGGCTATAAATACTTTCATACCCTTTGATCCAGCAATACCACTCCTAGGGTTATATCCCAAAGAGATCATAGAAATGGGAGAAAGACCCACATGTACAAAAATGTTTATAGCAGCTCTTTTTGTTGTGGCAAAGAATTGGAAATTAAGGGGGTGTCCATCAATTGGTGAATGGCTGAACAAGTTGTGGTATATGCATGTTATGGAATATTATTGCGCTATAAGAAACGGGGAGCAGGCGGTCTTCATATTTACCTGGAGAGGCTTAAAAGAACTGATGCTGAGTGAGAAGAGTAGAACCAGGAGGAATTTGTACACAATTACAGACACAACGTATGTGTGATGACCAACTTTGATAGACTGGACTCTTCTCAACAATGCAGGGATATAAGTCAATCCCAAAAGACGCATGATGGAGAGAAAAACGTGCATCCAGAGAAAGAACTAAATTTATATCCAGGTGGAAGCAAAATACCTGATCTTTTTCATTCTCTTATTTGATTTTATGTCCTCTTTACCATTTTTCATTCCAGCTGGTATAATCCATCCTTATAACCTGACCATTGTATAATGTGAAAGTATTTACAGATCCTATACTTGATTATAAGACGCCATGGGGGGGGGAGGGGAAGGAGGGGGACAAAATGTGAAATTCAAGGAATTGTGGAATTGAATCCTGTAAACTAAAAGGAAACAAACAAATTAATAAATTAAAAATTGAATTAAAAAAAAAAGAAATGATGAGCAGGAAGACCTTAGCAAAACCTGTAAAGACTTACATGAACTGATGCTGAGTGAAATGAGCAGAACTAGGAAAACATTGTATACAGTAACAGCCACATTGTGTGATGACTGACTTTGATAGACTTAGCTTTTCTCAGCAGTGTGAGGATCTAAGAAAACTTCAAAAGACTCACTTTAGAAAATGCCATCCACATCCAGAGAAAGAACTTTGGAGTCTGAATGTAGATGGAAGCATATTATTTGCTCTCCTTTTCTTTTGTTGTTTTGTTTTTTCTTTCTTGTGGTTCCTCCCATTAGTTCTAAAATTCTTTACATCATGATGTAGCAGCAAGCACCCCAAGCATCCTCAGGGTTTGCTGCCAACACAGGTTCTTAGATCTGCTTTGATAAAGAAAAGCAACTCAAAATGGGTTAACAAGCTTACTTTAATCAGTCAAACATGTATCGTTTACCTAGTTGTAAGGGTTATGGGATTTAAAGATCTCCCATGCCCCATGGACGTGCTGACATAGCAGAGCAAGAAAAAAAAAAAAAAGCCGAGCTAACGGTCCTGTGGTTGGCAGTTGGTGGCAGTTGCCTTTTTTTTTTTTTTGAGTTAGGACTCCGGCTGAGCACTGCCAGGGGCCAGAGCTGCTGGGAGCACACTTCCAGGACACTGGGTGGTTGCTGTGAGTGGGGAGAGGAGGACCTTTGCCTGAGGTAGCCTGTTCTGTTTTAAAGGCTTGAAAATGTGGGTGCTTTTTGCTTTATCTACCTGTGTCAATATCATAACTACTCTGATAGCTTTCACT
>NW_027187391.1:22988834-23033058 GCF_028583685.1 Petaurus breviceps papuanus
ATATTTGTAATCTCTATAGGCATTGTGAATATGGCATTGCTGATACACTAGTTCAGGGGAAAAAGGTCAGCACCCCGAACTTCAGAATACACAGACAGAATTATCAAGTCAGAGAAAGAGATCAAGTAGACAGATTTCCAAACTGTCAAACCATTACATCCATACCAAAGCAACATCTGGGTTTTTCAAAGCTGAGGGGGGGCTCTCAACAACGGCTTCCCAGAATCCAGATCAAATCACAGAACATTTCTCAAAGTGAGCCCCAAAACAAAGCTACACATCAGGGCTTCTCCTGGCTCAGAGAATGTAACAACCTTATTGACTCACTGGCCAATCAAGAAGTATCTACTGAAAAACAAGCCTCCCACCCCAGGCTCCAGGTGCACTCTAGCCTAGGGGCAGGGAAGATCTTTAAATTTACATTCCCATTACACATGACTAATGTGAAAATATGTTTAATATGAATGTATAAGTAAAGCCTGTATCAGATTGCACTCCATCTTGGGGAAGAGAGAAAGGAAGAAGGGGGAGAAAATGTAAAACTCAAACTCTTTTGGAAGTGAATGTTGAACTAAAAAACCCTAAGAATTAATTAATTATAAAAAAGATAATATGTTCTTAGATTGCATTGATAAAAACTACTGTGTCAATACCAAGGGAAGTAATTTTCCCATTGTACTAAGCTCCTAATCAGTCTAGGGACCACATCTAAATTATTGTGTCTAATTCTGGGAAACACTTTTAGGAAAGACATTGCTCATGTGCAGCTCATCCAGAGATGGATGACCAGAATGCTGAAGGGACTGGTGACTGCATCCCATGAGACTCCATTGAAGAGACTAGAGATGTTTAGTCTGGAGAAAAGAAGACTTAGAGGGGACATGAGTACTTGAAGTTTGAGTCTTTAAGCACTTAAAAGTCTGTAATGTAGAACAAAGATTGGACTTGTTTTGCTTGGCCTTAGAGTATAGGACTCTGAGCAATGAATGGAAACCACAAAGAAGCAGATTTTGAATTAAAATAAGGAAAGAATTTCATAACAATGAGTGCTGTTCAGAAGTAGAATTTGATGCCTCTAGAGGTAGTGGGTTCCCCATGACTAGAGGTCTTCAATCAAAGCATAGAAGGCCTCTAACTGGAATATGGAGAAATAAAAGTAAATCTTCCTTCATTCAGGTTGGGGTTGGACTAGATGGCCCTTGAGGCTCCTTCCAACTCTGAGATCCTATGATTCAGTTCCTACAAGGCAAATGTATATTGAAATGTTAAACTGATATCCCATTTATCTGGCAATAATTAGAACGGCATCTGAAGAACAAACAACTGGCAAATAATTTATGTTTTTAAGAAACAAAACCATTTTGGACAAACTAAAGAGATTTTATCTTTAAACAATATTAATCAACAAACAAAAGGAAATATTGCATTTTCTAAATGCTTTATTAAATATGTATTTAATATATTTTATAAGCCTTTTTTCTGCCAACATTTAAAATTGGTTAAAAATAGCAATAGAAAACTGACCAAAAGGCTACTTCAACTACTTGAGAGAAGTGTTTTTTGAGGTGTCCAAAAGCATAAAGATGTATAGAGAAAGCAAGTAATTATCACTCTTGCAATTAACAAACTACTTTCAAATCAAAGGATTTAAGAGAAAAATCATCAGCCAAGAGCTGTGAGGATGGACATTTAACCCGTTCCTGATACTTTATTACATTTCAATTACAAATGTGTGTTAAGTTGGTGATTCAGAAAAAGTAAGGAATTGATTTTCCTCTCTCTTAACTCAGTGAAAAAGGAGCTAGCTATATACCTTATGATAATGAGGACCAATAATTTTGTCTCAAATGTTGAAGCCTTTCCCAACCAAAAACTAAATCAGCAGCCTATTGGGGAGGTTTGTCAGAGTAGAAGTGTAGAAAGTTTCCCTACACAAAGTCAAATTGCGTTGGGTTCATTTTGGTGACCTGCTTTCTTTCTCAATTTTTGAGAATAATTTTTTAGGTATGGGTACTAACTTCTTTAGAATTTTGATAGAATTCCCATGTGAATCCATCAGGACCAAGAGTTGTTTTTCCCCCTTTGGCAATTCCTTTATAGATGGCTCTATTTTCTTTCCTGCGATAAGGTTAGTTAAGATTTCTCTCTGCTCTTCAGATACTTTGACTATTTCATGTTTTTGAAGATATTTTTCTATATCTTTCATGTTCTCAGTGTTATTAGCATATGACTATACATGTTTGGTTTACCTTGTATTTATTTTTTATTTACTCATCTGTACACATGCTGTTTCTTCCTAGGGGAATGAAAGATTCTTGAGGGCAGGGACTGTTTCGATTTCTCTGTATCCCCAGTATTTAGCACAAGTGCCACCAGGGACAACTAGGTAGTACAGTGGGTAGAGCACTGAATCTGGAGTCAGAAAGACCTGAATTCAAATCAAGCCTCAAATATTTACTAGCTGTATTACCCTGGGCAAGTCACTTGACCTTTGTCTGCCTCAATTTTCTCAGCTATAAAATGGGAAAGCATCTACCACCCAGGGTTGTTGTGAGGATTAAATGAGATAATCTGGAAAGTGCTTAGCACAGTAACTGACACATAAGTAGGTACTTAATAAAAATGTTTCCCTTTTCTCCATTCTTTCTTTCCTGCCTGCCTGCCTTCCATATTTCCTTATAATTGCTTGACAAATAGTGTTGAATTTATATAAACAAATATTTGTTTGCTTATGGTAGTACTAAGTCAAGAACACTTGGGTTTAGATCCTGACTGAATCACATGTCAGGGAGACTGAGCAATTCATTTCACATTTCTTTGCCACTGACACCTCTCTGTGCCTATTAGAGGCAAAGCAGGTGCTGGATTGCTCTGGGGGGGGAGGGGAAGCTCCTTACTGGGTGGCTCCCTACACTGTTGAAATATTCAGAGTTAGTGAAAAATAAAAATCACCACTTAAGAATATACAAACCAGTGTAGAAGGATACGTGGGAGAACGGTCATCTGTGTGTGAATGATCATTTATGAAAACAAACAATACAAATGGGAAAGCCTGAACTAAGTGTGGGTCTGCAGACAAATGTGCATGCGTGCGTGTGTTTGTGTACGAATGCACAAATTCGAAGAAGATAAATGGGTAACCAGGCCTTGATCTATATTCCGCTTCTTGCCTGTCTGCTTCCAGTGGCTGCTCAGATGGCTTTTATGCCACCCCATGACACCATTCACAAGGAGTAACGGATAACTTCCTGGCTCACACTCCCCCTTTTAATGAATACCAATGCTAATTAACTGACAGTAACATGTAGCTGTTCTTGGCTGTATGCATCTTTCGCTGAAGTCATAATGGCTGTTGGTAATGTAATTTATTACTCTGTAAAGCACTTTGGGACACTGTGCGAAGACCACTTCTGCCAGCACCGAGGCAACACAAGTCAGGTTTTCTTCAGTAAGGTAATATGTTCCATTGCTGCTGGGCCTCCAATTAATAAGGCATCAAAGTCATTTGGGTTCCACTGGAATACCGTAAAGGTTTCCAAATGCTCTCCATGGGCTGAGACAGACAGCTTCTGTTTCAAGGGTGGTCTTTTATCCCCAAACCAGTGTAATAGCCATAATCCCACTCTATCCAGTCCCTTCCTATCTCATCCCAGCTCAGAAAAGCTTTTGACTCTTAAGGGAAGTTCTGATAGGGACAAAGATACATCCAGAGAATGAAAAACAAACAGAAAAACCCATGACTCCATGAGAACAATATAAAAAACTCCTGCTTAGGCAAGTAGGCAGGCATGCAGGCACGTGGGCAGAGACCCTCGGCACATAGCAATGGGGTCATATAAGCGGCCTGGGTTCAGACTTGATGCTGTACTCTCAATGAACTCTACTAAATTAGCTCTACATGATGCTGCATTCCCTTTTCTCTAGAGGATCAAAGTGGTTGGATCCAGTCCCGGCCTTCTATAGATAACCAGGTCACAGGATACGTTTGCACCCATGTACTGCTTGTAATACACAGGGCAGCAGATTCAACTATTTCCCAGTGTATAGCCATACAGGGAAGTTGTGCTCACATTTTTCCTTTTCAGTCATTGGAACTAGTCCAGTGACCTGAGATCATTTCTGTGCACTCCACCCTTTTTACAGGGCTTCTTGAACTGTGGAATATTTTTTTCTCATATGTGAGGCTACTGTTCTCCGACAAGCCCTTCTAGTCCTTTTATAATAACCTTTGTCATAATAACAGCTCCTCCTTGTAGCACTTAAAATGCTTGTCTCACAAGGGCAGTGTGACAAAGGGGGTGCAGTATATCAATATGACTTGAATGACATCTGAATGGTAGAAGAACATGAGGCTATCTGGCTTGGGAAGAAAAAGCAATAAGAATAAAATGACATAAGAATATATGTAGCATGTGTGAGAATAACTATGATAAATGAATCACAATTGTTTAACGGAAAGTCAAGAATTAATATGTTACAATTGAGTATGTTTTTCATAAATTTAATTGTTCTTCCCAACAAATATATCATACTATACAATCCACCCACATGGTTGAACATATCCTGAATATGATTTAAAAGTAATAGAACTGATTTTTTTGTTTTTAAACAAACATAATGGAATTAAATGTTAAAAAAAAAATGCAACCCCTTAGGATTTATTCTAATGATTACATTTCTCACAACATTTTAGGGATTCCCCTTAGGATTAATTTTCCCAGTCAGTTTATGAAGACGCCATTATAGTATGCCACGTGCAGGTGCTGAAGAGAATCTCAAATGAGGACATCTAAAAATGTCTTGAGCAATGACACCACTATTCCAGATCACTTTTCTGTCTTTCTACCAAGCAGATATTTCCACCTGTCCCCTTTTCTAGCTCTTTTTTTATGTTTTATCTTGCCCCATTAAAATGTCAATTCCTTAAGGTCAGGGACTGTCTTTTTATTCATTTTTTTTTCTATTTCCAGCACTTAGCACAATGCCTCGCACATAGTAAGCACTTCATAAATGCTTCATCTAATCTAACCTAGTCTGTTGGAATAACAGTATAGTGCAAACACTGGAAGGCTAAAATTGGAGTCACCAGATTGAGTTTTATTTCTGGCTCTGGCACTTGGCACCTATGTTATCCTGGGCAGGTACTTAACCTCACCTTCCTCATCTGTAAAATGAGAAGGTTGGGGGGTGGAGCCAAGATGGCATCATAGAAGTACGAAAACTCCATATGCCCCCTCCATAACCCCCTCAAATACCTATAAAAATGACTCTAAAACAAACTTCAGGGCTACAGAACCCACAAAGTGACAGAGAGAAAGAAACCTCCTGCTGAAGACAGCCCGGCAGGCCAGCAGGAAGGGCCTATCATAGCACACTGGGAGCTAAGCCCAGCCCTAAGTGAGTCTGCAATTTTAGCCCCAGGGGTGCCTGACCAGCCATGGCTAGAGGGACATCAGGAGAGTGTCATCAGCAGCTGTGGCGGTTTCCAGAATTATCAACCCATAAATGCCAAAGACAAAGTGAGAGGTCAGTGGACTTTGGAAACAGGATGTCCAAGAGTATGGTCCGGCCTCTGCCACCGCAGCATGGCTCCTTCAGAGCTCTTGGCCTGCGGATGGTAGGGGGACCAAGCAACCATTCCAATGGGTAATCACTCTTGCTTTAACCTGCTTGAATCTGGATTGCTCTCTAGGGTGGAGGTCCTAGGGTGCGTGACCAGTGTGCCAGAGCCAGTGGAGGCTTCTGAGAGGACACCCAACTAATAGCTCTGGCAGCTGAGAAAACTACAGCAATTTGGGACAAAGCCTTCCTCTCTGAAAGCAGAGTTCTACTGTGGCAAAAAGCTCAAAAGTCAAATAATTGAGAGGCAACATGAGCAAACAAAGGAAGCAAAGCAAGCACAGCAATTCAACTTTGGATTCCTTTTTTGGGAACAAAAAGGATCAAAGCATGGAACAGGAGAAACACAATGAAGTCAGAACTCTTGAATCAAAAGCTTCCAAGAAAAATATGAATTGATTATAGGCCATAGAGGAGTTTAAGAAGGATTTTGAAAACCAAATAAGAGAAGTAGAGGAAAAATTGGGAAGAGAAATGAGAATGATGCAAGAAAATCATGAAAAGAGAGTCAACAACCTGACTGAAGAAAATAACACCTTAAAAAATAGACTAACTCAAATGGCAAAAGAGGCTCAAAAAGCCATTGAGGAGAAGAATGCCTTAAAAAGCCAAATTTGCCAGATGGAAAAAGAATCTCAAAAGCTCACTGAAGAGGATCATTCCTTCAGAATTAAATTGGAGCAAATGGAAGCTAGTGACTTTATGAGAAATCAAGATAGTATTAAACAGATCCAAACAAATGAAAAAATAGAAGGCAATATGAAATATCTCATTGGGAAAACCACTGACCTGGAAAATAGACCCAGGAGGGAGAAATTAAAAATCATTGGACTACCTGAAAGCCACGATCAAAAAAAAAGAACCTAGAAATCATCCTTCAAGAAATTCTCAAGAAAATTGCCCTGATGTTTTAGAACCAGAAGGCAAAATAGAGGGTGAAAGAATCCACTTATCACCTCCTGAAAAATTCCCAAAAAGAAAACTCCTAGGAATATTATAGCCAGGTTCCAGAATTCCCAGATCAAGGAGAAAATATTACAAGCTGCCAGGAAGAAACAATTTGAATATTGTGTAAACACAATCAGGAAAACCCAGGATCTGGCAGCTTCTACACTGAGGGATCGAAGGGCTTGGAATATGATATGCTGGGATAGCATATCTGGGAGCTGGGATTAAAACCAAGAATCACCTACCCAGCAAAACAGAGTATCATGTTTCAGGGGAAAATATGGTCATTCAATGAAATAGAGGACTTTTAAGCATTCTTGATGAAAAAAACAGAGTTGAATAGAAAATTTGACATTCAGATACAAGAAGCAAGAGAAGCATGAGAGGGTAAACAGGGAAAAGAAATCATAAGGAACTTAACAAAGTTGAACTATTTACATTCCTACATGGAAAAACGATAATTGTAACTTATGAAACTTTTCTCAGTATGAGATCAGTTGAAGGAAACATAAATGTATATATATGTATATATATATATAGGAGGGTATATGGGTGTATGAATACATATGTGAGTGTGTGTATATATGTATACAGGTATACATCGACAGAGGGCACAGGATCAATTGAATAGGAAGGGTGAAATTGAGAGGTGAGAGAGGAATATAATAAGAGGAGATGAGGAGAGACAGAATGGGGTAAATTATCTCATATAAAAGAGGCAAGGGAAAACTGTTACAATGGAGGGTAAGAACAGGAAGGCAAAATGGATTGAGTCAACTTTACTCTCATTGAATTTGACTTAGGGAGGGAATGACATACACACTAAATAGGGTGTCTCATCCTACAGGAGAGTAGGGGGGGAAGGGGATGAGAGGGGGATGATGGAAGGGAGGGAAGGTTGGGGGGAGGGAAGTTGGAAGCACACGCTTTTGAAAAGAGACAGGGTCAAAGCAGAGAATAGAACAAGTGGGGGTTGGGATAGGGTGGAGGGAAATATAGTCAGTCTTTCACAATGTATCTACCATGGAAATGTTTTACGTAGGTACACATGTACAACCTATATTGAATTCCTTATCTTCCCAGTAAGAGTAGGTAATGAGGGAGGAAGAGAAAGAATCTGGAATTAAAAGTTTTTAAATCAAATGTTTAAAAATATATTATTATTATTATTATTTACATGCCACTGGGAAATAAGAAATACAGTCACTGGGGTATAGAAATCCATCTTGCCCTACTGGAAAGTTGAAAGGGGGATAGGGGAGGACATAGGAGAGAGCAGATTGGGGGAGGGGGTATACAGTGGGATCACTGTTTTGGGGTGGTGGGTAGGGGAAAGACAGGGAGAAAATTTGTAACTCAAAATCTTGTGGAAATGAATGATGAAAACTAAAAATAAACATAAAATTTAATTTAAAAAAATGAGAATGTTGGACTAGATGGTCTTGAAATTTCTTCTCAGATCTAAATCTATTATCTTATGATTCCTAATTTGCAATGAACATTTATTTACTTAATAGAATTTATGTGGGCCTTTCATTGAATGAAGTAATTAATTCTTCACTGGCATCAGGAAAATTGATTAACCTGCAACAAGGTCATGTGTAACACCTCAGAAGAGAGATGATAATTTCTTCCAGGTTTAAAATAAAAATATTTTAAGAAGAAATTGTATAATAGCAATGTAATAGCAATTCTCAAAGGATTGAAATGGTAAACCATATGTAATGATCACATCTGCGGAGAATAGGGAAACAAACTAGATTATGTAGTGGATAGAGAGTTGGGCCAGGAGTCAAAAAGACACAAGTCAAATTACGTCTCTCACACTTACTAGCTGTGTGACCCTGGGCAAGTCACTTAATTGCTGTCTGCTTCAGTTTCCTCATCTTTAAAATGGGGATGATGATAGCATGTCTTTCCCAAGGTTGTTATGAGTATAGAACAAAGTCATATTTGTGGAGTATATTGTAAACATTTGCAAATTTTAAGGTTTTGAGATCATCTTTGTCTCATGCTACCACAACATTTTGAGTTAAAAGCATGTCAAACTGGTCTACACTAAAACATGCCATTTGTCCTCTCTACTTCTGTATACTACTACACAACATCTTGCCATATAAATGCAAGCTATCATTATCAGAGAACATGAAAATAATTTATAGATTAATTTTTCCAAATCATGAATAATGTAATACAGATCAATACAATTTTATTTTTCTTATTACCAGCATCTATGCTATCAATACTAACAAGGAAAACACTATATTAAAAATAAATACTTGTATGTTATTAAATTAAATTAATGGACAAAGAACATTGAACTACTCAATGGGTGGGGGGCCAGGAATAAAAGAATCATTGCTTCTCCCTTCATTTTGATGCAAAGAGTAGCCCACTCATATAAGACAACAATGATAATAAAATTCCAGAGTAATCCTCCTACTATATAATCCTGAGGATGTCACTTTTCCATTCAACAATTGTCAATGGCTCCCCATTGCCTACAGAATAACCTGCAAACTCCTTAGAGTAACATGTCTTCCACAATTTGGATCTTATCAGTCTTGTCTTACTCCACCACAGCACTTTTAAGTTATGATCCTGCCAAACTGGTATACTCTCAAACTCATAGTATATTCTCTCCACCTTTTTACCCCATGCCACACCACAGCATACCTTTGCTTATGCTATTGACTGAACTTGTTCTGTCTTTATCTGCCTCTGTTCATTTATTTGGAACACATTGACTCTCTTTTGTTCCTAGTCTCCATCCTTGACTGTTTAAATCCTTTAAGACCCAACTCAAACACTATCCCACCACGATATTTCCCTATTCCCCATAGTCAGATGCAATCTCACCCTCCTTAGATCTCTCATCATAGGACTGGTACCTCTCCTATGCACTTCTCATATATAATTTCCTGTTATAGTTATTTGTATGTCTTATTTCTTCTACTATCTTGTAAGCTCCTAGAAGGAAAGAATTGTGCCTTTTTCATGTTTATATTCTCTTTTTTTTGAGGGGGTAAGGCAAAGCAATTGGGGTTAAGTGACTTGCCCAAGGTCACACAGCTAGTAAGTGTCAAGTGTCTGAGGCTGAATTTGAGCTCAGGTCAAATCCTGACTCCAGGGCCAGTGCTCTATTCACCGAGCCACCTAGCTGCCCCATCATGTTTATATTCTCAACCAAATTTCTTTTATATGATGGATGTTTAATAAATATTTCATAATTAATAAATGCTTGATATTTTAATTAAATTCAATAATGTCAATGAAACAGCATTGAAAACTTCTCATAGGTATATTCCAAATTGAATCAGAAAATCTTCACATGATATTTACTGATTTTTTCCCTATTATCTTCTTAACATAGCTGCTATTGTTGTCTTTTCTTTGTAGCCCCAACACTTAGCACGATGCCTGGTATATAGTAACTATTTAATCAATGCTGGTTGATTGAGTGATTCCTCATCAGTTGCCATTTCTTCCATGGTAATATAATACCCTAGAAACTGCATAACATATTTCATCAAATTAATGGCAAACTCAGTTGTGTTTTCTGTCTTCAATCTTTGCAGCAGATATTCCATCTTACTGTGGCTCAAAGTCATTCTTTTTCTTTAAAATGCAGTTAAAATCATATTAAGATAGTGCTTTATACTGCATCTTAGAGTAAGACTCATAGGAGGCAAGCTAGGGAGCAAACAATGTCACAAAAGCCCCAAGAGGAGAAAGAACAGAAAAGGAAAGCCATCAACAATGTCAGCTGCAGCAGATAGATTGAGAAAGTTGAGCACTGAGGGTTGTGTATAGTTTTGTTAGAAACCCACAATATAAACATGTAAAAACTTTCATCTTAAGAATTCATTTTGAGGGAGGGGGCAAAGTCAAGATGGTGGAGTAGAAGCAGGAAATTTCATGAGCTCCCACCACAACCACCTCCAATACCTGTAAAATATGACTCTAAAAATATTTTAGAGCTACAGAACCCAAAAAGTGACAGAGAGAAACAAATCTCCCGCTAAAGCCAGCCTGGCAGACCAACAGTAAGGGCCTATCCCACCAAGCTGGGAGCTGAGCACAGTTCTGTGTGAGCCATGCTGAGCCCAGGGTAGCCCCAGTCAGCATCCCAGACTGGCTGAAGCAGACTTCAGGAGAGTGAATCACCAGCAGCTGTGGCGGGACTTCTCAGACCGTAAATATCAAAGAGAAAGTAAAAGGTCAGTGGGGAACTCTGTTGGAACTGAGTGATGGGAGAGAGTGGTCCAGCCCCTGCCAGGGTAAGAAGTGTCAGAGACCCTGAAGCTGCAGCTGCTTCCAAGTGGTTGTCTGCAGAGGTCTTGGCCTGCAGATCTTAAGGCGACCGAGCAACCCTTCAGAGGGTAATTGCTTTTGCTTTGACTTGCTTGGATCTGGATCAGTCTTGGGTGGTGGTCCTGGGATATGTGGCCAGTATGCCAGAGCTTGGGTGTCTGTAGAGAAGGCACCCTCCTCAGACCTCTGACAACATTTGTGAAAACCCCAGTGATTTGAGACAAAGCTCTCCTCTATGGAAGCAGAGTTCTACTGTGGCAAAGAGTTCAAAAGTCAAGTAATTAATTGGCTGGCAAGATGAGCAAGCAGAGGAAGTACAATCAAGCCATAGAATCCTTCTTTGGGGACAAAAAGGATAAAAAAATGGAACCAGAAGAAGTCAACAAAGACAAAATTCCTGCATCAAAAGCTTCCAAGAAAAATATGAACTGGTTACAGGATCAAGTAAGAGGAGTGGAGGAAAAATTGGGAAGAGAAATGAGAATGATGCAAGAAAATCATGAAAAGCAAGTCAACAGCCTGCTAAAGGAGACAAAAAAAAAAAAAAACACTGAAGAAAATAACACCTTAAAAAATAGATTAACTCAAATGGGAAAAGAGGTCCAAAAAGCCAATGAGGAGAATGCCTTAAAAAGTCAAATTGCCCAGATGGAAAAGGAAACTCAATGAAGAGAATAATTCCTTCAAAATTAGATTGAAGCAAATAGAAGCTAATTACTTTATGAGAAATCAAGATACTATAAAACAGATCCAAATAAATGAAAAAAAATAGAAGGCAATGTGAAATATCTCTTTGGAAAAACCACTGACCTGAAAAATAGATCCAGGAGAGAGAATTTAAAAATTATTGGACTACCTGAAAGCCATGATCAAAAAAAAGAAGCTAGGGGGACAGCTAGGTGGCGCAGTGAGTAAGAGTGCCAGCCCCAGAGTCAGGAGAACCCGGGATTGGTTCTGGCCTCAGATACTTAATACCCACACACAAAAAAACTGGCTATGTAACCTTGAGCAAGTTACTTAACCCCAATTGCTTTAAAAAAAAAAAGAAGCTAGAAATCATCCTTTAAGAAATTCTTAAGGAAAATTTCCCTGATATTCTAGAACCAGAGGGCAAAATAGAAATTGAAAAAATTCACTAATCATCTCTTGAAAAAAATTCCAAAAAGAAAACTCATAGGAATATTATAGCCAAATTCCAGAGTTTCCAGGTCAAGGAGAAAATATAAGAAGAAACAATTTGAGAAGAAACACAATCAGGACAACACAAGATCTAGCAGCTTCTACAGTAAGGGATCAAAGGGCTTGGAATATGATATTCTGGAGGTCAAAGGAGCTAGGATTAAAACCAAGAATCACCTACCCAGCAAAACTGAGTATAATGCTTCAGGGGAAAATATTTTCATTCAATGAAATAGAGGACTTGTAAGCATTCTTGATTAAAAAAAAAACAGAGCTGAACAGAAAATTTGACTTTCAAATACAAGAAGCAAGAGAAGCATGAGAAGATAAACAGGAAAAAGAAATCATAAGGAACTTATTAAAGTTGAACTATTTACATTCCTACATGGAAAAATGATAATTGTAACTCATGAGACTTTTCTCAGTATGAGGATAGTTGAAGGGAATATATATGTGTGTATATGTATACACATATGTTTATATAGGAGGGTGTATATGTGTATAAATACATATGCAAGTGTATATATGTGTACATGTATACATGGACAGAGCACACAGGATCAGTTGAATAGAAAGGGATTATATCTAAAAAATAAAATTAAATGGTGAGAGAGGAATATGATGGGAGGAGACAGGAAGAGATAGAATAGGGTAAATTTTCTCATATAAAATAAGCAAGAGAAAACTGTTACAATGGAGGAGAACAAGAAGGTGAAAGAGAATGAGTCAACCTTACTCTTTCTGAATTTGGCTTAAGGAGGGAATAATATACACACTCAATTTGGTATCTTGCCCTACAGGAAAGTAGGGGGGAAGGAGATAAGAGGGGGGATGATAGAAGAGATGGAAGATTGGGGGAGAATGTAGTTAGAAGCACATACTTTTGAAAAGGGATAGGGTCAAAGTAGAAAATAGAATAAGTGGGAGGTGTGATAGGATGGAGGGAAATATAGTTAAGTCTTTCACAATATAACTACTATGGAAATGTTTTACATAATTACACATGTAGAACCTATATTGAATTGCTTATCAGTGAGAGGGGGGTGAGGAGGGAAGAAGGGAAAGAATCTGGAAATCAAAGTTTTAAAAACAAATATTTAAAAATTTGTTTTTACATGCAACTGGGAAATAAGATATACAGGCACTGGGGTACAGAAATCCATCTCGCCATACTAGAAAGTTAGAGGGAGGTGATGGGGGAGGATATAAGAGAGAACAGATTGGGGGAAGGGGTATTCAGTAGGATTGCTATCTTGGGGTGAGGGGTAGGGGAAAGATGTGGAGAAAAATTGTAACTCAAAATCTTGTGGAAATGAATGTTGAAAACTAAAAATAAACAAAAAAAAGAAATCATTTTACAGATTGTTATTTCCATTAAATAAAATCAGGCACAGTGAGATTTATGTGATTTATCCAAGAAAATAGATCAAATCAAAAGTAGATAATGTAGTTTTCTAATCAGTCCTTTGAGCTGAACATTGAATCACACTCATCTCCTTCCCGTTGCTCAGAGGATATGTAGAATCTGCAGAAAAATTTATTGGAATCCAGTCAAAAAAAAAAAAGAACCAAAAATCTACTCTGTGAATTCTCTGTACCTCTAGCCAAAGTGTGAATCAAGGAAATGTACAATGGTATTAGTCTAGAAGATGGGCTGTCACATTACATAACAGACTCTTAACCACTGGCCATCTGGGCTTCAGAAGGTTGTCATATTTCACTGTTTTCACCTCGCATGAGTTGACTAACAAATCTTTTTTTGCAAGTTGCAGAATAAAAATAACAGAGGCACAACCTATAAAAAATACCTCTCCTGTGGCAAACGCATTATCTTACCAATACAATGTCGTACAGGAATTTGGATCCAGATTTTATCTCACTTTCTAAATGTTCAGTCGGCAATTAAATAAGAACTGCCAATTCTATTATCCTAATGAGTAGTCATGATTGCTGCCTCTAAACTCTTTCACATTTGACCTTTGTGTGACATTTGTAGCCATGTTGCAAATAAACTCAGAAACAAGAATTTTGTATAATTCTTCCAGCCCCTAACATCTTCCTATTGTCACCACAGTGACTTTTCAGCACATGAAGTGTATTTGAATGAAAGGAAAGCTTACATACCAGCTTATGAAAGAGTCTTATACTGAAAATATAAGAATAATGTCTTTAGCAGCCAAATATATGCACACACATATCTTTACATATATGTGTGTATGTTATATTGTGTATATGCATGTGCATATATATAATATAAACAATTACAGTACATTTTGGTATTCTAAAGCAGTCAGATCAAAGAGAGCAATCCTCACTAGCGTCTCTTCAAATGATCATGATAGCATGGCACAAAGAATAGAACAATGTCAGGAAATCTGGGTTCAAATTCTGATTCTGTAATTGACTTGCTATGGGACATCGGTAAACTTAATAATCTCTCGAGGCCTCAATTTCTTCACTTGTTGTATAAGGGGTTGAATTACATGACTTTCTAAGGTCCCATTGTACTCTAAAAATCTAAGTATCTAGAATTGGTTCTTAATGAAGAAAACTGCATTATGGAGTATATTCTGACACATCCCTACAATCAAGACAGTAATAAGTAATGATACAGTACATACCCAAGCAAGTCCATATGGGTAGATTACATGTCTTATTTGTCTTTATACCTTGCCTAGTTCCTAACATGTTTATACATAGTTCTGAATAAATATTTGATGGATGAATAATACAGTGAATACTTTTGAACCCATACCTCTCATACACTCCACTAGATAGAATTAAATGTTCCTTAATTCAATAAAAATGCAGTCCAACCAGAAAGATATTATCAGACTGATAATGTTAATACAAAGTTGAACTCCAAGGTTAGTCATTTTTTTCTGAGAAAATCAAAGCTGGAATACAGTTCTCAGCCACATATATGATATAGTAGCCAAGTTCTCTCAGACATTCACATATCTTACATGTAATAGGGCTCTCTAATAATGTGGAAGTTAGAGAGCAAAGAGGAGCCCCAATTTTTTAAATAACAATGTATATTGAGTTGTTTTAGATGATGTTCTATGAGACGGACTGCATAAGTGTGTTTCTGAGAAGATTTGACCTGTGGTATATCCAGATACATGAACTAACAAGCTATATCACAGAAGAGTTCAACCATAGCTCTACAGTCTTAATAAACAGAGATCAGTGAAAAATATTCATCTTAATTTTTTTATTAAAAGCTCTTTGTTGATGTGAGTAGATTTTCATGTGATGCAGCAATTACAGTTTATTTCAAAGATCATCTATAAACTAAAAGAATACCAGGGATATTTAAAAATTAGAAGATGTGTTAGCTTTGAGAACATCTGCACAGGCCACTTAAAAAGAAACAGTAAAAAAAATTGTGGGTGTAAATAAGCAATTCATAAACCATTTGCAACAAGGTTTACATTTAATCTTAGAATATAGTAGTTTATGAAGGCAAGAAACAACCCAAAATTTTTTTAAATCTGCTTTTAACTTTTCCTTAGAGTAGAAGTATACTGCTGTTTTCATTTTTGTAAGCAGAACCTACAGAGTTAAGAAATATTCTGATCAAGATCAGTACTGTGTACCTTCACTAATAGTTTCCCTTGCAATAGAAACAAGGATTTAGGGTTTAATTGATATTGTTCAAGGGCATTTTGCATGAACTCCACTCATCCCACTGAGTACACAAGCACTTAGCATATGTCTGCTCAACGGGAAACAGACAGTTTGGAGGAATTAAACAATGCATGCAGTTCCCAGAAGCACATATGAACAACCACGTGATATTCATCCCAACAAATTTTTTTAGAAATTTGTCTTGTACTTTATAGCAAACATTTTCAGCTATAGCAGAAGAGATGAGTTTTATGGATTCCTCGTTTTTATATAGTCATCACTGAAATGAATGATAAACTAGGTCAATGCAGTCATATTACGTTTAATGATGATACCAAGATGTACTGCTGATGATGGCCAATAGATTAGAGGGTAGCGTTCCCAGTAACCCTAGGAAGTCTTTAAGAGTTGAGTAGAGCACCAGCCCTGGAGTCAGGAGGACCTGTTTTCAAATGCGGCCTCAGACACTTAACACAAAAATTAGCCGTGTGACCTTGGGCAAATCACTTAGCCCCAAATTGCCTTCCAAAAAGCAAAAAAAACAAAACCAAAAACAAATAAACTTTAAAAAAAATTAAAAAATGGTTGAATAAAATTCAGGAAGAACAACTGCATGAAGATAATAAAAATAATAGTTAAAGAGGACTTGAAAGTATAAAAACTCTATCCTTATACTATTGAGAAGGAAAAAGGAAATACACAAATAAGAGATAAAGAATAATGAACTATGTGAAAAAGTGGAGGAAAATGTTTTAGAGATAAGGAGTCACCACAAATAAAGAGCTTTTGCATTAGCAATTTGATAAATACTTTAAAAATAAAATAATTCACATTTGTTTTTATATTCACTAGTTTTCCAATTTTATCTCTCTCACTGCCCCCTCCCAGAGAGATTTCCCTTATTCAATCAGCTATTGTTTATTGAGCACCTACTATGTGCCAAATACTGTGTTAAGTGCTGGTGGTACAATAAAGAAGAAAAAAAGAAGAAAAAAAACTTCAGCAAAACCAACTAATGTATCAACAAAAAAAGGCTGATTTTATATATAGCATTACATAGCCATGGTCCCCACCCTCTGGAAAGAAGCAGAGGTAGGCTCTTTTTTTTCACTTCTCTTCTTTGATGTCAACCTTGGTCATCATAATTTTTGCAGCATTTAGTTGCAATTGTTTTGTTGTTGTGGTTCTCTTCATTTACATCTGTGTATTAATCATATATAGCATTTTCTTGATTTTATATACTTCACCTTTGATACTTTCATATAGTCTTTCCATATTTTTCTGTTTTCATATTCATTTCTTATAATACAGTAATATTTGCCCATTCTCCACTCAATGGGAAATTGTCTACTTTTTTTTACAATTCTTTGCTACTACAAAAAAGTATTATATGTTTAATAATTAATATTTTAGTAAATAAATATTTTAGTATTAACTACTTTGGCATTTTATATGGCTAACTTTTTTTGTCATTGACCTCTTTGTGATATATGCTTAATAGTGGAATCTCTGGGTCAAAGTTTCTGAACATTTCAGTGACTTTCTTCTCTGAATTCTACATTGCTTTCCAGTATATTTGGACAAATTCAGAAGTCTACCAGCAATGTATTTGGGGGGCAGCTAGATGGCACAGTGAATAGAGTACCAGGCCTGGAATCAGGAGGACCTGACTTCAAATCTGGCCTCAGACACTTAACACTTTTACTAGCCATGTGACCTTGGGCAAGTCACTTAACCCTAATTACCCTGCCTTCCCCCCTCAAAAAAAAACAAATAATGACAAAAAAGCCCAATGCATTTGGGTGCTTATCTTTCCTTAATTTCTCCAACATTTACTCTTCACATCTTTTTATCATTTTTGACAATTTATTGGATTTGAAATGACACTTTCAGGGTATTCTTATTTGTACTTTCATATTAGTAACTTGGAATATTATTTTATATGGATTTTTATGAATTATAAGTTTTTTAGAAAACCATTTGTAATCTTTGACCACTTATCCATTAAGGAATGGTTTGAGTCATATATTTTTGTTAGTTGTCTAGTTATCTTGGATATCAGAACCTTATCAGAGATATATGATGTAAAGATTTTTCCCAGTTATTCTCTTTCCTTCTTAGCCTAGATGCATTAATTTTAGAACCATCATTTTGAAAAGCAAGTATAGTGGGTGTCAGACTTCTGGAAAGTTGATTTAGTAAGATATTTTATCTCAACCCAACTCTCCTTCATCACCTCAAAGCCTGAATAAATATACCAAATAAAATTTTAAGAGGGAGGTATAGTCTAGGAATAAAAGATTTAGCAAGACAACCCACATAGAAAATCCAGAAGAGAAGAAATGAGTAAGAAAAGAGACTAACAGAGACAAAACAGAAAATGGGATAATGGGGGGGGGGGGGGGTGGAGGAACTATTCTGAAGTAGGAGAATGTGAGGGGAAATTACCAAATGAAGAAGGAATAATACTATAATAACTATAATTAGGAATCCAGAAAAGAAAGTGGAACAATTACTGGACTCCTTAGATAAGTTTAAAAACTTAAAAAGAGTTAAAGGGGAAAATGAAAAGCAAAAAAATTGAGATTTAAAAAAAATTCCAAAGAAGCAAATTGATTGTTTAAATATATGCTATAAAATCTTTAAAAAGCAATGGCTAACCAGAAAAAGAATGGAAGAGAGTGAACTTTAAAATGTAGAAATGCAATAAGGACTATTAGAGAAAGATAGCAAAATGAGAAAATCACATACTTTCTCTACAGATTAGTACAATTGACTTTAAAAACAGAGCTCAGAAACCAAGGGAATTCACAGAAAAATATAATGAAATAAAAATCTTGAATATCATATTTCAAGAAATTATATTTTTTAATTATTTGAAAATATTGAAACTAAATGCTAAAGTACAATTTGAAAGAGTCCATAGGGTTCAGGGAGAAAGGAACCTTAGGTTTTCCTTTCTCAGAAATGTAGTTGCAAAACTTCAAAACTTACAAGTAAAAGAACAAACCTTATAAGCAGCTAAGAGGAGACACTTGACTAAGGGAATACCAGTATGAATTGCTTCATCAACAAGATAAATGAAAGAGAAAAAAAACTGGAATACTATATACATAAAATCAAAGGAAAATGACATATTCCAAAGTAATTTATTCTACAAAACTGAGTATAATCCTATAGGGGTAAGACACATACACACACACATACACATAAATTAATTAATTCTAAGGATTCATTTTGAGAAAACTAAATTTTAGGAAAATTTTTAAATGCGAAGGCATATCCTTCTGGTCTACCACCTCTTTACCAGGATGTAAGATATACATTTTATCATCAACAAATAACAATTTTTGTTTCTTTGATTAAAGTTTTAAAATCTTTCAAAATTGTTTTCATTTATTATCATACACAATCAATGTAATGATTTGTTTTGCTTGTGTATGTATATATGTATACACATATGCATTATGTGTATGTATGCAAATACACATGAATGTGCATGTGTGTACACATATATACATATGTATGTGTATTTATATTCAAGGAATGGTTTCTACTTGAAGTGGAATGAGCTGGTATATATGTCTATATATAAACATTTTAAAATGCACAAAATACAAAAATAAGTACAAAGGGATACACAAATAAAGCAATATTGTTGTTACCTTTTTAAATTATATTCTATACTTTTAAAAGAACAACCTATTTATAACAGTTCATAGTTTCTTATACAACTCTCTTTTTTGTTCTTTATATATTGAAATATTTGTGGTTTTTGGTGGCTATTAAGTTCCTCATTAAAATATTAAAAATAAATGTAAAGGCGAGGCCAGGTAGCACAGCGAGTAAGAGCACCAGCCCCAGTGTCAGGATGACCTGGGGATCAAATCCAGGCTCAGACACTTAGCACCCACCCAGAAACACCTGGCCGTGTAACCTTGAGCAAGTTACTTAACCCCAATTGCTTTAAAAAAAAATGTAAAGTCAGTGGACAAAAGAAACAAAAATAGCTGCAAAAAGAAGATAAGACTATTGTCTTTTATAAGGAACATACTGCTTATGACTCATTGAGAGAATAAAGAATCACAAACTATGAAATTAGGTGTTGATAAGGGACTATGGAAGACATAAGAAGAGCAAAGGATCTGGTGTATTTTATAATCAGGGTACCACAAAAAGTCATTGAAACAAAAAGGTGGGGCCAAAAGGATAGAGTTTCTTATCTTGTCTAGGGAAGGGAAGTATTGGGAGAATATCTTTCTATCAACAGACAGCTAACTAGATAGATAGATATATAGATAGATAGATAGATAGATAGATAGATAGATAGATAGATAGATAGACAGACAGACAGACAGACGTGGAAAAATAGATTAAAGTAAGCAGGGGCTAGATTGAAGAGGAGATAAGGATAAATCACAAGGTAGAGTCAATAAAGTGACTGCTTCATGTTAATTGGGATATAACTTCTTAGGGCTAATTGAAATAAAAAAGACTGACAAGATCCTGTGGTTTAGATCTGGCTAGGTATAGGGGTAGGGGAAGGACCTAAAAGAAAGGGACAAGATTGTTTTTTTTTTTTTTTAGATATCATCCCTCCATATGCAACTCATCCTATGCCCTCTCTGTATATATGTACACACACACATACACACACATACCCTCCTATCTATCTATCTATCTATACATATATATATATATATATATATATATATATATATATATTCCCTTCAACTATCCTCATACTGAGAAAAGTCTCATGAGTTACAATTGTTGTTTTACCACACAGGAATGTAAATAGTTCATCTTTAATAAGTTCCTTATGATTTCTTTTTCCTGTTTAAAGGGACAAGATTATAATCAGATTAACTTCAAGCAAAACAAATGGCGGCTACCTGGTGCTGATTTTTTAAGTATAAAAAAGAGATAATATAATAGTATGTAATAGTGGAGAGAAATTGTTACAATTATAGTTTTGAATGTTAATCAGCTGACATTATCCATAGATGGAGGAAGTTCTTAGAATGGATTAGAAAACACAACCTAACAATTTTCTGTACAAAAAAAAAACTCGCATAAAGATTCATGCAAAGGAAAATGAAGGAAGTAGAATTTACTGTGCATCAGTGGAATTTTAAAAAGTAGTACTGGTAATCATGAACTCAGACAAGGCAACAGTAAAAAGTGATACACACAAGAGAGACAAACAGGGAAACTATGTTATACTTAAGGGTACTATAAAATGAAACAGTATTAATACCAAATATATCTGAATAGAATGTAATAGCATCTAAGACATGCAGATAGGATTTAAATAAATGCAATCATGAAACAATTCCTAATAAATTTTAGAAGACCTTAATAATTGGATATTCAATGACCATGGCTGGGTTACAGTAATAAAGAAAAAGTGACGATAATCCAAATTATTCTATTGATTAAGCACTATACCAACCAAATTACCAAAAGTATACTCTATGAAATTAAATAAAATAATAACCAATTATATTTTCAAAACTATCTCATAAGGGAATAAAAATATGAAAATCAATAGAACAAAATAATAACTAAAATAATATAATAAATATTATATTATAAATATAATATATTTATATTGTCATATAATGTAAATATATTTATTACATGTAAATAAATATATTTATATATAAATAATATAGTAAATAAATAAAATAATAAAATAAAATAACTAAATAATAACTAGAAACAAACACAGAATTCTAAAGACACACAAACTCCTGGAGAAGGGTTGATTTTTTTTTAATCTGACAGGAACTGGAAAAGCTAGACAGTATTATGGTTTGTTTGTTTGTTTGTTTTTAATTGATTCAGACCAGAGGTTCTTATTCATATTTGTATCATGAACCCCTGTGGAAGTCTAGTAAAGACAGACACTTTCTCAGAATAGTATCTTTATGTGAAAAAAAAAAAACCAAACAAACAAAAAACAACAAACACCCAAAACAGAATATTATAAAAAAAAGTTAATTATATTGAAATATAATTATTAAAATATTTTTTAAGTAAGATCACAGACCCCAGAATAAAAACTCAGGGTTAGACAAATGTTTTACATACTATATCACAATAAATTTCAAATGTATTATATTATCTGAATGTAAAAAGCTATCCAGAGGGACAGCTAGGTGGCGCAGTGAATAGAGCACCGCTCCTGGAGTCAGGATGGACCTGAGTTCAAACCCAGCCTCAAACACTTAACACAAAAAACTAGCCATGCGACCTTGGACTAGTCACTTAACCCCAATTACCCTACCTTTCCCCCTCTAAAAAGAAAAAAAAAGAATGAAGGATGACAACCAAACAAAAAGGTATGTCATAAAAATACTTATAAGTAAATTGATGTTTATATTTCTCACTACTATGAATTAGAAAAAAAAAGTTGCATGCAGAAAAGACAGAAGAAATTATTATTTAAAAGACAAAATAGAAAATTTGTACTATGCAAAATAAAAATTTTTGGTTTTATCAAAATTAACACAGCTAGAAATAGGAAAGATACAGATTGGGCAAAAACACATTAAATGTCTCTTGATAAAAGTATGTCATCTAAAATCTAGATGGAACTGATATTTTATTTAAGTTTAAATTCTCCCTCCAATAGATAAGTTTTTAAAGAATTGTAAACCACTGTTTTAAAAAGAAATGCAAACTATAAAGAAACCCCTGAAAAAAGGTTGAAATAACAGGAGAGAGAGAGGGAGAGAGAGAGAGAGAGAGATTTCAATGTAAAAATTTATAGTTTTGGAGGGACAATCATTTCTCAGAACATGGACTGAATGGGGACCTAGAAAGCAGCCTTTGCATCCATGAGACCTCTACAAAAGCTGATATCAGAGTCATAGATAAAGCTTTAATTTGGGGAAAAGGAAGAGGATTCACAGTCTTGGACCTGAAAAGAAGCCCTTTGTCCACACTATCTGCATGGTCCCAAGGGGCAAGTTTGCATCTGTTCCACGCTGCATCTTCTGCCCTGCTTGATTTCAACTCCACAGAACAAAATGCCCCTGTACCAGGTACACTGTAGGTTTTCCATTTCCCACCCCTTCTTTCCTGCCTCTTTTTTTTGCGTGTGTTTTCTCCCCTTTAAATTGTAAGCTCCTTAAGGGCAGGGATTGCCATTTTATTAATTGTATCCTCAGTATTTAGTACCGTCCTTGGCATGTTGTAGGTGTTTAATAAATGTTTATTGGATTCTGTTTGATTGGGAAGTCTTTGGCATAACTGGGAGGAACAGTACAGACCTTGCCTTTCACTGGTCAGAAGCCCTGAGAAAAAATTTCCACTCTTCTACTTACTACCCATGTGACCCTGGTCAAGTAATTTAACCTCTCTGTGATTCAATTTTCCCACCAGTGAAATGAGGGGGTTGGACTAGGTAACCTCTAAGGTCCTTCCAAGTTTAAAAATCTATGATCCATCTATGGAATTGTGTAGATCCAAAGAAAAAGTGAGACCTACCAGAAGAGGGGTGCATGGTGCTTTGGTTCCCTTTGGGAAAAAAAGAGAATTTTTCTTAACTGGCAAGGGCCTTGACTAGATGCCCATTACCCATTACACATGTCAGGTGAAATAAAATCTCTTTTATTCAATGTATTAATAGCATTAATACTTGCAGAGAAGCTCAGGGCACTTTGTGGGAGAGCCATAGGCCAAATACTGATGTTCTCAGGGGAAACCCTATATCAAAACAAGCCACAGGCATTGCTATTGAGAGAGAACTCCCACCCCTCATCCCAGGTGAACTTACTAGGTATGTTTCACTCCTCCGCAAGAGCTCATCACTCATATTTGAAGGCATCGCCCAGAAATTCAACTTCTGTTTTAGATATCATGTTTTTAACCAGTTGTTTACTTCCCAAATCCCACATTCTCTTCTAAAGCCGTTGTCTTTATCTGGCAACAGTAGAGAAGAAGCCTTGCTAGACTATTAATTCCATTAGTCCAGGGACTCAGTCTTATATAAATTTTCTATTTTCTTCAGGAATAAGTGTTTCCTCTGTAGTAAACATTTAATAAATGTTTGTTGAATTAAATGGAATAGAATTTGCTGAGTTATAGGTATTGTTAACCTAGATTGAGAGAAAGAGAGATGGAGAGATGAGGGATAGGAGAGAGGATACAGGTAGATAAAAAAAAGATTTAACAAATATTTGGAGAATGGGGGAGAGAAGAGAAGAAGAAAAAGTAATGAAAGACACAAAGGGAGCAATCATAGAGTTAGAAAGAGAAACAGGAGAGGGCATAGAAGCTAAATGAGGGGAATTTCAAATCAACTGTTATAATTTGAAGAGTAGAAAAAGGGAAAATGGTGAGAAAAGACCATTTTATTAGATGAATACTCTTTCTAACTATAATACAGTCAACTTATTTAACAGGGACTAATTTTAAGGTGAATTAAGGAAAATAAAATATACTCTGATAATAGTGTTCACTGCTACCCCTTCAGGCCATCAGGAAACCTGTATAAAAAATTCTCTCTTCTGAGGTACTAAATAGGACAGGTGTTCAGTAATTACAATGCTCGTAATGACTCTTCTAATCCAGGATTTAACATGCTGAAAAACTTGTTGTCCCTCCAAAATTATAATGCTTTTATTAAAATAAGCTATAAGCAGAAATAAAGATCAACAATAATAACATGTTTTACTCTGCTGGCCCCTCCATAGACAGCAAGGTGACACCCTAAACCAGAAGTCAGCAAACTGTGACCCTCAGATCAAATCTCTGTTTTTGTACTGACCATGAACTAAGAATTATTTTTATATTTTTATTTTGCTTACTTCTGCCCCAATATTGTGGTTTGTTTCATTCTTTTTTTTTAGTTCTACAATGTAAGCTTCTTGAGAGCAGGAACTCATAGTTTTTGTCTCTATTCCCTGTACCTGTGTTTCAAATAGTAGGTGCTTAATAAATGCCTATAGAATGAATAAATAGATGAATAACTCTTTGTACATGAAAGGCTAATTCACAAGTTTGTTTTGATCTTAATCTAGAAGGCAATGTGTTATGATCAAGTTTACTATAGGTTAAAGGGTTGTTGTTTTATTATACAATTCCAAACAGGACAGAAATTTACCAGGAATATTGTTCTGAAGAATTCTGACAGATACAGTCTATGATTATTCTTTGCCACATAAAAGTGATTTCTTATTTAAACCCCAATTCCCCTATCCAGCTTCTAAGATTGGTTTGCCAGAATTCTTATCTATGCATGAACATAAAGTGTTCCCATTTGTTCAGGGAAGGAAATGGATTAGCAAGTAAGATTTACAAGCAGAGACTTACTAAGTGGGAGCGTGATGTCTCCCCTCTTCTCTAGGGTACCTACATATTCATGGAATTTTTAGTCCCATAGTTTTCTTTGCTTACCCTTTTATATTTACCTTATAATAGTCTTATATCCCTTTTCATAAGATTAAATAATTAATGTTTTGTGAAAACTTAACCTTTTTAAAAACTCAAATTTTATTTTTTTTTAATCAGCAAAGATCTACCTTTTCTCTCTCTTCCACACCTTGGAAATCAAAGAAAAACAAAATTCCTATTACAAACATATACTCAAGAAAAACAAATTTCCATATTGACCATGTCTAGAAGAAAAATATCTATATGTGCATATATATATATATATATATATATATATACATATATATATGTCTCATTTTGCACTCTGAGTCTCTCACCTCTCAACTGGGAGATAGGAAGCACATTTCATCATTACTACTTTGGAATCATGGTTGGCCATTACTTGATCAGAGTTCTTATGGCTTTCCAAGTTGTTTGTCTTTGCAATATTATTGCACTCCAAATTGTTCTCCTGGTTCACTTTACTCTATATCAGTTCATATAAATCTTCCCAAGATTCTCTGAAACTATCCCTTTCATCATTTCTTATAGCGTAGTAGTATGCTATCATATTTATATACCATAACTTGTTCAGCTGATGGGCACACCCTCAGATTCCTTTGCCACCTCAAGAGCTATCAATATTTTTTTTATAACCTTAGAGTTTGTTTTCCTTGGTACTAATCCCTCCCTTTACTTACCCTTCCCTAATTCTCCCTTCTTCCCTTTCCCTGTTGAGTGAAATACTTTCCTGAATCCAGCTGCATATGTATGTATTCTTTTCCTTTTTGACCAATTCAGAGGAGAGTGAGGTTCAAGTGTAGACCTCTCTTCATCTTTGTCTTTGTTGTATAGACTTCTACTTGTGTACCTCAATTATGTTATGTTTTCTTTTCCTTTTCCTTCCCTCAATCCCACCCCAGTGTATTTCTCTTCCCCTCTTTCTTCCATTCTTTCAAGGAACAAGTCTTTGTTCTAGCAAGTAAAGATGTGCTTTTCATGTTCCTTTTTCTTTCCTTATAGAATGGAGACCAACATAAGTATTATCTGATCCTGACAAACAGAAATATAGCATACTCTTATAGGTCATTTTACAATTCCTCCTGCTTTACTTTATTTAAGGAAGATCCTTAATCCTTTGTCTTCCTTTTTATGGTTATCTTGGCTAATCCTTGTTGCTAATGGCTGTAACGATGTATTTCCTAAATGAGTTGCCTGTATTCAGAGACATTGACTGGGTGCTCCAAAGTGATGCTTAATTCTTTTATACCCTTTCTAGCTATCATACAGCATAGTTTGCTCGGATGCCTTTAATTGGCAGTTAGCATTTTCCCTGCAATACTATAATATAGACAGAAACAAACAGCTGCCTCACAAAGAGAAATCCAATTATGTAATTAGGTCTACTCGTGTTGTTTCTCCTTTCTATGGATCTATAGATAGCTCCTTGTACTTTCCTGAATGCTTACCTCTTTGGGGGCTGTAAGGGTTAATCCATTTAGCAGACATCAGCAAAGAAAAAGCACAGACAGAAAGAAGACAGAAGCAATCAGAATATGATCCATAAGTAGCAATCCAATTATCAAATTAGATCCACCTGACTTGAAGAAGTGAAGCTTCTGCACTGAGAAAACATGGACTGGAGGCCATACAAGGGCAAAAATTGGGTTCTAGAAGAATGAGTCTGTGAAAAAGTGGAAGGAATGAGTCTGTAAAAAGATGGAAGGACAAGCAACTGGTCAGAGTCTGGCATTTAATAAATATTTAAGAGTTCAAGATCTTGTAGGTGGAATATTTTTTGAATCATAGGGATATGATTCATAAGGCAGCTTAAAGTAGATTGGGCACAGAGGTCATTGGAATTGAGAAAGCTAAGGAAATGGGGGATCTTGGTGTTAGTTCATCAGTGGTCATAATCAAAAATCAGAAGATGATCACAGGGGAAGATGTGAAGAGAAATATGATAAGCCTGGTGTTAAAGGCATTGGGAATAGTGGGAGACTATCAGTCTATGTCATCAACAAATATCAGAAAAGTGTAGTATATAACTAAAGACTGTGAATTTCAGAGGAGGAGAGTTTATCAAGAGGTGGGAGCATGCCAAGGTCCAAGAGGTGACTGTGGAGAACAAGAAGTATGTCGATTCCTTCTCCTGGTCTTATAAGCCAGGAGTTAGGGAAAAGCTTAGCAAAGGAAAGGGAGCAGAGGGAAAGTATAGTTCAACTCTTCAATGCAATTCAATAAAAGCTATCAAGGGAGCTGGTGTCCAATGTGCAAAGCCAAGTTCCAATTAATGTCAAGAGGGTAAATGAAGAAAAGATTTGAAGAAAGAGGGTTCATTGACAATGAGTATACCGGGAAAGGGTTAGGGCATAGGGAAAGTATTTAAGAGTTTGTAAAAGGAATGGGCAGAGATGTATAGAGACTTGTGAACAGGAGGGTTAAGGTCAGTCAGACAATTGATGTATATTTCTTAAGTACCTACTATGTGCCTGGCACTGTGCTAAGTGCTAGGGATGCAAAGAAAGATAAAAGACTGTCCCTGGTCTCAAGGTACTCACAGTCTATTATGGAAGACTACATGCAAAACCCATGTACAAACAGGTTATATACAGGGTAAAAGGAAATAATCAGCTGAGGGAAACCAGCTTTCTGGAAAGTTTAGGGGCCCATCTTCTTAGACATAGAAGAGAGATTCCTACATAGGAGCATGTAAGTTGGAATTGCTTCTCTGGCAATCCTATATTTGTTTCCCTTCTGGAAGAAATTCAAGCCTTCAGAGTATTATTACCTGCATACTTCCCTGGGTGAATGTGAAATCTTTTGAATATCTGGACAGGGGTTGTTGTTAGGAACTTCAGGTTTATTTCTCTGCCAAGGGTAGACACAGAATGAAAATATGAATCTTTAGAACTAGATAGGAGTGCAGAGGGAAGGAAGGAGAGAGTGGAATTCTTTGGGAAGTGAGCAGAATTGTTTTGCTTGTTTAAAGATTCCCATGAGTCCTTTGTATGTTTTCTGAATTTTCTATTTCTTAACCAGTACCGAATTGTTTTGATGATTACCACTTTTTAAGTATAGTTTGAGATCTGATACTGGTAGGCCTTCTCCCTTCCCATTTTTTTTCTAATTAATTCCCTTGATATTCTTGACCTTTGGTTCCAAAGATAAATTTTATTATTTTTTTCTTACCCTATAAAGTAATTCTTTGGTACTTTAGTATGGCACTGAATAAGTAAATTAATATGGGTGGAGCTTTTGTTTTTATTATATTGTCTTATCCTATTCATGTGCAATTAATATTTCTCCAATTATTTAGATCTATCTTTATTTGTATGAAGAATATTGTAACTGTATTCATATAGTTCCAGTGTATATTTTGGCACAGAGACTCTTGGGCATTTTATACTGTCTATAGTTATTTTATTTTATTTTATTTTTTTTAGCAATCGGGGTTAAGTAACTTGCTCAAGGTTACACAGCCAGTTATTTCTGGGTGTGGTGCTGAGTGTCTGAGCCCGGGATTCGATCTCCAGGTCGTCCCAACACTGGAGCCGGTACTCTTACTGGCTGAGCCACCTGGCCACCCCTAAGCAATTGGGGTTAAGTAACTTGCTCAAGGTTACTCGGCCAGGTGTTTCTGGGTGGGTGCTAAGTGTCTGAGCCTAGGATTCGATCTCCAGGTCTTCTCAACACTGGAGCCGGTGCTCTTACTTGCTGTGCTACCTGGCCACCCCTGTCTATAGTTATTTTAAGTGAAATTTCTCTTCTATCTTTTTCTGCTGGATTTTGTTGGCAATATACAGAAATACAGATGATTTGTGCGGGTTTATTTTATATTCTGCAACTTTGCTGCACTTGTTCACGGTTTTAATTAGTTGTTGTTTTTTTTTAGTTGACTCTTTAATTCCTTAGGTAAAAGCATCCTATTAGCAAAATGTGATAATTTTGTTTCCTTGTTGCCTATGCTTATTTCTTCAATTTTTTTTTTGCCTTATTGCTATAGTTAGCATTTCTAGCACAGTGCTGAATAGTAATGATGATAATGGACATCCTTCCTTCACCTCTGATCTTGTTGGTAAATCTTCTAGATTATCTCCATTAGAGATAATGCTTGCTATTGACTTTAGGTAGTGTAATGTCAATGGCAGTTGAAGATCTTCCCAGCCAATCATTAATAGGTCTCACCAGGAACTCAACAAGAGAAGCTTGATTAGGGGAGGCTTGCTTTCCAGGAAGGCCCACATCTTTTGTTATTTTGTAACTAGGCAGTGGGTCACAAGGGTTGCGATGCCCTCTGACCCTGAAGAACTATATATATACTCTGAGGTTAGCATTTTGCTTTGGGGCTTATTTGTGGGAAGAGTGTTTGAGTGATGTAGCCAGATGAGACTCTGGGTAGCCCTTAAGGAGCCCCCTCCCACCCACCCCCCAGCTTTGAAAATCCAGGTGTTGGTACTTCTCTCTGTTGTAACTATGTATGTAATGGTCAGATAGTTGGATCTGTCTGTTGATCTGTGATGTATGTATTATTTGGTCAGATGGTTAGAAACCCAGTCTGTTGGCGTTTAATGCTGTTATTTGTTCTTGTATTTTCTGTTTGTATTTTCTCTGAAGTTCAGGGTGCTGACTTTTCCCCCTGAACTAAGTAAATGATATCTATGTTTGATTAAAGTAAGATTGTTGGCTCCTTTTGAGTTGCTTTCCTTCAGAAAAGCAGATCAAAGAACCTGTGCTAGTAGCCCTCCTATATGCTAGTCTTATCATCTTATCTTATCTTATACCCCCACAGCAGCTGCAAGTAGCATTGCTGTTACAGGTAGATACTACTTATTATTTTAAGGAAAGATTTGTTTATTCTTGTGCTTTCTAGTGTTTTTAATAGGAATGGGATGTTACATTTTGTCAAAAGTCTTTTTTTTGCAATTAAGGAAATAATTAATGATTTTTGTTGCTTTTGTTATTGATAAGGTCAATTATGTTTATGGTTTTCCAGTCTTGCATTTCTTGTATAAATTGAGCCTGATCAGAGTGTATGATCTTTGTAATCTTGGTAGTATTTTGTTTAAAATTTTTGCATCAACATTAATTAGGAAAATTGATGTACATGTTTTGATTCTCTCTAGCTTAGGTATCAAGATCATATTTATGTCATAGGAGGAATTTGACAAGGCTCCTTCTTTACCTATTTTTTAAAAAACAGATCATGTAGTATTAGAACTAATTGTCTTTTAAACACTTAGTAGAATTCAATTTTAAATCCATTTGGTCATGGGTTTTTTTTTTTCTTAGAGAGCTCATTTATGCCTTGTTCAATTTCTTTTTTCTAAGACAGGGTTATTTTAGTATTCTATTTCTTGTTGTGTTAACATTGACATATATAAAATATTTTTATAAATATTCATCTTTTTCTTTAGATGGTCAGTTCTATTAGTTTAGAGTTAGAAAAAAAGTAATAATTACCTTTTATTTTCTCTTCATTGATTATAGATCCACCTTTTAATACTGGTAAATTGGTTGTCTTTTAAAAAAATCAAATTAGCCAATTGTTTGCTTATGTTCTTGTTTCCCCCTCCAAAAAAGTTTTTAGTTTTATTTATTATTTCATTTTTTAATTTCAAATTTGTTAATCTTGCCTTTGATTTTCAGAATTCATTTTCATGTTTAATTGGGGGGTTAAATTAATTATTTTTCTAGGTTTTTTTTAATTGAATGCTTCCTAAATTGTTGATCTACTCTTTCTCTTTTATTATTGTAAGCATATAGAGGTATAAAATTTCCCCTAAATACTTCTTTGACTTCATCCCACAAATTTTGGTATGTTGTAGTATTGTTGTCATTATCCTTAATGAAATCATTGATTATTTCTATGATTTGTTCTTTGATCCATCTATTCTTTAGGATTATTATTTACTTTCCAATTTTAAATTTATGTTTCAAAGACCTTTTATTGAATGTAGTTCTTAATTGCATTATGGTCAGGAAATGATATACTTAATTTTTCTGTATTTGTTTGTGAGAGTTTTATTACCTAACATATGGTCAATTTTTGTGCAGTCACCACAAACAGTTGAGAAATAGGCATACTACCTTCCATTCCCATTCAGCGTTCTCCAGGGCTCTATCATAACTAACTTTAAAAAAATACTATTTAGCTCCTCAACTTTTCTTGTTAATTGTGTGGTTAATTTTTATAGGCCAGAGAAGGGATAAATTGAAGTCTTCAGCTATGAGATGTTATCCAGGTGGTGCATATATATTTTAGTACTAATCTTCATTCATTGTCTATGGTACCTTTTGGCAAAATGTGGTTTTCTTGCTTATCTCTTTTAATTAAGTCTATATTTGCTTTTGTCTGGGATCATAATTATCATCCATGCTTTTGTTTCAAATGTATTTCTTATAAACAGCATATTGTTGGGTTCTCCTTGCCCATCCATTCTGTTATCTTCTTCTGTTTTATGGGTGAGCTCATTCTATTCACGTACACAGTTATGATTGCTAACTGAATATTTTCCTCTATCCTATTCTCTAATATTTATCCTTCTCTTTCTTGCCCTTTCCTTGATCTTCTATTTTAATATTTTGATCAAGGAATCTATTTTGATTCTGACCACTGGCTCTCTTAATCTACCCTCCCTTTCTCTATATGTCTTTCTATTAACCTGTATCCCTACTGCTTTCATGTTGGATAAGACGAATTTCTCTACCCAACTGTGTATGTATGTTTATTCTTTCCTCTTTGAATCAGATCAAATGAGAGTGAGGTCCAAGTGTAGCCCACTTCCTCCAACTACCCCCTTTTACTGTATAAACTCTTCTTTCTAAGTGTCCCATTTGTGTGATATAATTTCCTCTATTCTTCATATCCTTTCCCCCTTCTCCCAGTGAATTCCATTCTTCTTTTGAGATCATTGCAAAATAATAGAATCAAACCCAGACTCTCTGTCGAATTAGACAAAGTATTGACAAAGTTCTGAGAGGTTACATGTTTCCTCTCCCCATATAAGAACGTAAACAGTGTAGTCTTGCTTAGTCCCTTATGACTGCTCCATCATGTTTACCTTTTTATGCCTTTCTCAAATCCTGTGTTTGAATCTCATATTTTCTATTTGTCTCTGGTCTTTTCATCAGGGATTCTTGAAAGTCCTCTATTTCATTAGATATCTTTTTTTTCTCCTTTGTATTATATTTAGTTTTGCCATATCCCCTTCAGAAATATTATATTTCAAATCCTGTTTCTTTCTATCGGTCATTGCTAAATCTTGTGGTCCTGAATATAGTTCATGTACTTGAAGTCTTTTTTTCTGGATATGTCCTTGACCTGGGCATTTTGGATTTTGACTACAATATTCCTGGGAATTATCATTTGGGGACTTCTTTTAGGAAGAAACCAGTAAGTTCTTTTGATTTCTACTTTGCCCTCTGGTTCTAAGATATCTGGGCAGTTTTCCTTCGTAATTTCTTGAAATATGATGACTAGGCTTTTTTTTTTCTATTCATGGCTTTCAGGTAGTTCGATGATTCTTTAATTCTCTCTCTTTGATCTATTTTGCAGATCAGTTGTTTTTCCCATGAGATTTCATTTTTTCTTCTATTTTTTCAGTCTTTTGACTGTTTTATTACTCCTTGATATCTCATGGAATCATTGGCTTCCATATGACCAATTCTAATTTTTAAGGAGTTACTTTCCTTCATAATATGTTGTGCCCTTTTTACAAAGCAATTAATCTTCTTTTATACCTGTTTTGTATAACTGTCATTTCTTTTCCATTTCTCCCCTCTATTTCTCTTAATTCGCTTAAAACTTTTTTTTTTGCTTTTCAAAAATCCCTTTCTTTAACACTTCTAAGAATTCTTATTGTACTTGCTTTAATCTTCACTTTTCTTTGAGACTTTGCTTGTAGATGTTTTTAAGTCATTATATTCTGTGTTTGTGTCTTGAGATTGCCTGACACCAGAGTAGTTTTTTATAGTCAGGTTCTTTTTATTTGTTTGCTTGCTCATTATTCTAGCCTACTTCTTGACTTTTGATTTTATGTTACTGTCCAACTCTGCTCACTTCTGAGGGGTGTGGGGGCATGTCTGGCCTGAGCTGGTCCTTTTATGTCTTGCTACTTACATAGCTTAGTTTGGGGACCTGCAAATTTTTAGTGCTCCCAAGGTGGTATGATATGGAGAGAAGTTTGTTTACTGCCTTCCTAGTGTGGGCTCTGCAATTTCCTCAACCAAGTTTTTCTGTTGGATCATGTGTGGTTGAATTTCAGAAGACTGCTACTGAACCCAGCTACTAGCACCTCCCTGGGAAGTTCTGCAGGACCAGAGCAAACTGAACTGTATGGTTTCCCTTTGGTCTTGGTTTCTTGCCCTGGTTATTTCATGCTTATGTGTAGGGTTAAAGTTTAGAACTGAGTCACAGCACTGCTCCTGGACTCAAAGTCACACAGCTAAATTTTTGGAACTCATTCTTTGCTCCATACACAGCTAGGGCCATTCTCATTGGCAACTGCTCCTTTCTTCCCTGGAACTGGGTAATGAGCAAGAGAGCTGCCAGATGGCACTATTCCTGTGCCCTGGAATGGTTAGAGGATCCTTTGAGATCTCTCTCTGCCCTGGTGCTTCCTGTTGTGGTATTCATTCTTTAATGTCCTCCTTAATGTCCCTTGGTGCTAGAATATTCCTCATGCTGCCATAGTGCTACATTCTTGGTCAACCTCACCCTGTTGTCCACAGACCTTTCTATCTTTCTTCCTAAGTTGCCCTGGGCTGGAAAATGAGTCACTGTAACTTTTTCTTGACTTTCCTGATAAGAATTCAGCACAATATATTTTATAGGTTGTTGTGTAGAAAGTATGTTGAGTGAGCTAAGCAAAAATATTTACTGTCTCTCTACCATCTTGACCCTGCCTGTTTTTTGCATCTTCTGTGGGGTTAAATGAAGGCTGTCCTATATCACATATGCAGTTATTACCTTGAATTCAGGGAAATGACTATCCTTTAACCCACAACTTCTCAGGCTTAGACACAAGTTATATTTTAGCCATATTCTGAGACTTCCCAGACCTACAGGTGTTGGAAAAAACTTAGATTACTTTTGAAGGACTGCCCCCAAGACTGAATCTAATCTGTGTAACCCTAGACAGAAGGATTAATGTAACAATGCAGGAAACAACAGGTAACAACACAGGTAAAAATAATAAATGTGTGAAGAAGCATGCTCTAGCAATTGTGATCCATAAAATAATCATCAGATTATTTAGTACCATCAGACTTCTAGGAATAAAGTAAAGTATCTGCTTCTAGGGTCCTTAACTTAAACCTACATCACCAGCTTAGACTGCCTCTCCATAATTCAATTCAATAAGCATCTACTTACTAAATGAGTCTATGACTAAGGTTATCCAAGCCTCCCCTCCTACTAACATCCCCCAAAACCCTTTTCCTTCAAGTATCTGCTCCTTCAGACAAACATTTTTCCCCTTCAATTATCCAGATAATTGCATCAATTCTATACTTTTTGTGTGTAGATACCACCAAAGTGACATAAAGAATTGAAGTGATTATCTGAATCATTCAGGCAAAACACCTACTTTCACATGAATGATCCTGTCTCTTTTAGGCCCCAGCAATTGTTTGGGTGTGAATGACCCAGATAATTGCCTCAATTCTCTGCTTTACTTTGACAGTGGAGACCTTGCTTAAAAGGAGTCAGAGAGCAACTCATTTGTTAAAAGCTTGCACAGTATGACAAAACTATGACGAAAAATGGAAGAACTTAGATTCTTTTAGCCTGAAGTAGAGAAGGAAAGAATGAAGTATTAAGTTTTCATATATGTGGGAAGGATATTAGATTTAGAGCTGAAAGAAACAAGAGAACACCTAAGACAGCTGCTTAATTTTACAGATGAAGAAACTGAGGCCCAGAAAGGTCAGATAACTGAATTATTAAGTAGTTGCTCCCCATCTACACTAATGATATAACACAAGGAAATGTGCTTGTATGACAGCAAGAGGGATTTAGGTGAGATAGAAGAAAAAACTTCCTAAAGGACTTTTAAGGCTGAAAAGGGGAACTGAGTGGGCTGAGAACTTTTTCCCTGGAGGTGTTTAAAAACCATCTGTTTAGGATAGTTCAGGCTTAAAGACAATCTTACTTGGAGGTAAGGGAAAGGACCTGATGACTTTTCAAGATCCTTTCCTAATCCATGATGGAGGATTGGAATGCTGCTTGAGCTCGGCAAGAATGAATATTTTTCTCCCCCAGTGGAGTTCTCATCAGCAGCAGAATTTCTCAGTGTGCTCTGAGTAGTGGGGGTTTGGACTCCACCACCTAAATGCTTTCATCTGCTCCCTAGTGACCCAAGCTGCTGTCTTCTTGTGAGGACAAACTGTTGCTTACATTCATGCACTCCTTCCGCCAATTCTGCCATCTGTCTTCTGAAAAGATAAAACTCAATTGCTGAATTCTGGGATTCAAATTAGAACCCCAATAAGAAAGTCAACAAGTATTAGGTACTTTCTATGTTTCAGGTGCTGTGGTATACAAAAACAAAACAAAACAGAAACGCAAGAGTCTCTGTTCTCAAGGAGCTCACAATCTAGTGGGAGAAAGAACATGCAGACAACTTTGTACAAACAAGCTGTATGCCGCATAGTGGTGGTCGTGGCCGTCCTTCGTTCTGGAAGAGGACCAAAATGATATCACTATGCTAAAGTCAAGTTTCAAGATGTAGGGCTGTGGCTGATCAGAACAGTTTGAACTCAGAATGCTCCACCACAGGTTGGACACACATAGTTCATATGAACATTTGGGGTGGATACTCTAAACTTGTGCATCCTGCATTTCCTTTGAGCTGTTTCAATTCTGCTTTGCTCATAGAGCACAGCACCTTCTCTGAGGTGGGCATGCCATACTGAGTGGTCCTGTGCCAGTGTCTCCCATGTCACACAATCAATTCCAAAGTTCCTGAGAGAGACCTTGAGAATGTCCTTGTATCACTTCTTCCGACCACCATGTGAATGATTGCCCTGTGTGAATTCTCCTTAAAATAATCATAACTGACATGGTTTTAGGCTGACATGTAATATTATTGATTCATTTTCAACTATAAGTTTACTGAAACCCTCAGATCTTTTACACACACACACACACACACACACCTAGTCATGTGTCAACTAACTTGTGCTTTTTAAGTTGTTTTTAGAGCCAAGGGGAGGACTTTAGCTTTATCTCTATTAAATTTCATTTGATTACATGATCTTTTGAACCTCTGGATTCTGTTACCCAATGCATTAGCAATTCCTTTCAGTTTCCATCAACTGCAAAGTTGTTAGAAGTATGCTCCCTCTGTCTTGATCCAAGTCACTGATAAGAGTGTTAAGTAGCACAGTGCTGACTGAGGACAAGTCACTAGAAAGTACCTTCAAACTGAGGGCTGGGATTACGTTTTATTCATCTTTGTATCATTCCCTCTGTAATAGATGCCTAACAGTGACTAACAGGTAGTCAACAAATAAAGAGTTGAATGAAGTTGTAAACAAATGAATGAAAAATGGCTCCATAGATTTTCAATTATTTTCTTCAGCTACATTTTCTGTTTTGCTTTTATAATCACAAACTCTATGGTTACTGAGCTATTCTTTTTTTAAGATGAAGGAATTCTTTTTTTAAAAAATCTCATGACTTCTCAGGCCTTGTTTTCATGACATACTCTTTACTTTGGGCTGAGCAGTGAGTTAACAGCATATTGAAGGCAACAATTTAGATCTCCTTATTCTCAAATCTAATCCTGTTATTAGGATACATTGCTTCCTAATACAAAATCCCTTAGAATAAGTGGCATAAGGAAGATGACTAAAAGCACATATGATTATACTACTTCATTTAATAGAGTATCCTATTTCTCCATTGCTTCAGTTAGCTTAAACTCACATTCTGCTTTTCATGGATATAGATCTCAATGCAGGCCTCACATTATTCCCATAGAGAAACATCCAACCTCCCTGGAAATGCAACAACCATTTTTGTGGTAGAACACAGAAGCCATTCTATTCCACAAGTACAACATGATGGTTTTTATGGGGGAAGTGAAGAATAACTTAGGCAGTGGGGGAGGAATGTGATTAGCTTACACAAAGTGTACTGGGATTTGGCCAGGACAACAACCCAGCCATTGAAAAAGTCCTGATTTCACATCTCGTATAAAATATGGTACCTTCTAGCAGAACACACTCTTCTTAACAATAGGGACGTGTTTTTTTTTCTTTTCTTCCTCAAAGGAGAACATGCTATCCAATAAAATCAAAGAATGATGAAATTTGAGAGCTAGCTGATACCACAGAGATCATTTCATCCAACCCAGTCATTTCACAGATGAGGAAACAAAGGTCTGGAGAAGTTAAAACCAAACAAAGAAAAACCAGCAAGGAAGTGGTAAAGCCAAGACTAGAACCCAGGTCTCTTGGCTCCCAACCTAGGGTCCTTTCCACTGCATGGAATTGAAGGTATGCTGGAACCAGTTCAAACTGGCTCCTGAGAGCCAATTGTTAAATTTTCAATGTGAGATTTACTTTGAAATTGGCAAACTCTATAAATCAGTCCTTGATGTATTGTTTTTTTTAATTGTTTAGACTTATTAAAGTGATAGATAAAATGTTAATAATGCAGATTGAATTTAAAATGTGCCCTGTGTACATTTTCCCCTGGAAAGCCGATTGTTAAACACTTACCAGCACACCTCTGTCAGCCTTCAATTTAGTTTTTTTTAGTCTCCATTTCTAAATAACACTTTAGGGTTAAGTAGCTCCTTGATCCAATAAATTTAAAACACCCTATAAATCAAATTATATTAACCCAAGGTAGTGTAAGTCAATGGATCACAGAATCATCCTTGAAAAAAATTTCACAGTACTATATTATGTATCCACCCATTTTTCAGGCAATATTTACCTATGCACCATACACATGACCTAAAGCTGGGGGGGGGGGGGGGGGGAGCCTCTAACATTATAAATATATAACATTTATATAACATAGGTGGAACAGTGGGTAGAGGGCCACACTTGGAAGTGGGAAACCTGAATTCAAATCTGGCCTCTGACACTTCCTAGTTGTATGACTCTGGGCAAGTCACCTAGCCTCTTTCAGACAGTTTCCTTATGTGTAAAATGGGGAAAATAATAGAACTTGAACTGTCAGGGTTGTTGTGAAAATCAAATGAGGCAATATTTGTAAAGTACTTGGCAAACCTTGAAGTACCATATAAATGCTTGCTATTGCTATCTTAGTTCAAATCCTTCAGACACCAAGGGACTCTGGGTAAATAATTCAACCTCTCAGTCTCAATTTTGCCATCTGTAAAATGGAGATAATAGTAGCATTCCTTACTGAATTGTTGGGAAATTCAAATGAGATAGAATATGTAAAATACTTTGTAAATCTAAAAGTTTTATATAAATGGTGTATATGTATATGTTTTGTTTATCATATACACCTAAATATGTCTGTGTATGTAATATACATGTAAAGGGAAGTAGAAATGTCATCTGTTAGCAGTACTACAAATTACTTTAAGTCCTGAAGTTTTAAATATCAACTCCCTATGAGAATATGATAAGAGTTATAAGTTACTGCTTCTTGTTTAAGTTCTTTTTCAGTCACTGAATGCTTGTAGATCTTGTGTGCAGTTAATATTCCTTTTGTGTAGAGGAAATAAATAACTGTCCTATACCAAATCTACATTGTACATTGAGTACCTTCCTATTCTCTGTTTTGGGAAGACCCTAGATATGAGCCAGAATCGAAACTTTAAGCAATTTTCCCTGGGACATGGGGGTGGAGGCATAAAGAACAAAAGAGTGTGAGAAGAACTTATTCTTGGAGGTCAGGTTCCCCCAGGAATGAACTTGTTTCGTATATATGGGTTCAGAGCTCAAGGGGCCCCTCAGTGATAAGGGAGAGAAAGGACACCATGCCAAAGGCTCCCTTGACTCAGCAGCTGTTAACACATATAGTTCACTTATTACATATATTAATGAACTTTTAAGAGGTATTTTGCCAACTGTTTTTTCTTCTTTAGTTAACAACAATTATCTAATACTCCTTTTAGTATAAACACAAGCGAATAATAACTCAGTAATGACTATTAGATAGAGTACTAGTCCTCAAGTCAAGAAGACCTGGGTTCAAATCTTATCTCTGAAAGTGATTTTGCTACATGACTATGGGTTCTGATTCTATTTTCACATCTGTGAAAAGGGGAGAATAATACTAGTAGTTAAAGGGGCAGCTAGGTGAAAGGGGCAGCTAGGTAAGGGGCAAAGGATAAAGAGCCAGGCTTGGAGTCAGGAGGACTCATCTTCCTGAGATCTAATTCTGCCTCTGACATTTACTAGCACTGTGACCCTGGGCAAGTCCCTTAACCCTATTCGGTCAGTTTCCTCATCTGTAAAATGAACTGGAGAAGGAAATGGCAAACCACTCCATTATCTTTGCCAAGAAAACCCCAAATGGGGTCACAGAGTCAAACACAACTAAACAACAGTAACAACAAAGTGTTAAATGGCTAGCCTGTTTTGCACTGGTATTCACAAAACATTTTTAAAAAACAAAAACAGAGGAAGACCTGAGCATGTCAGGTAGCTCATCTGTGATAGGATGACAGGGGCAAGAATCACACAGTATGTGAGGACATGGATGGGTTGGGCCAGTGATGGAGAACCTGTGGCCTTGAGGCCACATGAGGCTTTCTAGGTCCTTGGGTGTAGCCTTTTGACTAAGTCCAAGTTTTACAGAACAAATTCTTTTATTAAGGGGCTTTATTTTGTGACTTAGAATGAATCTGTGATAGAGTTTACATTCTATCAGAAATAACATATACCTATATAAGTAGATCCAGAATACACATGAAGTAAATGCAAGATCTGATTTGAGGGAAGGCACTGCAGTTGGGATGGGTAGGCAGGCATTGGGAAAGTCCTCTTGTAAAAAGTGGAACTTAAGCTGATCTCTGGAGGAAGCTGGAGATACTAATCTCCTTTCCTAAAATCTACAGGATAAGAAGTGACCCAGAAACATACCATACATCTACAAAATTATCATAATGTGACATTTGGTTTGATCTATTGTAAAAACTCCTAGAAGCTTAGTTGTCAACAAAGGTACTTATTCCAAAGACAGACAGGTCCTGGCATGCTCAATGCTCCTTGACAATTCAAGAGGCCACATTCTATCTGTTCTAAATTCATCTGAAACAAGGCCACAGACTACACTTAGAAGAGATACAGAAGCATAAAACAAGCTGAGGTTAGGTAATAATACATTTTTACAACCTTTTGCATTCCTCTGGCAACTGAACAGGAAGGGAAAAAAGAGAGAAACCAAAAGTTAATCTAAATGAGAAATCACAGTGTTAGTGGGTTAAAGGTTGCCCCTAGAAGATTATCTGTAGGCCCTCTTGTTAACAGGCCAGGCTGTTGATTCTGATATTTTTTAACTAAAATAACCTCGGTAAAGAGGAAGAAATGAAATGGTCATAGGGAAGGGTTTGGAGGGGAGGAAGAGAACCATTTAATCTACTTCTTTTGTTCTTTAAAACAAAAGAAAACACTCTAAATAAAGATAATCATGCTGTAATTTCTATGAAAATATTTAGTTTTTGTCTTGAAAGAACATTTACATGAGTGTCAGGAACATTCATCTTTACATAAAATTTTGTGACATATAACCATGTTCTATCCCCACTGGATAAGGTCCTGGAGAACACTTTTTGGGGTAGGGGTGGGGGCAGGGCAGGGAATTTATCCCCAATATCTAGCAAAGTGGTTGACATGGAAGCATGGGGACTGGATTTTAACAGTATGGGGAACTCTTGTTGAGAGAACTCCCTCTACCAGTGCAGGTCAATGCTTTCTCTGCAATTTCTTGTGTTAGAGAATCACCTACAAGATGGAGAGGTTACTGTCAGGTCTTGGGTTACATAAGGTAGGATTTGAACTAAGATCTTCCTTGCTCCAAGGCTAGCTCCATCTACTACATGAGGCTGCCTTTTTAGCCACACTGATATACAGAACAGTACTTAATAGGTGGTAATTGACTCAAATGGAATTTTAATCTTAATCGTATTTTTAATATTTTTTATAATTACAACAATTTTTTTTTATAATTACAACAAATCAGAAATAGAGGAAGTCCCTAGCTTATTCTACATCTGATACAAGGAGAATAAAAGCTAACCAAAGAGCAATCAAAATTCTGACATATAGTTAAAAATGATTCTATTCCACAGTTAAAGACAATTATTTTATAACCTATTCCAGTTAAGTACCCCCAGTGACCTCCTAATAGCTGACATATTGATAAATATTTCCTACATCAGTCAGTCTCAACTTTTTGGTAATATCACCATCCTATCTTGATTTTTGTGACATTTTCTACCCCCCACAAAGGTCATATGACATGTATTCATTTTAAAAAGTAAAGTAAATTTAAATGAATTTTGTTCTGATAGCTTTTGTTGTTGAAAACTGGGTGTTACAAATACTTCAGCTGGAGATAAACTGAGGGTGCTTCCAAGCCACATTTAGCAGTCCCTTGGTGTAAGGGGATGTCTGTTACTTGAAAATGCCTGGACACCAAATTCTAGTGGGATATGAAATATTCTGTCTGTCTGTCTGTCTCTGTCTCTCTTTCTCTCTGTCTGTCTCTGTGCCTGTCTGTGTCTCTGTTTCTTCGTCTCTGTCTGTCTCTGCATCTCTGTCCCTCTCCCTCCCTCTTTCCCTTCTTCCCTCCCTCCCTTCATCCCTCCCTCCCTCTCTCTCTCTCCCTCTCTCCTCACTTGAAAAATATCAGTGCATAGTGAAGGCTGGTGGTCTGAGTCCAAGCATTGCTGGGAAGCTGTCAGGATCACAATGCTCTTTTGTTGGCAGTCTTGGCAGCAATGCCAAGGGCTCAATAGGCCACAGGGACTGGACTAGCTCCGACTGCTGCTCAGCACTCTTGAACTGCTAGGAGAACTCCCCACGTTGTAGCTTCAGGCACACTGACAAGACAATGTGAATGGGGAGAAGTCTGCATGCCTTCCACCAAAGACAGTGTATGTACCAAATTGGTTTAGAACTGATTTTGGCTTCCTGACAAGTTGATCCTTCATTAGAGCCTGGGCATTAGACTCACTTGAAACATGCGAAAATGGGAAAGACAAACCAGTAGAAGTGAAGGTATAGAAATGATTCAGGATGGTGCTCTTCTCCCTTCTATCATTACATCATGTCTATGGACCAGATAGCTTCATTTTATCCAGAGGCTAAAATCTCAGAAGGTAGGGACAGAGAGTGGAGTCAAAATAAGACAGGAAGAAAAAAAAAACCCATCTAAAATAATAATACCTAACATGTATATAATGTTTTAAGTTTTAGAAGGCCCTTTACATATAATATTTCATTTGCTCCTCACAACCACTATGTGAGATAACAGCTATTATCCTCTTTTTATAGAGGAGGAAACAAAGGCATTTTGACTTACCCAAGGTCATGCAGTCTGTGAGTGGTGCCTGAAGCAGAATTCAAACTCAGATCTTCCCAATTCCAATGGTTTATCCAATGTGCCACTTACCTGTCCTTCTAAAAACAGGAAGTAGGAAGTATAGCATAAGGATGGAGGTTATTCCTCAATTTCCCAACTCACTAAACCCTAGCACCTATTCCTTATTCTAAGAGGTATCTAAGCCAAGGAATAAAAGGAAATCACAACACATCTCAGGCAGCACTATCTCCCAGGCTGAAAGTCTGAGGCTACCAATTCAATTTGCATTGTGCTTCTTTTTTCTTATTGTTTGTTTGTTTTTGTCATATCAAACTACCCAGGGCACCAATTTTCAGATTTGGGTACATCCTCTAATGACAGAGGGAAGGAAACTGAAGATTATTGAAACAGGTAGGACAAAGGACTTGCTAAGCAAAAATGAGCTGTTTTCTCCTCTTAACAGCTTTCTGTTAGTCCAGACTCCTGTTTTTATTTAAGAAGCCCATTGGCTTTGAAAAACACAGGGCCTTTTCAATAGCAAAAGATCAAATGCTGTTAATCAGGCAGTGCGACCTAATCCTTTAATGCAGCTGTCTCTTTACATTATAAACATTCCCTCTTCTATAGGAATGATTTTATCTGGAGCTGACTTTTTTCTTTGGTTGTTAAATCTACTTTCTCTCAAGTTTTGCTGGCTATCACTCAAATCCTTTATCTCCTGCTTACTTTCTTCTTCCTCCAGAGAAAATTCTGTTATTATTTTGCTCTTGTTAAAAAACAACAGTAACAACAACCTGGGATAGAGCAATCTCTCTCTCTCCCTCTCCCTCTCTCTCCTCTTCCCTCCCTCCCTCTCTCTCTCCCTCTCCCTCTCCCTCTCTCTCCTCTTCCCTTCCTCTCTCTCTCTCCTCTTCCCTCCCTCCCCCTCCCTCCCTTCCTCCTTTGGGAATGATGATGAGAAACCCCTCAGATTTTCAAAACCATTCCTATTGGGATGACCATCAGATGCCTAGCTTATCACTGCTAAACAGAAGTATTCCTTATAGACTCTGGTACCTTCTGTTACTCTGTCTACATATTGAAATCCCTAGCTATAGTTATTTTCATTTTTATCTTCCCCATCAGAGTGTGAGCTCTTTGAGGGTAGGTACTGTTTTTTTGCCCTTCTTTCAATCTCCAGGGTTTAGCACAGAGCCTGGAATATAGTAGCACTTAATAAAAGCTTGTTGACTATTGACTGGCTCCATTCCAAAGTTCCAAGTCTTTTCATAATTATTCATCCATTGCTGGTCTCACCTTATACAGTCTGTTCCATAGGTCATAGGTATGGATGTATCTGTAGTTGCTACCAGTAGCTTATGATTGATTTAAGGATGCAACACATAATAACCAAGCAGTCTTAATACCAATAACCATCAGAATGCTCTGATGAAGCTTAAGAGTAGAACGTTTCACTTTGCATTCTTTAAACACACAGAGGTTAATTTCCAGGAGTGTGGAATAATGGTTACATCACTATTTTCCTTTAGACTAATCAGAGCCTAAATACCTGGGTGTTCCTCTCTGGAACTTTAAAAGCTGCTCCTTTCTCTCTCTCTCTCTCTCTCTCTCTCTCTCTCTCTCTCT
>NW_027187391.1:23033158-23038571 GCF_028583685.1 Petaurus breviceps papuanus
TCTCTCTCTCTGTCTCTCTCTGTCTCTGTCTCTCTCTGTCTCTGTCTCTCTCTCTCTCTCTCTCTCTCTCTCTGTCTCTCTCTCTCTCTGTCTCTCTCTCTCTCTGTCTCTCTCTCTCATCTCTCTCTCATCTCTCTTTTCTCTTCCCTTCACCCCAACAGAGTAATTTTTGTGTAACCCGGTACTGAGACTGTGACTGATCAGTCCACAAAACTATTCTGAAATATCTCCCCGACTTGAAGAGAAAATGGTCTCAATTCTGGGCTACTCTGCTAGTAATATCTGCTATTCTGATGGGACTCTGTCTCTGACCTCATTTCTTTAAAGTGTCATGTGAATAGCTTGACAAATGAAGCATGGAAAGAATGGTAACCCTCATTCCATCTTAGAAACACAGGAAACTTGACTTCCTTATATCTGTGGTATCCCACTATTTTGAATCCTGATGTTCGTTGAAGAGTGAATCCTTCCCCAAACTTCCACCTTCTGCCCTATCCGCCACAGCACTATCACTTTTCTTGAAGACTTTGAAAAATATTTCGTGAGAGTATTTTTGCAACATTCGAGGTTAGCCTGCCAAATCTAAGGAATCATAGCAACACCACGAGCCCTTCTGGATGTTCCTGCATTTCCTAGAAGACTGCATTAACCTATGAAAAAGAAATTATAAGTTGGTCTCCGAGTTGGCACACTTGGAATGTTTGCTGAAGGGGTCTGCTGGACGAGAGCGCCACCTCTCATCAATAAACCAAAATGACACCCATGTAAAGCAGGGGTCATTGACACCAATAAATAGAAAGGTTGTGTTAAATCTTCATGAAGTATTTTCACTTTTCACGGTTTTGCTTTAGCTCCCAACTCAAAGGCTAGAGTAGCGTTTGTATAAAATTTTAGAGAGAGCAACACAAGAACATAAGAGGAAGCATGGTATGATGGACAGAGAAATATTTTTGGAGCCAAGACCTGAGTTCAAGTCCCATTTCTGACATACTGGCTATCTAATTCTGGGCAAGTTATATAATTTCTAAGAGCTATGGAAAACTCTTCATTTTAAGTTGCAGAGGGAGGTACTGACGTGCATTGGTAGCAGAAATTTCTTATATAATGAAATTACAGATATAGTTCCTATCCCTAATACAGAGACAATCAGTTGAACCATGAATTGTAAAGAGAAAAACTAAGTTTTTCACAACAATTTTTTTTTTTACTATTTGGGAAGATATTTTAGTGTTCTAAAAGTGACAATCGATCAATATTGTGTTTGAATGAATAAAAAGGCATTTACTGAGCTCTTAGTATGTGCTAAGGACTGTGGTAATCACTTAGGAAATAGTCCTTACCCTCGAGGGGCTTACATTCAAGTAGGGAGTGGTGGTCAAACAGGGGCATTTTGGTTTGGAATGTTATAGGGACGGTTAGCAGAGCCATCAGGGAATGGATGGATACCCATTTCCCAGTTTCAAAGGCAGTATTGATTAAGCTTCCAAAATTGGAAAGGAGAGCAGCAGGCCAGGACGGTACCTGTAGTAAAGCAGTGATTTGCAAGAAGATGGTTGGGAAGCAAAGTAAAACATGGGTAAAGCCTAGGTACAGTGACAAGAGCCCCTTTGTGGCAAATTTCTTGAACTCTTGACCATCTTTATCAATTTTGTGCCAAATCTTTAGCGTAGATTGAAAATCCTTTTCATAAGAGTCTGGAGCTGGAAAAGACCTTTGAGATTATCTAGTCCAATCCTTTCATTTTATAGGTAAGGAAATGGAAGCCTAAAGATATAAAAATGGTTTAACCGAGACCATCCCAGGCAACTAAGACAGATAAATTGCAGCTACACTATCCCAAAAAAGTCACAGAACCAGTCCAAAAAATACTTTCCTACCTGATCCCGACCCCAAAGATAAATAAAAACAAGATTGTACAGCTAGTTAGTTAGTGGTAGGGTGGGGCCAACTAGTCCATATCCTTTGACTCTGGTCCAGACAATACACCACACTATTACTTTAGAATGATGGGATTTAACTGGAAGACAATTTAGATATCAGAGAATAACTGTTATACCTTTGAGTGTGCCTAGATAGTATTCCTTAGGCAGCTAGATGGTGCAGTGGCTAGAATAGTGGGCTTGGAATCAGGAAGACTCATCCTCATGAGTTCAATCTGGGCCTTCAGACACTTCCTATCTGGGTGACCCTGGGCAAGTCACTTAACTCTGCCTTTAGTTCCTCATCTATAAAGTGAGCTGGAGAAGGAAACGAGAAACCACTATAGTATTTTTGCCAAGAAAACCCCAAATGGGGTCATGAAGAGTCTGACATGACTAAAATGACTCTACAAAAAACAAAAAAAGACACGATCCTTACTAATGAAACTTTAAGAAATTCTTATATTATGCTAATGAAAGCATATGCTCAAGAGAAATATAGACTAGAATTTTCTTATAACATGATACTCTATTATAATGTGATACATAGCATTTTAAAGATTACAAAGTACTTTGCATAATCTCATTTTATATGAGCTCTTTTGGTTGTCACAACCTTATAAAGTATATAGTACAGATATTATTATCTCCACTTTATGGACTAGGTTCCTCAAAGGTCATCTAGGCCATTCTTCTCATTCTATAGATGAGGAAACTGAAATCAAGAGACTTGCTTAGGATCAAATCACCAGTAAGTAATAGAAGCAAGATTGTAAACCAGGTCTTCTGATTCAAAATCTAGTGCTTTTTCCTACTAAAATGAATTTTTAATAGCAAATCTCTCACATTTTTCATGTAAAATTTTGGAAAATATTTTCAAACTTTCTGAATAAAATTTTGGAAAATATTTTTCAGTAAGTTTATTAACGGTCATTTAAAAATATCCATTCCATATGCTTGCAGACAACACATTTGTCTTTTAACAGAGCTTTTGTTGTTGGTTTTTTTTTTCCTGGAGATATGTTAACCAGAATATTAATAATGAAAATTACATAGGTTCAAGAGCTATAATAATAATGATTATAAAGACAGTATTTATATTGTGGTTTAAGGTTTGCAAAATGCTCTTGATCATAACAACTCTGTGATGTAGTTGCTGTGATTATCTCCATTTTACAGATAAGGAAACTGAGGCTGAGAGAGGTCAAGTGATTTGTCCTGGGTTACATAGCTAATAAGGATCTGAGAGGGAATTTAACTTCAGATCTCCCTGACTCCAAGTTAAACATTTTATCCATTTACTCCATGCTTTTTCCATGTCACTTAACCCTTTAGGGGAATTCTTTTTTTTTTATTTTTAAGCAATCGGGGTTAAATAACTTGCTCAAGGTTACACTGGAGCCGGTGCTCTTACTTGCTGAGCCACCTGCCCCCCCCCCCAAGCAATTGGGGTTAAGTAACTTGCTCAAGGTTATACAGCCAGGTGTTTCTGGGTGGGTGCTAAGTGTCTGAGCCAGGGATTTGATCTCCAGGTCATCCCAACACTGGAGCCGGTGCTCTTACTCACTGTGCTACCTGGCCGCCGCTAGGGGGATTCTTAACCACCTAGCTGCCTAGTCTTGTGCCTTAGGCATTGGGGGAGATAGAAAGGTATAAGAATTGGTATTTCCGTCTAGGACGCACTCATTGATGGAAGCTGATGGGGAAAATAATTTGGGAGAATTAATCCTTTCAGCCCTAAAAATCTTATATGACTGCCTAGAAGGCAGAGACTACTTACAGGGCCAAGGACATTAGACTAGCATTTGTGTAAAACTTCAAAAAAAGTCAATTAAAACACAATGAAAATAAAATCAATAGTAAATGAGGTTTCACCAGATTGGACACTAACTTCAAAGAATGACTGCTCCCCTCTCTGCTCCTGTGAGAGGCGCTTTTCTTATTCTTTTTCACTAATCCGTGTTCTCTTGGTCCTATGCAAAACTGCACAAGTTGTGAAAGTTACTAGATCTAATTTCCTACCGGTACTTTTTTAATTTCTCAAGATATCTTGAACACAAAACTCAATAAGTAATGCTAATGATTGGAAAATTATGATTTCTTTCCAAAAGGTCACGGATGATTATTTTGTTGTTGTTACATACTCTGATGCAATTCCTTAGCATTGCTCCCTCTCCCTCCTTCCAATTAAATGAACTGGGAGAAGGAGAGAGATACCACAAGCAGAGCACTGCAGTAGGTGCCACAGAATGAGGGACCAAGGTGGAAGCCTGTTAAGGTCTGCTCAGGGCCACAGGGCAAACAGAGAACACAGCTGGGAGCTTCAGCCAGGAAAATGAAGGTTTGGCAGTTTAGTTTTCCTTCATATAAAGGGGGAACTTAGTGAGACAGTGCCACATAGTGGTATTTTCCTAATACTACAACTATCTTTAAAGAAGAGGAAAAAAAAATTGGCCTTTTAACCCCTCCAATGGAAACCTTTAGAAAACTGTTGCCTGTTTCTCTGCTTATTAAATGTAAACTTTTCTGAGTGACTCCAAGTCAGCCTTTTGAATCTCTGTTATTGTGGTGCAGTGGAAAGCGAACTGGGAATAATTTTTTTTTAAGCACAGGATAGTCAGAAAGAAAGACTTGAGTTTAAATCCTGAACTTGGGAAATCAAGTGAATGGCAGTTTCATAGGACATATACATCCATACATATGTCAAGAGTGGGGGAGGAAGGTTTAGGGGGAAAGATGCTAAGCTTAGTTTTAGATTTGTTGAGTTTGAGATACCAGTGAAACATCTAGGTGGCAATCCCATGTAGGCTGATGGATATTTGAGTCTGGAGCTCAGAAGAAAGCATAGGAATAGAGATCTAGATTTAAAAATCATTTGCATGGATGTAGTAGTTGAAGCTATAAGTGTATATGAGATTGTTAAACGATAGTATGTAGGGGAAGTATTGAAGAGTAGCTATCAGAAATTATATTTATGTTTACAAAGTAGATGACTGATATTCTGAACAAACAATTCTATTTCAATAAATAAAACAAGCACACACAACTGGTGAATGTATGGAGTGGTATGTCTTTGTTTCTCTTATTTTTTTTTTGTGCCTGAAAAAAAGGCTAAACTGATGGGGCTGCCCTGTGTATCAGCAATGCCATATTCACAATGCCTATAGAGATTACAAATATGCTGATATAATTATCCATTACAAAATACGTCATGTTTGCCATATGAGGAAATAAACTAGAAAATTTATTAAGATACCAAAAGACTGAGTCCCAAAACCAGAAAGTGAAAGCCATCAGAGTAGTTATGATATTGGCACAGGTAGATAAAGTAGAAAGCACCCACATTTTCAAGCCTTAAAACAGAACAGGCTACCTCAGGCAAAGGTCCTCCTCTCCCCACACACAGCAACCACCCAGCGTCTGGGAAGCGGGCTCCCAGCAGCTCCGGCCCCTGGCAGTCCTTAGCAGAAAGTCCTGCTCCCAGCAGCTCCGGC
>NW_027187391.1:23043571-23047844 GCF_028583685.1 Petaurus breviceps papuanus
TAAATTCTGGAATGTTACAACAATTTCTCCTTGATAATTAGAATCTATTACTCCAGCCAATACATGTATTCCTTGAGCTGCTAATCCTGATTTGGGTAAAATCTGTCCAAAGTGATTTTTAGGGATTCTTATGCATATCCCAGTGGAAATTTTTCTGACTTCTTTCCTGTCCAACCAAAAGTCCTCTAAACAATGTAAATCATACCCCACCGAACCAGGTGGTCCTGGGTACGGTGCTGGGACATCTGGCCTCAAGGTCCAATACTCAATATTTGGGATCTTGTGTGTTTGTTGTTTTCTAATTTGCAGATTGGGGGTCATCATTCTGGCTAGAGGTGTACTTCCTCCCAATGGTCTATTATTCAAATTACGCAAAGCCATGAACAAATTATCCTTCCAATGTTGATATGAATTATTGGAACTTAACTTCCTCAACTGTTCTTTCAGTAATCCATTCATTCTTTCAATTAACCCAGATGCTTCTGGATAATATGGAATATGATATATCCATTCTATATTGTTTAGTATACAATACTTCTTCATTTCATTGCCTTTGAAATGTGACCCATTGTCACTTTGAATCTGCATTGGGGTTCCATAATATAGGCTTATGAGATCTAGAGTTTTACAAGTGTTTTTCTGGGTTGCATTCTTATAAGGACAAGCTACTAGTACACCTGAATAGGTATCAACACAAGTACATATAAATCTGCATCCTTTATCCAGTGGTAGTGGACCAATATAATCTATTTGCCAGATTTGGGCTGGGACTTTTCCTCTTGCTATCTCTCCAGTTACTACCCGAGGAACAGTTCGCTCCTTTTCCAATTGACATATATGACAGTCTTCTGCTATCTGTTTTAACAGTGAATGAGAGATACTAATACCTCGATCTTGTGCCCACTGGTGTGTGGCCTGGACCCCCAAATGGCCTGCTGTTTGGTGGACCCATTTTGCTAATACCGGATCATCAGTTGTTGTCAAAGTAGGAACAATACGTTCAGTAGCAATCTTTGCCAGTCGATCAGCATGAGCATTGTACTCACGTTCTGGTGTGGTGGGGGCCACGTGAGCATCTACATGAAAAACTGACAAGTCAGTGACCAAAGACATGTTCCAGATATCTTCCCATAATTCTTTGCCCCAGACTTGTTTACCATGAATTTCCCAATTTTCATTTTTCCACATGGGCATCCATGTAGCTAACCCATTAGCTACCGCCCATGAATCAGTGAATATATGACACTGTCCTCCTTGTTCTATTTTGATGGCTTGATATACTGCCATAAGTTCAGCATATTGGCTACTTGCACCTATCCCAGTACTTTCCAAAGTCCTTCTAGTACATGGGTTATAGGCCACTGCTTTCCAATGTCTTTTTTGCCCCAAATATTTTGCTGTCCCATCAGTAAACCATGCATGTCTCTTTTGTTCCTCAGTTAATACATCATATCCCTCATTCCATTTTACAGTGGACTGTACCAACCGTTGCTTTGGCTCAGGGGGTGTGTCACTCCTCTCAATTTCTATGTTTGCTATAGATTCATGCAGAGCAGAGACTCCGCTTTTGCCTGTTTTCGCTCTATTTTGAATATACCACTTCCATTTGATTATACTAGCCTCTTGGGCATGTCCAATTCTGTGAGAAGCTGGGGTACTCATTACCCAGGTCATAATTGGGATTCCAGGTCTTAATATCACTTCATGGCCCAGAGTCAGTTGTTCAGTCTCCACCAAAGCCCAATATGCAGCTAACAACTGCTTTTCAAAAGGTGTGTACTGGACTCCAGATGAAGGGAGTTTCCTATACCAAAATCCCAAAGGTACATTTCGGCTTTGTTGTTTTTGCCATAAGCTCCAGTTTGCATAATCATCTTGTACAGTCACTTGCAATTCCACTGGACCATTTTGCATGGGCCACAAATCTAGGGCCAATTGTATGGCAGCCTTGGCTTCTTCAAAAGCTTTACTCTGCTCAAGTCCCCAATCGAATTCATATTTCTTCCGTGTGACTCTATATAAAGGTTTTAAAATCTGTCCCAAATGTGGAATGTGGTGCCTCCAGTATCCAAACAATCCTATAAACTTTTGGGCCTCCTTCTTATTGGTAGGGGTAGGAAAATCCTGAATCTTTTGTCGGGCTCGAGGAAGAATCTCCCTTAGCCCCTTGTTCCATTGTATACCCAAAAATTTCACATTCTGAGCTGGTCCTTGAACCTTTGCAGGGTTAATTTCCCACCCTTTACTTTTCATATGCTCAATTAGAAGGGTCAAACTCCTTTCCACTACTTTCACATCTTTTCCCTGTATCATGATATCATCAATGTAGTGGGTAAGCTGTACACCAGGTAGCTTTAATTCATCCAACTGTTCAGCCACAAACCTGTGACAAATAGTGGGGCTATGTATGTACCCTTGTGGCAAGCGAGTGAAAGTATATTGTCTACCCTGCCAAGTGAAAGCGAAGTGGTCCCATTGTTTAGAGTCTATTGGGATGGTGAAGAAGGCATTTGCCAAGTCAATAACTGCATACCAAGTCCCATCATATTTCTGGATCCTTTCTATTAAGGTGATGGTATCTGGAACAGCAGCATACAAAGAAGGAGTCACCTTATTCAACTGTCTATAATCCACAGTCATTCTCCATGTCCCATCTGATTTTCTTACTGGCCAGACAGGATTATTCCATCTTGTGGTTGTAGGGACTAACACTCCTGCTTCAACATATTCCTTTATAGTAGTGGCAATTTCATCTTGCCCACCTGGCACACGATACTGTTTTAAAGTAATTACTTCAGAAGGTTCAGGTAAAGTGATTGGGTCCATTTTTAGTTTTCCTACTAAAACTGTATTAATTCCTATCTTCCTCACAGCAAATTGGTATCTTCCTTCAGGTAAATTCAGAGTCATGCCTCTCAATACATCTATTCCAATGATGTATTCAGGAATGGGTACAACAACCACAGTATATTCCTTCTTAGGTAACTGCCCAATTTTCATTGTTATTTTAACCTGTCTGGCTGATATTTCAGTGTCTCCTAGACCTGTGATGGTAATAGGAGTTCCATGTTTAAACTTATCAGGGTTTCCATAGATAAGTGTGGCCTCAGCCCCAGTATCAATCAGTGCCCTAGTCACAGTAGTTGATCCATTCTTCCAATATATTGTTAAACCAATATGGGGTCTGCAATCTCTTCTGCATATTTCTTTTATCTGGGCTGGGGCTTGGCCTATCTCCTATTCCCCCTCAAGGTGGGGCAAACTTGGATACAAAGATTCAGATTCAGAAATACCTGCGGGGGTGGTTCCTGCTTCCCTGTTCATTCTAATGCTAAGTACCTTTTCTTGGTACAGCTTATGCAGCTCTTCAGTTGGAATACCATCTATTCTTCTAAAGTCCACCCCAGCTCTTAATAGAGCAGTGAACAGTTCCCTTCTTGTGGGTCTATTTTGTCTCTGAATCCTCTGGCTGTTTACTCTTCTCTCTAGAGGCAATTTGTCTTTTTCCCATTCCCCTAAATCGCTTAATTGTGAAATCTTATCCAGCACCTCTGAAAGAGGGTGCCCTATTTCTCCAATTAAAAGAGTCAGAATTAGGTGCTTATATGCAGGAGGAGCCGTCTTCACTATGATATTTCTATGAGGAACTCCTAGGGGGGTATCATAATATGCATTTGCATCTCCAATCAGGATAGCAGTTTTCATTACCTCCTCCTTTAGCTTTCTCATACAGTCTCTAAGTGAGTACCAGGGTCTGTCTCCCCTAGGCCACATAGATTCAGTTGGATATTGCTTTTTGCAACCTACTGCAGCTAAAGCTAGAAGATTCATTTTGTTATTTCCTCCTTGCATATGGTGATCCCTAAAAGCCTGGTGTACAAAAGGATTCTGGCTGATACTTATGAATTTTAAACAGTCCTCATTGTCCAGTGTTATTCCTCCTGCGCCTTCATCAGTGATTCTTACTATCCAAGACACTAAAGACTCCCCCATTCTTTGGGTAAATCTACTCAATATATCAGTGATCTCCTGTTGAGTGAAATCCTCAATTATCTCCCTGGACTCTGTTTTGCCTTGGTGGTTCTCCTGCCTTCTTCTTCGTATGGGGAGAGCTTCTACATTAGGAGACTCCTCATCTAACCTTGTTCCATTCTCCTCACACACATTCTCCTGGAAGCTGTCAGGGCAACTCTGCCCAGCCTGTACAAAAGCTGCATGCACATGCCTTCTGCTAGTTTTTTGCTTCCTTTTAGCTACATGAACAGTAGCTTGC
>NW_027187391.1:23047854-23389737 GCF_028583685.1 Petaurus breviceps papuanus
CAAGTCCAACGGGGCATGGAAGATCTTTAAATCCCATAACCCTTACACCCTGCTATAAGTAAGTCTGATTAATCCCCAAGTGGCAGCTATCAGAATGAAAGGCATAATACCTAGAAGGAATAAAATTGCCCCTTTAAGAATGTCTAGAAACCTTCACTTTTCCATTCATTCTTTTCTTTGTTTCCTGACAATGTAAGGTAGGATGGGTAGATACATGTTCACTATGGTTCTCAGGGTGGAGTTATGGGGGCTCTCTTGTATCATCAGGAAGGAAGATGTGGTACTGACAAGTTCAAGGAGGTATATGAATGAGGCAATGGAAATCAGCCTACCATCTCCCAAGAATTACTGAACTGATGAGGGAGAAGGGATCTTGGAGGCCATTTAACCTCCAACATTTTACAAATAAAGATATCAAGGTTTAGAGATTTCAAATGACTGCCCAAGGTCTCACAAAAAAGTGTCAGAGGCAGTATGGATGTGATTCTTTTTTTAAACTCCAAATCCAGTACTCTTTCAAAGCACATGTGTTATGGGTTACCAACATTAAACCATGCTGCCTCTAAGAGTCAGGCCATTTCCCTAATTACACAGAACTTAGATCCTTAAGGAAGAGCATTCCTAATGTATTTCACCTGGGCATGCCTGTCATTTTTTGGCAGGGCACACGTGATCCTACCAGTATGGACCTGCCTCACATGCCTCACACCTATGTTACTTTGATGTACCCTCTCACATAAAAGGCATCCAAATTAGTATATCTTTAGACACCAGTCTATCATTTTTTCTGAACATGACTTTTCAGAGTCTTGACTGAAGTACAAACTTAGGCAGGAGAGCAGAGAAGGGGAGGGCTTCTTACTAATGGAATGGAATCCCTGTTGTCTTATCTGATAGTGCAGGGTGGGAACTAGATAAAGCCTCATGCAATTATGAAAATCTTTGACTATCTACTTAAAATTCTACCTGTGGGAAAGGGTTTGGGCTGACTTGCTGAGGGCTGTAAGAGACAAATGATTTAAGGGATTACCTCCTCAGGCACAAAGCAGAAATGTTTCCCTGAAATACAGAGTGCCTTGGCTCAGTGGCATGGTCTTTCTTAATCTCCTCGGCAGTTAACCTAGCTGTGCCGCAACTTGAATCTGCCACAAACACGACTAGTAATTTGCAAGAAGCCCAGGGACCAAAATGACTTGACTTTGCTTAAACACACAATCCACATTTAGGCTGTGGAATTATCACTAACCACCAATGTTCTGTATGTATAGACTTCATCATGGCAGGGGCAATAATAAGCCATGGGCAAGAAGGGGGTAAGGGAGCAAGCCAAAATCTCTTGCCATTGAACAAACATTTCTTTAAAAAAAAAAGTTAACTTCCAGATTTAATATCCTACATTTATCTCCTTTAAGCTGAATTTCTCTCCCTAACCTAGTTACATAAATGATCAAAGTCTTTCTCTATTTCCCCGCATCATTTCCAAAGTCTCTGTCAAATCCAAATTTGAGAGGCTTGCTTCAGAAGCAAATTTATTCTGGCATGAGGGAGAGGGAGGAGGAAGAGATGATCACATACAATTTGACTTTTTTTTTCTACAATTCTAAATCATTTTTATTTTATTTAGCACAAATAAAGACTTTATGTATTGTAATGGGAGTGCAAATTTGGAAGATCTTCCCTGCCCCTAGGCTAAAGTGCACCTGAAGCCTGGGGAGGGAGGCTTGTTTTTCAGTAGATACTTTTTGATTGGCCAGTGGGTCAATAAGGTTGTTACATTCTCTGAGCCAGGAGAAGGCTATATAAGCCCTGATGTGAGGCTTTGTTTTGGGGGCTCACTTTGAGAAGTGTTCTGTGATTTGATCTGTATTCTGAAAAGCCGTTGTCCAGAGGGCCCCCCCCCTTTGAAAAACCCAGATGTTGACTGGGTATGGATGTAATGGTTGGACAATTCGGAAATGTGTCTACTTGATCTGTTTCTGTCTTGATAATTCTGCCTGTATACTTTGAAGTTCGGGGTGCTGACCTTTTCCCCTGAACAAGGTAAATGATACATGTTTGACTGATTAAAGTAAGCTTGTTAACCCATTTTGAGTTGCTTTCCTTTATCAAAGCAGATCCAAGAACCTGTATGGGCAGCAAACCCTGAGGACGTTCTTGGGGTGCTTGCTGCTACATGTATATATAGTCTTTTTTTTTTGGAGGGGGGAAAGTAGGGCAACTGAGGTTAAGTGACTTGCCCAAGGTCACACAGCTAATAAGTGTTAAATGTCTGAGGTCGGATTTGAACTCAGGTCTTCCTGACTCCAGGGCCAGTGCTCTATTAATTGTGCCACCTAGCTGCCCCCCAGATTTTTTATATTTTGTAGAATTTCTTTTAAAGCATTTCCTTAGGCAAAATTTGGATCAACTGTGAATACACTACAGGTATTGCCTATGAAGAGTTGGCAGAAAGAAGCAGTATTTTGTTCTTAGAGATAATTGAATATTTTGTTAAGACTCCCATTTCATCAGGTGCGCCCTAGTGTTTTGGAAGAAGCTAGCTTTGGAGTTGGGACACCTGGCTTACTATCTAAGATGTGACAAGTCTTGGAATTATCAAGGATCATTTTTAGAGGCCATCAAATTTTCTAGGCAGAGAGGTTTATTGATCTGCCTAGCACCACACTAGTTAGTATTAGATATGGGATTTGAATCAAGGTCTTCCTAACTCTATATCCAGTTCTCTATTCACTACACCTGTTGCAACCATTTTATTTAACCTTTTTATAAAGGTTCTTAATCTTTTTTGTATCAAGGACCCTTCCTCAGAAAATGGTTTTTAATTGCATAAAATAAAACACATAGGATTAAAAGGAAAACAAATTGTATTGACATAGTTATTAAAATTGGTAAGTAGTTTCCTTAAGTCAGGGAGCTTCCAAGATTTCTCAGGTATGCTTTTAGGCTCTTTAGCCTATGCTTTAGGCTCTTCTTTCTGAAACTATAGATTATAATTTTTGTTGTTCAGTCCTTTTAGTTGTGTCTGATTCTTCATGACCCCATTTGGGGTTTTCTTGGCAAAGATACTGGAGTAGTTTGCTGTTTCCTTCTCTAGCTCATTTTACAAATGAGAAAACTGAGGCAAACAGGGTTAAGTGACTTGCACAGGGTCACCCAGCTAGTAAGTGTCTGAGGTGAAATTTGAACTCAGGTCCTCCTGATTCAGCACTTATCTACTGTGCCACCTAGCTACCTCTGTGCCTAATGATAGGGTCATGCCGTTTTCCTCTACTCTTCTCTTCAAATAGCAAGGGATTCTGATTTATCCAATCAAGTCTCAGAAAAGCCATACATCTTTTTAGAGCAGGTGAAAAGTCTGTTATTTTCCTTTCCCAGGTAAAGCAAAAAGGGTAGTAAAAGGCAACACAGGCACATCTCTGAGAGGTTTCCCCTATCTCAGGCTGTATTTGGCATGTAAGAGCAATCCTGTCTTTCTCCAGTCAATTAGCTCTTAGAAAAGCAACACTCTTCCAACCAATATAACTCCCAGAAAAACAGTTGTGCAGATCCTGCCTGTCAAATTTAATCTGCTCCCAGAATCTTCTCTCTCATATCTCTTCCTGACTCCTACATTCAGCTTCTTTTTCTCCTTCTCCTTCCTCCCTTTGCTGTGTTCCTCTCTATCTAGCTTCTAATGCCTAAAACCAAGGTCTTTTTGATAAGCAGTGAATGACCTCTAACCTAAAATGAAAAACTAAAAAATTCCCCCTTTCTATTCGGCATGACCCCAACATTTCTTGTATGACCTCCCCAACCTCCCCAAATAATCACTTATTCTATAATTTGTCAACTATATCCTTTAAAACTATGAAAACAATCATAAGCAAATGAACCTATGAATTATGTCTTGTAGCCATTCTTTAAGTGCTCCTCCTAATATGTTTATCTGAGGGGCAGTTCTCTTTTAGGTCCTCAGAAGAGTCTTAGTCTCTCAACATTTTTTTCAGAAGGGCTTGTGCATCTCAAATTGATTTTTTAGAATCAATCTTCCTCATACAAATGATCTTTTCTTGTCTCTTCCAACAAACAAACATCCACATTTGACAAAAGCTTAAATCTCACTCTTCCCCAAGAAACATTTACAATCATCTGCAAATTAAAAATTTGGAATAGGAGTGGATATTCAAATAGCATATAGAGAAAAAGTTTAATATTTTACATAATTATCATAATAATGATGGTCTGGCATATGTTCAGCGTAATGCTGATGACATTTCCTCACAAGGAAGGCTAGAGAGCCTGCTTCAAGTAGATTTATGATGAACATATAATGGAAGTGCCTTGGAGAGATATTGGATCATATGTAGACATTCTGTAACTTGTTCTGGTGAATGGGATGCTCCTTAATAGTAGAAGCATTAAAAAAAAAAGCCTGAGTCAGCCTCAGCCAAGTTTCTTCTTTGGTTGTTCTGGTCTGATTTTGACTCTGTTCACGGTGTTCAAAGAAGGAAAATTCTCTTAAGGGAAGAGTCCTTGAGTCCTCTCTCCACTTGGGCCATGTGAGCCTGTAAGTATAGGCTTGGTTTCCTTATATTCATTCTTTTATATTAGATGAAGGGAGAGCTACATGCTAGCATGCCTCCATCCAGGTTTTGTAGCCAGCCCAAACAGTACCACTGCCTTGTGGAGCAAGCAGTAACCTTCCCAACCCAATCCAGGAGTTGTTGAGACAATGAATCATTCTGCAGCAATACTATAGCTTGATGTGAACTTGGTGGTACCAATGCTATACAGGAACTAAGCTAGGAGCAAAGTCACTCTCCCAGAAGCAAAGGTGGGACAAACGAGAGTGTTCCTCCAAGGAACTGAGAGGAAATGTTTGTACTTTTGTCATTGCTATATTTTCAAAGTAAATATCTTTTTCTAAAAGGTAGTTGATTCTAAGTGGTTAAATGGAACTGCAATGCTAGTTATTTATCATCTCACAGTTGAAGGAACATGGCTGGTGGGAGCTTAAACTAATATCAGTACAAAATAGACACTCCCAAACTTCTCAGGCTATCCCTAGAATCTTGATTTTGGGGTCGGGGAGAGAAGTAATAGGACTTACTCTGTAGCAGCCAAGAACATACGCACTATATTTACATTAGGTCAATACAAAATAAGGTTTTCTCATTCAAGTCAACCGATGTATATATTGAAACAAAAATATACATTTTCACTCACAATAATCACCATATATAGTCATCTCTTTTCACATTTGTGGTTGTTGTTATTCATGGGTTGGTCATCAATAATTAAATGGGAACATCTGGAGATTTACCATGTATGCTGGAAAATTGCAGATGATGATTGTGATGATGTGTGATGGTGATTTTAAAGAAAACATAAAAAAATTTAGGAAGTCATAAATGCATAAATACTGTATATTATTAATTTATTTTTTTTTACCATTTACTACCATCAGTATGTTGTTTGTTGTTCAGTTGTGTCCAACTCTTTGTGACCCCATTTGGAGTTTTCCTGGCAAAGATGCTGGAGTGGTTTGCCACTTCCTTCTCCAGCTCATTTTACAGATAAGAAACTCAGACAAACAGGATAAAGTGGCTTGCCCACCTTCACACTACTAGTAAGTGTCTGAGGCTGGCTTTGAACTCCCAAAGATGAATCTTCCTGACTCTTGGCCTGGCATTCTGTACCACTTAGCTGCCCTACCATAAGTATTTGTACATAAATTTATTACAAACATTATAAATGTATTATACATAAATAATATATTACACATGCATAAGTTTATTATAAACAGTTCATTGAAAGTTTCAGTGCATTAAAGAACTATGGGCTCTTTCCTCCTCTTTGTCTCTTTACCAACCAGACACAATCACATGATTTTCCCCCACAGTGATTGTTGTAGCTTTTCCTAAAGGAAATTTGTGAAGCAACTGCTGCAGCTCCGAAGGTGTTGCAGACTCTGCAGAGTGTGAGAGATACTAATCTCTCTCCTGTAGAAAATGCAACATTTTATGGGTGCAGTGTGTGGTTTTACTTTTTTTGTGTGTGTATGTTAAGTCAGAATAATTAAAAATAAAAGTTTGGGTTAGGACCTAGAGTTATTTATGGTTTTTCACATTCACAGTGTCCTGTGTCCCCAACTTGGCAAATGTAGAGGGATAACAGTATTCACAATTGTCAGCAAAAGTAAATGTGATGATACATGAAAATTACTATCTAAATAATGATATTTCACATAATCAAAAATGTATAACACACATGTAGTGATACTGTAAATGCAAATATAGTAATACATGCTGAAATGTCCAAGCAATATGAGCATTATATAATAACACATATCACATTTTATAAACAATGAAAAGCTTGTCAACAGTTAATGGCATATAACAGGCAAAATGTAATTGAATAGTACACACACACATATTCAGTAAAGAACTGTGGTTATATTAGTTATCACCTCCTGTATTACCTAGAGCATATTACAAAAGTCTAATCACTGGCTTAATAGTTTAGGCACTCAATCTAAATTTCTAAATGTGATGGTATCTTGATGATGGGAGGCAGGGGGAGAAATAAACATTTATATAGTGTCTACTATGTGTTAAGTGCTTTTGACAAATATCATCTTATTTGTTCCTTATAACCATCCTGTAAGGTAAGTGCTATTATTATTCCCATTTCAGAATTGAGGAAATGGAAGTGAAATAACTTTGTCCAGGGGCTGAGGCCAGATATGGACTCAGTTCTTATGACTTTAGGCCCAGCGCTGTCCACCGAACCACCACCTGAATAGTGAGTTACTAGCTCTCTTAGGGGCCAGTAGTTTGAGTCCCAAAAGTTCATGCCTCTTTTTGAATCCACAGACACAACTTCTCGATGCAACAAGAGGATCTCATTCCTTGAAACTATCAACCTCAGGTAATAGTCTTTCCACATCAGTCAGTTGCTTTCAGTGTTGGCCCCCATTTCTGCTATTGCTGACATTCAACTCTGACCACAGATGGGAGTTTAGATTTCCAGATCTCACAAAGTTCCTGCCTGGAAATGTGTACCATGGAGACAAGACCCTTTTGCCCAGTCTGGCTGGGCTATGTGTGAGTCAAGCTTCTAGAGCCAATTCCCTGAATTGTCTGGTTGGAAACTAGCTTTCAAAAGTTCCTTGTGTTGGATTAGAACCAAGCAGAAAATGTTATATGCTCTGTAAAACCTATTAAAAAGGGTAGATTTAAGCATGTTCCCGAATACTTAAACCTGATTGCTAGTTTTGACTTTAGTCTACTGTTACTGATTTTATCTCTTCTGGTTACAATGGACTTCTACACACCACTTCAGGCAACAACCTTTACATAAAGAAGAGTTTAAAGTGCCTGCATCCCTTGATAAAACTAAATGTTGCAACAAAAAATAAAGTTCTCCCAAAAACATGCTTCATAAGGCTAATTCTAGATTACAATATCATATGACAACAGGTGTACACAATACATTTCATTAGTGTGGAAACTAGTTAATTAACCTCTCTCAGGCTGTTTCCTCTTCTATAAAATGTGGGGACATCCCTTTCTTGGTGTCCAATTCAAAAGTGTTACAACAAGATCTTTGAGATGTGATGGCAAAAAAAATTTTTTTTTGCTTGTAGGAACTAAATCAGCATTTTGAACTAGGTTAGCTTTTTATTTTATACTTAAAATTCTGATACTTACACTTCACAGGCTAAGTATAAAATAAAGTGTGTGTGTGCCCACATATAATTAAAGTGAATTGTAAAACTGTTAGTATATAAATGAATCAATTTTAAACTTGTAATCTATATATGGATGATATATTTTTATCATACAGAATAAATCAATGGTCTATATTTTTTTCTCTTGATAAATGTCTATATGAAATTGTTTCTTAAATATTTTTCTTCTCTTGAACAATATTCAAAAATTCTACCAGGGTTTGGCTAAGATTTTTTTTTTTTAATTTTGTGTAATAGTGCCTAATGTTGGCAAAAAAAAAATTTCAAGTATAAAGAGGGTTATGGGTTTTGGAATTTGTGGAAACAGATTTGGAGGATCCACATTTACAAATAAAGCGTTTTATAGCTTTTAAAACATAAAGGTAGTGGCCAGGACTATCAGAGCAGATCAGCGGCAGGCACAGTCCCCATCCTCAGGCTCACTGCTGCCTCCGCATCAATTTTACAGAGCAGGGAGAGGTAGAAGTTGTTCTGGCTCAGGACGAAAGGCGGTTTGGAAAGAGTCCGGAAGAAGGACCCAGGCCCCTGACGCCCGCGCCCCTGGGCGGAGAGGAGAGTGGGGTGAGCCCCAACAGCTCGAGGGGGAGGAGCTTGGGCCGCCACGTAAAAACTGAGCGACCGGGCTGGCCTGCCAGCTGGCCTCATGGCTTCTGCTCGCGGGGGCGCCGGCGGGACCCGGAGTCTGCTCCAGTTCCTGCGGCTGGTGGGCCAGCTCAAGGTGAGCGTGCAAAGAAGCCGCGTCGGCTGGGGCTGCTCGGGCCCGCGGCAGGTATCCGTCACCCCGGGCTGGGAGCGCATGTAAACGTCGGCCCTGGGCCTGGCCCTCCTGCTGGGAGGCGCCTGGCAGAGGCCGCGAGATCTCGGAGCTGCCCCGGGCGGGGCGGGAGTAGGTGTTTTTCCCGTGGCACCGAGGACCCCAGTCCCAGGTAGAAACTGGGACTTGAAAGGGGCTTCCTCTTTTCCTCCTGGCTTCGTAAAGCTACTTAGGGCTTCAGTGCTGCAGCCTGGACGGGAGAGGAAGGCAGTCACAGGAAGTAATCTTCCCTGGTTGCTATGGTAGCATTGGTTTAGAAATCCAGACTAAAGGTGAACCAGAAGGCAGCATCGCCTTGTGGATAGAGTAGTGGACTTGGGGTCATGAAAATGGGAAGGGCCTGGTTTCTGATCCCGCTTTGGGTCTTAATTAAATCAGTTATTTAATTATAAAATATAATAATACTAATTAATACAGATAATTATAAAGTAAGTCTTAAGGGTCCACTATGTGCCAGACAGTATCCTAGGTATTGGAGATGTCAATACAAAGACTGAAACAATCCCTGTATTCTAATAGGGGACACGACAAGTACATATAAAAGTATACAACGTAGAGTTTTATGGTAAATATATAAACATATGTTTATCATATTTATATACTTATGTAGCATTATATATAAGCCTATTTATTTGTGAAAATGTTTATGTATATATCAAATGTATATTTGTATCCCAGATAAATATTACATGTTAGCATATATGTTAGATATATGTATAATTCATTCACATACACAAAATATTTAAATGCAGAGTAGTTCTGGAGTGAGACTACTATCATTTGGGGGATCAGGAAAGGCCTAGCTGTGTGTCCCTGTGCTATACAAATCACTTAAGGACTCTGTGCTTCAGTTTTCTTATCTGTAAAATGAGGGGGGGTTGGACTCAAGCTCATCTAAGATCTCTTCCACCTCTGATCTTGGAATGTATACCGTGTTTCCCCGATAATAAGACACTGTCTTATTATTTTTTGGACAGAAAAACACCAGAGAGCTTATTTTCAGGGGAGGGCTTATTTTAATGAACATTGACAGCAATTTTAATAAACAGGTAAATGTGAACAAAAAAATGTACCTTTATTCAATAAGCAAATCACTGGGGAAGAACAGGATGACGCTCTCACTGCTGTAGCTCTGATTGGATGCAGCTTGGAGCGCGGAGTGCGTTTCGGGGGGGGGAGGGGGAACGGTGCATACAGAGGGTACCGTAATGTAGCGTGTAGCTCAGGGGATCACCTTCACTACAGTAGCAATCTCAATAGGGCTTATTTTCGGGGGAGGGCTTATTTTCGAGGAATCTTATACAGTAAGGGGAGGGCTTATTTTCGGGATAGGTCTTATTATCGGGGAAACACGGTTATTAATAGATGAGCTATACAGAATGAGGGAGTAGTGGTTAGAAAACTGGATCAGAAGGAGTCAGAAGGACTTGTCTTAAATTCCTGCCTCTGCTAACCCCTCACCAGATGGGTAAGTCACTTAACCTTTGAGTTCCCTGAGTAACTTGCCAAGACTAGTTTAGTTGAGGCTGCTGGGGCTCCTGAAGCTGTGGCTCCAGCTTGGGTTCCCACCAGTCTTCTACTGAGCAGCTCTCCTGCCCCCTTGCCCAACAGCCAGGTGTTTTCCCCAGACAAGGTGTCATTCTGCATCTGTGGAGGGAGTTTCCACATCAGAGAATTCTCTCATATTGCACAGCTCACATCTTTTCATCCCCATTGTGTGCACTCCCCCCCGCCCCCCCAAAAAAAGTCATTTAGAATTAGTTCTGTGCTAGGATAACTAGCAAGAGCGTGATGATTCTTTTTCAGATAACCTTAAATTTTATAAATAAAGTATTTATTAAATGCTTACTATATGCCAGATACTGTGCTGTTTTGTACCAGGACTTCTGGTTTGGAGAGAAAGGATGATTCTCCCTAGAAGCAGAGACTGGAAGAGATGGTCCCTAACTCTGGAATTTCTGAAAGAGGAAGAGCTTTTAAAGCCTCAGAGCTAAGTTGATATTAACATTGACCTTGTATAATGCAGTGAATAAATTCAGGAGCCCAGTGTTTGAAATATGATTGTCATCTCCATTTGGAATGTTTGTGTTTTTACTGACAGATAAAAGAATTAACAGTACTACTCCCTGCAGAATGGAAATAATATATTTTAAGTGGGTCACCCATAGAATCATAACTAGAGGGAACTTAAGAAGTTATTTGAGTCAGCTTTCCTGATCTTACAGAGTAGGAAATTAAAGCCTAGAAATGTTAAGGCATGAGCCCAATGTCATACAGATAATAAATAGAAGAGAAGCCATATCCAGTGACTCCAGATCCATCATACTTTCTACTCTCATGTACCACAAGAACTTGTGCCGAGGACTTTTCTGCAGAAGCTCTGACTAGAGCCATCTAACCTGGGTTCCTTTTGACACTGGCATCAGGCTCACTCTAATGTCATGTTGTCTTTTGTCATCTATGTGTATAATAAGTCAGTTCTAAACATGAAGTGCCTACTGTGTGCTGCCAGAAGTTGTGGTAGGCAGTAAGAATATAAAGAAAAGAAAAAAAATCTTTGCCATCAAGGACATTATGTTTTTTCTCGGTATCAGGAAATACCTTATATAGGAGGTGATATATGAAGGGGCTAGAAGTTCTAAGAAGCAGAGGAGAGGAGGGAGGTGGAAGCATAAACAAGGTAGAATTTTTGTTGTTTTCTTCTTGGAGTTGTTTCCCAGGCTCAGGCTAAATTATCAATATCTGAAGGATTAATCTACTTTGAACCCTGATAATTCACAAGTGTTTTAAGTGAAGTAGGTTTCCTGCCTTCTGGTTCCCAGCCAGTTAGGGACCGAGTCTTTGTTATATATTCTGGGAGGTTGGCATTTTGCTTTGGGTATTTGCTCATGAGAAGGACCTTTTGATTTCCTGGTCAAGATTTAGTAGCTGTATGTTTAGAGCCCCCAGCCCCCTGACTGCTTAGATGTCTGTGCTCCCTCAATTCAGTGATGTATGTAAAGTATATAGCAATATTGCTTTACTGAGACAGCTGGAGCCCTGTCAGTTATGTGATCTTTGTGCTAATTTCTCTGCTTATCTTTTCCTTGCTTGTATTTTCTCCATGTTCAGGGTGCTGACCTTTCCCCTGAACTAGTGAATGTGATTAAAAGGAGATTATTGACCCCTTAAAAGTTGCTTTCCTTTAAGAAAAGCAGATCAAAGAACCTGTGCTAGCCGGCCATCCTGGGTGTGCCAGGGTGCTCGATATTACAGTGTCATAGGTAAGTAGTCAGTCTGTACTGGAATAGAGTGTTTGTGGAAAAGAAACATGTAATAAGTTTAAAAATGTCAGCTAGAGGCAGATTTGTTGTTCATTTATTTCAATCATGTTTGACTCTTCATGACCCCATTTGGGGCTTTTCTTGGCACAGATACTGGAGTGGTTTGCCATTTCCTTCTTCAGCTCATTTTACATTTGAGGAAACTGAGGCAAACAGGGTTAAGTGAGTTGCTCATTAAGTTGCTAGTAAGTATTTAAGGCTGTATTTGAACTCAAGTCTTCCTGACTCCAGGCCCAGTTCTATTCACTGTACTACCTAGCAACACAGATTATGGAGTGGTTTAAATGCCATATAGTAGAGGCTGTATTTGATCCCAAAGGTGACAGGAAGCCACTGGAGTTTATTAAGCAGAGAAGTGACATAGTCAGATCTGTGGTTTAGGAGAATGACTTTGGCAGCTGTGTGGAAGAGGGTTTAGAGAGGGGAGAGAAGGCAGGGATTCATTTAGAAGGTTATTGCAGTATTAGGGATAGAAGGTAATGAGAGACTGAACTAGGGTGGTGGCTGTTTAAGGACAGCACAGTAGTTGAATATGAGAGATTCTTTGGAGGTGGAATTGACAACACTTGGTAACTAACAGAGGGAGGGGGTAAGGAATAGTGAAGGGTGGTAGACCATTCTGAAGTTGCAAACCTTTCAGGTCACTGGAGGAATGACATTATCCTAGAAACAAATAGGAAAGTTTGGAAGAAGAGTAAGTTTTTTGAGAAAAGGTAATGAATTCTTTTTTGGACATGTTGAGTTTCAGATGCTTATAGAGCATCCTTTTGGAAATATCTATAAGACAGCCAGGGATACAGGATTGGAACTGAAAAGAGAGATCAGCATTGGAGATAGATAGATAGATAGATAGATAGATAGATAGATAGATAGATAGATAGATAGATAGATAGACAGACATATCTATAGATCTATCTATATGTCTGTTTTATCTCTTTCTATATGCGAATCATCTGCATATTTATCTCACTATGGAACTATATGTACACTTATGCAGATAATTCAGACAGTAAATGTCTGTTGATCTATATGTACATACAGAGCTATATCTATAAATCTACATATATGTATGAGATAATTCTATCACAGAGGTCTATATGTAGATGTAGATCCAAATATAGATCTATCAGATAATATCACAAATCTATATGTAATAAGATATATCTATCACACATACACATCTCTAGATAGACACTGATCTGTATGTACACCTAGTTCTATCAATAGACATGTCCATCTGTTGTCTGTGAATTACCTGCATAAAGATGATAATTGAACACAAAGGAGCTGATGAGATCACCAAGAGAATGTAGAAGGAAAGAGTAGGCCCAGGACAGAGCCTTGGATGATACCCACAGTTAGAGGGTGGGGCCAGGATAATGATCCAGCAAAGAATACTGAGAAGGAGCTACCAGAGTAGTGTCTTGAAAATCCAGAGAGGAGAGAGTACACAGGAGGAGAAGGTGGTTGCTGTTTCAAAGGCTACACAGTGGTTGAAAAAGGTGAAGATTGAGACAAGGCTGTTCAGTTTGGAAATTAAGAGATCACTGGTAACTTTGGAGAGAGCAATTTGAACTGAGTGAAGTCTGAAACCGTATTGCAAGGACATAAGAAATGAGTGAGAGGAGAGAAAGTGGGGGAAATGAAATCAGACAACTTTTTTTTGGAGTTTGACTTTTGAAGTGAGGAGACAGAGGACAGTAGCTGAAGGGAGTGATGAGAACTTGTGAGGATTTTATGGGCAGATCTTAGATTGTTTGTAGGCAGCTAGGAAGGGGCCAGTATACAATAGAATACTGAAGATTATAGAGAGCCAGAGAGCAAGTTAAGAGCTTTCAGAGAGTTGTGAAAAATTAAATCTTTTAGTATCATTAGAGGCAGTGTGATAGAGTAGAAGGCTACATTTGGAGTCAGAGGACTTACCCTGGCTTTGATGCTTACTACCTGTGTGACCTTTGGGGGAGTCATTTAAGGAAGAAAGGGAAAGAGACAAGCATTTATTAAGCGCTAATTATGTGCCAAGCAGTGAAAACACAAATATCATCTCCTTTGAACTCATTTAACCTCTTTGGGCTTCCGTTCTTCATCTCTAAAATGAGGTAGAGGAACTGGGTAGCCTGTAAGGTCCCTACAACTTTAAACATATAATCTTATGTTTATTTCAAGCACTTTTATGCATACTGTTAATTGTTTATCACACCATTATATAGTTAATGATGATTAATTGATTTTTCATTTATTTACATATTTCTGTATTTATTTGATTTTATTGACCAGAGAGTACCACGTACAGGCTGGGTTTACAGAAATGTGGAGAAGCCAGAAAGTGTATCTGATCATATGTACAGAATGGCTATCATGGCTTTTGTAACTGAAGATAAGCATCTTAATAAAGACAGGTGAGCAATTTGGCCTTTGTTGAGGTCACTGGTTTTACTATATAATGCTGGGGAATGAATCATTTGATCAACAAATATTTATTAGGTGCCTACAACGTGCCAGAAACTAGAAGGTATTGGAGCTACAAATGCCAGGAATGAAAAAAATGTCTGTTCTCAAGGTTTGCCAGTTTTCAAAATTGAGGCCTTAATTCCTTTCTTTTACTTGATTAAACAAAGAAAATTCTTTTGAGGAAAAGCATTCAGTGTCTCAGAACAGGTAGGGCCAACTGCTGGGTAATGTGTGCCAACTTCTGGATCATTTGGTATCAGAGACATGGGAAGGGATGCCTGCCAAGAGCTTGGAGAGGGCTGAAGTATTATTTAGTGTCAGAGGCAGGTAAGCACAGTATTAACTTGTATTAACATCCTGAGTATATGAAACAATGGATGGTAAACCCAAACGTGTGTGTGTGTTTTGCACAGCAGTTGCTAATCTGCTTTGGTGGAGGGAATTTGCTCTGGAGGAGTAGACTAGAAGCAATAGTTAATTACACTACTATTGCAGTAGGCCTGTTGAGAGGAAATTAGGGTCTGAATGGACTAGTGAGCATGGGAGAAGAGAGAAGCTATTGGATGGAAGAGATGGTATAGATACAATGAACATGGCAATTGATTGGATATGATTGAGTGTGGTGGGGAGCAAAGAGGGAGAGGGAAGAGGGGGGGGGGGGGTAAATGGGAATGACCCTTCTGTCTGTGAAAGAGGAGGTGGAGAACCATAGCCTGAGGGGATGGCAGGGTCACATGAAAGGGTTCGTTTGGTTGTTTTTTTGGCAGTTTGTTTTTGTTGTTTTTTAAGAATGGGGGAGATCTGGGCATATTTATAGGCAATAAGGAAGAGAAGCCTCTGCTGATCCCCTTCCCCTATCCTGTTCTCTTTCCGATGTGCCACGGATCTCTGTTTTCTCAGTAGAGTAGGAGTCCTTTGCTCAGAGGGAGAGGAAATAAAAGCACAAAGTGAAGGACAAGATTTTGTAGTAATTAGTTCTCTAAAACTTATAGGATTTAGAATCAGGCCTGGAAAAGAAGGTTGGAATCTGACTGTGGAAGGGGTGTAAGTGCAGGGTTAAATAGAGTACTTTGTCCTCCAGAGAATAGTCACTGAAGCTTTTTTTTCTGGGGGTATGTTTTGTGTATACAGTCTGACTTGGGTATTAGAAATATTATTTTGTCAGCCGCCTGAAGGATAGTTTTGAAGAAGGTGAGGAGCTGTATAGACCTGTGTAAATGTGTAAAAATTTCATCCACTGACTTAGGTTTTAAAAAGACTTGCATGGAAGATTTATAAATGAAGATGAATATGTAGATGAATGGCACATCCCTTAGGAATGGGCCTTGACATTCTAAAACTCAGAATAAACTGAGGTTGGTGATGAATAGAAGGGACAACACAAAGGACTTTTAGCTGTGTTGGGGTAAGAGGCAGATAAAAAAAATAGGAGCGCTTGGAATGAAGATTATAGATGTTGGGGAAACAGTGTAAAGTTTTGATTCTTTTGTTTCATTTTGCTTAATTTTCTTAGGAAAATTATCTTTGCACTGACAAGGATAGAACAAAAATGATTAACAGAATTAAAAACCAAACAAGATGACAGCACCTAGCTGTCCTTAATGTGTTCCAGGCACCAAGCTCAGTTAAACAACCTGACAGGGTACTTGGGAAAAAAAAGAAAAAAACAAGAACAAAAACTGGGTGGATGTGATTGATGGGCTGCTGGTAGTGATTTTTCATAGATTGTAGAGAATGGGGGTGGAATTATAGAATTGAGGGAGAGAGGAAGAAAGAAAGAAAGAAGCAGGAGAAGGAAAAAGAAAGGAAGGGGAAGGAAGAAAAAAGGGAAGAAAGAAAAGGAAGGAAAGAAAGGAGGAAAGAAGGGAAGGAAAGAAGTCTCTCTCATGCTATCCTTGTGGAAAAGGTAGAGGAATGTAGGTTAGGAACTAGTGAAATGACTGGACCCAAAGGGTAGTCAGTTATTAATAAATTAGTATTAACTCAGCGTCTTAAGTTTCCCAGGGAGTTGTCTCTTATGGTGCTTAATGTTTTTATTAGTGACTTGGAAAATTGTTATACTTAATCAAATGTGTAGTTGACACAAAGCTAAATGGGATCTGGGCAGGCTAGAACAATTTTTATGAATACATATAAAGTTCTGTAGTTGGGCTTTAAGACAGGCATTATGAACTTGGAGTCAGGAGGACCGGGCTTTGAATTGTGCTATAGACACTTACTAGTTGTATGTTCGTGGCCAAACTACTTAACCTTTCTGGGCTTCATTTTCTTCATCTGTAAAATAGGCGTAGAGTTAGGTTAATGCACAATATGGATTAGGGTTGGTGTGGCCAGAGAGCAGTTTGTGTGGGTGAAACTAGATGAGAGAAGAGTTTAATGGACTGTTAACTCAAAAAGAGTCAATGATGCAAAATGGCAGCCATAAAAGCTAATGTGATCTTGTTGTTTAGTTATTTTTCAGTCATGTCCAACTCTTTATGACCCCTTTGGGGATTTCCTTTGGCAAAGATAATGGAACAGTTTACTATTTCCTTCTCCAGTTCATTTTACAGAGGAGGAACTGAGACAAATAGGGGTTAAGTGACTTACCTAGGGTCACATAGCTAATAAATGTCTAAGGCTGGATTTGAATTCAGGAAGATGAATCTTCCTGACTTTAGGCCTGGCATTCTAGCCACTGCACCATCTAGCTACCCCAATGTGACCTTAGGTTGCTTCAATAGAGGCATAGCATCAATGTCAAGAGATGTGATTGTCCTTTTGTACTGTGCCCTGGTCAAGCCCCATCTAGAGCACAACGTTCCAACCTGTGAACTATGGATCCTTAGGATTGTGAGTTATTTCATGAATTCCATGACTTCATTCTCATTTTGATTTTTATTTAGCTCCATCAAAATATGCATTTCAATTCAATGTAATATCTTTTCAGAATGAACATAAAGGTCTTACACGTATATGTGTCTGCATATATATGTATATATTTTCAAATATATGTAAATTCCCTCAAGATTAATAAAATTAGATTCATTTAAAAGTGTTATTGAATTCGAGGTACCTTTTTATGTTATGCATTTTCTTTATCAACAGATATTTATACTATCAGGTATGAGATTTTTTTTTTCAATTGAAAAGGGATCATCATACTCAAAAAGGTTGGGAACAAGTGATGTAGATGATTGCTTAATGATAGATACTACATTTTATGTAAAACTTTGACAAGGTGGAATACATTGAAAGGAGATCAGAGACCATGACATATAAGAAGCAATTAAAGGAACTTGACTAAAAAAGAGAAGAGTGAAGGGGCAGGTGAGAGCTGTCTTTCAGTATTTGAAGAGCTGTCTAGGAGAGAGATTTTAGGCTTATTCTGCTTGGACTTAGAGGGTAAAACTGTTTAAAAGTGGAATGGACTGTCCTAGAAGGTAGTGAGTTTTTCATCACTGGAGATCTTCACTTGGGGAGGTTGGATGGTCAATTCTCAGGGATTTCGTAAGGAGCATTCCTCTCCACATATGGGCTGGATTTGAAGTCTCTTTCACCTGTGATAGTCTATGAGTCAGGGTGGTAAAGGAAAGACTGGAAGCAGGGAGATCAGTTAGGTTATTTTAATAGTATAGTCCTAGTTAGTAGAGGTATAACTAGTCCATGTGGGATCAAACCAGGTCATATGTGAAATATTAATCATATAGTATTAAAATTTTTCTGTTTCATATCATTGGATAAATTATGTATATCTAAAACCCCTTTTTTATTAATGTTATCAAATGGTTCCCATGGTGTGTTGAATGATAACAAGAAATTATGATTCAGGACTGGCTTGGACTGGACAAATTTAGTTCTTTGGTTCATTTTGTATTAAAATACTCTGAGAATAGAAGAAAAATAAGCTATGTAACCTCAAAGCAATAGCAAAAGTTCAGTCCCTAGTGCATATGATTCTGTATAATCATTCAACATTTCTGGTCAGATGTGTCCGGCTTGCCCTGGTTCATGATATGGCAGAGTGCATTGTTGGTGATATAGCCCCTGCAGATAACATCCCTAAAGAAGAAAAACACAGGCGAGAAAAGGTCAGTATATGGTCACAGGGTCTGTGGGACAATTTTGTGGGAAGAAAATATAAATTCCAAGTGTTGCTAAACTATGATTATAATGAGCATTTAGCAGCTCATAGAACTCCTCAGCTTATAGAAGAAAAATAATTCAATAAGCATAAAAATAATTCAATAAGAATTTATTAAATACTCTATACTAGGAACAGTGCTGGGCGCTTGGAATACAAAGACAAAAAATGAAATCGTCCTTGCCCTCACGGAGCTCGTATATGCATATAAAAATAGTTTTTTTTTTATGTGTTTGTAAGTGTAATATTACAGACAATGAATGTTAAATTAATTTGGATTTCAGGGTAGCTAAAATTTCAGTGTTAGGACATACTACAGTCAGACATACATAAGAGTTAAACTAAGTACCAGAAGCATTAACAAACTTTACCTCTCAAAAGATCTAAGTTTTATTTGTTCAATTTTGTTAATATATTCAAAATTGTTCTTGAGTCATGGTTGTTGTTGTTTGGAGTGTATGAAGTCCCTTGGGTATAACCTCGTTATATTGTTATCAACCTCCTGTTTGGTATCCAAAGCTCTTCATGACCTGGCCTCCTCCTGTCTTTTTAGTCTTCTTACAACTTACACTTCCTACCCACCTTCCCCCACCAATTGGCCTCCTTGCTGTTCTTAGATAAGACACTCCACCTCTTATTTCCAGGCATTTTCACAGGCTGTCTCTCATGTCTGGAATTCTCTCTGTCATCTCACCTCCTGTCTTCTGTGGCTTCCTGTCAAGCCTCAGCTAAAATCTCACCTCATGTGAGAAGCCTTTCCCAATTCCACTTAATGTTAGTTCGCTCTGTGATTATCTCCAGTTTATCCTGTATATAGCTTGTTTGTACATCACTGCATTAGATCATGAGCTACTTGAGAAGAGAGACTGCCTTTTTTTTTTTGCCTTTTATTTCTAGCAGTTAGTGCAGTGTCTAGCTCTAGAACAAAGTAGGTGCTTAATAAATGGTTATTGACTTAATGACTGCCCTAGTCCCCTAGATATACTTTATCTACTATAGTGATTAATGTATAATAGATATTTAAGTAAGTACTTGCTGATTGGTTATAGTTGTAACTTTTAGTGTATAGCTGTAGTTATTTACCTAATCTATAAAAAAGGCACTTGTTACAAGGTGTAAATACTTTGTTGCATCAGTATCTCTCCAATCTGGGAAGCAGGTATAGTACAAAGAGTACTAGACGAGGAATCAGAGATAGGGGTCTTGTTCCAGTGCCAGAGTGACCCACTCCCTCTATGGAAACTCAGACAGTTCCAGTTCACTTTTCTAGACCTCACTTTGTCTTATCTGTGAAATGAGGTGGTTGACCTTGTCAGGGTTGGGGAACCTGTGGCCTCGAGATCCCATGTGACCCTCCAGGTCCTCAGGTGCAGCCCTTTGAATCCATACTTCACAGAACAGATCTCCTTATTGAAAAGATTTGTTCTGTAAAACTTGGACTCAGTCAAAGGCCACATCCAAGAACCTAGAGGGCCCCATGGGACCTCAAGGCCACAGGTTCCCCACCCCTGAGTCCTAGGTGGTCCCCCAGGTCCCTTTCAATTCGGTCATTTTATGAGGACACGATCCTCTCAGGCATATATGAGTATATATTAACAGTTAGAATAAGTATCATGCTCTTTAAATTGTGGTTTAATATTTAAGGAAGCTATGAAACAGTTAACACAGCTGCTCTCAGAAGATGTCAGGAAGGACATCTGCGATCTCTGGGAGGTAGGTATAAATGATGAATTAGTTTTTTTGTTGTTCCTGAATATATTGGTTTATTTCTTCACTGTTTTTTGATTGGGGATATAGTGAGTTAGGATACACTATCATGTGGAATTATAACTGAAGCTTATTTGTTACTGGATGCACTCACCAGTTTAGGAATGCTTGACTTACACGCATCTCTGACAAGTTGCTAGTGTAGCTGGGCAAAGCCCACTGGTAACATTCCCTCCCCGCCCCTCAGTAGTGCTGTTGGGGATTTTCACGGCTTCCCCACCACCCTTGACGTGCACTGTTCTGCTGTTGGTGGGGTCCCTGCCACCTCAATCATGGACTAGCTTCTCACTCTTCCTAGAAGGTGCCTCATTTGTGGCAGTATTATTGTGGTGAGCAGTAAGCTGTAGTCAATAGAGCCCTGAGCCTCTAGTCAGGTACACCTGAGTTCAAATCCTAGCTGACATTAGCTATGTGACCTTGGGCTAAGTCATCATTCCTTTCTTCATTTCAGGTTCCTTATCTGTAAAATGAAAAGATTGGATTAATTGGTTTCTAAACTTTTCAAGCCCCAAATCTGTGATCTTGTAATCTGGGCTGAAAAATACCTTATTTTCAGCAGGAGCTCTGTTTTTATGAAGTAACATTGCCATCTTGCCATCTTTTCATGGTTCTTATGTTAATGACCTTTAAGGCCAACCCCTATTTCCTGTAGCTGTAGGCCTAAGTCACATTACCTGTTGGTATTTACCCTGTGGCCTGTGTAAAATTAAGTCAACATTTGCTATTTAGTTTGACATGGGTCTTTTAATCCTGTTTCCTGATCATGGGGGGAAAGAGGACAGTGAAAACTCCTCTGTAATTTTGCCATAGGCTTGTCCTATTTCTTATTACTGAAAGAAAAAGAAATCCTTGAACTTTTATTTTTTTCTGTGCCTTTGAAGCAAAGAATCTTGGCTTTAATATGTGGGTAGCGTCTGGAGTGATCTTTATACTCGCAGTTTTGGAGAGAAAAATTGATTTTCAGTTGATCACTCCATTTTCTCATGTGTGACGTTTATGCATGTACAAAATTACTCCTCATGGGCCATTTTAAATTAAAAAGGTAAAATGGAGGAGAAAGAGCTAGTCATTACTGATAAAATCAGGGGGAAATGGCATATAACCAGAAAGAAAAGCAAAATGAAATAGCTTCAGAGGGATTTCTGATTGTTTAAATGAATTTGAACTGATTAAATAAAACACCTAGGGTCAAAAGAGAATTTGTTAAAAAAAAAAGGAAAATGTGATCATTTTCAAAGAATAGTGATATAAGTACCACTAACATGAAGTATAATTGATTTTATATTTTAAAAAAGAGATTTTTTAAACCTTTTTTGGGGGACAATTGTCACATTTGAAACAGGAGCATTTGTAAGAGCAAGGAAGGTAATAGCAATCAGGCAGCTATTCAGTGATTCCTAGCATATTACACTCAAGAGTGCATGGTGCATTCATTACCTCAATGCAGCAGGGACAGAATTACAGCCTAGCATTTTGCCATAGCTAGTCTATAATAGCTAACATTTACATAGAGCTTAACTAAGTGCCAGGCACTGTGCTAAACACTTTACAGATATCTCATTTGATCCTTATAATAATCCTGCAAGGTAGATGTTTTATTATTAGCTCCATTTTACTGAAATAAAACTGAAGTGAACAGAGGTTAAGTGACTGGCCCAGGATTACCCACCTAGTGAATTTCTGAGCCCACGAACTCAGGTCTTCCTGAGTCCAGGCCCTATGCTCTGTGTATTGTGGCACCACCTAGTGACCACTGACAATTCTCTCATTAGAAGCAAGAATCTGTATGCCATTAAGAGAGTGAGCATATGTGTTATGCTAAGTATTTCTTTATTATAAAAAAGTGTACATACCAGCAAATATTGGGTTCCTTAAGGAGTCCTTGCATCTGGCATGATATCTCTACCAGTTCCTGGGAATGAAAGGAGGAAAAGCTACAGCAAAGAAAGTCATTAAGTCTGTACTGTGTTTAGAACCCATTGATAGTCAATAGGAGAAATAAAAAAAATTAATATTAGATACAGTTCTTGACCTCAGGAAGCTTATAATCTAGTGGGGGGGGGGGTGAGACACAAACAGATAACTGCAGTATAAAGCAATATGTGATGAGATCAAGAGAGCTCCCTCTTAATGTTTTTAATGTGTACAAATTGTGTGAAGTAATTATGATTCCTGATTCTCTTGACTGCTGTGAGATTAAATCAGGCACAGGGGAAAAAAAAGGATTCTCTTCAAATTGAGAGCCTTCCATAACCGAGACCAACATGGCATGCCCAAAAATGAAAAAAAAAATCATGAGAAAAAAGAAATTTGACATTAAGTAAAGAGATGAGAGGCGTGAAAATAAAATGTCAGGTTGAAGTAAAAATGATAAAGACCTAAGCTATTTAGGTGGATTAAAGAACAATGATCATAAAAGGAAGACAGGATAATTAAATAGGAAGAATCTGACATGAAAGTAAAGATGAGTAAATGAGAATCTGTGGAACACTGAAATCAGAGGGGCCTCAAACACATTCTTATTTCATGGAGTCTAAAAACTCAGCCCTGAAATTCCTTAGTGAAGCCCTTCTAACACAGTTTTGTGTGAGTGGGGAAGTGGGTTGGATGTCAAACCTGGACACTTTTAGCTCTGCCTCTTTCAGTTTGGGAGTGAGAAACCAAACTGACCAGAAGAATCCATAGAAACACACTTACATGTGGTTTTGATTGTCCCCTGCTTAGGAGTATGAGAACCAGTCCAGTGCAGAAGCTAAGTTTGTGAAACAGCTAGACCAGTGTGAAATGATTCTCCAGGCCTTCGAGTATGAGGACCTAGAGAACAAACCTGGAAGGCTTCAGGAATTCTATGACTCAACTGCAGGTATGTGATTTGTTTTCTGAAAGAGCAAGGTTGAGTTTTTGCTGGCTGCCAGAGCAAGAGAGGGGAGATTGAGTTGTTGATCCCTTTGAAAAAGATCCTTGGTCCTTAAAAACAAAACTGATAATATACCTACCATCATAATGATGTATTTCAATTCAGCAAATACATTATTTCTTATATATTCCATGCAATATACCTTAGTATATAGTACATATATATATAGTATATAGCCAGTATATGTATATATATATATATATATATATATATATATATATATAGTACTATATAATATATAGTATATTGCCAGAGTGTGTACAAGCTTAGGTAAGTCTCAGCCTCTTCTTGAAGCTTACAGTCTACTATGGGGATATGATGCTGATGTAAATGGTTCTAAAACAAGGTACAATAAGTTGTTTACTTGTTTTCAGTTGTATCTGACTTTTAGTGGTCTTTCTTGGCAAAGATACTGGAGTAGTTTGCCATCTCCTTCTCCAGTTCATTTTACAGAAGAGGAAACTGAGGCAAACAGGGTTAAGTGACTTGCACAGGGTCACACAGCTAGTTGTCTGAGACAATATTTGAACTTAGGAAGATGAACCTGGGACTCTGTCCACTGAGCCATAAGTGATAAGTACAGAAGGGATATAATAAGCAAAAATGTTGTGTATGTTAGAGAGGGGAATAAGATTTGGAGAGGCAGTGGGGAAGGGAGAGGGGCTGTTGTAGAGGCAGTCAGGAATGCCTCATATGGTAGAACGTGGACCCCAAGGGCCAGTATTCACCCAAGTCTCAGTAAGTAGCAATGGGGAAAAGTCAGTGTAGCCAGTTGGACAGACACCAGGATGGAAGGCCTCTGGGGAAAGCGCTTTTTTATAGCTAGCTTTCAGGCAGCATTCTGCTGCATATTCTTAAGCCAGACAATTCTTGGTTAGGTTAGGCCTAGAAGAGGAGCATTTCCAGGGAAGGGGAGGTACAGTACATTTTGGGGAAATTAGATTGCCATAACAAGGGGTTTTTGTAACAGGGTGTTGTATCAGCAATGCCATATTCACAATGCCTATAGAGATTACAAATATGCTGATATAATTATCCATCACAAAATACGTCAGGTTTGCCATTTGGGGAAATAAACTAGAAAATTTATTAAGATACCAAAAGACTGAGTCCCAAAACCAGAAAGTGAAAGCCATCAGAGTAGTTATGACATTGGCACAGGTAGATAAAGTAGAAAGCACCCACATTTTCAAGCCTTAAAACAGAACAGGCTACCTCAGGCAAAGGTCCTCCTCTCCCCACACACAGCAACCACCCAGCGTCTGGGAAGCGGGCTCCCAGCAGCTCCGGCCCCTGGCAGTCCTTAGCAGAAAGTCCTGCTCCCAGCAGCTCCGGCTGCTGGCAGTGCTCAGCAGGTCCTAACTCAAAAAAAAAAAAAAAAAGGCAACTGCCACCAACTGCCAACCGCAGGACCGTTAGCTCGGCTTTTCACTTTCTCTTGCTCTGCTATGTCAGCACGTCCATGGGGCATGGGAGATCTTTAAATCCCATAACCCTTACAGGTGTACTGGGGGTTTGAGAAAGGAGGCAAGGGGAGGAAGGGCCTTGACCCAGTTACTGCAGGCTATCAGCCTCAGGGTAAAGATGTAGGATGCTATCAGAGTCCCACTCTTTAATCTTAGAAGGATGAAAAACAATTCCACACTCAAGTCCTTAGTAGAGAGCTCCAGCAGATAATCCAGATTGTTCATGTCTTCCATCTCTACAGTATTGTGCTTTTATGCCAGGTTTGTGAGTGTTTCCCTCACCTCCTACTCTCCAAGTGGCTTTTGGTATATACTCATGACCATAGCATCTGTATGTTTCCAAAAGAGTAGGGCCATTTCTTCTAAGATGGAGGGCATGAGGAGAGAATGGGTAATGAGGCTAAAAGGAGGAAGGAAGCTGAGGGAACCTTTTTTTTTTCCCTTTCAGTAATGCAGGAGGCTAAGTTTGCTGAAATGATTATGTGAGGTGGGGTCACAGTTGATTCCCTGTGTTTGGAGTGTTTGGAAGAGTCCCTGGAGAATGTGATAGAGATTCAACTAGAGTTAAAATGAAGGAATCTTGAGCTGTGGTGCAGGCCCCACTGAAGTTAAAAAGCTTGATTCTGATACATGTTCTAGTGATGCTTAGCAGGCTTAGGGAAAGCAGGAATCAAATGATGGGGTTATCAAAAGTAAACATGTCCTAGAGGCAAAGGTGACTAGCTGAGGCTCATGGAATCTTAAAAAGTGGCATTCCATGTAATTAAATCTGGGTTTAGAGCTTAGTGATTCAGGAATTTTACATTTCAATCACCTGAGAGGAGGGGTGTTGGGGCCTGGGGTGGGGACAGGGTGTAGATCCAAGAAGTCTTGAGAGTGAGGAACAGGGGAGGCAGCACAGGGCAGTGGATAGAGAGCAGGTCTCAGGCTGAAGAAAACCTGCTGGGTTCAGGGCCGACCTCTGACATAGCCTGGCTGTAAGACTTTGGGTAAAACGGTATCTGACCAGATGATTCTGGAGGAGAAAGTGAGGCTGGTGCCCTTACATAGCCCTCCCTCACTCAAAGTCAACTGCAAGTCATGTCATCATTTCCCTGATGTCATGGACCTCTTTGAAAAGGAAATAGACACAACCTGTGAGTAGTCTGAGCTGCCTGAATGGGGACCGAGCCAGTTGGGTAACTCTGGTAATCCTTTCCTTCTCCCTCTTCTTCTCCTTTCCAAAGGAAGGTTTGATGACCAGAAGCTGCCCAGTTAACTTGGGGTTTACTGGCAAGATTCCTTCCTTCTGTCTCTTTCTATCTTTTTCTTTCTCTCCAGACAAAATCTAAACCCATTTCACTCTGGAGCTCATAGATTGGACCACAATATATCCCTGCCCAGGTTCCACTTAATGACTATATTTTGGGCCTCCTGGCTCAGAGTGAATGTCAATAGGAACTTTTTTTCTTTTGGTCATCTTCCTCTCCCTGTTTGATTTTTTTTTTAATTAAAGGGACTTGACTGACTTTTTTTTTTTTTTGCTTTTTTTTTGGGAGGGCAGTTGGGGTTAAGTGACTTGCCCAAGGTCACATGGCTAGTAAGTGTTAAGTGTCTGAGGCCAGATTTGAACTCAGGACCTCCTGACTCCAGGGCTGGTGCTCTACTCACTTTGCCACCTAGCCTTCCCAACCTTGACTGACTTCTTAAAGAATCCTGTTCACTGAGTGGACATTACCACACTCAGAGTAAGAACCTGAAAAGGCCATAGCCTAGAAGGGCCAGGGTCTCCCATTACATCCTGAACCATCTCCAGTCATCCTGATGTATATTGGACCACTGGACCCAGACGGCTCTGGAGGAGAAAGTGAGGCTGGTGACCTTGCACAGCCCTCCCTCACTCAAATCAAAGTCAACACAAGTCATGTCATCATCTCCCTGATGTCATGGTCCTCTTTGCAGACGAAGTTCAAACACTACAATAACTCCTCGGTGACATGGGCAACTCTCCAAGACTGTAAGTTGTAAAACAGGTTCCAGTTTACATTTGGTGGAGAAAGTTTGCCCTGATCCAAATGAAACCAGAAGCCTTGTGTCCAATACAAAACAAAGGAACAAAGATAAGAGTGAAGAGCAGACCTGTTGTGAGAAAGAAAGGAATAGAGGTTGTGATTAGAGAAAGTAGAGTTTCAGTGTTGGATCCTGAAGGCGGATTTTTTCCCCTGGGAGACAGAGGTTGAAGGTCTAACCATTTCATTCTAGGCTGTAATTAAAGTAATGTAGTCGAGATCTTTGGAGGAGAAGAGATGTCTCCACGGGGGCAGGATGTGGATTATAGCCCAGCAAAGGAAAACTGGGATGGAAGAATTGGGCAGATTGAAGGAAGACCAGGAGGAAGCAGTGTCCCAGAAATCCAGAGAGGATTCTTCAGGAAAACTAGGTGGTTAGCAGTGTCAAATGCTATAGAATTCAAGAAAGATGATTGAGAAACGGTCTTTGGGATCCATAACTAGAAGTTATTTATAACATTGGAGAATACAGTATCAGTCAAATGGCTAAGGTTGTAACAGCCTAATTGCTTAGTGGATGAAATGGGAAGCTAGGATATTTGAAGAGACATCATTGCATATGATGACATCCCCAGGTATTAGGGTAGGTTTGGGGATAGAATCAAAGGCTGTGAGTCAAGTGGTAAGCTCCTTGGGAAAAGAGAGAAAGGGGATGAAGTGAAAATAGCACCTCGGGTCTGGATAGGGAATCGAGATGAATGGAGTACTTGTCAAAGGAGGGTAGGTTGCTGAGTGATGAGGAGGGCGGAAGGGAAAGGTAACTTCTCCCTTTGATTTTGTCTCTCCCATTTCTGTATGTTATAAATCCCTCTAAAGAGGGAAAGGAAATGTGAGTGCCTACTTTAGTAATGATAAGGAAAGTGTCCTCTTCCACAGGGAACTTGGAGAGAGTAGAAGCCAGGTGGAGAAAGGTGATGATAAGGAAATAAGGGTGAGGATAATAAGGAAAGACAGCATGTGGGGCATGAATGAGGTTAGTAAGGGGAAACACATGTCACAATGAAACCCATGTGGTAAGTCAAGTATTTATAACCAGGGGGCCATTTTGTCTTGTTAAAAATACGTTTTTATTAATACATTTGTTTTGATATCCCCAAAATTTGTTTTCCTCATTAATTTGCTTTATCTTCCTGACTGCAAGCTTCTTGAATGCAAGGACTGTGGCTTATATTTCTTTTCATCCCCCACAGTGGCTTGCACAGTGTTATGTACCTAGCAAGTACTCAGTAAATATTTGATTGATTAGCCACTAGTGACATAGCCAAGGTAGTGATCATCCTAAAGTGAAGAACTGACCATGTTATTCCTCTGCTCCCTAAACTTCAGTGGCTCCCTAGTATCTCTAGAATCAAATATAAAAGCCTGTTGTTGTTTTAAAACTCTTTCTACCCTAGCCCGTTTGCCTTTCTAGTTTCTTACACTTAGTCCCCTCCATGTACTCTACCATCCACTATCTCTGCCTCCCTGCTGTTAGGTACACAAGGTACTTCCTCATCTCCTGCCTCTGCATTTGCACTGGCTGTCATCCATGCCTTCTTTGCCCTCCCTTTTCACCTCTGCCTCCTGGTTTCCTTCACCTTTGCTAAAATCCTCCCTTCTACAAGAGGTCTTTCTCTACCGCCCTAATGCTAGTTAGTGCCTTCCCTTTGAGATTACCTCCAGTATACCCTATATCGTTCCTTTATGGACATAGTAGTTTGTATGTTTGTCTCCCCCCATTGGACACGTAAGTCTTTGAGGGCAAAGACAACTTTTACCATTCTTTGTATCCCCAGCATTTACACAATGCCTGGCACATAGTGAACATTTGATAAAATGCCTGCTGACTGACATGATCCAAGGAAGCTGTTTATTTTTTTAATTACCTGTTAGTTCAGTAAGTAGGTCATCCCTGATGGATCAAAAAAATAGATATCCCTCCTTTTGAGGGATGTTGTGTATCAACATAGTAACAACTATGTATGTTGATAGGTCAGTTGATGACCTGTGAAGCAGCAGCAGCAGAGGTGTCCAGATGATCTAGAGAAAGGGCAATGGAGCAAGCAGGATGATGGCCAGTAAGGATACCATAGCTTTGATGCCTCTTTGCTGAATTCCTAATCTTTGCCTTGGCTGAATCAGAGGGAAAATATAAATAGTGGAGTTTGGCCCCCTTTTAGTACCGAGAGTTATACCCCTCTGAATTGAGATATGCTTCTGGGTCAGGTTCCAGAATATGGAGCTCCAGCTCCTTAGCTCAGCCTTAAGAAAATGGATTACCAACTTGTCAGTAGAAGGGAGACATTGTGGTTAATTTCTGCTATCTTTTTCCTTCACAGGAAAATTCAGCCATCCTGAAATAGTCCAGCTTGTTTCTGAACTTACAGCAGAAAGAAATGCTAAAATCGCTGCAGGAACCAGTGAACCTCACCCTTGAGGTGGTTTTTTTGTTTGTTTTTTAAAAGCTTCTGTAATCATGTAATAAATATTTTATTTTATGATCAAGTCTCATGGCATGATATGTTTACCATTTTAGCACTGTTGATTTCCCCAGGTGTGAATCTGTTTATTTTCACTTTCCTGTGGGCCCCAGTGAGAAATGAAAGCTGTCTGGTTGAAAAGTGTCTTCCAGGGACTAGGACTGTAGGGTCCTAGAGACCAAATGCCATATTGGTTTGGAGCTATCATTATCATAAATAGCAAAAAATCAAAATTCATAATGTCTGCCAAAAGCTCTAAAGCATGTTTTCTTTTGAATTTGGAGCATATATCCCTCCAGGCCAGACTCATTAAAAGGCAGGAGGAGATATCACTGTATTCTGATGCTCAGGTAAAGTTTAATTATTATCATCTTCAAGGCACAGATCCTTCAGCAGAGCATTGGCTAATAATGAGACCAACAAGAGGAGGAAATTACATCAATATTTTTTCTTTCCAGATGAACCACTTCCTTTTTATTGAAACACCTGTTATCTTAAATCAAATTTTGAATTATGATCTGGGCTCTGATTTGTGCCAATGATCAGAGTTGTAGAGCCACTAAAAGGTTGCTTTTCTATTATTTATATTGAATTCAGAGCCAGGCAGGCAATATAAAAATTTTTAAATGCATCTGTGAATTCTTCTCACTTTCTCTTATCCTGATTCAGAGCTTTTGGTTTTACATTAACTTTCATCAGATAAGGAGAAGAGTGGAATGGAATATTGACATTATTATTGGGCATCTTATAGGGAAAACTGGCTCCCTTCAATCTTTTCCACTTCTCCATGAAGATCTGCCCAATTCAAGGTCTTTCTCAAGGAGGTTGGCCTGAGTAGGATACATAATGCCTTTGGTTGCCCTTAAAAAGCCTTGGGTAATGATGGTAAGTTTGCTTCTGCATTACAAATCAAAAGTATTACTTGAGGGGTGGGTAAGTGGCATAGTGAGTGAAGTGCCGGCCTTGGAGTCAAGAGGACCTGGGTTTAGATTTGGCCTCAGACACCACAGACACACAGACACACACACACGCACACACACACACACCGTGTAACCTTGGGCAAGTTACTTAAGCCCAATTGCCCTCCAAAAGGGAAAAAAAAAAGTATTACTTGAAACAGTGTTTGTCTTTGAAATTCAGATATTGAGGTCTTTTTAAAGATGGCTGATTGGCCAAGGTAAGAAAATGATACAAAACTTCCAAAGTGATAGTGTCCACGGATACAAAGGCTGCTATTAAAAAAGGTATCTTCTTTTTGGTATTGTATAGTTTCTCTGCATCAACAATCAGAATCAAGTTGATTATTATTGAAGATACTTTTTAATGAGAAAACAACTCCTTCTGTTCCTTGTCACTTTTATTTTCCAGTATGGCTACATGCACATAATTTTTCTCTAATAAAGTCAATATAACCAGGTCTGCCTATCACCTTGGAGCCTAGTTTGTGATACTGGCCAGTTAATTGTAAACATTTCTTTCCTTCTACTGAGGTCTTGTGAAATTGTGTATAGAATTATGGATTAACACAGTACATTCTAATGGAAGGTGACACAGTGGATAGAACACTAGACTTGGAGTCAGGAAGACCAAAGTTCAAATCTTGCCACTAGCTCTGTGACCACGGGTAAGCCTTTTAACCTCTGTCCTGCAGTTTACTCATCTGTAAAGTGAAAGGGTTGGACTCAGTAGATTCTAAGGGCCCTTTCACCTCTAAAATTGTAGTCCTGCGAAAGTCACAGGCATTTGTATTTTTCTCCACCTCTTGATAATTTTTCTGTATTCTTGGTTAAGATCACTCAATTTGATTCCTTAAAGCTTGCCCTAAACCTTTTTCATTGAGATTGTGGCTATAAAGAAATAGGATAGCCATTTAAATATTTGCTAAAACAATGAAGCTTAACAGCAATAGATAAAATTTCCTGGCTAAAAGGAAATAATAGTTAACATAGTTTTTTTTAAAGCTTGCAAAGCATTTTACATATCCATTTTATCCCCACCACAACACTATTAATATAGAATTATAGAATATTGGTGCAGAAAAGGACCTTGGAGATCACCTGATTCAACCCATTACTCTTTTAGAAAAAGAATCTTAAGTCAGAAAAATGAAATTCCTTGTCCAAGGTCATGTAGAGCCAGGAAGTGCTATCAACTCTACCATGCTAACTATACCATGCTGTCTCCCCCAAGAACAAAATGTTGCCTATTTTCTCGAAAAAGACCTTTTTTAAAAAAATAAAAGTTGTCTCAGTACCATAGGGGCTACTTAGAATACAAATAATTTCATTTGGGCTGCATCCAATATGAAATAAGTAGCTTTCTTATTGATATTCCCCATATGTCCATATTCCATAGGCTACTATTTATGTCTCTGGAAATGCTGCATAATTCTCAAAGCCTGTGCCATTGAAGATCTTCATGCTGGTATACAACCTCCATATCTTGTCCAGCCTGGTAATGAAAACACATGGTTAAAATGAGTTGCAGAACTAGTAAATGGACCTGTGATTTTATTGTTTTGGGAAATTCCCTTTTACTGGTGATGCTCAAATACCACTTTCTACACAAAGCCTTTCCCTGTGCTGTCCCCAATCCCAGTTGCTAGTCCTTTCCCTTTCTACCAATTATTCTGCATATATGTGCATGTGCCTTCTCTTCCAGTAGAATGTAAGCTCCATGAGAATATGGGTTCTTATATTTTTTGTCTTTGTTATTTCCAGTAGTTAGCACAGTTCCTGGCACACGGTGGACTGTTAATAAATGCTGGTTGATTTGGCTTTTCCTAACCTTGTTTGTCTAATCTGTAACTTGATAATATCTGCACTAAGAAGAACTACTTTCAAATACCAATTCTGCCAATCACAGCCCTGTGGACCATTTTGGGAAGATCACTTGCTCTTTCTGGGCCTGTTTCTTTATATATATATGACATGGTAAAAGTAACCTTAGGTCTCTTCTAGCCCTAAATTTGTGGTCAGCTGAATGGCCAAGGTTATACTGAAGATAAGTCCCATTAATTCTAAAATGCTATATATAAATGTGAATTCTTAGGACATTCACACATAGGATCATAAATTTAAAACTGGGACCAGCCTCCTCTAAAAACATCTAGTCTAACCCTCTTAATTTTTAGATGAGGGAGCTGAGCTCCAGAGAGATTAAGCAACCAAAGTTATAAAGATAGTCAGCAGCCGAACTGGGATTTGAACCCAGGCGGGCCCTCTGACTCCAAATCAGATGCTCTTTGCATCTGATCACCCTTCTAGGTTTCATTGTAGGTCACGTTCAAGGGTGGTGTTGACACTGTTTAAAGCCATCAATTTTTATCATGCTAAGCTTTGCATGTATCACTTGAGTTTCACATTTTACAATTCTTGAGCCTTGTTTTGTTCATTTGCAAAATGGGGATATGTATGTACCACCTTCGAAGAAAACTTGCGTAAGTATTCTCTAAAGGTCACAGTGCCTCAGAGTTGTTGTGAGGAAAGTGTTTCATAAACTTTAAAAATACTGTGTGAACATGAATTATGAATGGATAGTACCATGATTTTAACTTGAGATCAGTAGGAAATCTGACAGCAAAGAATTTTACCATTTATAAGTCTTAGGTAATTAAGTTAAAAAAAAAAAAGACCAGTCACTGAAAATTTTGATTGACATTTTAATTAGAGTTTAGAAATTTTACTTGAACACTTAGTTTGGCAGAAACGATTTTAACATAAAACTCTAATCACATGACCTCCACCACCACTTTCCTCTCACCATTATCATCCTCAGATTCCAATTCCCGAATAGATGAAGGTACTTATATGACTTAAAGTCTGCCATTTTTATTCACCCTTGGTACAACTGAACTTGAAAACTCTGTCAACAGAAAATTTTGAAACTACAAAAAGTAAAGAAAAAAAAAGCATCTTAGGCCACAAACACTCTTTTGATGTTAACTCATGTGAACAGTGCAGAATTTCAGAATGCCTCTAATAAAGTGTGCAGATCATTACACTTTATATGATTCTGGACCAAATTTATAGGGAGATAACACAATTCAGTTTGGATGCCAATTGCTTTGCTGGCATAACATAGCAAAATATAATTTTGATGGGGCATATGCTATAAAATATAACAAATATAATTTTATGACTAATATTTTCCATTGCAAAAGCTGTATTTAAAAATTGGTAGGTGTCTGCTTCTGCAGTGTGTTTAAGGTTTACTCATCTGAAGCTATTTAGAAGAGTCTCACTTTATATACAAAGTACTGAATTGTAATTTTGATTTTTAGTAAAGTGAGGTTTGTGGTCAGATGTATTTTAGCTTTTTATATTTTCAAAAGGGTAACAATTTCCTAACAAGTAAGCCTATGAAAAAGGCATTTTATGTATGTGTGTTTCAGGAAAACCTATGTTCAGATGTACAGAATGAAGAACCCAACAGTAGACAGGCAGATGAGGTTTAGAAAAGGAGGCAGGCCTTGAAAGACCAGGTAGTAAGGTTAATAAAACCTACAATCTGACAAGTAAGTGGTCTGATTTTTTTTAAGCTAAATTGTTACCAAAACGTAAATACAATTTAGGGAACTAAAGAGTTAGCCAAAGAACCATATGCTGCTTAGTATAGCAAAACCTCACTAACTGGAGGGGTCCAGTGAAAACCCTGCATTATAGAGTGTTTAAGAAACAATGGTCCTTTATTACTGAAATAAATAATGGAATTCAGAGTAATTGCTAACTATGTAGCTGAGGCAAGATCCTATTTTAATGAATTAATAGTGGATTTTAATTAGCAGCATCCATAGATTATAAATTCCTCAGCAGTTAGTATAGTGGTTTGTACAGCTAAGGTGCTTAATTAAGGTTGAATGAATTGGGAATATTTAATATGATAGAGTCCTTACAAACAATTCATTCCCCCAAGTAAATTAAGAACTTCTGGAATCTTGCTGATAGTGTAAATAAAAACCCTAGCCCAGCTCTGGTTGAATTAATAAAAGAGTCAAATTAATGACATTTTGCTGATTTGATATGAAAATATTAATTTTTCCTATCCTTTAACAGAAAGCCCTAAAAATTAAGAAGTCTGGAGTTAGGAACCAATAGGCCAAAAGGAACTAAAACGGAAAATTGGATGTTTCTTTTGGTAATGTCCTAGAGTACACAATACACTCCAGACTGGTTTAGGACTATGGTCCTAAATCCTTATAGCAATGTACCAGTCACAGAGATGTATATGCCCCAAACAGCCTGATTTTTATTACATGGAAACAATAATTGGTTTGTTTTGTAGAGTATTATATACCTATCTCTAATGAGCAATGAATGCAAAAAATTTTTTTACCAATTATTAAACTTTTAATACTTTTTATGTAGTTTTTCTAATCTGGAAAATCTTAAATACACCGCAGTCTTAAATTAAGGTGGGGAGTATTTTAGTGAAAAGCATATAGCTTCCATTAGAGGGGGGGGGAAAGTAGTGTCTAGTAACAGTAGTTAGAAGGCATTTAATTTACTCCAGGAAATCTGATGTTGATACTATCACATTAATTTCATACTATTGGGATCAAGGGGTCATAGAACTGTACTTCCTCTATTTCCCCAATGGGAAATAGCCAATTTTCGAAGTGAAACAGCTGCCCTTTGACCCGAATAAGTGGATTGTAGAAGATTTCAGACCTGTAGATTCTATAAAAGCAGCTCAGGGTGGCTGAAGTCATAGTACATAATGATGTATATCTTTTATCATGCCCAGGAGTGGAAGTGGAAATAAAAAACTTGAAAATAAAATTTCCAAGATAATTGTATACTAGAAAAAAAGTTTAAAAACCAAAAAAGCCTTATACTTCCCAAATCATTTTGCTAATCCCTTAAACAACCATATAGTTTACATATATGCCAGGGCTGGGAGAACACAATTAAGCTGGGGGACATCTGGTATATTTCATATAGCTGAAAATGGGTATATAAGCAGCAATTCCACTGTTTACTGGACTGTGCCTGAAAAAGAGTTGTGCAGTGGGGTTTTAAGGACACACACAGCAATGGACAAATAGGCACATGCCGAGAAAGCCAAACATAAAGGAAAGTAAAGAAAACATAAAGGAAAGCAAAGAAAACCAACAGCACAAAAAAGTACTTGGAATGTCAGGAAGAGAGGTGTTATCGCCAGTTGCATGTTATTTCTAATTAGAAAAATTTAAAATATTCTGAGCATCACATTCAGGGCATGTTTCCTACATCCACAATTACTAAATGGTTCATTTTCAAATACAAATATGGGTGGATTTTTTAAAAAAGTACAACACTGTAGAGAGGCTTTTGGCCTTCACATCTGGCTATGAGAAAATGACAGAATCCATAGAATGGGCTGAGTGGCAGCTTCGGGCTGTAGCATGGTGCTCTTGGGCCTCTTAGCACCGAAGCTCCCCTTCTTTCTCAGGCACCCGAGGGGCTGCTGCAGCACTCTGAGCGCTTGCATGGGCTGTGGAACTGAGCACTTCTTCAAAATTCCCTCCACTGGGGGCACCTCCTACTTTCGTCTGAAAAAGAAAAGGAGAGGATGGGGAAATGGAGGTAGGCAACAGTTCCTATTTCATTTTTTCAACATGCTTCCTTCCTTAGACAGGACCTAGCAACAAGTTCCCTTTAACAGAATACATGTATTTTAGGGGGTGCATTTCCCAGTTTCATTTTACTATAAATTTTAATCTCAGACTTTAATAGTACAAAGGGAGGGGGGTGAGGTAAGGGACCAAGATGGGGAGGGGTGGCAGCAGAAAGGACCTTCTCTCCCTCCTACCATCTTAGGTTCTACTTCCCAGGCTCTTCTCCAGAAACATTACATTTACAACCTTTTTAATTCCCAATTTAAGTGAACTTCATATTTTCTCCCTCTGTCACCATTGTGCAATTTTGTTAAACTGAAATGACAAGAGTCCAAGTCTTATATTCAGGTGCTAACCCAAAACCTCAGGCTTCTTAGCATGGAAAAGTCAACTGTAGGGTCTCTTGTTTGTGGTCCAGAGTTACTGAACACTTAAAATGCCGGGTTTTCCTACTACATACAGTCTTCTGGGTGGCTTTTCAAATCCATCTATTTGTTTTGTCTATTTGCTTATTTATGTGGGCCACATAAATCTACCCTTCCCCAACTCCAAGGCAGAAAGCTGGAAAGAAGCTTTTGACTTTTTTTCAGGTTATCAGTCATGAGCAGTGGGGTTTTTTTAGGCTTCGGAAATAGAGAAATATTAAAATGCAGTGAAAGAATTGAGTATTGTATTAAGAGTTTCTTGACTTGAGGTTCTCTATGAATCTTAAACTTCCTTAGATTCTTCTGTCAAATACAGTACAGTATTAGAAAATACTTCTGGTTAAAGGGGATTAAAAAGGATATGCTTTTATGATTTGATGATCAACTTTTAAATTTATAAATGGTCCAGACCCTGCCCTTGCCAGTTGAAAACCAAAATTATAAGTGCATCATCTTCCAAGACAATACGATGCCATTTAGAACAGTATAAAATTAATATGTAATAGGTACCCTAATGCGCCTAAAGACTTAAATCGGTGTCTCAATGGAGCTGACACGTTCACAAAACATACTGGTACTTCTGCAGCCATGAGAAAATGTGGGAAAATACTTCTTGGCAAAAAGCTGTGCTCAGTGATTTTGACTGTTACCAAATTTCCTTCTAGCCCCTTTTATAACTTTGGATATGTCCATGCTTATTCAAAAGGCAAGATCTGGTACATTCTGCCAAAAAAAAAAAAACTTTATAAAAAAGCCAAACTAATACATACACTGTGATCACCAGAAGTTAGCTCTGTATCTACTAGATTTAATTATCCTGCCATGTTATATTAGGGGCATAGGAAGACCTATTCTTCCCCTCCGCTGCAGTCTTCTTACTGAAGCATGAGATTACCTTCCCCTGGCTGTTTTTCACTGCTCCTTCCTTCTCTCCTGAGAGCAGATAACAGTTAGTGGCCTTATTGCCCACAAGTAACTCTTTTCTCTTATTAGCTGCTACTCTCGAGTTTCAATTTAATTCTCTTGCACAGGATGAATCAACAAGTAATATCAAGACCAGATATATACTGATTTGTTTTGTGGTCGTCGTTTAACTCTGTAACTTTTTCTCCCATCGTTCCCTTAGTTTTGTTCCCTCAAGCCAAGAGAAAGGACAAGAGTTCATCATGTAATGCCAGTCAGTCCTGATGACCCTAAGGAAAGGAAATTTTGCAAAGCTCATTTTTTCACCTTACTTAACTTATAAGATAGCTGTAATATGCTTGAGTAATTCAGGCACAGCCCCACATGAGTGCAGGGATGTGAACTAGATGACAGGAACAAGAGGATGAAACTTTCTGTAATGAAGAATATTCTGTCACCCTGCCCTGATGTTTACAAATGCCATTTGCATAAGATATCATTTGTATTAGCATGAAAGACAAAAAGGGCTGATAGATCATGGGGATGTAATATGTTTACTTTGGATTGTTTTAATAAGGGCTTCAATTCTGCCTCTTTTAAATACATTACTTCTGTCCAAATGACATGTTCATCAGTAAAACGAGGAAATGTCATCTTCTTTAGGTGGGTGTAGAATGGCTACAAAAGCTATAGTTATCAATAGATGATTCACTGTCATCCTAGGACAACATAACAAATATAGTTTCACAAGAGTTGGTCTGTGCCTTACCATTTTCCCAGTGACCTGAAAGATGAAATAGAAAGCAGTCTCATTAAGTTTACAGATGACATCCGGCTAGAGGAGGATAAAATGGTGCCCTGCAAGGGCAGGAACTGAATTTAAAATGATCTTGATGAATTAGAGAGTTGTTTGGAAGCAAATAGAATCAACCTGAAGAGAGGAACGGTGACTGTGCAAATGCCACATGACAAATGACACATAGTCTAAGAAAGTATAGCAGAGGTAGGCCTTATATTTATAGCCCAACATAAGCCAAATGTCTGTAGTATGGTGGGTGTTTTTAAAAAGAATATCATATGAGGATGTGTGAATAAGAATACAGCATAGCATCGGTGTATTGACTCACAAGTCTGTCCCTTCACAGACTGCAATCTTGGGTTCCACAAACTTGTTTAAGAGGGATGTGGCATTCTTGGAGGAGGTTTGGAGAAAGATGATTAAAAATGGAAAATAGCCATAAGAATAAAGGTTAGAAGAACTATAATTATTTGGGAGGGAAGGAGGCAAAGAGGATGACTTTGTAATTATATATGAAATTATTATTAGAGAATGATTATCAGCTATTTTCCTGTGATTGTATCAACAGAAGAAAAAGGAACAAGGATATGAGGTTTGTTAAATACCAAGAAGACAGGGTAGTTATAGAATTGACTTCCACAAAGCTTTCTTCTTATAAGACAGAGCTAGCTAGAATGAGTTAGTTATAGGTCTACCTGAAAGCAGAAGATGGACTAGATAATCCTTCAAGGTGACCTCTGTAAATGGCAGTGAGAATGCTATTAATTTATCTCTGTTTAGGAGCACAGGAAAGTGAGAGATGCTATAAATGGGGCTCAAACACTTAAGAGTATATGGGCTTACTAGCATTTCCCAAAAGCAAATGAAAATGAGACTGTTCTTTATTCTTCTTTTGTTTCTTCATATCCCCTTCTTTCTAATGGAAACCGAAAAAGCACAACTTCTCCTGTATCAGAACTTCACTACCAGTATGTGAAACCCATTTGCTTACAACTATCTAAAGATATTGACCAAATGTTTGCGAAATTGATTTTCTGTGTTCTCTCAGCCTTTAGCACAGTTAGGAGATAAAATTACTGCTATGGTAATGGAAGACTATGAAATGAAACCATGAAATAAACTCTCTTAATCTGAGTAAGGTTTCTCCAAAAGAAGGCCCAGGCAATGTACTGGATCCTAAAGTACCAAGCTAAGTGGCTCCTTATGATAATGATAAAAATGACAACCAGAAATGGGAAACTTAGCATAGTGCCAATAATTTTGCTGGTAAAAAAGATTACAATATAATGCTGATTTCATTCTTGGATGATATATACTTATGTAGTAAAAAGGTGCTAAATGGACCAATGGAAAAAGGGCTATAATAATATTATTATTATAATAGCTAATAATCAGTAGCTCCTCTATGAAGGAAAATTATCAATAAAATTAAAATCCTATGTTAGCAATCTCTCAAATGAATGAAATTTCTTTAGTACAAAGTGGATGAATGACCAAAATCAGAAACTGTTTTTCTTTAATAGTACGATGCACTACAGTAATAACTGGAATATATCCTATAAACAGCCTTGGGGTAAGGGAGTGCATGTGACTGGACTTGTAATTCATCAGGGAAGTCCTGGTATGGTACAAATTCACAACTCTTCTGTTGCTTTCAGGCTTGGAAAAATATCTGGTACAACTAAGGGACTTGCCCATAGTAACATGACTAGCTTGTCAGACTCAAAGGCTTACCCTCTTCACTGTAGTTTGTTGCTTTTCTCTAGTACTCTTTTAATAAAATATTAATAATTACATGCCACACTGTGGGAGAGTGGAAAAAAACATTGAATTTGGAGTTGGGAGGCCTTGATTTGAATGCCAGCTCTGACTTTTCACTGTGGGTAAGTCACTTAACTGGTTAGCTTCATTTATAAAATGGGGATAAAACTATCTATGGGATTGTTGTGAGGAAAGCATTTTATAAAGCAGGATTATTCAGCCTGGGGTATATGTAAGCCAAGATGGCATGAGAAGCTTGTCAAGGGAATAATTAGTATATAACTATATCACCTATTGAAATTTACCTTTTTTTCTCTTATGTGCACAGAATTTGTTTCCTTATCTAAGAGAAAATACATGGGAACATTTACTAAAAGCTGAGGAGTACTAAAACCAAAACAGATAATATAATAAGATATATAAGATACATACATAAAATTATTTACATACTGGATTTAGTTCATCTTAAAAAGAGCTCACATGCATATTCTTCTAAGGGATTTTCTTGCTTTCTTTTTTGTTCTACACTCACACATTTCAGATATTCCACTTCAATCTCTAGGCTGAATTTAATCAACATTACAGGAGAACATACTCTGATCTAGTTACATTTTTCTACCACCTTGTCCATAACTTAATCAGCATAGGGAGAAGGTGACTTGGGGAACCTGATGGAATGGGGACACAGCATCAAAAAGCTAGCTCATTTCCATTTGTCACTACACTAGACAAGGATCTTTTGAAGTGTCCCTTCTATTGCAGATTTCCAAAATCTAGATTTCTATACCCTTTGTCCTAGTCCTGTATTCAAGAATCTACTTTGCGTATGGGACATCCTGGGAACTGTAACCTAAAGAAAGAAGGAAAGTCAAGAGGGAAAACACAGTTTGGTACTCAGTGTCTCACCCAGACCAATACTTCAAGAACTGATTGGTGCTGGTCCATATTAACATTACCTGTATGTTCAAGAAACAAGGTCTGGCTTGAAGTAGCTCTGCCCTCATGCTGCACGGCCTCCTGGCTGCTATAGTACAGGGTGCCTGCCTGCTTTGGCATGAGTGGCACCAATGACTGAGCTGTCCCCACCTAACAGACTCATTCATATGATTTAGCACTTAATCTGTACCTTAAGGCTTGTGACAGTTGTCTCAACCCTCTCCTCAAATGATTTGAAAGTAGGAGAATTCCTAAAACATAATAAAAAAAGAGAGAGAGAAATGAGCTCCACAGATCTAGTTGTCCTAGCAACGGTTCTGTGTGATTTGCTGCTTTTATTAGTAAACAGTGGAGGTGCAGAGGAGAAACCACTTGTCAATTTGCCATCTATCAGCAGCTATTCTTTAAAGGTACCTTGTGCCACTGGAACTCCCAAGCACACTAAAGAGATCCAGAGACTAAGAGCTGATGAGCATTTTTAAAAATGAATCAAGCCAGTGGGGCATAAACTGTAGAATAATTAAAATTGCATTTGCAATATTATGATGGGAACTATTCTGGGCAGCAACTTAAATGGCTTCCTAGGAACCAAAGGACCAATAGCCTCAAATACACATTTCCTAATTCAAACTTTCAGTCACAACAGAGATTTTTAATACCACCATCCTCTTAGCCAGGCTGCAGAAAGAAGAATAAATTGAGAATAATTTGAATTTTCTCAATTGAAAAAAAAAAAGGAATATTCATTCCTTTAATGAAAAGGAACAGTTAGAATAGTTCAGGAAAAAAAAAGGATCACAAAAGGTTCCCTTTTCTAATGCTTAAGGCAGTTGGGCAACCTTTTCTGAGAGATCTGTTTCTGCTGCTACTAGAAAGCAATGCTCTAATTCTTCAAAATGAAATATACTGATTATCCAATGATGGGGTCAAAAAATGTTTGTTTTTTAATGGTCTTGTCCAGGCTTATGATTTCATCAGTACAGGGAACCCCCTGTGTAGAAACTCCCTCCATCCACTTGGCTAAAAGTATTAGAAAACTATCTGGGGCAGTGAAAGGTTAAGTGACCTGCCCATGGTCAGAGTGTTTGAGGTAGGATTTGAGCCTAAGTCTTCCAGACACCCAGGACAGCCCTTAGTCTACAATGCTAATGCTATCTACCATCCCCTTTTAGCTGTCCTTGTTTCAGGTTCCAAGAGATCTGTTTCTTCTTTTACTAAACAGAATACATGCAGCTCATATGAATTGCACTGAGGTAGTTTAGCATAAGGCATACTTGGACTTGGAGTCAGGAAGGCCTGAGTTTGAATCCCCTCTAGCTCTGTGATGCCAGGCATATCACTTAAACTCTCTCAGACTCAGTTCAGTAAAAAGTGATAATAACAACACCTATCTCACAGGGTTGCTTTGAGGATCACATAAGGTAACATATGTGAGGTATTTTGCAAACTTTCAAGAGTTATATAAATGCCAGCTATTATTATTGTTTTTTCCACATGCACATACACACCACATTCCTTTAACTGTCAAATAATTCATAAGAGGTTTTGCCATTTGGTCATATAAAATGTGGTTATGAAATGTGTGCCAACTAGATAGGATGCAGTGGTAAAGAGGTATGGTAAAGAGATAAAAACAATTTATTTTCAAACTGAACATTTCTTGCCTTTTTCTTTTTAACTGCTAAAAATAAATTTTTAAAATTTCATAATGAATGTTATAAACAATTAGGATGCTATTTTACATTCCCTCTCCTACAGCTTGAAAAGCTAAGGTGGTAGGAACAACCCACAAAACTGGGGGTTTTAGGGAGGCTAGGTGGCACAATGAATAGAGCACTGGCCCTGGAGTCAGGAGCACCTGAGTTCAAATCTGGCCTCAGACACTTAACACAAAAAAACTAGCTGTGTGGCCTTGGACAAGCCACTTAACCTCAATTGCCCTCTCTTACCCCCTCCAAAAAGGGGGGAAAAAAAGGATATTTTGGGACGGCCAAGTGGCGCAGTAAGAGTGCCGGCCCCAGAGTCGGGAGACCTGGGATGGGTTCCGGCCTCAGATACTTCCCACCCACACACACACACAAAAACTGGCCATGTAACCTTGAGCAAGTTACTTAACCCCAATTGCTTTAAAAAAAACAAAAAACTGGGGGTTTGGGGGGTATGTATGTAAATTGACAAGTTTTCCCCATGTAATCTAGTATTAAAAAACAAAACAACAAAAAAAATGGGCAATTATTCCTGGTAACTAAAGGGGAAATGAAGAAGAACATGTTTTTCTAAAAATTATTTTAGTATTGTAGAGATCACTGTTAAGAGAAACAAATGTTGTTTTTTGTTTTCTGGTTTTTTTCAGTAAGCTTCTGTGCCCAAACAGCAAGAAAAGGAGCTTGAGCCCCCATTATGACACAGGGTAGGGAGCTCAATTTGAATGTGCTATCACTCTGGGAAATGCTAGTTGTTTAAGTTTTAGGTGAAGATGGCAGAATTGATGGTAAACTTGAATCTATGCTTTGTCCTTCACCAAATTAACAAACCAAATGGTCCTCCTGTATCTCCCAAACAACCAATTAAACTCTACAGCCTCAAGCAATGTGAGTCAGCATCAGAAATCACAAGAGAGAAAAATCCCTTCAGAAATCACGTGAGAAAATCCCCTAATTAAGTTACCTTTCTGTACAAGCTGAAGAACATGAGGGAAATTGTTTAATCAGACACTTGTTTCATTTGATTTCACAAAATTGAAACATGGAGGCCAACTCCCAACTGGAAAGCCTTTTCACAACTTTGTAAATCACTCTCACCTGTATTTTCTGACAATTTCTGTTTTGAAGTGGATATGTCAATCAATACTGTTATGTAAACTTGACACTTTATACCCTTGATAATACCCAGTTTTGGGAGCCTTCTTTGGGAAAAGGCTTTTCTCTTTATTCTGGGTTGAGCTCCCCCCCCCCCCTACTGGCATGTGAAACTCATTCCTACCTTACCTCTACCTTTCAGAATTCTCTTCTTCCTCCTGTATTCTGATGGTGGTTCCAAAGCCACCTCTTCTATAAGGCCTTCCCCGTTTTCCTCAGCTAAAAAGCTTCTCTTTTAGATTTCTTCTTTGCCCCCATCAAACCCTCCTTTGCAATGTATTTATCTGCTATATGTCTGTAGAACCTAAGTTCCTTGAAGGCAAAAACTATGTCATTCTTATTTTTATATTCCTAACACAATAAATTCTTGTTGATTGGCTGATACTTTTCAACCCTCTTTTCCTTGGCTACTTAAGAATATTGGAAACAAGATGAGAAAATCAGGTTATTACTATTATTTTGCTTTCACATAAAGAGGAAACAAAATAAACACTGACAAAAAGTAACTCTATACACATTTACAGTGATATATAAAAATATCTTAAGCACATTACCTCATAGCAGGCATACTTATGGAATGGCGGATAGAATAACTTCAGTAAGAAAGCAGATGAGGAGAAAAAAGAAAACATCACAGTAAGTACAGAATACCCTGTACCAATTCAGTTTGCACTTTCAGATACATGCAATGCACCATGCCAACCCACCATCAGGACACTGTTTTTATTGAGCCCTGTGGGTGTCTGAATCCATTTGTGAAGATGACAAAAGTGAACAGACAGTAATGAATGGTTGCATGCTCTTCTCAATAGACTAGTTAAGATATCCAGACTAGTGTGGACCACTGCACATCTCAGCTCCTTCCGGGGCAGATCTACTTGGCAAATCCAGCCTCTCTAGTCCAACCATGTGTTTTTCTTGGAGGGTAGAGATTTTAGGAAAGAAAGGGATGGAAAAGTAGGCCAGTTCCCTCACTTCTTCAGTCTCACTGGCTTCAAAGCTCCTTTGCCAGGAGAAAGAAAAGAAGGCAAAGAGGTCTTCACATCTTCCACAATTCACAGGGTCTCTACAAAGCTATCTACAGGTTGTCCTCCCCCGTGGAAGGTGAGATCCTCGAGGGCAGAGACCACGCATTTGCCTTTCTTTGTATTCCTAGTGCTGTGCAAAGTGCCTGGCACATAATAAAGACTTCATAAATGCTTGTTGATTAACTTGTTCACTGACAAATGGCCTGCTCTTTCTCTATGAATGTCCAACCTTGTGTTAGCACTAAAATCTTGATACCACCTGACAAAACATCAAAGGGTATTTACTAATATGCATGGGCTAGAGACACTCTTATTTGCCTTTTAACAGGATAATATTGAAGACAGGTTACAGCAATGGCAAATTATAATCCTTGGAAGGCTCTCTGACCGCCTCTTTCTCCAATGGACTAGTTTAAGCAGGAGGATGGTATAGGTTTCTATCTGTATTTCTTTTTCATTTTCCTCACAGATGTGACTCACCACCACTTAAAAGATTCCTTCCTGAGAACTCATGCTGAAGGATTCAGGCTCCAGAGTTGGAGAATTTCCCCATATTTCAGGGACACTGGGGCAATAGAAAGGGAAATTCTTCAACCTGGAACTCTGGATTAGCTACTTCAGCTTCTACTAACTCTATGGGCCCTTTGAGCACATACCTACTAAGCCCTGAAGATAATCCAACATTGGAACATTTATTCCAGTGGCATAGTAGAATGCTGGATTTGCAGTCTGGAAGACCTAAGTACAAATCCTGTACTTAGACACTTATTAGCTGTGTTACCTTATTTCTCTTAACTTCTATTTCCTCAGCTGTAAAATGGAGATGATAACAGCTATCTCTCTCACAAGGATAGCTGTGAGGATCTGATGATAAGATATGTAAAGTACTTAGCAAATCTTAAAGTGCTTTATAAATGCTAGCTGTTATTAGAACTATTATTATATTTCCATGAAGAGAACATGAAAATTACTCTGTTGGTCACTAAGCCTTTCTTTTGGTTACATAAGGCTTTTACTAAGTATGAGAAAGATTCCAAAAATCAAAGAGGCACATGCACTGTCACTACATACAATGCTACAGGAGAAGAAGTTTCTGTTGAGGTATATTTTCCTTTGAAAGTTAAAAACTTCCTTTTGCTGGTGTTTGTGGTGGCCTGTCCATTCCAGAATGGAACCACAATGCTGAAAGGAAGAGAGTGGAGCTAAAACTGTGAGGGTAGGTCATAAAATGCCGTACTGAATGGGGTGCTTTAAAAGACAGACTGGGCCATGTAGATGGGGGCTTCCAGAGATGTGGGCACAGAGGGAGCCATGTAGAAGCAGAGAGACCGCCTGGCCTGTCTTACAGCACACAAGTGTGTCACCTTGCCTGTTATCAGATCTCTTATCCTCCCTCCCTCATGTGCCTCAGGTTGAGACCATCCCTTTTTCCCTATCTATGACTGCAATTGGGTCAAATGATGAACATTTTTTCCCTTTGTAAACAGGTTAAAGCAATGGTTCCTTTGGGAGGAATTCAAGCTGCTGAGCTTCCTCAGTAAATATGTAAACAGCCGTTTAAATATAGCCAACTCATCTACCTAAGCAGTGGGCTGGCTTCTGTAAATCTCAGTACTACGTATATTCTATTATCATTCTAGTTCTTGTAAATATGTGCCTAAATTATAATGTCAGTACACTTTCCTTTTGGGTAATAAATGCAAAGGTGGAATGAAGAAAAAAATCTTAATGGGGAAATAAAAAGGAACTAAATTTAGAGACTTCCCCAGGATTTACAGAGTAAGGATAAACCATAAACTGACTTTGTGGTGGATTAAATGTCATATGCAAATTATTCTTTTATATTATAAAACCTTAGGGGAACTTGGATCAAGATAAGGATCAATTGTTTTCTGCTCTTAAAACAACTTTCTAAGTATCCTACTAAGTAGGTGAAGCAAATTCTAGCCTTCCTCTACTTAAATTTAGCAATGAGATTAAATCTCTAATCTCATGAAGGTCTATGCTCATCTCTATATGAGGAACAAGCATCATTCATCCTTCTCTTCACATACTTGGTTCAGACTTTCCTGGTAATGTTTTTAAAGGAATTTTGTCCCATCCTTTTGAGATAAGCTCAAGCCAAAAATGTGTTTTTTGAAAGCAGCCTATTATTTGTCCAGATTACCTTTTATTTCCTATGAGAACCCAGGGGACCAACATAGTTATCTAGATAAACATTTTCTTAATAACACTTTTCATTATACTGTTTATACCTTCAGCTTTCCTAAGACTCCTGTGCACTTTGTTAACCTTTCCCTAAAATGTCATTCCAGGGAATCAATAATGAAGCACTTTACTAGAAGGCATAAAGAAAGGCCTTAATTAATTAAGACTAGGGATACTTACTGTTTACCTTAGAAATATATTTTTACAAACTGTAGGCAAAAAACATTTTCTCATAAACTACGTGAAAATGCAATTCGAGAAGATGCTTCACACTAGATGCTAGGACTATCAATCTATTGATTTCCTTACATTCAGGAAAGTTTGTTTTCCAAAAGAAAATAGACATAGGATAAGAAAACCCATGAAATGGTTAGCCTTCCAATGACAAGTAAACCATATCACATTATAGGAGGAAAAAAGAATTGAGACAGAAAATGTTTACAAAGAAGTAGTAGCAAGAGCCTGGCAAGATGCATGCATCAGTTTAGGAAAAGGAAGAAAAGTAATACATCTTAAATTTTAACTTTCATATTAGCAGGATAGCAAGCTGTAAATTACATCGAATTAATTTTGCAACTTTCATTGATGTTTTGTTTTTTCTATTTTAAGTGCATATAAAACCAGGTCTTTTATGTGTGTGGGAAGAATCTGTGAAGAAAAAAGATATATTCCTAGGAGAATTACTTCCCAGACTGTAGAATGAAGGAATGTTAATCAGAATTATTCAGAAAAAAAGACAAATGTTTTGCTCAATAAACCTCAGTGTGTATAACACCCTTCAGTTTTCTTCCTGTTCATTTGGTGAAATGAAAATCTAAACACTTTTTAACAAATAAAACAAACTTTTATGTTCGGCTTGGCATAAAAGGAAAGGAGAATATACCATTCACTTCTGAAGAATAAAGTATCCCAGCATAACAATAGTAATGAATAACGATAAAGCTTACCCAATGGAATGGGATCTGTAGCAGGAGAAGCAAAATGAGAACAGTAGTAGTAAGAACATATTTAGATACAGTATGGAAAGAAACCATTGCATGCAACATTGGTTTGTTCTCTTAATTAAGGAGCCAGTGAACAAGAACTTGGTTCCATTTGTTGTTTATGCTTACAAGCAACAAAGTAAATGGGTCGTTTTTTTCTTAAATATTCTTCATTTATCGTGATGCTTGGAGTTTTGAGTTTTCATGTTACAGAATTAATATTGATTACCAAGGGGTATAATATACAGAATTCTTGCTGCTTCTTCCTTGAGTCAAGTTTTTGTCCACTTTGTACTTGTTCTTTAAGAAATTTGACTCAAATCTCTTAATTTCACTATTTTTGTTTGTTTTGGGGAGTTTTGCTAATAAATGTGGTGAGTGAGCAAAGTTACTCCAATAAACTTTTGCTATAACCTGGATTTCAGTTAAACATGATGTTTCTATGTTGTCATTGATATAGAATTAGTTCACGAATATACTGCAAAAAGTATGACAAAATTAAACATTTTATCTCATCCAGTTATAGTCTAAATAAATCTAAGAACTAAGCTCCAGAGGGACTTTAGTTTTTAATGGTAATGAAAATATTTCTAATGCTTTCCATTTGTACAACACATTTGAAAAATCTTTCATTTAATGTATTCTCAATTTATCTTTAAAACAAACATATCAGGGAGGCAGGACAGATATTATTATTCCTATCTTACAGATGGAGAAAGGAATTAACTGAGACATTAAGAAGCTTTTCAGGTCTCACAGGTAATAAATGACAGACTGGAAGTAGAACTTACTGAAAGATTCACATAAGGAAAATCATGGAGGAAACAGAATTCTCTAAAGACAATCCAATTTGGGTTTCTGAAAATCTGGAATGCACAGTAAAAAATCCTTGGTATAAAATGCTTAGGGGTATAAACATGTGTCTGTTTAGTATAGCTAGCTAGATATCTATTGATATTCAAATCTAGATATCAATTGGATAGGTTACATATGTATAGCTATATATTTACATAAAGATATACAGAAAAAAAGTTTACATTTCTCTCTCTATGCTACAGTAGATCCTAGGGCATCTCTAACTGAATGGAAATTTTATATACGAAATGATGGTGGATATGAGCCTGTACTCACTTTTATACAAAATGAACTGGTCAGTTTAGAAGGATCATAGAATCAGCATGTTGTACTGGAGCGGCTACTGCACTTGAAGTAAAAAAGAGCTGAGTTCAAATCCTGTCTGTGTGACCCTACAGGCAAGTCATTCAAATGTTATGACTTCTGAGGATTCCTTCTAGCTCAAAGGCATCTTCAAATGCCACCAAGTCTAACCCCTTATAAGGGAATCAAGGCCCAGTAATTATTGCCAAGGTCAGTTCCTTTGGAGCCAACTTCGCTATACAATTTCATATACCAAGCATTTGTCTATGATTAACACCAAAATGTATATATAATAAAAATTATTTGCTCGACTTTTCTGGGTTGTAACACACACTTGTGTATATACTTATACATGCATAGACACACATATATATGTGTAACGTATATACACACATATATACATACACATGCATAATACACATTTAACATATATAAATACAATTCTGTTCAAAAGGTTTTTTAAAGTAAGCATCTGGAACAAAATTCAATAGTTATGTTCCTTTTTAATTCATAAATTCACACCTTAAAAGGTGCATAAGTTCTTTATTTTTTTTTCTCTCATCTAGGGATGCTTATTAAATTAAATGACTTTCCTTAAACATGTGCAAATTTTATTATTATCTAAGCCTCTTTGGAAAATTTTTCTCCCAAATCTAAACATCCCCTGAAAACAATAACCAAGCTTTCACACAGAAATTATCCTCATTTAAATGGATTTTCAGATTCTATTACTTTAGAAAAATTTGTCACTGAATTTTAAAAAATATACCTAGATGTTATTACAGTGTGACCCTAAAGTATCATAGCATGCTCTGTTTATTTATTTGAACTAAAGTTTTCTTCTTTGTTTATGACAGAAAGCTTGAGTCCTTTAGTATGTAATAATTTAAATACTGAGAACTCCTGAGAAATATACTTTAAATCATCCACAAATAAAAATGGTTGAAACATAATAGAAACCAATCCCTATATGTTATATATGCATGAATATGCAAATGCCTTCACATATATTTATAGATACACTGTTAGTATTTTACTTCCATAAACTGACCTATGTCTCTGTGAAATAGTATGAATGGCTCCTTGCTGGAGTGTTCTCCCTGGAATATACATGTTTCACCATCATAAAGGTGCCCTAAAAGGCTTTGAGCCATTTTAAATATTTAAAAGCTTAAAGACTTAGAACACCCTGTATAGACAAATCCATATTAATAAAGTCCTTTTTAAGGATTCAGTTAACTACATTTTTTAGATGAATTCCAACACAGATCTACCTTACAATGAAATCATTGAATTAGAAGGAATTAGTGGGTACTATGATACTGAACTTAGAATAGAATGAAAAGCTATTCATGGAACAAAATTTTAAAGTTATCACATTAGTCACAACATGAAACATGACTTTTCTCATTTTATAAGACCAATTAAAACTCTATTGACAATTTAGCTAATAATGAATTATTCCTCCAGGGACACATGGAAGGTGTGTGGTCAGAGAAATGTATGGTTTCTCTTCAATCTTTTAATTTTAGTGCCTTCTCTCTTATAATTATTTCTTATTTATCCCATATATAGTTTGTTTTTACTTATTTTTTTGTCCCTTCATCTCTCCCATTAGCATGTGAGCTCTTTGGGGGCACAGATTGCCTTCTGCCTTTCTTCCCCACCCCTAGCACTAAGCACTGCACCTGGCACAGAGTAGGTGCTTAATAAATATTAACAATTTACATAGTTAACTTGCATTTATTTCTAGGTTTATAATGTTGTCTGAGAAAATATATAACCCAAAATTTTGTATTTGTATCACTCTCTTTCACTGAAGAACTCCATCTATTTTATTGGTGTCACCTTATTAATGAAAGATCAAAATAAAACCCTGTACTTGGATGCTTGCCCATGGGCTTGTTTAACTTAGGTGCCTGAGAGAGTGGCAGTTAACCTAGTTTTTGTTGAAAAAGTTTGGATTCTAAGACACAAATATTTCCACCTCATGTAACAAAGCTACAAGAATAGTTTTATTGGTTATCTGTACAGGTATCCATCAAAAAAAATAATCATTTTTTAAAGGAAATTAATTAAAAAACAAAATTTATTCTCCTGAGGCATGCAGTAATGATTGACTAAAAAAAACCCACTGGATTGGGACGTAAAAACCTGGGTTCAAGTCTTGATACTGTCACTAACTAATGTATAGAGCCTAACTGGGCAAGTCACGATCTCTCTGGGTTTATTTTTCTTCATCTCTAAAATAAGAAGGTTGGACTAGAGCCCCTACTGAACTAACAGGCATAGAAGGAACTCCAAAAATTTCAAGTGTAATTAACTTGCTATAAGATATTCTAAATTTGCAAGACTAAACAGCAAAAATAGATACATTCAAGGCAGAGCTAAATTTGTTCAACTGGTATCTGTCTTACAGATGTTTAGTTTTCACTTTATTATAATTTTTAAAATCTACCTTTAGTGGGTAATGGAGCTGTCAATCAAAGGATTTCACTGATGAACTTTTCTGCTGTCAGAAAATCCCAAACTGAACTGCTTGCAGATTTCTCTAAGAACTTACAGCTATCAGACACAATACCTACTTTTTCACAGTTTTCCCTTCGTCATTCCTTCTCTACTACATAACTTTCTTTCAAGAGCCAGTCTGTTTTGTGGCACTATATACCATGTGTACTGTATTTTCACTGCCAATTTTTATGACTGAGGGGAGAGGCTTAATATTCTTTTCTGGAGAAATTTTCTATCTATTACTCTCTCCCTTTCTGCATGCATGCATATGTCTATACATATGTGTGCATGTGTGTGTGTGTAAATATGAATGACAAATCACTCCAGTATCTTTGCCACGAAAACCCCAAATGGCATCAGGAAGAGTTGGACAGGACTGAAAACAAGTGAATACCACAACCACCACCAACAGAAGGAAGGTGGGGAGAGTGAGAGGAGTAAAGTTTGAAATACATACAAAAGAGGGAAGAATTCGTCTTTTATACCATTTCTGTCTCTTCTCTTGCTTTTCCTTCATTCCTCTCCTCTATCTAATTTACCATCAATGAGAACAAGCAACTGTATCTGTAGACTGTTGCATAAACTGACAGATGAAGGGAATATGGAAAAGAAATTGGGAAGAACAGTGGAATGTAGAGTCCTGGACTATGGTTGTGAACCCCAGCTTTATCTTCATGAGCCACTTAAGTCAATCAGCAAGCATTTATTAAGCACTTACTATGTACCCAGCACTTTTGCAGGGCCTATTCTCTCTAAATTGGTAGTGCCCCCCAACTATCTTGTATTTCCCATATATATACATACAAACACATACATTTATGTGTTTGTATGTGTATATTTATATATACACATACACAGGGAAATAAAATTCATGCTGTATATACACATATGTGCACATTATGTCTATATGCATACATGTGTATATACATATGCATATTTGTGAGAGAGAAAGATACACACAAGGGAAACAAACACACACACACACACACACACACACACACACACACACACACTCTCTCTCTCTCTCTCTCTCTCTCTCATCAAATAGAAGGGAAGCTCTTGAGAGCAGGGTCTATTTCATTCATCTTGTCTCGATCTCCCCAGTACCAAGCACAATGTCTGGCACAAACAAGTTGTTTAAAAAATGCTTGTTGATTGACTGATTGTTTTCTTGTCTATGTGATTGGGGAGGGTGGGTATAGGTGGCCCAAGGTCCCTTCTAGCTCTAAATCTAAAATACAAAGATCAGTCTGTGATTTCATCAGTACAGGAACTCTTGCTGGACAGAATGCCTCCATCACTGTAGTTCACAACACTTCTATAATTTATATTCTTAGGAAAGTGCCTGAGGTTCAGAAGGTAATTGACTGGTCTATGGTCACTCAGCTGGAAGTATCTGAGGCAGGATTTGAATACACGTTTTCCAGAACTCTATCCATTATGCCATGCTGCCTCTCTATTTAGCATTAGAATATGATTTAAAAAAAAAACCTAAATAGTGCAATACAGGGCACTTTGTAAATGTTCAAATAGATAGATATAGATATACACACATATATTCATGCATATATACAGATACACACACATACATATAAAAATAATTCTTTCACTGAAGAACTTTTCAACAGTACTTGTACAACAAAGGAAACACCTTCACCGAAGAATCAAAGAATAAAGGGTCTTGCCTTGCTGGGACTAGTTGACTCACTTTCACTACTAAGAATCAACAGATATTTTCAACATAAATGAGCAGCCCTTCCCAGATGTGGTAGGATTTATCAGTTAAAGGTTAGGCTGCTACCGAGGCTTCAGCTTTCCAGGTAGATTCCATTTCACGTTTTGTTTTCAATGTTAAGATTATAGTAATAAAGCCTCTCCTAGCATGTGGTATCTGAACAGGAAATTCCTCCTATTTTGCTCTCAATAGTAGTGATTACAAATGTCTAAAATGTCTCTAAGTTTCCACTAGGACTTGCAGTATGGGAAGGAACTCCTCTGCCATGGCTCACTACACTTTTGCTAAGGCAGCCTACCTCAGGAAACAACCACTTCTCACTTACTAGCAGTGGCTATTCACAGACATTACATAGCAAGGGAAGGAAGATCAGATGACAATGAAGTGAACAATGCCCTTCTTTCTCAAAGCCAAGTTCAAAGCTCATTCAATCTAGAAATACCTCATGTCTCCAAACTTCTTGCTGATGGCTGTGCCCACGTTGCTGAAAGCTGCAGTTGCCTTCTGTCCTGCATGGCTCAGAGTTTCATGTGTTTTCTTGTAGCTAGAAATACAAGAAAGCAATAATAACTCAGTTCAGATAACAAATAGTATAACATTTATCTGACTCACAGATTCTTATTCAGAAAGTTGTCTCTAGTGTCTTATAAATTTAGTAGGCAGATAATCCATAGAAGTAAACATTCCTATTCATCATCCTGTGATGGTTGGTTAACTGTAGTTCACTTAAGGTGAAAACCTGGCCTTCGAATACTACAGCATCAAACATGGACCCACAAAAATGGGAACATACGTCTTTTAAAAGCCATCTGTTGTGCAGGCAGAAAGGTTTAAGAACCACTCTTAAAGAATCACCATGACTCAGCCTTGATGGACTTTCTAAAGTGAGTATTAGTTTAAGAAAGCTATCCCCAGGGACCAGAAAAGGTAGGTAACTAATGGGAAATTTAAGTTTTTGTTAGGCTTTTAATTTGTGTAAAGGTAACTTGGCAAGTCAACATGAATTTAGTTATTTAACCTATGTTATCAGTGCTAAGATGTCTGACTGACAAGAACAGATTGCTCAAAGACACTCAGCAGCTATAAACTAGGACAAACCATTTGCCTTGCATGGCTGGATGCAGGGGGTGGAGATGAACTAAATAATTCCTTGAAGTCTCCACCTCTGAAAAGAACAATCAAGATGTTAATCACTACTTTCTTTAAAAATGTGGTTAAGGCATCCATACCCCACCTGCAAGTAAGTTTAAGCTGGCCCCAGAAGAATCACCTATATCAGAGGTGTCAAATATGCAGTTTGCAGATATGCCTCTTGAGCAGTTTGAACCAGATTAAAAATGGGAAATATTTAACAAAATAAATTAAATACAACCTCTCCCCACCACAGATAATGTTGACACAGTTTTCTAAATTGGTACAGGTTCTCAGAGATCCTTATGTACGGGTTAGTGGCCCCCATTTCTATCTGAGTTTGATATACTAACCACCTTCAAGCTGTTTTAATTCCCTATCTCCCTATTTAAGACCATGGTGTCACAGATTTTGGAGGCTCAAAGAGACCTTAGAAATCACCTAATCCAATTCCTTCATTTTAAAGATGAGGAAACTAGGGCACAAAGAGTCTAACAGTTCATGGTTACACAGGTAGAAAATAGCACAGCCAGGGGTGGCCAGGTAGCACAGTGAGTAAGAGCACCGGCTCCAGTGTCGGGATGACCTGGGGATCGAATCCGGGCTCAGACACTTAGCACCCACCCAGAAACACCTGGCCGTGTAACCTTGAGCAAGTTACTTAACCCCAATTACTTAAAAAAAAAAAAAAGAAAGAAAATGGCATAGCCCAGGATCATATTCAGGTCTTCTGAATCCCAATCCAATATTCTTTTTATGGAACTGAACTATACCTCTTAACTATTGATGGGGTTAACAAGTAATTCCCAGGGTCTTTTTCTTTCTTTCTTTTGGGGTAAGTTTTAAAATTCATTTTAAACTTAAATACAAAATAAGAAAAGAAAAAAACCAAACATTGCCATTGATACACAGCAGAACATAAGAGAGGATTCAATATAAAACAACAAATTTCCATTTCAGGAAGACCTATATAATAAATATATAAAAAACACATTATTTTCAAAGCTGTCCAGCTTTTCTTTGCTTTCTTGTAGATTTTCTTTTGTTCTCTGTGTGCTTTTTACTTTATTCCCCCCCATACACACACATACATACCTATAACATAGATATCTATAAACACACATATATATTCATACACACACATATATTTAAGTTTTTGTTAGGCTTTTAATTTGTGTAAAGGTAACTTGGAAAGTCAACATGATTTTATCAAGTTTATTTCCACTTGTCATGTTTCTCTGAAGATGGATAGCATCATTTCCTATACGATAGCATCATTTCTTATACCACAGCAATATTCCAATCTAATAACATTCTGAGAGATTATCTACGAAAGTTTTCCCCCAATTTTCTGCATTCCTTCTATTCTTGGCTACGTAGGTTTTATTTATACAGGAAATTTTTTAGTTAAAATAATAAAAATTATCCATTTTATACTTCAACAATGCTCTCACCTTATAATATAGTTTAAGCTCTCATACTACAGAATCTGCTTTCTTTATATCCTCCCCCCCAACCCCTGTTTCTTTGAAACTTTTGCTATTCCAAATGAACTTCTTGGTTTTTTTTTCTAACTCAGTAAGATAATTTTTCAGTAATTTAATAGGGATGGTATTGAATAAATAGATTAGTTAGGTAAAAGTGTCATTTTAAAAATTATATAGGCTTTACCTACTCATGAACAATAAATATTACTTCAATTATTTAGATCTATTTATATAAAAAATGTTTTATGTTTATGTTCATATAGTTCTTGTGTCTGTTTTGGCAGGTAATTATTTTAAATGACCTAAAACAAAACTGAATAATATGTCTGACAATGTAATTTCCCTATTTTTTTTTGCCTTTGAGCAAATCTATTTTAGCTTTAACTTTGTTTGAGATCATGAGTACTACCCCTGCTTTTTTTTTACATAAATTCTACTCCTAACCTTTATTTTATGTTTCTGTGTATCTCTCATTTTTATAGCATTTCCTGAAAGCAACATATTGTTTTATTCAAATTTTTAATCTACTATCATTTTATCCATTTTATGGGTAAATTCATTCCATTTACATTCTAAACTATAATTATTTGTTATATGTTTTCCTCCTTCCTAGTTTTCCTCACTATCTTTTCTTATTCTACCATCCACTACCTTCTCCTCCTACTCCTTAACCTACCCCCACCAAGAGTGCCTCCTTATCTTTTCCCCCACTCTATCTCCTTGCCCTCTTGTTTCTTCTTGAATTTAGAAGACTTTTATATCCTTCTAGATATATATGTTGCCCCTCTTTCACCCATTCCCATGAGAGTAAGATTTCAGTACTACCCACCTTCCCTCCTACTTGCTTCTTCTCTTAGCAGTTTTTCCTTTTAGACCTCATTTGTATGAGATAATTGTTCCTTTTGTCTTTCCTTACACAGTTTTATTTTTCTCAGGATCACCCCATCATACTCAGCTCAGCCCAAGTCTTTCATTCAAACTACCCAAATAAAAATGACAGTCATGAAAGAACTGATAATATTTTCATATATAAGAGATAAACAATTCAAACTTATGGAGTCCCTTATAATCAGTCCTCAATGTTTACTTTATATTTCTCCTGGAAGGTATGTTGAATTTTCCCTTAAGTTCTGCTGTTTTTGTAACAGATACCTGAAAGTCTTTCAATTCATTAAATATCTTTTTTTTTTTCCATTCAGAATTATACTTAACTTTGCCAGGTAAGTTACTCTTGGTTGTAACAAGCTCTTTTGCTCTATGAAATGTAGTATTCCAAGATCCATGGTCCTTGAAAGTAGTAGTTGCTAGATCTTGTATAATCCTTCTTGTAGTTCCATAATATTTAAATTTTTTTTTCTTGGTGCTTCCAATATTTTCTCCTTAGCCTGGGAGCTTTGAAACTTGGCTATGATATTCCTGTAAGTTTTTCTCCTGGGATCTCTTTCAAGTGGTGATCAGTGGATTTCTTTCTATTTCAAAATATGCTCTGCTTTCTTGTTCTAGAACTTTGCAGCATTTTCCCTTGATAACTTATTGTAATATTGTATCAAGATTCCTTTTTTATTGTAATTTTCAGGCAGTCTAACTATTCTTATATTATTTCTCCTTGATCTGTTCTCCTAGATCAGTTGATTTTCTGAAGTGTTTCACATTCTCTTCTATTTTTTCATTTTTTAAAAAAAATATTATTTCTTGGTGTTTTAGAATGTCATTAGCTTCCCTTTGGCCAATTCTAGTTTTCAGGGAATTATTTTCTTCCTTAAGTTTCTGATTCTCTATGTCAAGTTGGCTGACTTTTTTTTTCATAATTTTCCTGGATTGCTCTTATTTTAAAAAAAAATTTTTCCTTGATCTCTTATTTGATTTTTAAATTCTTTCAAAAACTCTCTTTATGCTTCTGACATTTCTCACTGAAAAAGGAGTGGCCTTTTTTTTTTTTTTAACTCTGTGTTTCATTATCTTCCTCTGAATATGAACCCAAATCTTCTCTATCCCCACTACAGCTATCTATGGTTGAATTTTTTCTCCTTTACTTACTCATTTATTTATTTAAATATTTTATTTCATTTTTTTTTAGCAGCTATTAGTGCAATCAAGTTCTAGTCCTGAGGTATGCAGAGCAATGTCCCAAGCTTCAGGTCCTTCTTACTATTATTTTCTGAGGTCTGTCCCAAGGGGCTCAACCTTGGTCTCTCCTCCACTCCTAAGTCACTGCTAGAGACCCTAGTTCTGTTCTCATGCAAATGATCTTACTCCCTGTGGTCCCTCCAGTGGCTGAACTCTATGCCCTGGAACTGAAACCAAGGACTTTGCTCTTCTGCAAGTGCCCACAGTGAGCAGGGTTCCTATCCCTCTGCTACTGCACTCACCAGGTGTTTGTTAACTCCTTCTTCCCCACAGTGGCAGCCCAGCCCTGGATAAGTCTGGTCAGCAACAGCTGTACTTAGCATCCCTGGACAGTGGAGGGTCCTTTGATCTTCTCCTACTCAGCCATCAGACACCAACACCATCTAGGAGATGTTTCTAAAAAGTTTCTAAAGCTAAGGCTGCCTCTCAACCCTGCAGCACCCCAGCGCAGGTTGTTTGTTGATTTCCCCACAGTTGGCCTGAAGGTGTTTGCACTCAGGGCAAACCTCTGCCCCAGAGGGCAGGTCTTTCCCAGTGTCTTCTTTCTTTGTCTTAGGAGAACTACTTTACCAGGACTTTTGTTTACTTCCGATGCTCTACATTCCCTCAGAGGAAACAGTCTTTTTCTGTGGAGGAAATTTGGAGAGCAGCAAGTTTTCTGACCTACTCTGCCATCTTCCCACAATCCTCTCCCCAGAGTCTTTTATTATTATTTTTAAACATAATTTGAGGAGATAAAATAAAATGAATAGCTATTTTAGTGTCACTTCAATAAAACATTCCTAAAATGTCTTTTTTTCTTAATTTCAATTTTAAAGTCCTATACCACTCACAGTTCCTACAATCTAGGAAATAGTCAACCAGTTCTAAGTAAAAGGCTAGGATCAGTCATCTATTTGCATGTCAAAAGGAAGAATCCTAATAGGCTTCTTAGTCTAAGGACAGAATTTCTGCTTTTTTGGATAGGACTCACCAGTCAATTTTCTCCTTTTGTACTGGGCTAGTCCACAGCTATTTATCTTATCCCATTATCCATATTGTACCTTCAAGAAAACTGTGTAAAATGTGTTTTGTGGAAATGGACATATCTAGTTCTCTACCTAAGAGGTGTTAAGTACCACATCTGCCTTTTTCATCCTTAAGACCCTAATAAATGTTTCCTTTTCTGTTAAAACCAATGTTTTTGGGTTCTAGTCCTAAAGGAAATATCAGACTATTTCTCGAAATGCTAGAAACAAAAAGTAAACATGCTATAGGGCACTGAATTTGGAGTCAAGAAGGGCTGGGTTCAAATCCGATTTCATACTCTTACTAACAGGACAAACCATTTAACTTCTCTATCTCTTGGTTTCCTCATCTGCAAAATGAGGGGCTAGATGTCCTCCAACTCTAAACCTATAGATTCCATTAAAACAACAACAACCAACCTCGAACTTCCAGATTTCATTGGGAATTCATCAGAAACACCTTACATTAGCACTCTTCAAACAGAATGGAATGATGTGCATATGATGTGACCACTACCACCTCTGATGTTAATCCAGTGTTAGTTTCCAGAAAGTTGAAAGGTATATACCAGTTACTCAGTTTCATTAAATATTCACTTACTGAATATTTTTCAGGGAAGCATAAAGTATGCAATGTAATGAAATAGGGTGCTTGGTTACAAAGATGACAAAACACAAGAGCCTGTCTTACAGAAGCTTTTAATCCAAGAGAAAGACAAACACTACATAAGCACAATTGGTTTAAATGATTTTTAAAAAACTCCTCAAAATCTGGCCCTCTTCACCAGTTCCTTCCCCATACTTATGCACATGTTCTGGTTTTGGTGTTTTGAAAAAACAAAACTAGACACAGTAAAACAAAACTAAACTACATTAAAAAGCCTTTCTTAGACTCCACTATATTCTCAAGCTCTTGTTAATCTACTTCTCATCACCCTTAGCTACCAAACGTCTTAAGGTAGCAAGCCTATCTGTTGCCTCTATTTCTTCAGCATTCACTTATATCTTGCATTCTGATTATTGCCCCCATCATATTATTGACATTCACTCTTCAAAACCACCAATGACTTTCTTCAATTTATGAACATTTCTCAGTGCCTACTATAATAATGACCATTTATATAGTCCTTTATCATTTATACAGTACTTTATTCATAGTAATCCTCATTTCACAGATGACAAAAATGATGCTCAAAGAGGTTTTCTGTCAAACCCCCATTAACACAGTAGCCGTAGACCTCAAAAGTTTACCTTCTCACTCTGAATCTAACACATCACACTGCCTGCTATGTGTAAAGTATCATTCTAAACACCCTAGGGCACACGTGTTTAACTCAAGGACTACAAAACTCCCTAGTACGGCTGAACTTGATTAAAATAGAATTAGGAAATGTTTTAAAAAATAAAAATACAACACGGATAATGTTAATTTGTAGTCAATATGTAGCTGAAGGAATCTATTTCTATTTGAGTTTGACACCTGTGCTGTAGAGAATACAAAGATGAACAAGAGAAATAAGACAAACACACATCCGCTGCACAAGACAAGATACGCTAAATGCGATTAGAGAAACACAGCGCGCTAACCCTTGAGCCCATGTTCCAAGTCATAGCTCCCTCCTACAAAATCCTGTAGAAGGTAACAAACTAACATACAGATTAAGACCTTTACATGTGCATCTCAAAAACTGCACTGACTCTATCAGTCTGATAAAACCAAAAGAAACAGGTTGTAAACATTTTGCAATACATCTTCCAGTGGGGAAGGGATGAACACTGACAAAATTCTTCATAATATCACCACCCCTGACACCATGATGATAGTTCATTCACATCCTTTCCTTGAGATTTCTACCCTTGGTCATAATAAGTATTCTTAATTTTTGTCTCTTTCTGGGAATGTAGATTGTAGTAGAAACAACATCCTATCTTTCCACCCATGCAAGTTAGTTCAATTTTTTCTTAAGAGGTATTGATATTTTCCTTCAGAAGTGGTTGGCTCAGGGGACTTAACGTTCGGACTGCTGATGTCACTTCATCTTCTATGAGTACAGATCAGCTAAGAGGAGCTTCTGATACATCCTGAAGCTTTGCTGATGGATTATGATGAGCCTCTGGATCAACTGAACTCAAGGTGTCCTCAATGCCTATCACTAAATATCCTTCTACTGCTATGGCTAAACAAATCTCTTTTGTTTACTCTTGAGCAGGTTAAAAGTGTCTTGCTTTGTTCCAATATAGAAGCATAAACTACTAGGGGAGTAACCTGAGTCAGGCCCTCTTCTGAACAATGACCATCCCATCCCACAATCTCTCCAAGGAATAATCTTTCTGGAGTCTGTGTCCTGGATTAGAAACATCATATAAACATTCAGCAGCCTGTGGCTAGAGATTCCTTAGTCATCAGTGGCCATCATTTGATTCAGGTAAGTCACATCCCAGCCTTCTGCTTGAGTATGGATATTTCCAAAGAACAAATATATCCCAGTTGTTCAATTTATCACATGAAATCTTCCTGGGGGCGGAGCCAAGATGTCAAAGTAAAATCGGCTCCCACTCCAACCATGTCCAATCCCTGTAAAATATGACTCTAAACAAATTTTAGAGCTACAGAACCCACAAAGTGACAGAAACAAATCTCCCACTGAAGGCAGCCTGGCTGGCTGATAGGAAGGGTATATTGCACCTGGCTGGGAGCCTAGTGCAGGCCCACGTGAACCACCCCCGATAAGAACTGGGGCGGCCCGACCAGAGGCACATACAGGCCAGAGCAGACTTCAGGAGAGTGAATCACAAGCAGAAACCACTGAAAAACAATCAGAAACAAAAAGAAACCACTACAGTGGTTTCCAGACTTCTCAACCCATAAATACCAAAGAGAAAGTAAAAGATTAGTGGGGAACCCTGTTGGAACTGGGTGACATAAGAGTGTGGTCTGGTGCCTCCCTGGGGCAAGAGGTGGCAGAGGCCCTGCAGCTGCTACGTGGCTGCCTCTGGAGCTCCTGGCCTGCGGGTTGTAGGGGGACCAAGTGACCATTCAGAGGGTAATTGCTCTTGCTTTGACCTTCTTGGATCTGGGTCGCTGTCTTGGGTGGTGGTCCTGGGGTGTGTGGTAGTGTGCCAGGGCTTGGGGTGTCTGTAGAGAGGGGAGCCCTCCTGAGACCTCTGACAACAATTGAAAAAACCCCAGCAATTTGGGACATAGCTCTCTCCAATCTGGAAGCAGAGTTCTACTGTGGCAATCAAGTAACTGGCTGGCAAGATGAACAAGCAGAAGAAGCACAAACAGACCACAGAAGCCTTTTTTGGGTACAAAAAGTATCAAAAAATGGAACCAGAAAAAGTCAATGAAGTGAAAACTACTGCATCAAAAGCTCCCAAGAAAACTATGAACTGATTACAGGCTATGGAGGATCCTCAAGAAGGATTCTGAAAATCAAGTTAGAGAAGTAGAGGAAAAATTGGGGAGAGAAGTGAGAATGATGCAAGAAAATCATGAAAAGTGAGTCAACAAATGCCTTAAAAAGCCAAATTTGCCAGATGGAAAAAGAATCTCAAAAGCTCAATGAGGAGAATCAGAATTAGATTGGAGCAAATGGAAGCTAATGACTTCATGAGAAATCAAGATGCGGTTAAACAGATCCAAACAAATGAAAGAATAGAAGGCCATGTGAAATATCTCACTGGAAAAACCACTGACCTGGAAAATAGATCCAGGAGTGATAATTTAAAAATTATTGGACTACCTGAAAGCCATGATCAAAGTAAGAACCTAGAAATCATCCTCCAGGAAGTTCTCAAAGAAAACTGCCCTGATGTTTTAGAACCAGAGGGCAAAATAGAGGTTGAAAGAATCAACCGATCACCTCTTGAAAAAGATCCCAAAAAGAAAACTACTAGAAATATTATAGCCAGGCTTCAGAATTCCCAGATTAAGGAGAGGATATTACAAGCAGCCAGGAAGAAACAAATTGAATACTGTGGAAACACAATCAGGATAACCCAGGATCTGGCAGCTTCTACACTGAGGGATCGAAGGGCTTAGAATATGATATTCCGGAGGTCAAAGGAGCTGGGATTAAAACCAAGAATCACCTACCCAGCAAAAATGAGTATCATGTTTCAGGGGAAAATATGGTCATTCAGTGGAATAGAGGACTTTCGAGCATTCTTGCTGAAAAAAACCAGAGTTGAATAGAAAATTTGACATTCAGATACAAGAAGCATGAGAAGATAAACAGGGAAAAGAAATCATAAGGAACTTATCAAAGTTGAACTATTAACATTCCAACATGGAAAAACAATAATTGTAACTTATGAAACTTTTCTCAGTAGTTGAAGGGAATAGAAATATATATATATATATATATATATATATATATATATATATATATATATATATATATATATATATATATATATATGAGGGTATATGGGCATATGAATACATATGTGAATGCGTGTATATATGTTTACAGGTATACATAGATAGAGGGTACAGGACCAATTTAACAGGAAGGGATGATACTTAAAAGGTGAAATTAAGAGGTGAGAGAGGAATATAATGAGAGGAGATGGGGAAAGATAGAATGAGCTAAACTATCTCATATAGAAGAGGCAAGGGAAAATGGTTACAATGGAGGGGAAGAATAGGAATGCAAAAGGGAATGGGTCAACCTTATTCCCATTGAATTTGGCTTGAGGAGGGAATGAAATACATTCCCTAAATAAGGGTTTCATATCCTCCAGGAGAGTAAGGGGGGAAGGGGATGAGAGGGGGGATGATGGAAAGGAGGGCAGGCTGGGGGGGAGGGAAGTTGGAAGCACCCAATTTGAAATGGGATGGGATCAAAGCAGAGAATAGAACAAGTGGGAGGTGGGATAGGAGGGAGGGAAATATAGTCAGTCTTTTACAATATATCTACTATGTTATTGTTTTGCATTAGCCACACATGTACAACCTATACTGAACTGCTTATCTTCCCAGTAAAGGTGGGTGATAAGGGAGGAAGGGAATGAATCTGGAATTCAAAATTTTAAAATCAAATATTCAAATATATATATATATATACATACTATTATTAATACTATTTTACATGTAATTGGGAAATAAGATATATAGGCACTGGGGCATAGAGATCCAGTGGAAAAGTCGAACGGGGTATGGGAGAAAATATGGGAGAGCAGATTGGAGGAGGGGAAAACCTGTGGGACTATTTTGGGGCAGTGGGTAGGGGAAAACCGGGGAGAAAATTTATAACTCAAAATCTGGCGGAAATGAATGATGTAAATCAGAAGTTAATAAAGCATTTGAAAAATGAAAAAAAAAAGTGAGTCAACAGCCTACTAAGGAGACCCCCCAAAATACTGAAAAAAATAATACCTTAAGAAATAGACTAACTCAAATGGCAAAAGAGGCCCAAAAAGGCAATGAGGAGAAGAATGCCTTAAAAAGTTGAACTGCCCAGATGGAAAAGGAATTTCAAAAATTCACTGAAGAGAATAATACCTTCAAAATTAGACTGGAGCAAATGAAAGCCAATGACTTTATAAAGAAGTCAAGATACTATAAAAAAGATCCAAAGAAATGAAAAAATAGAAGGCAATGTGAAGTATATCACTGGAAAAACCACTGACCCGGAAAATAGATCCAGCAAAGAGAATTTTAAAATTATTGGACTACCTGAAAGCCATGTTCAAAAAAAGAGCCTAGAAATCATCCTTCAAGAAATTCTCAAGAAAAATTGCTCTGAGATTCTGGAACCAGAGGGCAAAATAGAAACTGAAAGAATTCACTTATCACCTCTTGAAAAAGATCCCAAAAAGAAAACTCCTAGGAATATTATAGCCAAATCCAGAATTCCCAGGTCAAGGAGAAAATACTGCAAGCACACAGGAAGAAACAATTTGAGTATTGTGGAGAAACAATCAGGATAACACAAGATCTAGCAGCTTCTACAATAAAGGATCGAAGGGCTTAGAATATGATATTCTGGAGGTCAAGGGAGCTAGGGTTAAAACCAAGTATCACCTACCCAGAAAAACTGAGTATAATGCTTTAGGGGAAAATATGGTCATTAAATGAAGTAGAGGACTTTCAAATATTCTTGATGAAAAAAGTCAGAGCTGAATAGAAAATTTGACTTTCAAATACAAGAAGCAAGAGAAGCATCAGAAGGTGAACAGGAAAAAGAAATCATAAGGAACTTATTAAAATTGAACTATTTACATTCCTATATGGAAAAACTGTAATTGTAACTCATGAGATTTTTCTCAGTATGAGGATAGCTGAAGGGAATATGTGTGTGTGTGTGTATGTATGTATATATAGGAGGGTGTATGTGTGTATAAATGCATATGTGAGTGTATTTGTGTGTACATGTATATATAGACGGAGGACACAGGATCAGTTGAATAGGAAGCAATATCTAAAAAATAAAATTAAGAGGTAAGAGAGGAATATAATGAGAGAAGGAGAAAAGGAGAGATTGAATAGGGTAAATTATCTCATATAAAAGAGGCAAGGGAGAACTGTTAAAATGGAGGGGAAGAGCAGGAAGGTGAAAGGGAATTGGTCAAACTTACTCTCATTGAATTTGGCTTAAGGAGGGAATAACATACACGCTCAATTGGGTATGTTACCCTACAGGAAAATAGGGGGGAAGGGGATAAGAGGCGGGATGATAGAAGAGAGGGCACATTGGGGGAGAGGGTAGTTAGAAGCACATACTTTGAAAAGTGATAGGGTCAAAGTAGAAAATAGAGTAAGTGGGGGGGGGGGGATAGGATGGAGAGAAATAGAGTTTAGTCTTTCACAATATAGCTACTATGGAAACATTTTGCGTAACTACACATGTACAACCTATATTGAATTGCTTATCTTCTCAGTGGGGGTGGGTAAGGAGGAAAAAAGGGAAAGAATCTGTAAATCAAAGTTTTAAAAACAAATATTAAAAAAATGGCTTTTTACGTGCAGCTGGGAAATAAGATATACAGGCACTGGGGTATAGAAATCCATCTTGCCCTACTAGAAAGTATCTGTGCCAAGAAAACCTCCAGTGGGGTCACAAAGAGTCAGACACAGAGTTTCTAGAGACGGAAAGGGATATGATTAGGAGCATGAGTGGAAAGCTCGGCCTTCAGGAGGCGCTGAGGTGGCACAGTGGGTAGGGTGTTGGACTCTGAGTGACAAAGACCTAAATCCAAATCGATGCCCAACTATGGCATACAACTTAAGTAATTTAATCTTAATCTGCCTCAGTTTCTTCATTTGTAAAATGGAGATAATAATAATACCTTCCTTCCAGGGTTGTTTTGAGAATAGAATGAGATATTTGTAAAATGCTCTGAAAAACTTAAAGAAGCTATATAAATGCTAGCTATTGTTATCATTATTATTATTATCATTTTGCCTTTTGGAGGGCAATTGGGATTAAGTAACTTACCCAAGGTTACAAGGCTAGTTTTTGTGTGTGTGTGTGTGGGTGTTGTGTCCGAGGCCAGAACCTAACTCGGGCCCTCCTGACTCCAGGGCTGGTGCTTTACTCACTGTGCCACCTAGCCGCCCCTATTGTTATTATTATTAAGAGGAAGACCACCTTTTCTTATGAAACTAGAATTAAGGCCCAATGGCTTCAGGACCCAGTTTAAATTCTAGATGGTCAATGAGGTCTTCTTAATCACACTGACCTCTTAATAGTGATCACCCTTTTTTTCTGAACTATAGTACTTTCCTCCATCACTAACTCAACACATTGTTATTTACCTTATATGTATCTGATCTCCTCCAACTAGATTAGAAGCTTTTAAGGATCAAGAACATTTCTTATGCCTCTTTGTATCACAACACCTAGGAGAGTAGCCTCTATAAAGCAAATGTTAATTAGCATTACAAAGACTTCTTATCATCAAGTCAAAAAGACTTTCCTTATTGGTAAATATGCACATTTCCTAGAAAGTAAACTCCAGAAGGGCAGCTACTTTTCATTATCATCTTTGTAACCCCATAATGCCTTCCAAGTAGTAGGTGCCTAATAAAAGTTTATTGACTGACTGAGGCACCAAGAGTCAAATAAACACTGTCACCTCCAATAAGCAAAGGAGCAAACATACAAAGAAAAACAATGATTTCCCCAAAGTTATTTAGCAATAGTACCAATAATTCACATTTAATTCACTTAAGTTTGTTAAAAGAAAAGAAAAAAGCTCTTTCCTCCTAACAACCTGGTAGTGCAGATACTATTTTTCCATTTTACAAGTGAAGCTCAGAAATGTTAAGATAGCACTGACATAAAGGGTCAAAGGGAAGATACAAACCTGGATACCTTGATATATAGATACTTTGCAAATCAAGAAGTTACTATAAGTAAAAATGTGCAATAGAAATAGATTCATCACACTGCTGTACCTGTTTTAAAAAAAACGAATAGCAAAGGTCAGAATCATATACAAGGTGTATCCTGGAAGAGAACTTCAAAATCATCTAGTCTAGTGGTTCTCAAGAGTATGGTTTGAGGCCCCCTAGGGGGATCCTGAGATACTTACAGGAAGGAAGGGTTCTGTGAGGTCAAAATTATTTTTGTAATAATACTAAGAAGTAATTTGCCTATTAAATATTTCTCCCTTTTCCAATAATATTTTTATGTGAAGTTTGATTTTTCATCATATGTGAGGTGGCCTGGGGAGGGTCTCCATTGCTCTAAGTCCCAGATTCCTGTAAGGACAGGTGACTTCTAAACTTAGGCCTAGTGGATGCTAAAGCCACTCTAGATTTGATTTTTCAGAATGGGGAAATTTCACTTCAAGTTAATCGTCACATGCCTAAAACAACATACATGATATCAAGAGATTGAATGCAAAAGCAGAAATAAGAATCCAGTTGTTTCGTATTAAGCCAGACATTAAAGAAATTTATAAAAATACTAAATTTTGTTTTAGAAAATGTTTATTTTTCATAAATGTTATTTATAAACATGTGATAGATTTATCATCATCACTTTAAATAAATTAGTATTTTCAAATAATCTGTTTTGTTAATATAATAATAGCTGGCATTTACATAGTGCTTTGTGGTTTGTAAAGTACTTTGTACATATCTCATTCTATCCTCACAAGCCTGGAGGCAGGTGCTTTATTATTTCTATTTTACAGATGAGGAAACTGAGGCAAACAGAGGTTAAGTGGCTTGCTCTGGGTCTTACAGCTAATGTCTGAAGAGATCAAGATCCAGCACTCTATCCACTGCAATATGTATCTGCCTGAGACAGTAAAAAATGATAGATATAATCCACAAAAACAAAAGTTCTCTGAGGTTCTCAATAATTTTAATAGTGGAAAGGAGTCAGAGACCAAAAAGTATGAGAACTGCTAATCTAGCCCCCTTGTTTTATTTTATTTTATTTTTTAAAGCAATTGGGGTTAAGTAATTTGCTCAAGGTTACATGGCCAGTTATTTCTGCATGTGGTGCTAAGTATCTGAGCCCGGATTCGATCCCCAGGTCATCCCAACGCTGGGGCCAGTGCTCTTACTCGATGAACCACCTGGCCACCCCTAGTCCCCTCATTTTAAAGATGACAAAACTGGGGCCCACCCAAGGAGGGTAAGTGGATTGTCTAGGGGGACTCCAGCTTGCTAGTGTCAAAGCCAGAACTAGAGCTATAAAGGCTCTTAATTCCCAGACAATAGCTCCTTTCCTTACATCATGCTATCTCTGCTAGTGATCACACTTGGCTGTCCATGCACGGGAGAGCATGCTCATTGTCACGACAACCATAAAAAGCCCTTGCGTCACTGATGATGCCCGACTCACAGGTGCACATTCTCATGTGTTTGGCAAGTTCTCGTTTGTTTAGTAAGCTTCCTTCCATCAACCATGGATCTTAAGACATGTGTCTCACCCATGACCTTCCCAGCTTACAGAAAACTGATTTATAGAGCGTGTTTTCAGCTGCCCCGTTTGCTTACATTCTCCTAAGAGGACGCTTCATAAATCACAGGCTAATCTGTCCTCGTCTCCATACAAAGTGTTCTTAGATTGATGATATATGTGTTCCAATTACATCAAAGCCCTTCATTCTCTAGGTTATGACACAAAGCTCTTAATAAATCCAAATTGGGAACAGTGACCAAGCAAAATGAGCACTATTAATTATTATATACTCAACAGGTATTGATATATGTTGGGAAGAGAAAGTATAAGGAAGAGGAACTAAAAACAAGTAACATTTTGCATCTTTTTGTTTCTCTTCTTTTGCTACATGCTATGTATATTAAATAACGCAAACATAAGATCAGTCACAGAACATCTCTTGCACCTGCTACATTTAGACTCTGTCTACATAAAAAAATCAGTGTAACTAGAAAGAACAATAAACATAAATTTCCAGTATTTGCCCAAAGTAAGTCTTGTTATCTGAGTTTGACATATGACTGAATGACAACATAGACCTACCACAATGAATGCATGAAGAGAGTAGAATTCAGGTCTCTAGGAAACTTTAATGATACAAATCCTAACCTCTAAGTGTTTGAAATGTTACATTTAATATTTATAATTGTATTTTTTTTACAACTGTGGTGTCAAGTCAAGTTATGCTGGTAATGACTAAACGTAAATGGTATCAGAAGGCTATAGGACAACACATTAGAAGACATCCAAGAAAGCAGGGGGTCTACATTATTATTATTACAACTACAAGTACTACTACTAATATTAGCTAGTGTGTGTATAGTTTTAAGGCTTGCAAAGTGTTTACATATATATTAACTCATCTGATTCTTTCATTCCAATATTTCTATTGTCCTCTCACCAGATTTTTATGTTCCATTTGCTCTTATTATTGACTTTCCGAGTGGAAAGGCAACAACCTTAAAAGATTTAGGGGATTTAATTATCCTTTTATTACAAGAGATATTTTTTCCTCAACAAGAGATATTTTTTCCCCAATAGCTCAATTTGGTTAGAAATTTATAAGCAGCATCAACTGGAAAAGCTATAGTAAATAGTTCAGGCAAATAAATTATATCATACACAGTAAACAATTAACAAGTGTTTGTACAACTATCTGACTTTATTTAATCTCCATATTCTTCCAGTCATGTTTTGTGGTTGTACATTATGGAATAGCATGATCACAGAATAATCAAATTTGTACAAACCCAAAAGAATGGCTACAGGCTACAGGATATTACCAACACTGTATTGTATATTTAAGAAATATTACTAAAGTCAAGAACTTGGAGGTGGGTTAGTCTTATGAGGAGGGGATAGTGTGGTACAGTTAAAAAAAAACAAGCAAGCACTCTTTGGAGTCATAGAGTCTGGGTTAAAATTTCAGCACTGTCACCTGTACCTGTGTGACTTGGAAAAAGCACTTCATTTCCCTGGGCTTCTGTTTCCTCATCTGTAAAATGAGAGGAGGTAAATTAGATGATCCTTAAAAGTCCCTTCCAGCTCTAAATGAATGCACATGTGAGAAAGCAAAGAACAGATGAATAACCTAAGGGCTGCCCTTAGAGCATGAGCTGGGAATTTTTCCTTTTCCTCTTCCTCCCAGTGAGCAACTACAACTGGGGAGAATGAAAACTTTCTGCAGGGAAAATGTTCCTCCCAAAGGGTAACTAGCAGAGATTGTTAATAATCTTCTTGGATTTCAGTACTCCTGCTCAATTGATTAAGAAAATTTCACAATTTTTGAGAGATTAGGGTTAAGTTGGGTGTTTTGTCATGTCTAAAATAAGGGTTGAGGAATACTCTGCTGCTTAGAGGACACCTCTCTCCAATGTGAGAGGGAGAAAAGGCATGAAATTGTGCAGCTGGAACTGGTGACAGGGTTAGGGAGTGAAAGGAACCCTGCTCCTTGGACAAAGTGTTGTGGGGAAACGACTTCAGTTTGGTGAAGGCTTAGGCTGGTAGGCCTGCAACTGCAATCACTTGAGTTAGGATACAGAGTGGAACACCTTCTTCTTCTCAGGAAAAGCTCAAGAATTGGTGGCAGAGATAAGGCCCAATGACTGAGAGAGTTTTATCTCAACAGAGATTTTCAGTTTTGTCTAGACAAAGCAAAAAGAACTGACAAGGGAGAGCCACAGCTGGTGTCATCTGTGATAAGCAACTCTAGCATGGCCTAGAGACAAGGCTATGTTGGTTGACACTTCTTGGGGATATGTAATACTTCATGAAGAACCCTGATGGACAGCAATACCTGATGAAGACCTCTGGGGACAGTAAGGAACTACAAGAGGGACTCCCCTGGAGGGCAGCAGCCCCTGAACATCAAAGGGGAGTCATGACAGAGATCAGCAAATGACATCATCAGCTTATAGTGATGTGGAGCTGCAAGAAGACCTTGCCATTGGAGGCAACGCCTGATGACAGTCCCCTAGGAGCAATGGAGAACTGCAGAGGGAGAAGAATCTGCCTAGTTGGGACTACAAACAACTAGAAATTTACACAGATCTCTGGAATAGGAATGCTCATGGTAAGTTTCCATTTGTATTTCAAGCATTCTGTTTATCTTGGTTCTTTCAATAAAATTTTCCATCTTCTAATTTCTAAACTGTGTTTTCAAGGGATGTTAGTGACAGGTTAGTGATTTCCCCACATTTGCTGAGGGGAAGGGGGGGGAGGAGAGATATTAGCTAGGGAAGTTAGAAATAACTTGAAGTGTAACTGAGTCTTTCATGCTATGTTGCCCCTGATAAAAGGGTCATATACCAGAAATATGAAAATAACCAGAAAATACCTTGCAACATATTAACTAGATCTTCTATGGAGGGTTTATTAAAAGACATAGAAAAAAATTACAAAGGATAACATGATGTGAATAAATTACATCAGTGGAGGAAAAACTTATATTGGCAAAATAATAGGATCATGAGGTGCCTAGGTGGCACAGTTCATAAAGTATCAGCCCTGTTGAGTCAGGAGGACCTGCGTTCAACTCTGGCCTCAGACACTTAACACTTACCAGCCTTGTGACCTTGGGCAAGTCACTTAACCCCAATTGCCCTGCCCTCCCCCCTCCACAAAGAAAAAAAATAGGAAAAAAGATAATAGGATCATAGTATCATAGATGTAGAGTTGGAAGAAATCTTGGATGTTACCTACTCTAACCCTTTCATTTTACAGATGAGGAAATAAAGAGGTCCAAGGACTTGAAATAACAACAGGGTCCTCTGACCATAAATCCATTGAAGGAAGCATAGAAATATATGTGCATGTACTAAAAGAGGTGTATTCACATACTGATACATATCTCTTCCCTAGTATATGCTTGAAGATGATCAATAAATTGTTGGGTTAACATACTTGTCATCAATTAACAGAGGAAGTTGTTTTGAAGGACGATCATGTTTCAAGTAACTGCTTTATCTGACCTCTGAATAATAGTAATTCTTCTGGCTACCTAATAACAAATCTAGCTTGTGGAGAACACAGTGATCATGACCAGCAGGGGTCAGACAAACCCCTTTCACTCTACGTGGTCTTTCAAAAGTCATACAACCCATTAAAGATGCCAAATGCGTCTCATTCATCCCTATGAACAAGTGCTGAAAATAACCATCCCTTCCTGACTAAATCTAGCACATGACACAAATAAAAGTCAAAATATGTGCTTAAACTTTGCAGCCAGTTACATGTCACTTCACTTCAAACAATGGATGTGATTATGTCACCAAACTTGTTTGAAAAAGAAAACTCTTGGAATCAGTTCATAGGATCACATGATTTAAACTAGAAAGGGACCTCAGAGGCCATCTAGTCCAACATCTTCATTTTATAGATGAAGAAACTGAGACCCAAGGAGGTTGTGACATAGGCAAGGCCACAAAGGTATTAAGTCTCAGTCAAGATTTTAAACTAGGTACTCTGAATCTGAAGTCAATGTTTTCCTATTTTATATGTTGCCTTAGACAATTTTAAGTGAGTCTGTGAGAGTGTGAGTGTAAAAATTCTTGATTACTTACCAGTGATTTCATTTTTTTTTTAAATGCAAAGGTCTTAAACTGAATTCAATTGCTGCTTTGCTCAAACCTATTCACAACTACAGACATACCCATACTATAACTAATGTGTGGGCATTCTGCTGAAGGGAACGTGCAACTCTGAAAAGCCCCTCTATTTTTCAGTTTTAGAAAAGCTCCGCATACCAGATGCCTGAGAGTGAAACACAGCTCTAGGTACTGCATCAGCAGTCTAAAGAGATGCAATGGGGAAGACACTGTCAGACATGGCTACCGTCTGGGATTCCTTGAAAAGTCACACTTTTGTTTTTAAAAAGCATTAATGAAATATTTTTTTAAAGAAAAGTTCTAGAAAGTCATAGTATAATTCAGCTTCTACATTTCCAACAGTTTAAATTGGACAGATAAAGCAGTAAAGGAGAATGCCAAAGCAACACATTGCAAGACTGCTGTAAACTATGATTTATGAAATGCACATGCTGAAATCACTAGCCAATAAAAGTACATCTGGTGCTAATAAAGAAATAAGGTCCATTCTTCCTAAAAACACTATTATTTCTTCTCAAGAGAACATGAGGCACATTTATGGTCAAATCCCAGCTGTCTGCTTAGGCAACCACCCTGATTTACAAAGTAGACATCTGAGTGTGACACATCAACTCAAGTCATTTCTGAACCAGAAACAGGCTGGAATTCAAAATTTCTGACTCCCTCGTATTTTTAAAGAACACTACAACAGCCATGTCCCATACTATTTCTCAGTAACAGAAATAACAAGGGGAGAGGAAAACATGGTATAAAATATGGATAACCATGAATGGGAGCTAAGCCAACATGTAGGAGTAGGCATGGATTAGAGTATAAACTACAAAGAGAATATAGAAGGGTTTATAGGAACTGGGGTTAGGAAGATAAATACAAAGGACCAATAAAGAATGGAGCTTAAGAAAGAAAAGCTTCAGTTGTGCAGCTTTGATGGAATCTGTTTTTTCATACATCATGAGATCTTTTGACTCAACAGTATAGAAATGTATCATACTATTGAAATCTCTTGTTTCTTAGTGCCTCAATGGTTACTTAAAATGGAAATTTAGTATACAGACAACATGATATAGAGGAAAGAAAATAAGACTTAAGAGTTAGAAGATCCAGAACTGAATCCTGGCTCTGCCTCTTGCCATACGAATAACCTGGACATGAGTAACCTGGATATGTAACAATTTCTCCGAACCTTACTTCTTCATCAGTAAAATGTGAATAATAATACTTGTGCTGTCTACCTCGGATGTCTGCTTATATAAGAGAGGTTATTGTTATTGAGATGTTTCCAAGATTACCAAAGTGGATGAGGAAATTCTAAACAATGAGATAATGGAAGGCTAAGTCTGCGTCATCATTATAACTAACATAATATTGTTGTTATATAATTGAAACAATGATTCTTTAGCATAAAAATACATGTATAAGTAAGTAGGTATCACAATAATCATATAGTATTACATATGCACGGCATAATAGAGCAATGAGCTGAGAATCAAGAAACATTAGTTCTAATCTATGGAGGGATGGTGTCTCCCCCTAAGGTAAATATCTGACATAAAGGAGAACTTCTCAAGATTTGTCAAACCAGATAAATAATACTTTTCGTGAATCACATAGAAAAAGAGGAGGGAGGAGGAAGGAGGGAAGGGAATAAGCACTTATACAGTGCTTACCATGCAGCAGGCACTGTGCTGAGTGCTTTACAAATTTTAGTTTTCAGAGGTCTCTTTTTTTTTTTTTTTTGCTTTTTGGAGGGCAATTGGGGTTAAGTGACTTGCCCAAGATCACACAGCTAGTTAAGTGTCTGATGGCTGTGATAGTAATGGCAATTAAAGATTCCCCTGTATTGGCTTGGTTTTCAAATTGATTGTGTTAAAACCCAGAGTTTGTTAATCCCACCTGTGGGATGGGCTTGTTGATGTGAAAAGAAAGTCCTGAACTGGGAGGAGCTGGTGATGTAGATTTGGAGAGACACTAGAGAGAGGCGGAAGATTTTTTTTTTTGGAAGCAGCACCTCGTGGAGAGAGAGAGACTAAGAGAATTGCTGGTGGCCGCTTTGAATTGCCCTGGACTTTTGAGACCTGCCCCCTGAGCTGCCAAGGACTGAGGAGACATGGCTGTTTTGCTGGTACTTTGTCTGTCTGTTTTGATGTTATTTTGCCAGATTTGTCCACTGGTGAAAGACTGTCCTTTTGTTGAAGAAGTCCTGGAACCTGGCTGTTCGCTAAGAAGCCCTGAGACTGTCCTGCAGACAGAGAGTGAATACTGTCCACTGGTGAGGGACAGTACTGTTGTTGCAGGGGTCTGGAGACTGTCCTGCAGACAGAGTGAATACTGTCCACTGGTGAAGGACAGTGCTGTTGTTGCAGGGGTCTGGGAGCCTTTCTGTTGGTACAGAAGCCCTGAAGAAGGATTTTCTTGTTGTATGTTTACAGAAATCCTGGGAGAGGGCTTTGCTAATGTGTTCAGGGGTTCTAGGACTGTTCTACAGACAGAGGATAAATTCATGAAGGGACTGGCAATGTATCTTATGGCCTTGCTAAGCCTTGTCTCCCCAGGAACTAAGATTGCTGAGAACTTGCCTCGTGTCAAGATGAAGAAAAGACCTCCATTTGGGTATTAAGTGCTGTGTTTAAACTTGATGTAACTCTGGGGTAGATTCAATTGTGATCCCGGGGGTGGGGAACTTTTGACCTTATTGTGCTCTGTGATTGACAAATGAAGGTACTTTACCTATGTTTGGAAACTAATCTCCATTTGAGAAGAGGGGTTTTGTGGTGGACTTAATTAAGGTATAGCCTAGGGGTGGAGTAGTATTTAGAACAGGGACTTTGTAATTGATTGAATGATTGGAAGATCCTGGGGTGGGGTAGTACTTGGAGATTATTTAATCACACTTAGTAAATGCTGTATTTTGAATGATGTCATGTTTTGATCTTCTCTGTTCTTGGTTTGTCACTGAATAAAATAGAGAGCACCTATGCTGGTATTTTGAACCTGGGAAGTTGCCTTTCCTTGGCATTACATTACAATGGCAGAGGTCTTCTAAAGGACTACTTAGTAAAATTCAACTCATCAATGAACATTTTCCAGACTAACCTCACCTGGTCTCCAATCCTGCTATTTCCTCTATAGTTCAGTACTTTGTTATAACCACAGTTGTTTATTTACTTCCATGTAAAACTGTTCATGCTTCAAACTGGAAGCTTCTTAAAGACAGGGACCACATTTTCTGTTCTATGTGTTCTCCACACAGTTTTCTCGGTCTGTACTGAACTATTTTCTGAGCTTTGGTTTCCTCAACTATAAAATGGGGCAGATAAAACCTTTACTCTATACCTCACAGTGTTGCTGTAAAGAAAACTTGTCATAAATCTTACTGTGCATATAAAAATGTGAATTATACAATTAATTAAAAATTACCATTGAAGCTCATTTGAATTCCTTTTCCTTGTAAAGTTGATTAAATAAAAAATGAGAAAAAGTAGATTTGGTTCTCCCTCACCCTTGCCCCATACCCACAATGATTTCAAGATACCTTATAGCCTTATGATTGCTAAAATATATTAAGAAGGCAACATGACCTAATTACTTAAGTTGAAAAAAGAAATCAGAAAATCAGTTCTGATGTTAGTAATTAATGATTTACTATCAAAAAACCCATAATTCTTCCCATACTTAATGAGGCAATAAGACTTAACTAAGGGCTGGTCTTTGAGTGTGTCTGAAACTTATGTGATATTCCTAGGAAAGAGAAAAATGCCATCAATTCTACAAGACAAAGTTATGTCCAAGTCCTGGGCAGGTGACTCCTAATAAGTCACATGCTGCTTTCAGAAAAAGAAATTACAGCTAACCTTCAACATTCACATGTTTAGCTTCTGCAACTTCAAGTATTTGCATGATTTTATTAGTAACCTCAATTTTACTTTTGATTGGCAAACACGAATATTCTCAGCTGTGCATTGGACGGAAAAAAATTAGAGGCACAATGCACACAAGTTTGTGGAGATACCGAGGCTGATGATTCCATCATCGATTTCAGCCTCAAAGTTAAAAGTTAACTCACCTCTGCTATGCTCCCATACTCTGAGACCCTTACAGATCTCAAATGATGCACAAAGTAGACATCGCTGTCTCTATTTCAAGGTGGTGTTGTCCTTCATGATCTCCAACACCATCCCCCAGCTCTAAAGGACTAACTGTCAGAAGTGATAATTGCCAGTCTCAGTGTCTTCTGTCAGCAGAGACTAAAGTCCCAGCAAACTCTCCCTTGGTTTTCAGGGGGTAGACAAGGTAGAGCAGTTTACAGTGGTATACTATACAATACAACACCCTCACATTGCCATCTGACACAGTGGAAGGTAAGATTCAGCTTAAAAAATGTATCCATTTTAAGAATTTTATTTGCTATATAATATTTATGGTACTGTAGATTTCATGTGTTGGGAAAATGAATATTGTCTAAAATAAATTATTTTGAGATGTTAACACAAAAGGTCACCAAATTTTAGGGAATTACTAAAGAAGAAAAAATGTTTTTGTATGTTACCAATTTTATTTTGTATACTACATTTTATGAGTTATTTCATGGCTACTATGTTAAGAAAAGTATATATTATATGAATTAAAGTTTTATAATAAAGAGCCATATGCAGAAAATCTGTATGCAGCAATCTCTACTGAAAGATTACAGTTTTTGGAGGTTATGTGGTTTGCTCAGGGTCACACAGCTTGAGTCTGATGAATTCAATCTTCCTGACTCCAGAACTGACACTTATCCACTACTATCACCTAGATGCTCCAAGAGCAAAACTAGACCTGGACATTATTCTCATGGTTTTGCTGTATTCTCCATTATACTGTAAGCTCCTTGAGGGCAGGAACAGTTTCAGATTTGTATCCCCAGTCCCCATCATAGTTATCTGGCATATAATAGGTATTTAATAATAACCTGATTCACGGGCAATTAGGTGGCCCAGTGAATAGAGAACCGGCTCTGGAGTTTGGAGGACCTGAGTTCAAATTTTTTACTTCAGACACTTGATACTTAACTAGCTGTGTGACCTTGGGCAAGTCACTTAACCCCAATTGCACTGCCTTCCCTCCCTCCAAAAAAAAGTAACTGATTCAGCTTCCCCAAATGTGGTTCCTGATCCATGTCAGTTCTTCTGAAAAAATAAAAGTCCCAAAAGGCCAAGAGCTAGAGGCTTGAGAAAAATATTCAAGGGTTATTCAACCCCAACTTTCCATCCCACTCTTAATTCTTTTGTAAATTTACCAATTCAACTAATTTTAGGGTCTTGGCTCCTAGACTAGTAGTGTGGGGGAAAGCACTGACAACAGAAATCTCCCAAGTGTAAGTAAATGGCATTTAAAAATTTCTCAAAAGTTAATAGAAATCATAAATTTTAAAAAATTTTTCCCACAGAATTGACCACATCAACAAATGGTGATTTTTGTCTTCTATAGATATGGCCTTTCCTTCTAAACCCTTCTTGGGAATTTTTTCTTAGGGGGGAAAATTATCTTAATCTTTATTAGGAAAAGTTGTTCAAAGTAGCTGTCATTGAACATTTTTAAGTAAGAGAAACACTGCAATTTTTACATACCAAGTTATTAACTTTAAAATACCAGCAAGCATTAACCTAGTTCTAGTATCTCATTAAAAATTCAATTATTGAGTATTAAAGAAAAAAAAATAAGAGTTAGTATTAGTGCATGTGCCCCCTGCTATTTTAAAAGGCCCAGACTCTGGGAAGCCCTATTGATTGCATTTCTATTTCAACTCTATGTGCCCACCAATAACAGTGACATGCAAGGAGAATAAGAAAGAGTTCTTGGTCCCTGGCATTTTGTGTTCTATCAGGTCACCTGAAAAAAGAAATACCCTTTTCTTGGCCATAAAACCAACCACAGAGTTCAAGAATACACCTGATGTTTGAAAGAACTTTATTAATGCAAGCTGCTGAATCAAATGCTAAGTGGTGTTACATAAAGGGATTGAATATTAAGGGTTTTCCACTGAGCTCTTAGAACTAACTCAAAGCCAGGAGAAACAAAATAACTTAGAGGTGCTGTTTTTAGAACCTTTACCAATGACGCAGTGTGGTATAGCTAAAATAACACAGAATTAGGAGATGGGTTCTAATCCCTACTCTGCCGTTAAAAATAAAATGAAAGATTTCTTTGTGTTTTTTTGATTTTTAAACTCTATGCATTTTAAAATATAATCTCAAACTCCTTTTCCATCCTCCCCTGAACTGAACTCCATGTGGTTAAGTCCTTTCATTTCTCTGGGACTCTATTTCCTCATAGAAATTGAGGGGGTTGTGCTATGGTCCTTTCTAAAAGGACCTGAAATTCCATATGTTTGTCCCCTTAAAAATGAGGCCTGATAAGAATGAAAAGCTGAAGTGCTGAGGCAGTTTGTAAACTCCATAAAAAACAAAAAAATTTACATTTATTAGGTCATTTGATCATCATAACAACCTTTTAAGTTAGGTAATACTATTATACTGATTTCAAGGATAAGGAACTGAAGCTGAGACAAGTTTTTTGACCAAGTTCATGGAGTATCTAAGGCAGCACTTGAACTCTGGGCTTCTTGACTCCAACTGAAGTGCTCTATCCACTAGATCACATTGCCTTACTGAATGAATCATATCCCTTAAAATGTGAACTTTGGAATAAATTGAAGGACACAGACATAAGTATACAATGGCCATACCATCACAGAAACATGTCACTGACCCAATTCTCTCCCGAATGGCCACTGCAGTAAAAAAGTTCTGGGTTAGCTTAAGTTTATACAAAGCTTTAAGGTCTGAGTGGCCACTGCAGTAAAAGTTCTGAACCAGCTTGAATTTATATAGAGCTTTAGGGTTTGCAAAGAGCTTCACAAATATCACATTTTATCCTTACAACAACCATAGCAGGTAGCAGTTATTCCCATTTTGCAGATGAGGAAACTGAGGCAGAGAGGCTAAAGTAACTTGCCCAGGGTCATGCAGTTGGCTAGTTTCTGAGGCCAAATTTGAATTCATGTCATTATGACTCTAGGTCCAGAGCTCTAATGATTATGCTGCCTAGACTGTGCTCCCATCTGTAAGACAGACAGAAGGACTAGCTTTGTGATGAAGTGGCTGTGTGACTATGGTAAAAAAAAAATATCATTTCACTTCTTTTGGACTCAGTTTCCTTACAGGTAAAAAGAAGAGAGAAGGATTATACAGATGATCTCTGAGACCCTATCTACCTCTAACATTTTCTAATTCTTTTATTTCATTTTTCTTTAGGTGCCTTTCTCTCAGCAACATGGCCACACCAGAAGATAAAAATTTTCCAGAGGCCAATGAACATTCTTTCATCAGCTCTGATTCATTTTTACTTTGGGGAGAAGCAAAGAAACTTTTTCTAGGGAATTCTGTTTAAAAGGGATGTTTGTTGCTTTTAAAAAAATCGACACCAGGTAAGTATCTGCCTGCTCTGTTTAAGATTAAGTTTGCCTTAAATGGTCAGATTCCTTGTTTTGAAACCTTTCTTATGCCAACTTTGTATTTTAAAAAATCAAAAGAAAAGATTTAATATAAAGTTAGATGTAGAAAACCTGAAAGAGTAACAATCAAACATGGCTAATCGTGGTAGGCACAATATTTCATGAGGAAGTGAGGGGCATGGGTTGGTGCAGTGTTTGGGGATTTTGTATGAAAGCTGGGTTTAGGGACGCTGGTTAGACTGCTGTAATTAGGCATCAAACAGCTTTATAGAAGAAAGGCACACAGAGCAGAGGCACTAACTAGTGAGGATTCAATGCCAGTGACCCTCCCATGATTTCAAGCATTCCTCCTGGATTCTGTACAGTCAGGATGGGATTCATAGAATTCCCAGAGAGTACCTGAGTGACCAATGACTTGGAGCTAAGGTAAAAAAGTAACTGCAAGGATTATTGTATATATGTGTAATGCTTAATTTCATTGTGTATAATTATTTCTGAAATGAGATTAAATAAAACCCCAGGTCAAAATTTCCTCATCACCATCATAATTTCTCCCAAGTGTTCATTTTTCCAAAATGTAATTTTGACTCCTTGTTCTGACTCCTTGTTCTTTAACACACACACACAAAATTAACACAAGTACTGTAAAAAGTTTTGGTATTTTTTAAATCACTATGGACTAATTATAATATAACAGAGATTGCTAATTTAAATCCCAGATGTAGCAGAAATCGCTAATTTAAATTCCAGATCAGTGTAATCCAGGACTGCTGATCACTTTCCTCTAGATGTGGACAAAAATTTGGATATGTTTAGTAACATTAAACTCCAGCCTGAGATGTGATATTTGTGTAGGGAAACCAGCTCCATTCCTTTATGAGAGTGGAGCTTTTACAAGCATAATCTAATTGGATCTGGAGGACAAACCTGTGAGGTCTATGGCATAAAGATTATTATTCTCATCTGACAGATAAGGCTGGAGAAATTTAAGTGACTTCACAGAACGTAAAGGGCTCAAAGGATCAGTCAATAATATCTAGTTTAATTCCTTCATTTTACAAATGAGGAAGCACCTAGCAAACTGAAGTGACTTGTCCAAAGTCAAAAGTCTGGTAAAGGGCAAAACTAGGACACAGTCTTTTGGCTCTGTGTACGTTTCTCTTCCTAATATATCTTTTTCTTTTTCACAGTTAACAAGTGTCAGATTCTAAGAAAGTCTTACACAAACGGATGCAAAGTGAAATGACCAGGAGAACATTGTACATAGTAACAGCAATACTGTAATGATCCAAGACAATTCTGAAGATTTATGTTCAGTCAATTATTAATGATTAATTCAGTCAATATTAACACTCAATTTGAAAAAATGAATGTTGAAAGAAAATAGTTTTTACATGAATTGGGGAAAATAAAACAATGAATTTTTTAAAAGGATGTCAGATTCTAGACTAGAATCTTCTGATAAGCCTATTATTCTGGATTTGGCTTCACAATGCCTGTTTATGGCAAATTAGCAATTTTTCTCCTGGTGGTGGAAGAGTAAAAAGTCTTCAGTTATTGTTTTTAAAAAAAGTTACAATGGGGCGGCTTAGGTGGTGCAGTGAGTAAAGCACCAGCCCCGGAGTCAGGAGGACCCGAGTTCTGTTCCAGTCTCAGACACTTAACACCGGCACACACAAAAAAATCTAGTCGTGTAACCTTCTCCAATTGCCCTCCAAAATGGAAAAAAAAAAAGTTACAATGGCCAAAAAAGTCATCTCTGGAAGAGAATATCCATACCAAATGATATCCATGGATTATTTAAATTGAGAGAGTAAAAATGGACCAAGCCAGAAATGTTTTCATGAACATCTCAATGTTTATGAATAGATTTTCAGTTTTATTTGGATTTCAAACTTTTTTTTGCAAACACACATAACATATATAAAAGTCAGTTTTTAAATTTAATCAACAACAATGGCTTTTTGACAAAAATAGAAAAAGATGAATCAAGACTTTAGACTAGAAACTAGCTACTTCTCTATTGGGCTGCAGCAGGGTGGTTCTTGACTTTTATTATTGACTTGTATCAACCTCTCCCCACATCACCCCAGGCTTTTGGTTGTGATGATTGTGGCTGGTATGTGTATGTATATAAATGTGTATGTATATGTATACATACCTTCTGTGCTTTTAAAGATTTATTAACATTCTATTTCCTCCATATTTAGGGTTACTTAGATCTACAAATAAATGATACTTTCATTTTGGGAAAGGGAAATTAATACAATATAGCCTTTGTTGCTGCTGGTTTATTTCACTCTGGCAATCCAATAAATCTACCTTTGTAATCACTGACCGGCTAAATGTTGATAAAATGGGCAATAATTAGTCTTCTCTCTTTAAAACCTTTACTAAAAAATAGTAAGTGACCTCCTCTGAAAACTCACAGTTGATTTCTTTACATGTTTCCTGATAGTGTGTCTGAGACTGAATTTGAGTTTTGCAAATTCATATTGGAATGGGAAGCAGTTCTGTGAATGTTCCAGTACTCTCTCTGGGTCACAGTCCAAATCTAATGGTTCCATTTATATTTATTTTCCCTTTCAAAGGGACATTTATGGCAAAGGCATACCGATTCAGAGGAAAAGTTCATTTGTAAAACATGTATAACACACATGACAGAAGACTATTATGATCAGTATCTTGTAAAACAACAAAAAAGCAACGAGGAGAAAAAAGAGCAAAAGAATAGAATTTTGAGGCACATGACCATTAATAAGTGAAATTAGAAGGAACAAGGTTCAAGTAAAATGGAACAGATCTTCCAACATTTTCATGGTGATAAAGTGAAGCCCTGAAGTTCAAGAATTCTAGCTCATCATGACCTCACATAGTAGAGAAATGTTATAATACAGAAAAGTTCAATTAGATATTGTTAAACAATCAGGAAACGGGGAAGGAAACAGAGCTCAGTTCATTTACAGGAGCTGCAGGTGTACAGACAAAATATGCTCAGACATTATAATGCACAATGTCTAAGGGGAAGAAGACTTGAGACTTTAAGGATGGAGATGCCTCAGGTGAGATAGTAACATTGGATAGCAGTCCCTAATCCAGACAATACCAGACCAAAACTCTCTCTTCTGGAATAAGGCAATTTCCAACATTCCATAAAACTGGTCATTACTTTACAGAATTTTAAAATACAGTTTATTGGAGATATAGAGGTAGAAATTCATTCCTCTTTTTCAACAAAGGAAGTCAATGGAAAAACTCTTCATTTTACAGAAATTCACCTTTCAACTCTGGTAGGTGTCTAAAATGAAAATAAGATTTTTAAGTTACTCACTAAATTGTTGAGATTTTTTGCCATCATAATTAACTTTAAGATGTTCAGCAATGTAAAACAATCTATTTCCTCAATAAAATTATTTTCATGGATTTATTGCTTATTTCAGAAAAATGTATTAATTCATATTATATCATATCTTAGAAATTACTATTTTTAACACATCTGTTTTCTTGTTAATTCTTTGTTAGTAATGTTTTTGATTTGAAATAATTTAGACTCAATGTTATTATTCTTAAGTAGAAAAGGTTAAATTAAATTTTTAAGGGAGATTACACTGGTCTGAAACAAATCCTCTGTTGTTTATTAAAATAGTTTATGAGTAAAGGCACTTCCTATTTGGGAAATTATTTTTTAATGCCACATAATGTTCATGATTACTGCATGCTCAATGTTATTAAATATAACAAGTCATTTTCAAAGTGAATCTTATTATTTAGAGGTAGCTGGGTGGTACAGTGGTTGAGTAGTGAGCCTGGAATCAGGAACACCTGCATTCAAATCTGGCTTCAGACACCATCTTTGTGACCCTGGGCAGCTCATGTAACCTTAGTTTTGCTTTAGTTTCCTCAACTGTAAAAAAATAAAAAACTTACAGGGTTGTTGTAAAGGTCACGACATAATATTTGTAAAGCACTTGGCACATAGTAGGTACTATCAAAATATTTATTCTCTTTCTTTGCCTCACTTCTCTACCCCCAAATGGCATAGTAGACAGAGTATACCCTTAGAAGTTAGGACAAATTAGGACTGAGGTTTTGCCTCTGATCACCCATGGCGGCTGAGTGATCATAGATGGGTCACATAATCTTTCAGTGTACCAGACAACCCCTCAAAATCTTTGATTTACATAGTGCATGTCTGCATTGGAAGAAGGAATTCCAAAACAAGTGTTCCCCACAACAATGAAGTCATAAATATGGACCACAAAACCAAACCAAACCATGTTTTATAGATAGTCTGTCAAACTCAATAACTTAATCTCAATTGATCAAACTGATTTTAAGATTAGAAGGAAACCTTGAGAGCCAATGGTAATATGGAGAGCAAGCTCTCCATAGGGGCACAGGGGCAGAGAGGCTTGTTCAAGGCTTGGCTCTGATACACACTGACTATATGTAGCTGAGAAAGGGAAAGCTCTTAGACTACAGCTGCAGAGAAGGTGCAGGGCTACATGAGCCAAGGTTGTTTTCTCATCTGGTATTCCCTAGACAAGTGTAATCATGGGTCTGTGCCCCACTCCCCTCACCCTCCCAAATAAAAACCTTTCCTGATTTGATTAAAAAGGTATTAAGAACTAAAAACAAATATAAGAAATATGTGTGCCTGTATATTAAGTCTTTTATCTTCACAGGCAGTTCTGAGATCAACTCTGCCAAAACACAATACTAATAAGAATGATAACAATAATATGCTCCATTACAGATCATAATATTTGGTTAAGAAGTTCAATCAACAAGGATATGGGCTGTATACTTATGTCAGATTTCAAACACAGAGCATTTTGTAAATATTTAATGCGTGGGCCGCCCTGACTTCTGTACAACTTGTACTCATTAAATATGCCTGGAAGACAAGTGCTGGCTTAAATACACTTTGAAGTCACTCTCTCTTTTGTGGCAGGTATATGTCAGAAACCATAACAGGCCTCAAGCATTAGGTAAAGTGAGGGTCCCTCTCTGAGCAAAGGCAGAACAGCCTAATTAATGAAATAAGACTACATCTCCTGTCAAGCCAGGTGAAAATACTTTCCTATTCATTCACTTTATCTGCCCACTCCTGAAGCTCCCCAGTCACAGGAAAAGGGTATTAGACATGATATCCAGCCCCATTAATACCAAGAGTTAGCCTCAGAAGACAGTATAACAAGAAAGCAGAAAGTCTAACAGGATTCTATTATCTTGAAGACCTGAGTTTTTTCCCATTAATATTATCACTAAAATGTAAAATGGACCCTGGCAACAACTATGGAGTAGATAGTTGAAAGTAAGCAATTTTGAGAAACAAAATTATTAGCATGGTGGTTATAACATATAGGTTAGGTTTGTGGCTTTTTTCCTTTCTGAGGGAATGGTTTTTTTCCTTCTTCTATAAGCAAGCATCTTTAATGAATATAAGAATATTAATCATTAAGTTAACAATATAATAAAATGAGACTGACTTTCTTTTATGGGTTGTATAAACAATATATGGGTTGTAAAAACAAGGAGGGCACAAGCAACTCAAACTCTTAGCAGGAAAAAAATCCTGATATTCTGCTTACCTATTTATTCTCTCTCCTAGAATCCATAGGTTTAGCCAACCTACCTACCCTGAAAAGAACTCCTGTCCCCTCCTAAAAGCTGTAATCAGGATCAGTCTTCCCTTAAGTTAAACTGTTTAGTTTCTTTCTAGGAACCGATCTATCTCTCTTTTTATCACTTCTTTCCCAGAGTACAGCATGTTTAGGCAGAGGGAAAGTCAATGCTTCTAGGACTCTGCCACATTCTTCCTGTAAGGCTTTCTTCTCTCCAGGAAGCACAGAATCCTCAAACACATAAAACAACTATCTCTTTGCTAGTGTATCTGATAAATTAATATTTGCTACAGAATTTTAGTGCTCTAATTTACCCACTGAATTTTGGAAAGGGGCTGACAGTAGTGACTTTAATAATTAGAATCCCAGGCATTAGGTAATAGGCCAATTATAGAGCTATTTTTAGACCTTTCGACACCCCTAAAATATACTTAACAACTAGCCACTGTGCATAATATAAGCTTTGCTCCTGGTTGTACCAGAGGATGATGGCCAACAAAGAACCCCTTCTACAAACTGATTTCATCATATGGAAAGCAGAGTTCTATCAGTATATAGTTGGGGATGCTATTATAATAGAAATGTCTGAGTCATACATCTAAGCCCAATTTTGGGGGGGATTTCAATTATAAATATAATTTCAGATAATCATCGCTGAGGTCAGTCTTCATTTCAGGGGCCTAGAACTGAGAGATCAGTGTTTAAGATATTTGAATAAGGAAAATAATGGAAAGAAATAATGGTATTTATTGGTATTGGTTATTAATATAAAATTACTGGTTTTGTATTAATGGTATTAATATAAAAAAAGAGTGATTAAGATGGTATCAATACTTATAACAACATATAACTACTTTTTCATTTCTATACAATTATTGTGGGAATGGTCTATGCATGGACTGTGGTATCTCTCAAGAAATATATGAGGAAACAAGCTATGTTTAAAAAATTTATAGCAGATCTTGTCTTCACAGTCAAACAACTAAATGAAAGGTATACAGAACCTCAAATCCTGCTATGTCTTTTGATAATAAAAAAGCATTTGCCTTGGCTGAATAAAATCCAATCTTAAAAGGCTTGCATTCAACAAGGAGGCTCTCATACCTACCTTAAGTTCATGTCAGATTTTATGACAGATGCAACTACAGAGACAACTTTATTCAGTGAGTCTCTGATCACTGAGTATCAAGCAAGGCACAAAACAGGTGTTCTTAGTTAAGTCCTCCACATGCTCACACTTTCAGATGGTACTGTGTCTAAGGGCCACATGTTAAATGGCACAGTGAGCTCCAAATTCAATGCACTTTCTACTGTCCTTTTTTTCTTTCTTGGGTTTTCAGAATATGTGACAGAATCTAAGAACAGAGGCTTCTAAGATGAACCTTATATACAAGAATACTTCAATTAAAGGGGACATTATAAATATTGGTAACTTGGAGTGATTGGCTGACTCTCTGTAGGTCACAGACTACACTAAACTGAAAACTACTAGTGGAATTTAGAGGGAGTACCCTTATCAGTAGCTAAAGCAGTGATCCAAGCCAAAAACAAACTATGCAGTTAAAATTGTGTTGACTACGCAGCCAGGCTAAGTGACTTGTGCAGTAGTACAAGTAAAGTAGGAAGGAGTTACTAAGATTGCCCTAAATGCTGTTCCAAGTATTTATCTTCAAGGTGTTGAAACAAGTTGGAATAAGCTAAGTGTTTTTAAATTGTCTACATGACTTTACTAAAATTACTAGGGAATTTTAAATAGCGCATACATCTGCTCATACTCCAAATGTTGACTGAAAATGACCAAGTCAGGCAGCAATTTAGTATGCACAAAAAAGTATTCTAGGCAAAGGAACAAGTTCCTTCCAAAATTTTAATTGGGAAAACAAAAAATCTAAGAAAAAATATTTAATACCACAACCAGTAACCAAGTTTTTAAAGAAATAGTTGAAAACCTCAAATCTTCCTCAAAAGGCAGAGGATATGGGGAAGGAAAAAGCAGAAGAATTTTGAGCAAGTAGAGCAGTGGTCTCCAAACATTTTTGATCATGCATTTCTTATCAGCAAAATTTTTTTTAACATACACCCTCCTCAATATGTATATTATCTACTTGTTTATGAGTTATATACATGAATGGACATATTAATCACTATCTACATTATAAACTTAGAGAATAAGAAATTTGAGATGATAATTGATCCTAGAGTCATTTGGGAAACACTGGTTTACTGAGCAGGGTAGTGACATGAGACCAATAAAATAAGATTAGTTGCTACGTGGAGAATGGATTGAAGAGTAGATTAAGTCAGGGAGACTAAAGCTATTGCAATAGTCCAGGTGAGATGTACATAAGGCCCTGAACTAGGGCAGTGGCTATGAGTGGAAAGGATGGATTTACAGCTGCAGAGGCAGTTGATTTGCAATTTGGGCTAAGGAAGAAAGAAGAGGTGAAGATGACATCAAGAATGCCTGAGTAACTGCAAGGATGGTGGTAACCTCAACAGCAATAGGGAAGATTGGAAGAGGGGTGTATTTGGGGGGGAAGATACTCTAAGGAGATCTCTAATGTTGTTCACACCCCCCCAACCTGCACATCTTGTATATCTTACTTGTTCCACAGAAAATTTTGGGGGGAGGGAGAATTTTGCCATTCCCTACTACAGAGTTCAAGGCTTACTCACTGAGGGGCACCTGCTGCAAGCCAAGAAGTGATCTGACGAATGGGGTGTGAGAATGCAGGTGTAGCGGCAAGCACCCCAAGCGTCCCCAGGGTTTGCTGCCAGCACAGGTTCTTGGATCTGCTTTGTTAAAGGAAAGCAACTCAAAATGGGTTAACAAGCTTACTTTAATCAGTCAGACATATATCGTTTGCCTCGTTCAGGGGAAAAAGGTCAGCACCCTGAACTTCAAAGTATACAGGCAGAAGTATCAACACAGAAACAGATCAAGTAGACAGCTTTCCAAACTATCCAACCATTATATCCATATCAAATCAACATCTGGGTTTTTCAAAGCAGGGGCTCTGGACAACGGCTTCCCAGAATCCATATCAAATCACAGAACACTTCTCAAAGTGAGCCCCAAAACAAAGCTACACGTCAGGGCTTATATAGCCTTCTCCTGGCTCAGAGAATGTAACAACCTTATTGACTCACTGGCCAATCAAGAAGTATCTACTGAAAAAACAAGCCTTCCACCCCCAGGCTCCAGGTGCACTTTAGCCTAGGGGCAGGGAAGATCTTACAAATTTACATTGCCATTACAGCAGGGCAGAGAATTTTGCCTTCAAAGCTGCTGAATTGCCTGGGTTATAGCAGTTGGGCTGTGAAAGCCCTGAGCAGCTGTAGCAGGTCAGCAGTTGGGTCCTGGGTACTGTGTGGAGTGCTGAACAAGAACAGGTGAAAAGAACAGTGTAGCTGTGCTGGAGATAAGCCCATGATAGACTTTTGCAAGGAGGGAGGGATGTGATGCATCTTGTGTACCCCTTGTGTTCACACCTAAGCTTCCACTTGGAAGACCCCTGATCTCAAGTTGCAGGATTGCCCCAAGTCTCTTTAGAATCTGCCTGATGTACTACCTGGCTGACAAAGTGACACCACCTCCATTTCCTCCCAGGAAAGTGACTCTTTTTTATGCAGCTGAAAAGTACTAATGAAAATCTGAGAAGAAAAATAATACATTAAAGGGGATAGGGAGAATGAATGGGTTGGCAGTGGTGTGAATTCTGTACTTACGCAGTTGTGGTCTGCATTTCATGCCAGCCTTTGCTAAAATTCAGTTTCAACTCATTCATCAGATTCATGCCGAGCTTTTGTTTTATTTCCACCAGATGCTTTTCTTTGGCTGTTAACACTTGTCGTAAAGTTGTGATTTCGTCTTCTAGCTAGATACATGATAGGAAAATTAAAAAAAAAGAGAGAATAAGACCATCTAAAAACCACCTTAATAAATACAAACATGGGATGAATTATCATGTAGTTCCAAGGGACCACATATAGCATTCTAGTTCTGGGCATTTAAACTCTGTGTTTGGTCCCACCTGAGATATACTATACAAATTACTGTATCCTCATTAGAAACCAGAAAGGATAACTAGAATTACAGAATCACTGAGTTGGAAGTGACTTTATGTAAGGGTTATGGGATTTAAAGATCTCCCATGCCCCATGGACGTGCTGACATAGCAGAGCAAGAGAAAGTGAAAAGCCGAGCTAACGGTCCTGCGGTTGGCAGTTGGTGGCGGTTGCCTTTTTTTTTTTTTTTTTGAGTTAGGACTCCGGCTGAGCACTGCCAGGGGCCGGAGCTGCTGGGAGCGTGCTTCCAGGACGCTGGGTGGTTTCTGTGTTTGGGGAGAGGAGGACCTTTGCCTGAGGTAGCCTGTTCTGTTTTAAAGGCTTGAAAATGTGGGTGCTTTCTACTTTATCTACCTGTGTGTAATAAGAATGTAAATTTTAAAGATCTTCCCTGCCCCTAGGCTAATGTGCACCTGAAGCCTGGGGTGGGGGAGGCTTGTTTTTCAGTAGATACTTTTTGATTGGCCAGTGGGTAAAAAAGGTTGTTACATTCTCTGAGCCAGGAGAAGGCTATATAAGCCCTGATGTGTAGCTTTGTTTTGGGACTCACTTTGAGAAGTGTTCTGTGATTTGATCTGAATTCTGGGAAGCCGTTGTTGAGAGTCCCCCGGCTTTGAAAAACCCAGAATGTGGAAACCCAGATGTTGACTGGGTATGGATGTAATGGTTGGACAGTTTGGAAATCTGTCTACTTGATGTTTCTGTCTTGATAATTATGTCTGTATATTTTGAAGTTTGGGGTGCTGACCTTTTTCTCCTGAACAAGGTAAATGATATATGTCTGACTGATTAAAGTAAGCTTGTTAACCCATTTTGAGTTGCTTTCCTTTAACAAAGCAGATCCAAGAACCTGTGTGAGCAGGCACCCTGGGGACACTGGGGTGCTTGCTGCTACACTGTGCCAATGTCATAACTACTGTGATGGCTTTCACTTTCTGGTTTTGGGACTCAGTCTTTTGGTATCTTAATAAATTTTCTAGTTTATTTCCCCATATGGCAAACATGACGTATTTTGTGATGGATAATTATATCAGCATATTTGTAATCTCTATAGGCATTGTGAATATGGCATTGCTGATACATTTGGCGACGAGGATGGGATCACAAAATGTCAGGCCTCTATTTGGAAGCAGTGGGGCTTTAGAGGGAGAAATGGCTATTCCAGGATGGGAGGATTTGCCTTATTCCTCTCTAGCCAGAGAATGGGCTAAAAGCACAGGGCCCTGTGAAAACTGGGAACCAAGGCTAAAAGAGGGAGAACCTGGAGATTTGGAAAGATGTTTGAAAGCAATACCCATAGAACCAGGCAAAGAACTGGCAGGAGTGTGCAGGAGAGGCTGGGTGCTGCTAACAAGTTATCGCCTTATGTGTAAAAGTAGGGATAAGCTGCTGAAGGAAAGAGCTAGGATGGCTAGGGATTCAGCTGGTTTGCCTGAGGATTTTTCTGTGTCACAGTACTCAGAAGAGCAAACTGGAGGGACTCATGTGGTCCAGGAGCAAGCTACTGTTCATGTAGCTAAAAGGAAGCAAAAAACTAGCAGAAGGCATGTGCATGCAGCTTTTGTACAGGCTGGGCAGAGTTGCCCTGACAGCTTCCAGGAGAATGTGTGTGAGGAGAATGGAACAAGGTTAGATGAGGAGTCTCCTAATGTAGAAGCTCTCCCCATACGAAGAAGAAGGCAGGAGAACCACCAAGGCAAAACAGAGTCCAGGGAGATAATTGAGGATTTCACTCAACAGGAGATCACTGATATATTGAGTAGATTTACCCAAAGAATGGGGGAGTCTTTAGTGTCTTGGATAGTAAGAATCACTGATGAAGGCGCAGGAGGAATAACACTGGACAATGAGGACTGTTTAAAATTCATAAGTATCAGTCAGAATCCTTTTGTACATCAGGCTTTTAGGGATCACCATATGCAAGGAGGAAATAACAAAACGAATCTTCTAGCTTTAGCTGCAGAAGGTTGCAAAAAGCAATATCCAACTGAATCTATGTGGCCTAGGGGAGACAGACCCTGGTACTCACTTAGAGACTGTATGAGAAAGTTAAAGGAGGAGGTAATGAAAACTGCTATCCTGATTGGAGATGCAAATGCATATTATGATACCCCCCTAGGAGTTCCTCATAGAAATATCATAGTGAAGACGGCTCCTCCTGCATATAAGCACCTAATTCTGACTCTTTTAATTGGAGAAATAGGGCACCCTCTTTCAGAGGTGCTGGATAAGATTTCACAATTAAGCGATTTAGGGGAATGGGAAAAAGACAAATTGCCTCTAGAGAGAAGAGTAAACAGCCAGAGGATTCAGAGACAAAATAGACCCACAAGAAGGGAACTGTTCACTGCTCTATTAAGAGCTGGGGTGGACTTTAGAAGAATAGATGGTATTCCAACTGAAGAGCTGCATAAGCTGTACCAAGAAAAAGTACTTAGCATTAGAATGAACAGGGAAGCAGGAACCACCCCCGCAGGTATTTCTGAATCTGAATCTTTGTATCCATGTTTGCCCCACCTTCAGGGGGAATACGAGATAGGCCAAGCCCCAGCCCAGATAAAAGAAATATGCAGAAGAGATTGCAGACCCCATATTGGTTTAACAATATATTGGAAGAATGGATCAACTACTGTGACTAGGGCACTGATTGATACTGGGGCTGAGGCCACACTTATCTATGGAAACCCTGATAAGTTTAAACATGGAACTCCTATTACCATCACAGGTCTAGGAGACACTGAAATATCAGCCAGACAGGTTAAAATAACAATGAAAATTGGGCAGTTACCTAAGAAGGAATATACTGTGGTTGTTGTACCCATTCCTGAATACATCATTGGAATAGATGTATTGAGAGGCATGACTCTGAATTTACCTGAAGGAAGATACCAATTTGCTGTGAGGAAGATAGGAATTAATTAATACAGTTTTAGTGGGAAAACTAAAAATGGACCCAATCACTTTACCTGAACCTTCTGAAGTAATTACTTTAAAACAGTATCGTGTGCCAGGTGGGCAAGATGAAATTGCCACTACTATAAAGGAATATGTTGAAGCAGGAGTGTTAGTCCCTACAACCACAAGATGGAATAATCCTGTCTGGCCAGTAAGAAAATCAGATGGGACATGGAGAATGACTGTGGATTATAGACAGTTGAATAAGGTGACTCCTTCTTTGTATGCTGCTGTTCCAGATACCATCACCTTAATAGAAAGGATCCAGAAATATGATGGGACTTGGTATGCAGTTATTGACTTGGCAAATGCCTTCTTCACCATCCCAATAGACTCTAAACAATGGGACCACTTCGCTTTCACTTGGCAGGGTAGACAATATACTTTCACTCGCTTGCCACAAGGGTACATACATAGCCCCACTATTTGTCACAGGATTGTGGCTGAACAGTTGGATGAATTAAAGCTACCTGGTGTACAGCTTACCCACTACATTGATGATATCATGATACAGGGAAAAGATGCGAAAGTAGTGGAAAGGAGTTTGACCCTTCTAATTGAGCATATGAAAAGTAAAGGGTGGGAAATTAACCCTGCAAAAGTTCAAGGACCAGCTCAGAATGTGAAGTTTTTGGGTATACAATGGAACAAGGGGCTAAGGGAGATTCTTCCTCGAGCCCGACAAAAGATTCAGGATTTTCCTACCCCTACCAATAAGAAGGAGGCCCAAAAGTTCATAGGATTGTTTGGATACTGGAGGCACCACATTCCACATTTGGGACAGATTTTAAAACCTTTATATAGAGTCACACGGAAGAAATATGAATTCGATTGGGGACTTGACCAGAGTAAAGCTTTTGAAGAAGCCAAGGCTGCCATACAATTGGCCCTAGATTTGTGGCCCATGCAAAATGGTCCAGTGGAATTGCAAGTGACTGTACAAGATGATTATGCAAACTGGAGCTTATGGCAAAAACAACAAAGCCGAAATGTACCTTTGGGATTTTGGTATAGGAAACTCCCTTCATCTGGAGTCCAGTACACACCTTTTGAAAAGCAGTTGTTAGCTGCATATTGGGCTTTGGTGGAGACTGAACAACTGACTGTGGGCCATGAAGTGATATTAAGACCTGGAATCCCAATTATGACCTGGGTAATGAGTACCCCAGCTTCTCACAGAATTGGACATGCCCAAGAGGCTAGTATAATCAAATGGAAGTGGTATATTCAAAATAGAGCGAAAACAGGCAAAAGCGGAGTCTCTGCTCTGCATGAATCTATAGCAAACATAGAAATTGAGAGGAGTGACACACCCCCTGAGCCAAAGCAACGGTTGGTACAGTCCACTGTAAAATGGAATGAGGGATATGATGTATTAACTGAGGAACAAAAGAGACATGCATGGTTTACTGATGGGACAGCAAAATATTTGGGGCAAAAAAGACATTGGAAAGCAGTGGCCTATAACCCATGTACTAGAAGGACTTTGGAAAGTACTGGGATAGGTGCAAGTAGCCAATATGCTGAACTTATGGCAGTATATCAAGCCATCAAAATAGAACAAGGAGGACAGTGTCATATATTCACTGATTCATGGGCGGTAGCTAATGGGTTAGCTACATGGATGCCCATGGGGAAAAATGAAAATTGGGAAATTCATGGTAAACAAGTCTGGGGCAAAGAATTATGGGAAGATATCTGGAACATGTCTTTGGTCACTGACTTGTCAGTTTTTCATGTAGATGCTCACGTGGCCCCCACCACACCAGAACGTGAGTACAATGCTCATGCTGATCGACTGGCAAAGATTGCTACTGAACGTATTGTTCCTACTTTGACAACAACTGATGATCCGGTATTAGCAAAATGGGTCCACCAAACAGCAGGCCATTTGGGGGTCCAGGCCACACACCAGTGGGCACAAGATCGAGGTATTAGTATCTCTCATTCACTGTTAAAACAGATAGCAGAAGAATGTCATATATGTCAATTGGAAAAGGAGCGAACTGTTCCTCGGGTAGTAACTGGAGAGATAGCAAGAGGAAAAGTCCCAGCCCAAATCTGGCAAATAGATTATATTGGTCCACTACCACTGGATAAAGGATGCAGATTTATATGTACTTGTGTTGATACCTATTCAGGTGTACTAGTAGCTTGTCCTTATAAGAATGCAACCCAGAAAAACACTTGTAAAACCCTAGATCTCATAAGTCTATATTATGGAACCCCAATGCAGATTCAAAGTGACAATGGGTCACATTTCAAAGGCAATGAAATGAAGAAGTATTGTATACTAAACAATATAGAATGGATATATCATATTCCATATTATCCAGAAGCATCTGGGTTAATTGAAAGAATGAATGGATTACTGAAAGAACAGTTGAGGAAGTTAAGTTCCAATAATTCATATCAACATTGGAAGGATAATTTGTTCATGGCTTTGCGTAATTTGAATAATAGACCATTGGGAGGAAGTACACCTCTAGCCAGAATGATGACCCCCAATCTGCAAATTAGAAAACAACAAACACACAAGATCCCAAATATTGAGTATTGGACCTTGAGGCCAGATGTCCCAGCACCGTACCCAGGACCACCTGGTTCGGTGGGGTATGATTTACATTGTTTAGAGGACTTTTGGTTGGACAGGAAAGAAGTCAGAAAAATTTCCACTGGGATATGCATAAGAATCCCTAAAAATCACTTTGGACAGATTTTACCCAAATCAGGATTAGCAGCTCAAGGAATACATGTATTGGCTGGAGTAATAGATTCTAATTATCAAGGAGAAATTGTTGTAACATTCCAGAATTTAGGTGAGGGGCCCATACAGATTCACAAGAATGATAGGATAGTTCAAGTGATTATTGTTCCTTGTAAAACAATGCCACTTGTAAAAACTGACCCTCCTTCCAAAATAACTGTCACAGGAACTGAAGGATTTGGTTCTAGTGATAGAATAAAATCAGGAGCTAAAGTATGGGTAAAACGGAAGCCAGATGATGTTCCAAAGGCTGCAGAGATTATAGCATATGGGAAGGATAACACTGTAACTATTGTTTATTCTGGAGAAGATGATTACAAAATTGTACCCTTAAATCATTTATTCTACCGTAAGTGAGGCTACAATAGTCTGGTTATTGTCTCTTTGCTTCTTCTTGATTTTTTGTTTGTTCACCTTGTTTGTTAGATTTGTTTCCACAGGCTTGGTACCCTCCATCTGTAGATGCCTGATAGCTTAAGCTGGATGTCACCCCCTGTCTGCAACTGTGATGTGTCACCCTTGGACCTGGCATCAAGCATATTAAGAACTGACCTCTCAAATGGGACCCCTAAGGACAGGGACAGCTCTACATCCGATTTCAGCAGCAAGTAGCCATAGAAGAAGAGATCTTCACCCCTTACCACAAGATTTTGGGGCCCCATTTGTTCGGGGTGGGGGGAATGATGGGGAGCTTGTGCTCAAGCCCCACCCTAAAATATGGTTTTTTGTGTTTATTGTGTGCTATTCTTGTTATATTGTTGTGAAATTTTGTTAACACCAGTTATTCTTACTGTATTTTTGCCAAGTAAGGGACATGAAAGATCTTGGGGCCGAATGTAAGGGTTATGGGATTTAAAGATCTCCCATGCCCCATGGACGTGCTGACATAGCAGAGCAAGAGAAAGTGAAAAGCCAAGCTAACGGTCCTGCGGTTGGCAGTTGGTGGCGGTTGCCTTTTTTTTTTTTTTTTTGAGTTAGGACTCCGGCTGAGCACTGCCAGGGGCCGGAGCTGCTGGGAGCGTGCTTCCAGGACGCTGGGTGGTTGCTGTGTGTGGGGAGAGGAGGTCCTTTGCCTGAGGTAGCCTGTTCTGTTTTAAAGGCTTGAAAATGTGGGTGCTTTCTACTTTATCTACCTGTGCCAATGTCATAACTACTGTGATGGCTTTCACTTTCTGGTTTTGGGACTCAGTCTTTTGGTATCTTAATAAATTTTCTAGTTTATTTCCCCATATGGCAAACATGACGTATTTTGTGATGGATAATTATATCAGCATATTTGTAATCTCTATAGGCATTGTGAATATGGCATTGCTGATACACTTTAGAAGTCACCTAATCAAACACACCAAACATGAACCAGATTTTAAATATTCCATGCAAGTAATCATCAAGCCTCTGCTTAAGGTTAGCCCACTTCACTTCATACAGCTTTGGAAATTTATCTTTATGTTAAGCTGAAGATCCTGTACTTAAGGTTCTTCAGATATGGAGATCTGAGTTCCATTCCTGCCTCAGACACTTAGTTGTTTGACCCTAGATAAATCCACAACATCTTTCTCAGTCTCACTTTCCTTGTCTATGAGATGGGAATAATAATAACATCTAACCTCACAAGATTTCTGTGAGGATCAAATGAAATAACATTAAATATGAAATAAATGAAATTACATGTATATGTGTATATATATATGTTATATGTACATATGTATGTCTATGTGTGTACAAACACACATGCTTATTGCCTTTCTTTTACTAAAACACTCTGGAAACCTATAAGCATTATATAAATTCTAGCTATTGTCATCATTATTCCATGGTAAAGGGCTATACTATTCATCTAATGACATCTAACTCCTAATGACAAAGTTCTTCCTAAGTTCAACTTCAATATTTCTAGTTATGATTTACATCCAGCTTCTTTTTTTTTATTCCATTACTTAGGGATACTTATTAGGATACTTAGTCAACACATCAATAAATAAAAATGAGGCTAGTGTGAAAGAACCTATATTTCAGTTTCCCATACTTTCTCAGGACACGTAAAATTGTGGCTGCAGTAAGATTTCATTAAGAAAAGAAACAGGGGTGGCTAGGTGGCACAGTGAATAGAGCACCAGCCCTGGAGTCAGGAAGACCTGAGTTCAAATCACTTAACACTCACTAGCCATGTGACTTTGGGCAAGTCACAATCCCAATTGCCCAGCCTTCCCCCCTGCAAAAAGAAAAAAAAGTAAAGAAACAAAAAAGCTTTGATGTCTACATTAGTCTTGTCAAAACAAAGTTGGTTTGTTCAAGAATACACACACACACACACACACACACGCTATGTTTTCTGCACAGGCTGGCTCCAGTGGCTCAAAGCACTAAGATAGTTACTAGCTATTCTTCTTCATAGTTACTTTAAATAATAAAATTACTCCTTCTATAAAAATATTTTATCAGCCATTTAATTCACAAATGACATTTAGTTGTTTTCACAAAGAAAACCCACCCTCTGTGGTTAATGCTTTTACCTGGATCTTTGGAAGAATGAGTATCAGGCTCCGAAGGTTATCTCAAAAGAATAAATTGTCTGAAAATGCTCTGAGTAATAGCAGTGTCACTAAAACACTTGTATATAGCATCCCATGGGGATGGTTTTTAAGGAAACAACAATTAGATGCTTAAAGTTATGTTAATTTAAAAAATTCATATCACTTTAAAGTCTCCCCTATATAATGCTTGAGGATTGTTTGATTCCATTACAATTAGGGTTCTCATAAATTCAAACCAGTTATTCTAAGGCATGTTTTAGCTCTGGAAAAGAACTTGAAAGTGAAGAGTTTGGAAAGCCTATAGGTTGGAAAAACAATTGAAAGCATATGCTGTACTGATGGTAGAACAAAGCTTCAGCTCCATATACATGGGATGTTCTGGTTTTTTTAGTCTGGACCTGTGATTTGATCAGTATAATTAATTTCCTGAAATGGGAAATTCCACCACCAATGCAAATCAGCAGCTCATCTATATTTTACACTCTTAGAGAGTTGCCTGGGGCACTGGAGTAAAAGATTAAATGCCTTATTCATAGCCAGTCAGCTGGCATTTTGGTGTCAGAAACTGAGCTTGAATAAAGATCTTCCTGACTTCAAATAACACCTGTATGATACTCTTCTCCTGTAAAATGAAGGGGTTGAACTAAATGGTCCCTGAGGTCCCTTTCCAGGTTTCTGATCTATGATCCTATCAACGCTGTGTTATTTTGGCTCTCCAAAACAATATTATTAGTTTAAGGGAATCAGTTCACTTCTCTGGCACATGTCTGCTTCTGAGAAAAGCAATTGCTTAGCTAAGTCTGCCTTGACAATTCATTTATTTCAGGGCATAGGTTTGCTCAGAGTTCTAAGAAAAGTAGTTATGAAAGTTAAGTTTGACTCCGAGTTCTAAGAAAGCAGTTGTTCATTTGAATTGGATAAGCTATAAAATATGAGAATGGAGAGCATGGTATGCTTCAGTGATTTGTATATGACTAACTAAAGAAATACAGAACTTGCAGATTAACAACTGGGAGTATAAAGACACCAGAACCATTTATGATTATGGGACAAAAGTAATTTAACTGATCATAGACAGAAGATAGTTATAAAATAAGCTAAAGGGATATTGTTTACAGAATGTACTGGGGAGGGGAGGGAGAAAGAGACAGACACAGAGAGAGAAATACACACACAAGCACAGAAACAGAGACAATGACAGATGAAAGGATAGATTTAAGAAATGAGTTAAAGAGAGACACTAACACTATTCTATCACTTGTTGCTGGATAGATTGGTTGTCCAGTGAGATCTGGGAGTGTTCTCTACCACTACTGATGCAGAAAGGAAGAAGGAAAGAAAGAATATGCTCTGCTATCTTGCAGGAAATGAAGAGCAGAGAGAGGGGGAGAGAGAGAGAGAGAGAGAGGACTCTGAATTTTACTGTCATCTGTTATTGCTGAGAGGTGATAGTGATGAAAGAAGCCTGCAAAGGAGAAGAGTTGTAGAAGTTTTTCCCAGTTTTAAGATAAAGGTTGTTGCCCTTTCCTAAAAGAGCATAACATTCATTCATCTGAGGGTATTTTCTAAGCCTGAATTTGGAAGTGATGGAAACTACAGCTGCCATTGAAAAGTTGAGTCCAGCTGAAGAGAGGACAGCTCAGAAGCTGAGAATCAGAGAAATTATCCAGTGGAGTGATTAATTTGACTGAGATGTCAAATTCAGTAAGACATTACTCAAGCACAGCTGGATCAATTCAGCTAAGCAGTGGAAGCATCAGTTTAATACATAAGCTATGTTCATTAAGGAACATTTATGGACCATTCCTAAGGCAGAAAGAGGATACTGAAGCATATAATTATTGGATTGTGAATTACCCTGAGCATAGGAACGTCCCCTCATTCATGTGCTTCCCTTGACTCTTTCCCAAAGATATAATAAGAATGCATTGGCGGTTAGCATATGACCCAGGTTAATGTGTGTACTATAATGTGTTTATTATCCCTGCATTTTACTTATAAATATATCTGTGATACTATTATTATTGTTAAGTAAATGGTTATGTTTAAAATCTTGTGTGTCGTCATTATGAATTGCTGGGGTTGTGTAAACAGAAGCTTATCCACAGGAACTCAAGAGCTACAGTGATGAGTAGAGGAAGTTTATTCCTCCACAACAGGGTTTTTACCCCCTAGGATCTTATGACAGTCTGGGTGTTCTTGATCCTTCTATATGATAGTGCCTTCCCTCTGTCAATTATTTCCAGTTTATCCTGTATCTAGCCCGTTTGTACATAGCTGTTTTCACATTTTCTCCCCATTTGACTGTGAGCTTCCTGAGAGCAGGGATTATTTTGCCTTTCTTTGCTTCCCCAGTGAAGGCCTGAGTGTAGTTTTACGGTGGTGAGCCTCCTCTGAGAATCCAGTGTGAAGGCAGATTTCAGTTGAGCAAGCCAGCCCAGAAAGGATGGGTATATCCCATCAAAGGTGTTATAGTATTAAATAGGAAGACAATGCAATCCACCTAATTAGCTCAATTTGTTAGAAGACAGTTCTAATTAGTCTGAGGTTGAAGATTTGATTGGCAATCAATTACTGTCCGTGTTCTCTGACCACAGACTAGTACCAACCCAAGCCAGTTATCTTGAAAATATACACCACTGATTGCTGGAGATTGCGACAAATGAGGATCAGTACCCCACTAGAAAACACAATTCAAAAGCATGTCATTATGAGTAAGTCAATAGCACTATCTTTGTCAAACCAGAACCTATGAAAGGCAAGGGAAATGTACTAATGGTAGCCACATTGTTATATGGTTATGTTGTGACATGATATGTATATAATTACTTAGAGTAATCAAAGGCTTATTAAAATTAGAGTCAGCATAAGAACTGGGGAAATGCAATTAGCTACATAAAAAAAAAGAACTGCAAAAACAAATACAATAAAACCTAATTAATCCAGCATCACTGAGTTATTAAAATAATTTTTTTCAGATAACTGAAGATTATTTTTTTGTCTCCAAATTTAGTTCACAGATAATTTAAAGTCAGGGGATCTTAGGTCAGCTCCATCTTCCCTGAGGAGTAAAGTGAACACCTTTGTAATAGTTATTTTTCTCTGCCCTCAGAGCTTGTTTTTTTTTTTTAATTCCAGGATATCTCCTGGATGACTGAGATTTGAAAATCTTACTTTAAGAAAAGCTGGGTCTTACCACAGTCTATGCATATTGTGCAATAAAGCAAGAGAAATGGGGGAGAGAACCTTACACAGGAAAAAAAAATAAGGTCCTAACATCCTTAACAAACTTAAAAGTTATAAAAATATCATGTGGGGTTATCTTCCCAAAGAAAATAGTAGCAGTCGTGACTCCTGGAAATTTAAGCTAAAATGAAACATGCCGAGGGCATGTTTTGGAGGAAAAGTGTAGCATGATGGAAAGATTTTTATTACAGCAATGGAGTCACAACTTCACAGAATTTGACACCTGGAAGGAACTTTGGTCACCACTTTGTCCTGGCCACATACAAAAGGATGTTCCACTATAACATTGTTGTGTTTGTCCTTGTTTTCGAAGAGGACCATGGCATCTGGGAAATAATGATATGACTTGCAGTTGACTTTGATTTGAGTGAGGGAGGGCTCTGCAAGGTAACCAGCCTGACTTTCTCCTCCAGAGCCATCTGGATCCAGAGACCAGATATTCGTCAGGATGACTGGAGATGGCCCAGGATGCAATGGGAGACCCTGGCCCTTTTACGCTAAGGCCTTTTCACATACTAACTTAGAGCGAGATAATGCCCTTTTAGTGAATAGGCCTCTTTAAGAAGTGAGGCTGGGGGTGGCCCCTTTAATTAGAAAAAACAAACCAAAGAGAAACAGTGATCACAGACATTCACTGTAAACCTGGAGGGCCTAAAATACAGGCATTAAGTGGAGCTTGGGCAGGAACCTATGGTGATCCAATCTGAGAGCTTGCAAGTGAACTGGGTTTAAGGTTTTGAAAAGAAAGAGAGAGAGAAAAAGGGAGGGAGGGACGGAAGGAGTGAGGAAGGAAAGAAGGAAGGAAGGAATCTAGCCAGTAAACCCCAAGTTAAGTTGGCTGCTTCTAGTCATCAAAATTTAGCTTCCTTTGGAAAGGAAGAAAGGGAGACAGAGAGGGGAAGAGGGAGAGGACGAGCTCGTAACTGTAATATACTCTATAATGGTTGTCCAGCCTCTGCTTGAAGACCTTCAAGGAGGGGGACACCCTCCACCTCACTAGGAAGGCCATCCCCCTTGAGGACAGTATTAATTATTGGAATTGTTTGCTGAAGTGGAGCTTTAACTAGTCACTTTACCAATCACTGTTTAGGTTTGATATTCTGGGACAAAACCTTTAGAACAAATCTAATCACAATCCTTCAGAAGAAAGTAACTTTCATTTACCCAGTCTTCCCACCCCAGGCCCCAGGCTTTTTCTCTTCTAGTAAGAAGAGTTCTCTTAACTGATGTACATACGACTGGACTTAAGACTCTTCAAATAGTATAAGAACTCCAGATGGGGGTGGCTAGGTGGTGCAGTGAATAGAGCACTGGCCCTGCAGTCAGGAGGACCTGAGTTCAGATCCAGCCTCAGACACTTAACACCAAAACTAGCCATGTGACCTTGGGCAAGTCACTTAACCCCAATTGCCCTCCAAAAAGCAGCCAAAAAAGAAAAAAAAAGCATTTGTTTTAAAGGGGCAGCCAGGTGGCACAGTGAGTAAGAGCATCGGCCCCAGAGTCGGGAGACCTGGGATCAGTTCCGGGCTCAGATACTTAACACCCACACAAAATAACTGGCTGTGTAACCTTGAGCAAGTTACTTAACCCCAATTGCTCTTAAAAAAAAACACTCCAGATAAAGTGTGATGAGGGTGGAATAAAATGGGACTATCATCCCCTTCTTCTGGTGAACACTATGCCCCTCTTAATGCAACCAAAGATCAAATGGGCTTTTGTGGCTACCATGTTACACTGCCAGCTTTTATTGAATTTGTGAATCCACTGAAATCCTCCTTATCTTTTTCTGAGTAACTGTTGTCTTAACTATGGCTTCCTCATCCTATGCTTATGAAGATAATTTTCTGCACCCAAGCGCAAGATACTGATTCATATTAAATATCATCTTAGTAGATTCAGTCCAATGATCTAGTCTTATCAAAATCTCTTTTTGCATCCTGACTCATCTACTATGTTAGCTATCCCTTCTTGTATTGTGTCATCTGCAAATTTGTTGTGTATGTTACCTATACCTACATCAAAGTCACTGATAAAAGTGTTAAACACTTTAAAGCCTTAGCTCAGATCCCTGGGAAACTCCAGCAAGAACTGTTGGCATGCTGACACTGAACTATTAACAACTCATTCTTTCAGTCTGGCCATTTGTAATGGGAATGCAAATTTGGAAGATCTTCCCTGCCCCTAGGCTAAAGTGCACCTGAAGCCTGGGGTGGGAGGCTTGTTTTTCAGTAGATACTTCTTGATTGGCCAGTGAGTCAATAAGGTTGTTACATTCTCTGAGGCAGGAGAAGGCTATATAAGCCCTGATGTGTAGCTTTGTTTTGGGACTCACTTTGAGAAGTGTTCTGTGATTTGATATGAATTCTGGGAAGCCGTTGTTGAGAGTCCCCCAGCTTTGAAAAACTCAGATGTGGAAACCCAGATGTTGACTGGGTATGGATGTAATGGTTGGACAGTTTGGAAAGCTGTCTACTTGATCTGTTAATGTCTTGATAATTCTGTCTGTATATTTTGAAGTTTGGGGTGCTGAACTTTTTCCCCTGAACAAGGTAAACGATATATGGTCTGACTGATTAAAGTAAGCTTGTTAACCCATTTTGAGTTGCTTTCCTTTATCAAAGCAGATCCAAGAACCTGTATTGGCGGCAAACCCTGAGGACGCTTGGGGTGCTTGCTGCTACACCATTCCATTAGTTCTGAATCTATTTGAAGATATTATCATTTAATAGTATGAGGTAATTTATCAAAAGCTTTGCTAAAATCTAAGAAAATCATAATCACAGTATTTCCTTCATTGACTAGTTTAGTTAACATCAGAGAACCTGGGTTCCTGACTCTGCATGTACTACTGTTTGTGTGTGACCTTGAAAAAGTCATTTAACCACTATGAGACTGTCCTCATCTGTAAAATGAAGAGATGATACCAGATGATCTCTGAGATCTCTTTTGGATCTAAATTTAGGATCCCAATATTGAGGACCTAAACTGGATTGTTCGCTGGAGACTCTTCCATTCCTATGCTTCCACTGTGAAAGTCTAAGCACTCTGGTAATACATTAAGGTTGAAACCTACTCAGATACTTTAATGTAATGATTAGAAATCAATATTCATTGATTCATTTCCCTCCCAACTATACTCCTTTGGATTTCTCCATCATGCCCCCAGGAACCTCATCATCTTGCAAGATTACACCTCATAAATCCTCTCTGTCCCTGGGGCCCCTCCAATGGGAAGGTAAGAGTAAAGAGTCTCTCCTAGAACCTCCACTTAAGGAAAGTGCTCAGGCCCACCATTTCCACATTTCCCACCTGGATGCACTCCTTTAGACCTCTCCATTATACCCTCTTTCTAGCTACCTTCCTTTCTCCTGACCTTTTCTGCTTCCCACATGAGATGGTAAGCTCCTAATCAAGGACTGTCTTTTTCGTATTTGTATGCCAGGCCTTGGCACAATGTCTGGTACATTGTAGGGGCTTAATAAATGTTTATTGACTGGTTAGAAATTGTAAATTTTCTGTCAAAAAAATTAGTAAGAAACTCATGAGTTGAAATGACTGTCTAATATCTGTACTATGTACATGATACATATCTGCTATAACTTAAAAGACAAAAAATTCTACTTCCCACCCCAAAATTACTTTTTTCTCTATTTTACATTGAAATGTTTGTATACATCTTGTTTCCCATCTCCTACAATATAAATCGAGTTCCCTGAGAGTAGGTATTATTTCACTTTTTTCTCTGCATCCCTAGAGACCAGCATGACATACAATAGGCAATTAAACATATGTATTGAAGGAATGAATGACATCTAGATCCTATATATAGTGTGATCTAAGTAGTAATAAGAAAAGGAGAAAAGTTTTGTCCTCAGTTTATCTAAACAGGTAGTTTTTTTTTTTTATTCTTCATTAAAATTCTTAGGTTCAGGTTATATTTTGTATCTAAGGCTGACCCCACTGATTCACATCAGTCCAACATGCCCATTATGTGTTATTTTTTCCAAAGTAAATCTGTGCTAAATGACACACACTCCTCCCCTAGGCCCCATCTGCACACAGTTGCTGTTTGTTTTTCGTTTTCAAAGAGGACCAATAACATCATGGGGTGATATCTTGACTTGCATGGGAACTGGATTTAAGTGTGGCAGAGCTGCACAAAGTCGTCAGCCTTATTCTCTCTTCCAGAGTCACTGAAGTCCAGAAGGCAAGACCAAAGTCAGGATGACTGGCAAGGGCCTAGGATGCAATGGATGACCTCGGTGTCTCTGATGTCTAAGCAAGCTCTAAGCACTCCACAGCACCTCTTCAGCCATAGCCATCTTCATGGCCATCTGAACAAACTCTTTTCATTCACCCATTCCACTGGTGAATGCTTGGGGTGGACACACCCCCTACCTCACCTACGGGTTAGAGGACTGTCAGTTACCCTCTACTTGGTTTAGCCCATCTGCAAAGATGGTTTTACTGAGGTGTGGCTGATGCACATGCTACAGATTCTTGGAGGCACAGGTGAGAGTCAGCTGGACACCAAAGGTGGATGAGAAGGCCCTGAAAAAGGACTGGCAAACTCTCATACCAGAGGGGCTAGTCCAAGGGGCAGCATGTACCATTGGAAAAAAACTAAGCACCCTGCAGTCAGAAGACTTTGGTCCTAATACTGACTCTGCCACTTAAAAACTGACAGTGAAACCGCTCCAAGAAATGCACACAATAGCATGCAAACAGACGATGAATGACTAGGACACAGTGAAGTCTAGTCCTAAACAGTAAACCTGTGTTCTCATTAGCAGCCTTAAATAGGCTAAAAAGGGACTAGTTCCAAAGGGTAATGGATTAATTCCTCTCATGAAGTCATGATGACATGGCATGAAAGACCAACTCTGTTAATAGCAATTAAAGCATTTAAAAACATTTAGAACCATGTTAGAATGCGCTTACAGACTAATGATGCAATTAAGAAGATCTGTTAATAAGGATTCACTATATGTAAAATCACAATGATCAGTTTTGCTAAATAACAAAATACCACTCCTTTAAAAAAATTTTAAAAGGATAAACACAAAATTCAGTTTTTGAGAAGATATGAGAAAAGTTCCCAAGGTCTTTAAAATTGTTCTGTTTCATTCATTTCAACTTAACAAACATTTATTAAGTGCTTACTCAATTCTCAGTGTCAGAAGACAAAGTCTACATTTCTAGGAAGCCAGATAAGCTAATTTACCCGTAACGACTTGAGAGGTAGAGGCTCAGAGTGGCAATGGGCACTGGGAAGGTCTACTTCACATATAAGAAAGCATTTATTAAGTGCCTACTAAAAGCCAGACATTGTACTGAGCACTAGAGCTACAAATTAAAAAGCAAGCTAGCCCCTATTCTCAAAAATCTTATAATTTACTAGAATAGGGAATGATAACTTTTTCATGTCTTGGACCTCAGCAATCTGGTGCCCTTCTCAGAAAAATGTTTTTAAATAACAGACAGAAATGCTAAATTTCCAGGGTCCACAACACATTTTTGTTGTTGTTGAAAAGGGTTCATGGATTACTGTAAATAAATATGTAGGTTTTTTTCTTATCTAAATTCAAGACTCCCTTCAATCTATTCCCAAAAGTAAATGGGTCCCAAGTTAACAAGTTCTGTATTAGAGAGAAAACATTTATATGGAGAAGAATCCAGTGAATAGAGCTTTGGTCAAGGCAATTATGGAGCCACATGGGAAAGGAGATTATTCTTCAAGTATCAATAGCAACACTGATTTGATTTTGTTCCCTAAACAAGAATCCTCACAAACCACCTACCATATTCCCAACAGCTTGAACCTGGTGGGTAGTTGTATGGGATGAAGTATATAGTCTGTGGAAGGCTCAATATATGAGGCTGACATAAATGACTCACTCTTCAATCCTTGCTTAAAAATGTTCCGCACAAACTTTCAACTAATTACTGGCACATTTGGGTTAATAAGTTTCCCCTTTAAGAAAGCAAACAATCCCTGAAAGGATTAAGTCTATTACAGTCACAATTTACTAAAAATTATTTTATAACTAGGTTTCCTTAGACTTGAGATCTAGTAGCCTAGGAGTTTGGATTCCAGATGTAGTGGAGTGCTTTGCATAGCCAGAAGACATTCATAAGGTTCTGGGTGCTTGAAGGACAGAACATATTATATACTAGAAGGTAGGAAGGGGTTACAGATATTAAAGAGAGAAGGCATGAAAAAAAAACTTCACCTACTTTGCAGTTCTACCCAGGGGACAACAAGGGCCTTTCAGGGGGGAAAAACTATGATGGGTAGTAACACAGAAGACATAAATGGGTGAAACAATAGCATGGGTCGCAAACTTTCATTCTTTTTTTCTTTTACATTATTTAATTTTTATATTCATTCTTTTTAAATTTTGAGTTCCAAATTTTCTTCCTCCCCTAGCACTATGATATAAATTATACAGGTAAAATCAGCCAAAACACATTCCCATTTTAGCCATGTTGCAAAAACAAGAACAAAAAAAGGTAAGCAATATAAGGAAAGAAAAAAAAATTATGCTTTAAGCTACATTCAGACTTCATCCATTAATCTCTCTGGAGGTGGAAGGCATTTTTCATCATAAGTCCTTTGGAATTATTGCAGATCACTGCTTTAATCAGAGTAGCTAAATCTTTCACACTTGATCATCATTACAATATTGCTATTACTGGGGCGGCCAGGTGACTCAGCGAGTAAGAGCACTTGCTCCAGTGTCAGGATGACCTGGATCAAATCCGGACTCAGATACTCAGCACCACACCCAGAAATAAGTGGCCGTGTAACCTTGAGCAAGTTACTTAACCCCGATTGCTTTAAAAAAAAAATATATTGCTATTACTGTGTACACTGTTTTCCTGGTTCTGCTCACTTTGCATCAGTTCCTATAAGTCTTTCCAGGTTTTTCTGTAAACATCCTGCTTACCATTTCTTCTAGCACAATAGTATTCCATCACAATCTCGTTTAGTCATTCCCCAATTGATTGGCATCTCCCCCAATTTCTAATTCTTTGCCACCACAAAAAGAGCTGTCATAAATATTTTTGTAGGTCTCAAACTTTCCAAGTCACAGATACAAAAACTCCCTCCCTTCTAGGCCATGTCTATTCTGAAACTATATTGGGTGAGCAGATGTGATGACTTAATATTTTAAATATATGCCTGAACTTTAAGTATATTCATGAACTTTGTCCTCTACTAGGGCCTTTTAATTAATTAACCATAAGGCTTAGTTCTCCAATATGAATTGCATCTCCTAAGTTTTTGTTGTCTTGTTAAAAAGGGCACAACTTGTTATTCTGTTGTTTTAAGAAAAAAAAATACCCTTCAAATACTCTAAGCAACTGTTGACCTAAAACACGGATGATTTTTTTAAAGGATAGTGAGCACCAATGCCAGAAGTCATAATTCTGAATGAATTCCATAGTCCTTTCAGTGATTCATCATTTCACAGTATAATAAAGGGTACAAATGTACAACTAATTACTATTGTTTGTAAAACAGCTCAACCATTCATTTTACCTCTGTAGTCAACCTGACAATGGACAACAAGTGTTGCAAATTATTCTGGCAAAATGACTCATTTTACAGTATACTAATCTATAAAATTGTATTAAGTGAAGGACAAAATAATTATAGTGTGAACTTCATTGTACTAATAATAACTCACAAGTTCTAGAGGCAGAAATATGACTGCGCTTACCTTAACTAGTTCACTCTTCAACTCTTCTCTTTCTTCTTCGGATATCATACTACTAAGATCAATATGAGAGATGGTTTCTTCATCAGGTTCATGCAGTGGATCAGTCTCCAACAAACCTTGAATAATGAAGATAAAAGAGGACCAATTAAGATATTAACAGAGTTTTCCTATCTTCCTTAAGAAAATTGGTCTATAAAATCAAAGCAAAGTAGGAAAGTGGACTATTATCCAGTTAATAACCCAAGATGTCCCAGTCATGCTCAAGGGTTGAAACAACCATTCTCTTTAATAATCCCACTCATTCACCTAAAGTAAAAGCAGTTCTCAAGGTGGCTAAAAAGCAAAAATAAAAGCAAGTAAAATATAGCAGCAAGGGAATTAAAAGTAGTTGACGAGGAAGTTCTCCCTGGAATCTCAGAAGCTCCCTAAGTCCTAAAACCTGTTTTTATAGTTTTCTTTGCCAAAGGACCCACAGCTGGATCCCAAATCAACTCTACTGGTACAAAGGTAACTCAAATTGCTTCAGATCTACTATGTGGCTTCTTCACTCACAACAGTCTCATCTGATTTTATGGGAATATGAGGTTAACTCAAATCTCCCCAGTTCCACCAGTACTCTGGCCCATAACACATGGCTATCTATATACAGCTGACCTAACAAGACTATTGATTTAACTCTGATTCCACTGATGTTGATGGTGTCTGGTTTGTAGCAAGGCATTAACTAAGATGTCTTGGTACCTACGTCACTGTATTAGCATCAACAAAGCAGCAATATCAGCTGTATCATCAATATATGTTGATTATTCAGCCTTAACCTTTCTCTCTCCTGAGATCTGGTTTGACACCACCCACTGCTTGCTGGATAAAAGCCCCAGGATAGCCTATAGACGCATCAAACTCAACACATCTAAAAGAAAACTGATTATATTTCCCTCAAAACCCATCCCTTTTCCTAACTTTGCTGTTTCTGTTGAAACATCATCATCTTTCCAGCCACCCAGGTTCATAACCTCAGGGTCATTCTTAACACATCATACTTCTTCACCTTTCATATCCAATCAGTTACCAATTCTTAACTGATTTTACTCCCACAACATTTGTCCCCTCCTCAGTGTTCCCATGGCCAACACTCTAGTAATACCTTCCCACTTTCAGGTGGATCCTCTGTAGTAGCTTCCTAACTGGCATCCTTATCCCAAGTCCCTATCCTCTACAAACCACTGTCCATACAGATGCCAAAGTGACATTCCTAAAACAAGTCTGACCCACTCCACAGACCAAGAAACTTCAGCAGTTCCCTATTACCTCTGGGATAAAATACAACCTGCTTGGTTTGGTTTTAAAGCCCATTGCACAACTTGGCTCCAACTCATATTGAAAGACCTACTTCCTATTATGTCTCACTGACTCTATATTCCTACCAAATTGACCTGTTTGCTGTTCCAAGAATGTTCTATTTCCCTAATGTTGTACTCCAGTCTGACACAGCAACATAAGGACACTGTTAATATTTAGCAAGACAGATCTAAATGCTTAATCATATGTTTTATTTTTTTCTTTAGAGTCCCAACCATTTTAGTAAATATCAATTATTTTGGGATAGAGACTGGATACCTATAATTTCACTGGTATGAGGAACTCCTATCAATACAACAGAATGACACCCTTTCTGAAACCTACAGACTTGGAGAGCTGCTTAGTGCATCATAGCCAAACATGCAGGCCCCATGGCACCTACAACAGTACTCAGTTGTCAGACTCAGATGTTAGAATCCAGCTTCAGACACTTATTACTAGCTATGTGACCGTAGGCAAATCACAACTTCAGTTTGCCTCAGTTTAAATTGTAAAATGGGATAAACAACATCTTCCTCACAGAGTCCCTGTCAGGGTCAGATGAAACAATATTTGTAAAGCGCTTAGTCTAGTGCTTGGCATGTAATAGGTGCTATCCTCTTTCCTTCTCCCTTACCTCTCATAAAAAAGGCCCCATGTCCAACAGAGTAGAAATATAGAACTTTTTGAAGAAAGGAGGAGGGGCCCTTCTGAGATCTTCATTCCTTACTTGTCTCTCTTCATCTCTCTCTCATTTCACTCCTCCCTAACATCACAAATCCCTTCAAGTACTTCCCTAAGAAAGCCTGTCCTCAGGCTCTGCCCATCTGTAATGCCTCTGAGCCAGTTCAGCACTAGGTAAGTCAAGTTCAGCCATTCCCCAATTGATGAACATTTCTGCCATTTCCAGTTCTTTGTCACCACAAAGAGAGCTGCTATAAATATTTTAGAACCATTAGATTCTTTTCCTTTTTTCCTAGTCATCTTTGGAAACAGACCCAATAGTGCTATTGCTGGATCAGAGGGTATAAGCAGAGAGTATAAACTGTTTGGGCATAATTCCAGGTTGTTCTCCAAAAAGTTCCAATCAGTTCACAATTTCACCAATAATGAATTAGTGTCCCAATTTTTCCACATTCCCTCCAACACTTGTTACTTTCCTTTTCTATCATTTTAGCCAATCTGTGATAGGTGTAAGATGACATATCAAGGTTATTTTAATTTGCATTTCTCTAATCAATAATGATTTACAACATTTTTTCATATGATTATAAACGGTTTTGATTTCTTCATTAAAAAACTGCCTGTTCATATCCTTTGACCATTTATAGAGAACAACTCATATTCTTATAAATTTGGCAAAGCTTTTTATATATTTGAGATATGAGACCTTTATCTGAGAAATTGTTTATAAAACCCCCTCCACCACCCCAATTTTCTACTTTCCTTTCAATCTTGGCTATAGGGGCAGCCAGGTGGCGCAGTAAGAGCACCGGCCCCGGTGTCAGGAGACCCAGTATCGGTTCCAGCCTCAGATACTTGGTACCCACACAAAAAATAAATGGCCATATAACCTTGAGCAAGTTACTTAACCCCAATTGCTTAAAAAAAAATCTTGGCTACATTTATTCTTACAAAACTTTTTAAATTTAATGTAATTGAAACTATTTCATACTTCAATCTGCTCCCTATCTGTTGTTTATTCATAAATTGTTCATGTATCCATAAGTCTGATAATAAGTTCCATGTTCTTCAAATTTTCAAATGATAATAATCCATTTTGACCTTAATCTTTGGTAAATGGTATAAGATATTGGTCTAAGCCCCAATTTCTGCCAGATGGCTTCCCAGTTTTCCCAATATTTTTTTAACCAGATAATGAATTCTTTTCCCAAAATCTTAAGTCTCTACACTTGTCAAATACAAGGTTATTATATTTGTTGCTATAAATTATAGGTCTACTCTCTTCCATTGATCTACCTTTTATTTCTTAGCCAGTACCAGATAGTTTTGATAATTATTGCCTTATAATATAGTTTAAGATCTGGTACTGCTAAATTTCTTTCTTTTACATTTTTTTTAAAGTAGTTCTTCGATATTCTTGAATTTTTGTTCTTCTAAATGAATTTTGTTCATTTTTTTTAGTTCAGTAAAATTTACTTTTGAAATTTAATTGGGATGACATTAAGGTAAAATTGTCATTTTTATTCTATTGGCCCTGGTTACTCATGAACAATGAATATTTCTCCAAATATTTAAATCTGATTTGTATAAAAAGTTGTTTTTTTTTTAAATAATTTTGTTTATATATTTCCTGGGTGTTTTGGCAGGTGTACTCCCAAGTACTTTATACTGTCTAGACACTTTAAATTAGGTATGTCTTCTTATCTCTTCTTGCAGGGTTTTGTTTGTTATTTTTAGGAAGGCTGATGATTTATATGAGTTTACTTTATATCCTGCTACTTTGCTAAAATTGTTTCAACTAATTTTTTAGTTGAATCTTTGGGGTTTTCCTAGTATATCATCACAACATCTGCAAAAAGAGATAGTTTTATTACCTCATTCCATAGTCTGATTTCTTCTTTTTTCCCCTCTTATTGCTATTGTTAGGATATCCGACACAATACTGAATAACACTGGTGATAGTGGGCATCTTTTGTCAATTACCTGATCTTGCTAAGAAGGCTTCTAGCTTATCCCCATTACAAATAATGTTTGCTGATGGTTTTAGATAAATGCTTTTTATCAACTTAAGGAAAAATCTGTTTACACCTATACTTTCAAGTATTTTTAATAGAAATGAGTGTTGTACTTTATCAAAAGCTTTTTCGGCATCTTACTGATATGATTTTAAAAAAAAACTTTTATTTTTGATATAATCAATTTTCCTTATGTTACACCATCACTGCATTCCTGGTATAAATTCCATTTGGTTATGTGTTATCTTTGTAATATATTGTAATCTTTTTGCTAGTATTTTATTTAGGATTTTTGCATCCTAAAGTTTTAAACTTTTTTTCTTCTTATTGCTTGCAGTACTTTCTCCTTAACCTGGGAGTTTTGAAACTTGGTTGTGACATTCCTGTAAGTTTTCCTCCTGAGTTTGTTCTAGAACTTCAGGGGAGTTTTCTTTGAACATCACTTTCAGGTAGTCCAGCAAGTCTTATGTTATCTCTACTCAATCTGTTCTCCAGATCATGTTTTTCCTAATGAGATGTTTCAGATTCTCTTCTATTTTTCTTAGTTTTATTATTTCTTGGTGTCTTATAATGTCATTCAATTCCTCTTGCCCAATTCTAGTTTTCAAAGAGGTTTTTTCTTCCCTAAGATTTTGGACCTTTTCCCAACTGTTTAACTTTCTTTTCATAATTTTCTTGGATTGCTCTATGTCCCCCCAAAATTTCCTTGATCTATCTTATTTAATTTAGCATTCCTTTTTAAGTTCTTCCAAGAACTATATTTGGGCTTGTGACCATTTGACATTACTTTTTGGTGTAGAAGTAGCTTTTTTTCTTTTAACCTCACTATCTTTCTCTGAAAATGAACCCACATCTTCTTTTATACCACAGTAGTTAACTATGGTCTGGTTCTTTTTCCTTTGATTTCTCATTTTTATTTTATTTTTTGCCTTTTGGAGGGCAATTGGGGTTAAGTAACTTGCCCAAGGTTACACAGGTAGTATTTTTGTGTGGGTGTTAAGTGTCTCAGGCCAGAACTGAACTCGGGTCCTCTCGACTCCAGGGCTGGTGCTTTACTCACTGCGCCACCTAGCCGCCCCTATTTTACTTTTTGCAGCTTATTATTGAAGTCAGATTTTAATTCTGAGTTGTGGGTAATGGTGTCTCAAGCCTCAGGTCCTCCCCTTTACTGTTATTTTTTGAACTGTGTCTCAGAGGGCTCAACCTCAAGCACTCCTCTCCTACTTCAAGCCATAGTTAGTGCCACAGTCACACTGTTCTGAAAACATTTTTGCTCCCTTCAGTAACTTTACTGCATTCACTGAGGTATGGTGCCTGCCTCTAGCCCATGGCAACAGCCAAGGACCACTTCTGGTGAGTACCCGTAGGCCTGGTGTCCGGAAATACCACGGTCCCCCAATTTTCCCCCACTCAGCCATCTACCATTAGAAAAAAATGTTGAAGGTGAAAGTTCATGAGGCTGTGATTTCCCAAGGCCTAGTCTGCTTCCAGGAGTTGCTGCACCTCCTCCTCCTCCTCACTGGGGCCTATTGTTTGCTGTTTCAGGGGAGCTGGCCTGAAGGTGTTTATATTTCACTCAGACCAAACCTCAACCCCTGGAGGTCCTGTCTTTTCTGAGATCCTCTCAAGTTGTCTTAGGAAGACAAATGCTTTACCCCTTTATTTCTGCTGCTCTATGTTCATTTTGTGGTGTTGTTCTGTTTGTGGAGGAAATTTGGAGAGCCTGGAATTTTCTGATGTATTATACCATCTTCTCAGAATGCCCTTTTAAATGAAACTTTATGACTTTTTTTCCTCCTCATACCTAACTTTTCTATCATGGTTTCTATTTTATCTGTAAGGCAGCCAGATTTAATGGCATCATATAAACATGGACATAGAAGAAAAACAGAATCATTTGTTTATGCCACAACTCAACAGGTTCACTTTGCAAAGGCAGAGAGAGGTAGATCAAACTACAAAGTAGAATTAGAGTACAATTAAGGCAGTGGGGTTAGAAAGCAAACAGAGAAAAAAATGATAAACTACCCAAACAGAGTTAGAACCTTAAAACAGACCAAAGGGAAAAAAGGTAAAAAGGAATAGATGAATATAGGTCAAACCAGTGAATATGTAAATGACTAGTTACCTAGTTACTATGGAGATAGATATCAAAGGAAATAAAAATAGGTTTGATGAAAGGAAGCATCAGCAAGCAAATCAACTGTACAATACTGAATGCTGCAAATATGTCACGGGTCAAGTGTTTGAGAAGTTGCTCTCCTCTGGGTATTACAAATTGTATTACAAATTGTTTCTATCATATGGTGATCTTTTACTGCTCACTGAAAAAACTTGATGTACTCTTTTTTTTTTTTTAAAGCAATCGGGGTTAAGTAACTTGCTCAAAGTTACACGGCCAGTTATTTCTGCATGTGGTGCTAAGTATCTGAGCCCAGATTTGATCCCCAGGTCATCCCAACACTGGAGCCGGTGCTCTTAATCACTGAGCCACCTGGCCCCCCTTCAATGTACTTTTAACTAAATATCTGGAACTGACCATTTGTAGTTACAATGGCCTAATTACTCCCTAAACAGTGGACATAACAGAAACAATCCCGTGTATAGCAAAAAGATTAAAAAAAAAGATTATCTAAAATAAATTCATCCATTTATACAGCTAGGTCTTAAGCAAACTTGCTAAGTGGGTGAAAGCTGTATCAGACATTTGTATCACTCATTTTAGTTCCTCATCCTGTATCCTAAATACTGTTCTCATGATGTTCATACTAAGGAGCATCAAGTTCTGGGTTTTCATCTCCTTTAAACAATCCTTCCTATTCCCTTCAGAGCAACAGTTAACAACTAGCAAATGTGAATAACAAATCTAACATAACAAATCAGTCAATACATGCTAATAGCTTATGTGTTACCCATTCTAGGTGACCCACTGATGTCGTAGCAGAGATCTGTCTTTAGAGCACAAAGTCTCTTCAGTCAAAATAGCACTCTATGTCTGGCATCAAGTTGCCATAACCAATGGAGTTTTATATTACTCCTTATTTTTATGGATCTGTGATCTTTTCAATAAAGCTACTCCCTCAAGCAATCAATACTGTGACCTGTCAATACCTGTTAATGTTCTCCTGTTCATTTCAATGTAATTCCATAAATCTATGACTAATTAAACAATATGCTGGGGGTCTTCCTCTAGATTTCTTGATAGTGTGGATATCAATATAGCATTCAGGTTGCCCCTCAGTTGTCTCTAGTGCTATATGAATGACCTATCCTTTTTTTTTTTTTTGATCAGTCACACATTTCTCTAATGACATCCTCTACTCCACTTCTGCGAAAAAATTAGAAAGTTTTACAACCTGCTCACATAAACTATGTATCTTTCTACTGGGTGAACCTTCTCTTCAATTCTCAAGAGACTGGTATTCCATGACTCATGACTACACCTGGGAAGAATACTGGTACTAAAAAGATAAGCTTTTATTTAAGGCTGAAGCTGGGAGTCATTAAAAGAACAATGTAATTTCAAGTCCACTTTCCTTTTCCCTGTTCAGTTGTGAAATCATCTCATTGTCCATTTTTAGTATCTATCCACGTCATATGTATTAATGAACCAACATTATGGACTGTTTATCTATCACAATTTGGCTTTCTTTATCCATTTGTTTTTTCCCATAGTCCTTTGTCTAGTGTTCAGAGCTTATCACCTAGTCTCCTCCCTTGCCATTCCAGTCTTCTTACTCCTTTTAGTCAACTCCTATCATCCCCCCATACTTTGTGATTCAATGACTCTGGCCTCCTTGTTGCTCCTCACACAAGACACTCCTCATGCATTTTTACTGGCTGTTCCCCATGTCTGGAATCCTCTCCCTCCTCATTTACATATGTTAACTTCTCTGATTTCCTCTAAGTCCTAGCTAAAAATCATACTTTGTACAAGAAATCTTTCCTGATTCCCACTTAATGCTGGTGCATTTTTTGTTGATTTTCTTCAATTTATCTTGCACATAGCTTGTTTGTACATCGATGTTTGCCTTGGGTTGTCTCTTAGATTTAAGCTACTGGAGAGCAGGGTTTTCCTTTTCTTTGGTGGTGGTGGTGGTGAATTTCTTTGTATCCCCAGCATTTAGCACAGTACCTTGCATACAGGACGTACTTAATAAATGCTTGTTGACCAACTGTGTATATAGACTGAATTCTTCAGAATGATCATGGATCTCATTTAGGAGGTTCTGCAATGTGCCAAGACTGTTACAATTAGCATAATGAAATATATAAGCAATAGCATCAGGGAAGAAGACCAGGATTGCATTAAGAGAATGATGGGGTTATGTGTTCATTTCATAGAATAAAACTGCCCTGGAAGGCCAGGGATAAGTCCACTTTATATTTGTATACCCACTACCTATCACAATGGGTGCTAAGTTTGTGGAACTGAATAATGATGACTGTGCAAAGAACTCATAAGATAGACTAAGCTTTCTGAGGATACAGACTGTTTTTATATTTGTATCTCCTGTGCCTAGACAATAATAGGTGTTACAGGAGAAAGCACACTGACTCTGCTTACCTGTGTTACCCAGCCTCAGTTTCCTCACTGAACAAATGAGAGGGTTAGACTAGATGGGCTCTGAGGCCCCTTCTAGTTCTCGATCTATAAGTAACACTATATAAGAAATACCTTTTTGATTTGGACTTTGTACTGGATATCCTCCACAGTGGTGTAAAATACCTTTAGCAAGCATTCATTTTCCTGTCTCCAGTTTTTGTCTCCACTGATATTAATAATTAGAGGGTAATCAAATAGTTATCTCTGTTATATCTTTTAAGGAATCTCATATAATTTTTTGACATATGCATGGGAGACTCCTCGTTAAAGGTTTCTCCTCTACTAACAAAGGTTTTTTAAATTATAAAAAAAAGACACAAGGTGACCTGGTATTCTTTACTCCCTTAGGCCAACTGTGACTGTAAAGATGTGGCTTGCTATGGGATACCATTTGTAAAAATCTATTTGTTCTCTTCCAATTCTCTTAGCAAGGAAGCCCTTAATAAATACATACATTAATCTCATAAAAAATCTCACAGAAATGGGTGAGACATATGGAATAGTAATTATTGACTATTTTCACCTTTTTTAGTGGGGGGAAAAGTATAAGATGTGACATTTTTCAGTGACATTCCATGCTCTCTAATTGGTCCCCCCTTCCTCCATGCTCTCCTCCCTAATCCAGTGTTATTTCTAAAACAAAGGTCATTTCCATGTAATGTCCCCCCAGCCCCATAGAATGAAAGCACTCAGAAAGTGAGGACCATTTCATCTTTATCTCTGAATCCACAGCACCTAGCAGTGATAGGTGATCGGTTACACTTCAATCATCTCCACGACCCTCCTTTTCAAGCTATCATCCTACCTTTCCTCTTCCTTTCTCAGCCAAACTCCTTGAAAACACTTCTCTACACGCATTGCCTCCTGTTCATTTCATGTCGTTTACTAAAATTTTTGTAATCTTGCTTCCAACTCCATCACTGAAGCTTTTCTCTCCAAGGTTACTAATAATCATTTACTTCTAAATCTAATGGTTGTTGTTTTTCAGTCCTCATCCTTTTTTAAAAAATTAATTTTTACTGTTATCTTTGTTTTTACCACACAAAAATTCCTCCCACCATTCTTCCTCCTGCTCCCTCCCAAAGAGCCAACCTATGTAACAAAGAAATTTTTTAAAGAGAAAGAGAAAGTGGGGAGGGTAAATGACAAAACCAATCAATTTATTAAAAAGGTCTAAAATCATATGCAATGTTTTACAATTCATAAACCTCCTACATTTTCTTGGCTCTGCTTACCTTACTGCATAGGCTCCCAAGTTTGTAACCTGGGTGTTATCCCCAGCTCTTAATTCTACATCACCACACACATTCTCTGCCAAATCTTAGCATTTCTACATTCACAGCATCTCACATCCAAGCCCTTCTCTGCTTACACAGAGCTACCACCTTAATTCAGGCCCTTATCACCTTTTTGCCTAGATTATTTTAATAGCCTCCTCACTGGTTTCCTTGCCTTAAAACTCTCAGCACTCCAGTCCAATCTACACTCTGTTCCCAAAGCAATTTTCCTTAAGAGAAAATCTAACCATTATACTCCTCTACTCAACCAACCCCAGTGACTTCCTATTGCCCCTAGGATAAAACAAATTTCCCTATTTAACCATCAAATTCCTTCACATTGTGGTCTCAACCTATCTTTCAAACCTAATCAGTAACCCAGCCAAATCTGTCTTCTCTCTGTTCCTCACTCCTTTCTTTTCACAGGCAACGCTACATGCCAAGAATGTCATCTCTCCTTACTTTCAGTTCATACAGTCCTTTTTTTAAGACAAAGCTAAACATCATCTTCTGCATGAAGCCTTTCCTGATCTGGCTTGTCTCTCCTCCCAAATTATGTATGTATCATTTTTTATTTATACTGTATGTATCTGTGCATGTAATTTTTGTCATCCCTCCTGCCCCATTAGAATGCAAGCTCCTTGAGAGGAAGAACTGTTTTTCTTTCTCCTTGTATTTGTATTCCCAGAGCACAACACCTGGCATAAAGTAAGCACTTATAAATGATCTATTTGACCAGACTTGAGACAAGCCCCAAATCTGTAGAAGGTGTCAATATACATAGGTAGGAGTTTTCTAACCTAGGAGTTCTCACTATTCTTAACTTCCAACCCACTATTCCTGGTTCTGAACTTTCAGTGTCAAGGAAAACAAGTCTAATCACTCCTGAACCCAAATAATGTAGAGCTGCAGTTGGAATTTCAACTACCCTGTCAGAATGGTGAAAAAGATACTTTGGGGCAGATGGGCTTCAGGGATTATCAAATCATACAAGATAGGTAGCTGCCTAACTCTTGTAATGAACAGGATACTCCCTTACAATGTCTAAATCACAGGTGGGAAACTTGTGGCCTCTTGTAGACCACATGTGGCTTTCTAGGTTCTTGGGTTCAACTTCCTGACTGAGACCAAGTTTTACAGAATAAATCCTTTCATTAAGGGGATTTGTTCTGTAAAGTTTGGATTCAGTCAAATGGCTGCACTTGAGGACCTAGAGGGTCCTGTTTTAAATCCTGGTTTAAAACCCACCCTTGGTTTAAATCATCCTAGCAGGAAGAAATATCCGATACATATTAGTATCCTAGTGTTTGATGCCACAACATTTTTTAAACCCAGAAGCTAATCTGGTTTAGTTCAAGCCCCAAAGTTGTACACATTTTTAGGCAACACTGGCAGCCTAAAAATGAAATGCACAAGTCTTATCATCACCAACTTGACATTAAATTACAAAGTTGCTGTTCAGGTGTTTTAGTCGTGTCCAACCCTTCGTGATGCCATTTGAGGTTTTCCTGGCCAAGATACTGGAGAACTGGAGAGGAAGATGAGTTTTATGTATACACAAGAATAAAAATATATAATTATATATTTATATGTATTATATATTTGTGCACACACACACATATACACACACAGGAAGAAGAGGCTTGGCACTCTGTATTTACTACACCAGGCTTTCTTAAATTTTTTTTCACTTGAGATTTCCCCCCATTTGGCAGCATCCATTGGCACTGTGTGGTCTGAGGGCAGATGCAGTGCAAAGAGTACATGCTTTGTGTTCAGAACCAAGGCTGCAATGAAGTTGCAGGACACAACATTGACAAAAGCTGCCGGAAACACCTCAGATTCATCATGTTTGATTTTTAATTGATTTTTGGTCACTGAATGTTCAGAAACCTTTTACTGTTGCCAAATTTTTCATGACCAAATTTTTGTGATGAGGTCACAACCCACAGTTTAAGAAGTGCTGTACTATCTATCCTACCTAGCTGTCCTTAAACTTATCAAGTGCAATCAGCCAAATCATCACCATCAACAGCTTATGATCCTGCTTTGTACCCCAGTCAGGGACAGGTGTGTGACAAGACCATAACTGCCAAAGCTAATATTTTCTTTGAAAGAAAGAAACCATGCCTTGGGTCACAGCCAATGTAATTTTGAAGAGTTTCTTTTCCATACTAAACTCATGCTTTTAGATTCACAATATCACTATTTGACAAAAATTGCTGGGAAAATTGGAAAGCAGTTTGGCAGAAACTAGGTACAGACCAATATCTCATCATGTAACAAAATGAGGTCAAAATGGATACATGATTTAGACATAAAGAGTGAACTGGAGAGCATAGAAAATTTTACCTGTCAGATCTATGAATAAAGGAAAAATTTGTGACCAAACAAGAAATGATGAGGATCATGGGATGTAAAATGAGTAATTCTGATTACATGAAATTAAAAAGGTTTTACATAAACACAACCAGTGCAGCCAAGATTAGAAGGAAAGCATAGGAAACTGGGAAAAAAATGTTTATAGCAAGTTTCTCTAATAAAGACTTCATTTCTTAAATATATAGAGAACTAAGTCAAATTTATAAGAATATGAGTCATTCTCCAATTAATAAATGGTCAAAGAATACTAACAGGTAGTTTTCAAAAGAGATCAAAGCTACCTACAACCATATGAAAAAGTGCTCTAAATCACTATTGATTAAAAAATGGAAATTAGAACAACTCCGAAGTTACTACCTCATACCTATCAGACTGGCTAAAAGAAAAGGAAAATGACAAATATTGGAGGGGATGTGGAAAATCAGGGACACTAATACATTGTTGCTGAACTGATTCAACCATTTGGAATTACCCAAAGGACTATAAAATTGTGTATATCCTTTGACCCAGTGATACTACTACTAAGTCTATATCCTAAAGAGATCAAAGAAAAAGGAAAAGGACCTATATGTTAAAAAAAATTTGTAACAACTCTCTTCCCGGTGGGAAAGAATTGGAACTTGAGGGAATACCCATGAATAGGGGAATGGCTGAAGAGGTTGTGGCATATGAATGTAATGGAACACTATTATGCTATAAAAAATAATAAGCAGGCAGATTTCAAAAAAACCTAGAGAGACTTTAATGAAGTGAAGTGAGCAGAACCAGAAGAACACTACACACATTTACAATACTGTTTAATGATCAACTATGAATAACTTAGCTACCATTCTGATCAATACATTAATCAAAGACAATTCTAAAGGACTTAGGATGAAAAATGCTATTCACCTCCAAAGAAAGAATTGTTGGGAGTTTGAATGCAGATTGAAGCATACATACTATGTTTCTAGCTTTTTTTTGCAACACTGCTGTTATGGAAATATGTTGCGCATGATTTCATATATATAACTGATACCACATTTCTTTCCTTCACCACAGGTGGGAGAGGGATGGGAGAGAAAAGAATTTGTGACTCAAAAAAATTTTTTTAATGAATGTTAAAAATAAATAAATAAATTTGAAACAAACAAAAAAAGAAGCAATATAAAGTAGTATTATCACATGGAATACTCTATATATCTTATCAAACATAAAGCATATATTCAGAAGTAAAGTAAAAAGCTACATTATCCTTGACTTAATATAAAGGGATGCTATAAACAAGTTTAAATGCAAGTTTATCAACTCTTAAATAATAAAGTGAAAACTGCAATATTTATTACTTAATTATATTGTTTCATGGTGCTTGGTAAAATATCCTCAAGCATATTTTTTTTAAACATGAGACTTGTCAAAATCCCCACACATTCCTCAAGGGAAAAGATAAATGTCAATCCCATCTTATTACTGCTAGGATTTATGATTTTCCTTAACTGCAGCAAAAAGCTGAAACACTGTAACTTCAGGAGGTTGAAAATTAAAGATATAAAACAAGTTACCTTATTAGAACTTCACTGTCTATCCATTTACTAAATTTACTACAAACTATCATCATGGTCTATGTTATCCTAAAGGTGGCCTAGAAAACTATTTCCCATGCAATTTTTTTAATTGAATGAGACAGTACTTTAAAAAGCAAATAAATCTGATGTTGTACCTTGTAAAGGAGTTCCATTATATCTTCAGCACTGAGACATGTTTTTTACTCATATGACAATTGAGAGAAGAAATATTGAGAGGACTGTTAATAAAACTGTTTTACACTGACCAACAGTTTGGGAAAATTACATTGCTAGTTCCAACCATCAAGGGTATGGAGTCTTCCAACCATCCTGCCAAAGATCAATGCTGAAACTGGCTTAAAGCTTTGGAATAAACAATGAGTTAGATTTCCTTGGTTCATTGGCTATTTTGGGGAACTCTATCAAGTGGTTGAATCACACGAAAATGTCTCATTTGTGGCTTCATAGCTAGGTAGTCAATTGCTAGTTTGAACTGCTAAAGGGAGTCCTGGTCATTGTCGATAAGATCCAGGTCAGACTCCAAGCATCACAACCTACATTTCTAGTGGAAAGGTCTTGAAATCAAAATACCTGGTTTGGCTCTAATATTTATTAGTCTTGTTATTTCAAGCAAGTCATTGAACTCTCTGAACCTCAGTTTCCCAGACTTGCTGTGAGAAAAGTGCTACCTTTAAAGAGCTACATAAATGTGAACTGAACTGATATTATTAATAATCTTAAACATACTCTTTAGCATCCAATGTCCCCTAAACACATAGGGATAGAGAACCTGTGGCCGCCACATGTGGTTCTCTAGGTCCTCAAATGTGGCCCTCTGAATCCAAACTTCATGGAACAAATCCCCTTAATAAAAAGGATTTGCTCTGTAAAACCTTAGACTCAGAGAAAAGATTGCACCCAAGGAACTAGAATGCCACATGTGGCCTCAAGGTTCCCCACCCCTTGGGTCTAAACATTTGGATGTCTATATTAATACTGTCCTTCACTGATTCCCTCCTCTGTTTATCTATACAAATCCTCTCCGTTCCCACATCCATGGAAAAATAAAGTGTAGTGTGAATACCACTAACATCCATCTCTTGTCCATGATCACTAAGCCAGTATATATCAGAAGTGGTACTTGAACTCAAGTTTTCCTGATTTTGAGAACAGGTCTCTATCCACTATGATATTATGCCTCTCAAACAGATATAAAGAGATACAAAGGAAATATTTCAGATGTTGAGGGAACAGGCCAATCCTTCCACACGTATACTATTCAAAATACAAGCAAGATGAGACAGGGGCTCCCTCTCACCCCCAAGCCTTCCTTATATGATATTATTAAATGAAACACAGGTATTATATGGGCATTGGGCAGTTTATGGTAGGACTGTTCAGGTGAATAAAGAAATAATTTGTACTTTTCACTAACACTCTAACTAAAGTTGTTTTTGAAGTTCTAGCAAGCTATTTTCCCTTACCAGAGTTCTTATCATCTCTTATTCATAGGTCTCTCTTTGACATAAGTTGCTATGAGGATAAAATGCTATGAGAATAGCTGGAGTTTCATTTCTGGGTCATTTAGGAACTGAAAATCTCGAGAAAAAAAATCCATTTCTCCTGAAATCCTCAAGCTAATTCTGAAGGCCAAATATGTTCATCTAGTTTGGACTATACAAACACTTAAATGCATATTTCAATTACTTGAAACTCTATCAAAATGTCTTTAATAGGCCAACATAAAGCTTTACATGTATTCCAAAGGATTAAAAGAACTGTTACCAAAATTCATAATTACACATTATTTCACTCTCCTCTTTTGCTTTTTTCAATTATAGTAAGGAAATTCTTTCCAGTAGACAAACAGCATTAGGATCTAGGATAAATGTATTCCAGCTAACAATACTCTTCAAGAACTGATTACCTAATTTCAGAGGACTACTGAAGATATAGGCAACTAGGTTGCACACTGGATAGAGTGCTGAGTTTGCAGTCTGGAAGGCTCATATTCCTAAGTTCAAGTCTGGCCTCAGACATTTACTAGCGATGTGACTTAAACCTACTACAAGTCACTTAACCCTGTTTGCCTCAGTTCCTCATCTACAAAAGGAGCTGGAGAAGGAAATGGCAAATCACTCTAGCATCTTTGCCATAAAACCCCAAATGGGGTCACGAGGAATCAGATATGACTGTTATGATTAAACAACAAACAAAACAGCTGAAGATATGAAAAACATAACCTGACAACCAACATCAGTATGTGGCAAAATGGTGTCTATAGACTGTAGAAAAAAGAGGCCATATTCCAATGAAATTATGTTATTTAAGGGTTAACTGCAGAATCCACCAAACCATTCAGTTCTAGAAACTATTTCTTATGGTTTTCTCTAGACTTGTTCAGTTTATACTAGATTTCTAGCTGTTCTAAAGCAGTATATAGGTATAGGAATAGATGCTGGGGCCCACTTATCCTATAGCAATTGTGATATTTGCCCTGGATGCATTATTGCATTAGGCTTAAAATTGAAAGGGGGGAAATGTGAAGAAAATATCTAGATATGACTGCAGTGAATAGGGGCTACATGGTAGTCCTTGACTTTTTGGTCTGAAAAACAATCGATTTTATCATTTCACTAAAGGGTGAGGTGATCAAGCTCTCGGGAAATGATTCTCATGAATCAAACTTTTAAGAGGCTGATTAACCAATATGCCAATTTATTAATTTATGCATAAAATATAATTGTTTGGTAGACAAGAACTCTGATTTGGGATCACAGACCTAGAGCTGGAAGGGGTCTTAGAATCCAGTGAGTTCAATCTTCTCATTTTACAAATGAGGAAACTAAGGCTAAGAGAGGTTAATTGGCTTGCTCAGGATCATATAGCTAATGGAATTTGGAATTAGTCTGAATTTGGAATCTTGATTCCAAGTCAAATATTCTAATCTACTGTATCCCTCAGTATATTTAGCATATTGTACATGGCAACACAACTTAAGATCAAAAGGTTGAATAGTAAATACAGCATCTAAGCAAGGGTAATTTTACCAACAAGTATTAGTAAAGGTGACAGCCTGATACAACTTCCTCTAATAGAGGGACATATATGCCAAGAAGACTATTCTGGAGACAAAACACATTTTTACTTTCCAATTCTGACTTTTTTTATAGACCTCATGCAGAATGCTATCCCCTTATTTTAATTTGCCATTAATGTTGTAATTTCCAAAATTTCAGTTTATTTAACACAAAGTTATATTTAGATTAATGGCCCTAATCTGATCTGCAACATTTTAATGCAACATTTCTTGGGTTAGTTCCTTTCAGAATATGGGTTCACATATATAGTGTGTTGATTCTTATAAATTTAAATCTCAGAGGAAGCATTTCCTTACTTATCTTCAAATTCAAAATAAATAATATGTTAGGGCTGATAACCCCTGTATACTGAATATAAGCATAATTCCAATGGAGCAACAATATAAGATGGACATATGCTGGAGGCAAAAGGACATCTCAATATCCAAAATATCAATAAATCAGATACTATGAGTAAATTCATTTAATACTATATATATATATATATACATATATATATATATATAATGTGGAATAGGCCATATTAGAATATTTTCAGTAGACTTATCTTTACATACACAGATAAATTCTAAAGTGCATTTCTTCTTGAAAAGGCTACAAAGTTGGGGTGACTAGGTGGCACAGTGAATAGAGCACCTGTCCTGGAGTCAGGAGGACCTGAGTTAAAATCCAGCCTCAGACACTTAACACTTACTAGCCATGTGACATTGGGCAAGTCACTTAACCCCAATTGCCCTGCCCTCCCCCTCCAAAAAGAAAAAAGCAAAGGCTACAAAGAGGTGATAAAATAGGCAAAAAGAACTAATTTTTAAAAATTTGGGCTTTGACAAGCATACTAGATCCTATAATTATACATAAAAAGAAAATATATACAACTCTGAGAACCTTTACACTACACACACATATAAGTGATTTGTCTAGTATTATATTCATTTATGCTTGATACACTCAATAAAACGAACACTTCTGTTGGTCCCTGAATATTTTTTGAAATTACGAAGCTTTTAAAGACAATTGCTACTAGAAAGGAAGCTGAACAAACAGGTTACAGGAAATATTAGGTTTTGAGGTAAAGACAAAAGTTTTTGAAAAAGAAAACCAATGATGAATCTAAAAAATTCCTTACATATGGCAATGAAGCAGTTGTGTTTCTTCCAGCAGAAGGTCTGGACTTCACTCTTGCAATACCAACTATTAACATTCCCAAAGCCTCCAGAGAGGTCAGCTTTTATCCCGTAAGAGATGTCACATGACTAACCCCAATTTACCAATGTACTCCTCCATTTTCTTAACAAGCTATAGAGCCATGGAACAAAATACTATCTCAGTTTTGTGTCCACAGAGTACTGCAAATATTTACCTCAAGTCTCTAATACTTCCTGTCTATTTTCAGATATCCAATGGAAGCTCCCAAAATAGATACACTGATGTATACATATAATAAACAAATGCATATAGGTTTTAACAATCTACGACGCAAAAAAACCCAACAACCTCAAAACTAAAAAACAAAACCCCAAACCAGAATAAAACAAAAGGATAAAAACCAATCAACCAACCAAGGGGTGGTGGTGGTGGTTAGAAACAATAATAAACAATCATTAAAAAAAAAAAAACTCAACAACAACAACAAAACTATTGCCATCTTTCTTTATGGAACTTTCTTAGGAAAGAACCTGTGCATAACATTAGGGGGAAAAAATAAACATCTGAGTGGGCATGGCACCAACCAAAAACTTGTTTTCCTTAGACCTTAAATTTTCTAAATCCTCTTGCAGAGCAAACTAAATTAACTGCCCAACTCATTCACTAATAAAACAGAAAGAAACATATACAAAAAAGATACAAAGGATTATTTTTTTTCTAAAAGCTAAGTCTGCACCTTTAATGTTCCTTCTGAGATTCTGCCTTGGGCAAAGAGGAAAACAGGCTCAGCTAAAGGACAAGATGATTACACAGGAATAAAATGTTTAGAGGCCAACATAACAGAAAAGGAGAGATTCAATATTTAAAAGAAAATTACCTATCCCCTCACCTCCAATGACTTGAAAACAGAATTTTCGCTGTACTAATTCAACTTCTTGTGTTCTGGGCTGACCATAGTAGGAATGATGCCAAGTTCTCATCGCCTGTAAATATCTTGGAAGAATGACTAAAGGTAAAGCTATGCAGGTTGTTACGTTTCTGCATTCCATGACCAGGATGAAGACAGCATAATGCTCAATTCTTTGCCTGCGTCATTCCTTAGGTGTTCACTAGTCATTATGACATATTGGGACACCCCGTGGAGCAAGTTTCAAAACTGAAGAGCATCACTAGCCATGCCACAGACCTTATGATGAAGAAAATGAGCTTGTTTCCAAAATACATTTCCAGAAAACAGCATTAATAAGAAAATGCTCCATGAAAACAAGGTGAAAAGTAAAGGGCAGTACTTTATTATCATGGTCATAAGAGTAGTTTATATCCTTAAAAGGTGCTTCTGAAGGTTTGAAGGGCAGTTGAAGAGCAATGAGCAATAGTTGAAAACATTATGCCATTTACTTTCAGCAAACAGGTTCATATGAAAAGAGCTCACAGCTGTTCCACTGATCTTCTTCAATATTCACAGCCCTGAAATTATTGCTGCTGAAAATTATGAGAAAAACCTCTATATTTTTCTGTAAAGGTGAGAAGAGGGAATTTAGATTCGGCAAAAAAAAAAAAAAAGATTTCCTAACAATTAAAGCTGTCTCAAAGTGGAATAGGCCACTGTGAAAGATAGTGCCCTGCCCTACTCTATATATTTTCACGTAAAAGGTATGTTACAGAATAGGTAATCTTGATCAGGGAGCAACCAGGTGGCACAGTACATAGAGCATGGGGCCTAGAATCAGGAAAACTCATTTTCCTGAGTTCAAATCTGGCTTCAGGCACTTACTAGTTGTGTGACCCTGGGCAAGTCACTTAATCTTGTTTGCTTTAGAGTTGCTCATTTGTAAAATGAGCTGGAGAAAGAAATGCCAAACCATTCCAGTAACTTTACCAAGAAAATCCCAAATGGTTTACAAGTCAGACATGACTGAACAACAAAAAGAAATATGTAAATAAAAAGCAACTACTGACTTTCATAAAATTTGTTCATAAAATAGAATTAAGTGAAATGAAAATAGGTAAAAATTGCGGAAACCCAAAATTTTATGGCTAGAGGACTGAATAGTCAGTCCATGTCTTTCCCTGTAGGTAGGATTAGACTCAGAGCAAGTCATATATATAGTAGGCTACTTTAAAATATTCAGAAAATGAGCTATTAAGGCTTTTTTTTGTATTTTGGTGTTCCCCATCCCTTACAGTTGAGACATTCTTCCTAACATCTAACCCAAATTCTTCTCCTAAACTTTCAAGCCCTGCCCTTATTGTTCTGTCCTCAGGGAAAACAGATCAGCTGGTTAAAAACAACCTTGCAATTCTTTTTTGTTCTCCACTTCTGGCCCCAAATCTCTAGAGAAGTAGGGGAGGAATGGGGAAAAATATCAACCTATTAGCAGGTCTCAATGAAACAGTAAAGATGAAGGGAAAGGAGCCTATCTGCTCACTGACTGAGTCCCTACTCTTACACTCTTGAAACTACTTGTATTTTATGGTTTAAAGACAAGAAACTCAGTAAGAATGAATAAGTAACAAAAATAGTTGACATTTTTGTAGTGCTTTAAGGTTTGTGAAATGTTTTCACATCGATCAACTTATTTGAGGCTCACAGCAGGCCTCTGAAGGACATACAACCATAGTATCTCCATTTGACAGTAAGGAAGTTGAAATTCAGAGAGTTTAAGTCACCTGAATGGCCACACAGCTGGCATATACAACAAGGAGCAGAGACAATCTCTGTTCTTAACAGGTACTTTGTAGCATGCCGAGTGAGTCCTGACTTGGGTGAAGCTGCTGCTCAGTGAAAAATGCTGTAATTAACAAGACTTCAGGGGTGTCTCTTGCCTCCTGAATACTGGGGCTGTCAGGCAGGTGGCAAGCATAAGAGAGTACCTCAGCCATAGGCTACTCCAGCAAAGAATGCTGGGGTCTGGCTGGGGCTCCCTTGAAGATCTCTACCAGAAGGTATATACCAGCCTGCCAATCATGTCTTCCTACAGTAATTGATTTAAACATCTTGTGGTGATGAAAGTCAGGAGTCTTTGGCCCGCTCTACTAATGGCTTGTTAAATGAAAATGGCACTAAAAGTCACACTCATCCTCTCCTTGTGCCTTTGCTAGCATTTCACTTGGGCCATTGAATGCCCTTGTCGCTCTGCTGGCTATGTCTGGGATGGCACTCTTTGGGACTTAAATCCCTGTGAGACCTGTGGCAATCCCCGTCATTAGCCAACTAGTATGGGTGGCATTTAGGAAAGGGACTACTTAGGAGAATTGTAGGAATAGGACTTTTAATGATCTAATAGACATATTTTTTTTCTAATTATCCATTTGAGGGAGGAGACAATTTAACACATCTAGTTTTGAGCTTCATCACCCTAAGTTTATGACCAACAACTTGTCATAATTTAGCTGTTTCAGAGAGTGCTTTTTTCTCAAATGCTGAGTGTTCTAACCACAGTAAGGAAAAACCTGGAGATTCTTCTCTTTCCAGCATATAGCAGGGAAGTAGAACACAACCTTAAAATATTTTGTTAGATTGAGCAAAAAAGTTTTCTAATTATGTTACAGTATGTGGTTGTATCTACAGAGAAACTGCACAGTGCCTGCTAGTGATGTGCAGAATGGGGGTGCCTTTTTAAACAAGTCATGTATCTAGACATGGAAAACTATTCTTTAATGTTCATAGTAAGATGAAAGCATGTATACTGGAGCGAAAGGAAGGGATAAAGATACCTTTTCTTTAATATAAAACATCTCTACAGTGGATTGTTTTCTGATATTTTGCCTTTAGGGAAGCCACAATAAAAGCTTTTTGAAACTTAAAAAAAACCATCCTTGCAACAGTAATAATTCAATTATGCCAATTCAGTACAGGGTTTATGATTACTCTATACAGCTCCTGATATCAAAATAAAGAACTCAATGTCTTTGACATGGGATGCAAATTCAGTTCAAAAAAGTGAAGAATCACTGAGTGTTTTTAACTAATGTGTGAAGAATGGTATTTTTATTAAAATTCCCCCATTGAAGTCTTGCTTATAAGGTGTGAAGATAATAGCCCAAAAGGTCGAGCCAGAGAAGTTTATGGTAGATCCTTTCAAGCTATTAACTTGTCAGAGAACCAACCTAAGTTCAAAGGGCCTCACAAGGTTTTTCAGCCCCCACAAGACCATCTCCTAAGTCAGAGACACTGTGATCTGCATTGGTGGGGGGAGTAACCACAACAATGAAGTCCCAAGTCACTGAAGAGGTATCTTTATTACAATCAATGTTCAACTCCCTGTACATCCACAGAACAAACTAAGTTACTATATACTCCCTATATATTATATAATATGTATATATATATATATATAATATATAAATATAATCTCCCAGGAGAATCTCAGAATCTTTCTAAAAAGATTCATAATTTAATATTATTTTTTAAAGGGATAGGGATGTCAAGGGATATAAGTGCTTATCAAGCTTGGGAGGAAGCTCGTGTGCCTAGTAGTTACAAAATCCAACTCTTTTTATAGCAGCCACATTTCAGGGACTGTTCCTGACACTACATCCAACTCCTGCAACAGTTTCATTAGCATCACTTACTACCTCTACACAATACTGACTGCCATGATGGTAACATCAGTTGTGAGGGCCTGGAAAGCAAGCAGGCCATCAACAATACTTGCTGCTTCACAAGTGTGACAAGTACAAAGAATGGATGAATGACAAGATTCAATTTAAGAAGGTTTCATAGTAGATTTACATAGACTAAAATGGAACAGTTTTTGCCCTCACGGAGCTTATATTCTACTAGAAGAAAACCTGTTTGTTAAGATAAAAAGATGCACACACAAAATAATTTGGAAGCAGGGAGAAGCACTAATGAATCAGAGATTCAAGAAAGGACTCTTCTAGGGGGGTAGTATTAGAGCTGGGAACACTAAGTAGGCTGGCTTGGCAAGAACATAGAGCTTTTGATGGGGGCTAATATGTAATTGGCCCAGAGAGACAGCTGACATATCTACAACATATATAAGCAACTGCTATAGATTCAGCTAAAGTAAGCAGCAACAGACATAAGCAGCTCCAGTTCTAGGGAAAATTATTAAAGAGAACACCTTCAAAGACTACTCATTCCTTTTCTGTACTCATTCAGCCCACAGCTGTATTCCTTTCTCTTTCCTATCCCATCCCCTGACACATACATAAACTCCTTTTAAAGGGGTCATGTGCTCCCACCCTTTCTGCACTATTCCAGAGAGACAGAAGAAAGTGGGTACTCTCCAGAAATCTCCAAGCCACAGGCCTAAATGCTCTCTCCTCTGTTAGCTTCAGAGATACACACTCTTCCTACTTATCTCCCACTTCCCTAGCAATTTCTTCTGTCTCCCTCAATGGCTCTTCTCCTTCTCCCCAGTCTCTTACTGTTGGTGCTTCCCCAAGGGCCTGTGCTCAGTTTATCTTCTCTATATTTTCTCCCTTGGCAATCTCATTCACTCACACAGCTACCACTATCACCTGTCTTCATAGCTCTGGAGCTGCATATTTACATTTTGCCTACAAGAAGTTGCTTGCTGGAAACTCCAATTCACTACGTCCCAAACTGAGTCTATGAAACTTCTCCCTACACCTCCTTTATGCTAAACTTTACCACTTCTAAAAGTACCTCCATTCACCCAATCTCCATGCTTGAAAGTTTAGGGCTATGTTCCAACTTTCTCTCTCCCTCACCTCTCATAGCCAAATAGCTCGCAAGTTGTTTTAATTTTATTCTCATATTCATATCCTCTTTTAATTTCCATTGACACCATTCTAGTATAGCATTTCATTACTTTCCACTTGTATACTATTGCAATAATCTCCTACTTCTTCATACCTTTTTAAAAAATTTTATTTTGGGGGCGGCTAGGTGACACAGTGAATAGAGCACTGGCCCTGGAGTCAGGACCTGGGTTCAGATCCAGCCTCAGACACTTAACACAAAAAATATCTGTGTGACCTTGGGCAAGTCCAATATAACTCCAATTACCCTCCAAAAAGCAAAAAAAATTATTTTTAATTTATGAAATAAAATAAGCATTTCCATAAATATAGTAAAATTTTTTAAAAAAAGGAAAATTACACATAAAACTGCAAATTTATTATATACCTCTTCACCTATCACTTCTTTATACAAAAATCTTCAGTGGTTCTCTGGTGCCCACCAAATAATGTTCAAACTCCTCTGCCTGGTACTTATCTCTCCAGACTTAAGTACTACTCTCCCTTCTTGTTCTCCACGTTCTAGTTAAACTGCATTGATTATTCTGCCTGTTGAAACACACTCAGTGCTCTTCCAACTGATTATCCTTTATTCCTGGAATAAACTCTGCCTTCTTCTGCGCCCCCCCCCCCCCCGAATGCCTGCTTAGCCTTTAAAAACTCTACTCAAAATCTATTTCCTCCAGGAAGCCTTTTCTGATTTCACTGACCTTTCATCTCAGACCTCATGTATAACTTTGTTTCCCATAATGCATTTACAGTATTGTTTGATGTAGTTTCCTGCATTTGTATCTTATATCCCTACTAAATTGTAAACTCTGTGGGGTCAGGGACTGCATTTTATCTCAACTTTCTATGTTCTCCAGAGTTCTGGAATGTAACATTTGCTGAATGAATGAACACATGAATAGATGATATTTGAGGCCATGCCTTAAATCTAACTATGAAGGTCATCTTTCAATTTTTTTTTTTCCAATTCCCCTGCCTCCTACAAGAATCCAATAGCTTAATAAAATGGAAAGAGCTATGGATTTGGAGCCAGAGGAACTAGGTTCAAATCCTACCACTGTCATTTACTACCTGTGTGAGGTTGGGCAAGTCACTTAACCACTCTGAGTCTCAGTCTCTTCATGTGTGAATAAAGGAGTTGGACTAGAAGACCTATAAATTCCCTTCAAGTTCTTGTCTTCCTTCTTTCAAGGCTCAGCTTGGGGTCCTACTTTAGTGATTTTTCTTTTTGCTTTCTGGAGGGAAGAGGGTAGGGCAATTGGGGTTGTGTCCTCTCTTCAAATTACCTTATATTTACTTATCTGTTTCCATGTTTTATCCCTCCAATAGAATATAAGCTCTAGAAAGGCAGGGTTCACTTTAGTCACTATCCCCAGAGGCTTGGGTCTATAAAAGCCTTGCATGGTATTGATTCTCTAATATATATATATATATATACACACACACACACACACACACACACACACACACACACATATACACAAGCACACATATATTTGTGTCATGTAAGGATTTAAATAAAATTAGATGAATAAACAGTCCTCTTGACATAGTACTCTCTTGAGAACACATTTCTAAGACCAAGTGGTAGCATATTTTAAAATTTAGAACATGCTGAATTTTTTTTCTCTCGTTCATTTTCTAAAATAAAACTTAGTAGATGTTTAGTGGAAGAAAATTTCAAGGATAAGTAAGTTTTAAAATCTTCTTGTGCCATAAAAGATGATAATTTATAACAAATTAAGTAAACATTTTTCTTCTAAAATCATTAGACCCTTAGTAGTATTCAACTGACATCTAGCAAAGCTGGATTTTACTTTTATTGTTTTAACTAACACTTACACTCTCTTTTCTAAACCTTCATTTCCTCACCTATAAAATGAAAACTTGACCTATAAGGTCTTTTCCAACTTTAATAAGCTATGACTCATTATAATGTGTCTGAACCTATATAGCCAATGCTTCTTAAACTGTGGGTCACAACCCCATATGGGGTCATGAAAAATTTGGCAACAGTAAAAGGTTTCTGAATGCACAACGACCAAAAATTAAAAATCAAAAGCATAATGAATCCAAGGTATTTCTGGCAGTGCTTGCTTGTGTTGCATCAAGCAACTTCACTGCAGCCTTGGTTATGAACACAAAACATGTGCACTTTGCACCACGTACATCTTCAGGTCATACAACACTAACTGCCAAAATGCTGCCAAACCACAAAAAGGGTCTTGAGTGGAAAAAGTTCAAGAAGCCCCAGTTTAGGCACCTCCCAGTCAAGAAACCTATTGCACCAATACATTCTACAACTCTTCTCACCTGGGGATAAGTTACTAAGTACTGGCGCTGGGTCACACAGCCAGTAAGCCACAAGCAAGACTTAAACTGAGTTAGATCTTCCTAAGAAGCTACATCTCTTAAATACTCTGTTGCCTCTTATGATTCTAAAAAAATGTATTACAATAGAAGCTAAGCCCCAATAAAGATGTAGAGCTTTAGAAACACTGGACATATAGAAAATTTAAGTTGAAAGCAATTTTTTTTTTAGAAAATCCTTAAAAATTATTTTAAGGGGACAAGCAGAAAGAAAAGCTTTCATATAATAATCCTAATAATAGCTTGGAGTTTAGACCCTAAATCTGACAAATAACACTGTATAAAATCTGATAGCATAAGGTAACTGAAAGTTTAATAATCACCCATTTTCCAAATGTAGTAACCTCTTTAGAAATGTATCTCCAAAGAGATTTTACACATTGCTGACTGCTACAGTATGTAATAAAGCAGCCAAGCTAACATTAGAACATAAACTACTATAGGGAATTCAGTTCATCATCAAACTAAGAAGGCCTCAGCTACTACATTAAAAAAAACAATGGAGACATATTAGGTCTAGCATAAAAAATACCACCAAGTGAGGGTGTGCTGGAGTCAGCTCCTATGGGAACTATTCAATTTTCTATATGAGCATTTCTATCTCAGAAATCGACAAAATACAAATCAGGACTTGATTTATTGTATTGTTGATTGTCTAGGTTTAAGAAAGTGATAGAGAAAATGTTAATAAATGCAGATTTACAGTATTCCAAGTCACATGATGGAGGACTAGACATTATCCCTGATTACCACCACCTCTCAAGCCTCTCTAAAACAGAAATTGTGTGTCAAAAGTAAGACAACTTCAGCTCTCTCCCTGGGCTAAGAAAGCTGGAGCTCAGAATGAGATTTTAAAACAACAATGAGTTGACACCTACCCTTAGCTAAACACAGCATTCCTTCCCCCACTGTCAACCATGCAATTGGCTTTGAGGCTGGCTGTACTAGATAATCCAAAGATTTACTCCCTTGGTTTTGCTAAAAATCCGAGTTCCCCATCCCTCCCCTCCTTTCTAGTGCTATAGAGATATGGGATGCAGGTTGAAAAAGTTTGCTGGGTGGCTAGGTGGCACAGCAAATAGAGCACAGGCCCTGGAGTCAGGAGGAACTGAGTTCAAATCTGGCAGCAGACACTTAACACTTACTAGCCGTGTGACCTTGGGCAAGTCACTTAACCCTAATTGCCCTGCTCCAAAAAAGCAAAAAAAAAGGTTGCTTGGGGGGAGCTCAAAGACCAATGCCACAGTGGTTGTAAAATATTTCTGCAGTAGAGTAAAGGTATAGGGAATAGGGGGATGAGGCAGTTCAAGAAACAGTGGGGTTAAGGGTAGGAGGTGGAAGATGGAATGGGATTCTGAGGTGTCAGCACTAAGTCTGAGGAAAAGAGTTCAGCATCCAGCTAGGGACAGTTCTGACCCCCCAAAAAATTCACTTTAGAGACCCAGGTTTAGAATCCTGAATTATCCAGAGCAGAAGGAGACTGAGAAGATTTGAGATCTAGCCCCTAGGGAAATCACTATCAGTGAGGAAAGAGTTAGAAAATAAGCAACAGGGAAAAATAAAGTAGACAGGAAGATGAAAATTCAAAGTCTTTAAACATAAGTAGGTAAATAATTAGGTAAAAAAATTAAAAGTAGAAGAAAATATGGCCTCTAGATCTAGTAAATGAGTTCAGGCATCTATGAATAAATGCTGTAATATACAGGAAAACAATTCAATACTTGATGAGACAGAGGATGCTGTGGAATTTGAGAACACGAAACCACAACACACTGCTCCTGAGTGGTTTAAAACATTAATAAAAATGAGAGCAGAATTTATGGCCCACACAGCAAAAATAACTGGCAGAATTAAAAAAAACAGAAACAAATTGTATCTGCAATGGCAAGTCTCACCAAAAAAATGAGAAAGAACAACTGATTGGGAATGCAAATACACAGAAATGAAAGACAATCTAGAAGGAGAGAAACAAAAATAATAATAAAAGAAAATGTGTTCTCTATCCAAGCAAAACATAGATCTCATCTCAAAGATATGATGCACAACCTAAGGATCATAGGCTTGCCTTTAAGAACATTACAAGACAAAAAAACCTGAATACCATAATGCAAGAAATAATGTAAAAGTGCATAGAACTTCATAACGTAGAAAATGAAATGTCAATTTAAAGAACTTATAGACTGCCTCCAGAAAAATACCCCAAACTGAAAATGACAAGACACATAGTGCTTACATTTACACTTCATTACAGAAACAAGTTCTAAAAGAATACAAGACCTTCAAATCAAAGGAAACTGAAATAATGTAAGACGATTCTATACTTAATAGAAAACACAGGAAGGAAGGAATAATGTGTTTCAAAGAGCAATGGGCCTTGGAACTTGATTTATTTTGTTAAATATTTTCCAATTATATTTTAATCTGGTTAAGGCTGAACTCTGGAGTGTTGTGGGACTCATGCAGTTTACAGGCAGTGAGTCTGACACCTCTGCTCTAAATCATTAATAATAAGAGAAATGCAAATCAACATAACACAGACAGTTCATCTCAGGCCCTGAAAATTGGCAAAGATGACAAAAAGAGGCAATAATCAATGTGGAAAAGTTGTGAAATTATAGGTATACTAATATACTGTTGACAGATGTATGAGATGGTATAACCATTTTGGAAAGCAAATTCCAAATTATACAAATAAAGTGACTAAAATGTCTATACCCTTTGAACTAGAGACTTTATTACTGGGCTTATACCTAAAGGAAGACACTGATAAGAAGAAAGCTCCTATATACACCAAAACATTTAAAGAGAACTTTTTCTGTTACCAAAGAATTGGAACAAGATAAACCCTTTACTGAATGGTGAATAAACAAATTATGACACATAAAGGTAATGGAATATTACTGTGTTGTAAGAAATTATGTATGTTATAAATATAAAAAAGTATAAAAAGTTCTACATGAACTGATGCAGTGAAGTAAACAAAGCTAAGAAAATCATACACACAGTAACTACAACAATATAAATGTTAAGAACCATAAAACAAAAAAATTTAAAGTGAATGGAACAGTTACAACCAAGGATAAGGTATCCAGCAAAACTGAGCATAATCTTTCAGGCAAGGAGATGGTCATTCAATGAAATAAGGGACTTCCAGACCTTCCTGATGAAAAAGCCAAAGCTCAATGGAAAATTCGATCTCCAAATACAAGACTTAAGACAGAGAAAGGTAAAAAGGGAAAACACACACACATTCACACACACATGCACACACACAACTTGTTATTTAATAAAGGCAAACTGTTTATATCCCTATATGGGAAGCTGATTCTGGTTAATATTGAGAATTGTATACTTATCGACATTTAAAAGGGATATAGATAAATAGAGGGTGTAGGCATAAATTAAATAAAATGATGATAAAAAAAAAAAACCTGGGGCAGCCCAGTAGCACAGTGAGTAAGAGCACCGGCTCCAGTGTCGGGATAACCTGGAGATCGAATACCAGGCTCAGATACACAGCACCACACCCAGAAATAATTGGCCGTGTAGCCTTGAGCAAGTTACTTAACCCCGATTGCTTAAAAAAAAAAAAAACCTTATTAAGGGGTGCAAAGGGACCACAAAGGGAGAAGAGGAAAGAATGAAGCAGAAAAAGGTAAATTATGCCAACAAAGAGGCATAAAAACATTACAGTAGAAAGAAGGGAGGGAGATGAACATTATATCAGCTTTTCCCTCATTGGTTCTGGTGTAAGGAGAAAATAATATAATCAGTTAAATATAGGACTCCATGGTGAAGATACATAAAAATTATCATAATAGAGGGAAAGAAGGGAGGGAGAGGAGCACTGCATGAGATTTATTCTTGTCAATCTTGGTTCAAGGAAGAAATAACATACTACATTAAGTATAAAAATCTATTTTACCCTACAGGCAGTAGGAGGGGGGAAGGGCTAAGAAAAGGGCAGGGTTGTTAGAAGGGAGGAAGAAGTAGTAAGAGGGAAGGGTAAGAAAAGGGAGCAGGGCTGATAAGGAGGGAACACTGAGGGAGGCTGTGGTCAAAAGGAAAACTCTTAAGGAGGGGAAAGGAGAAGGGAAAAATAAAAGCATAAACAGGGGAGAGGAAATAGCATGAAGGTAAAGACACAGATAGTAATCATAACTGTGAATGTGAATGGGATGAACTCTCCCATAAAATGGAGGTGGATAGCAGAATGGATTAAAAACCATAATCCTACAATATGCTGTTTACAAGAAACATCTGAAATAGGGGGATACACACAGGGTAAAGGTAAAAGGCTGGAGTAAAATATATTATGCCTCAACTAAAATAAAAAAAGCAGGGGTAGCAATCCTTATCTCAGACAAAGCAAAGGCAAAAACTGATCTAATTAAAAGAGATAAGGAAGGAAACTATATCCTGCTAAAAGGTACCATCAAAAATGAAAAAAAAAAATATCATTACTAAACATTTATGCACCAAGTGGCACAGCATCCAAATTCCTAGAGAAGTTAAGGGAGTTAGAGGAAGAAATAGACAGCAAAACTATACTAGTGGGGGACCTCAATCTCTCCCTCTCTGAACTTGATAAATCTAACCTCAAAATAAGCAAGAAAGAAATTAAGCAGGTAAATAGAATCTTAGAGAAGATAGATATGGTAGACCTCTGGAGAAAAATGAATGCAGATAAAAAGGAATATACCTTCTTCTCAGTGGTACATGGCACATACACAAAAACTGCCCATGTACCATGGCATAAAAACCTCACAATTCAGTGCAGAAAGGCAGAAATATTAAATGCATCCTTTTCAGATCATGATGCAATAAAAATTATATGTAATAAAGGGCCATGGAAGGATGGACTAAAAACTAATTGGAAACTAATTTAATCCTAAAGAATCAAACAAGAAATTACAGAAACAATCAGTAACTTCATTCATGAGAATGACAATGAGACAACATGCCAAAACTTGTGTGACGAAGCAAAAGGAGTTCTTAAGGGAAGTTTTATATCCCTGAATACATATAGGAATAAAATAGAGAAAAATGGAGATCAATAAATTGGGCATGCAACTGAAAAAGCTAGAAAAAGAATAAATTGAAAATCCCCAATTAAATACTAAATTAAAAATCATGAAAACCAAAGGAGAGATGAATAAAATTGAATTTAAGAGAACTATTGAATTAATAAATAAAACTAGAGCTAGTTTTATGAAAAAAACAATAAGATTGATAGGCCTTTATTCAATATGATAAAAAAAAAAAAGAAAGAAGAGGGGCAGCTAGGTGGCGCAGTGAATAGAGCATTGGCCCTGGAGTCAGGAGGACCCAAGTTCAAATCTGGCCTCATACACTTAACACAAAAACTAGCCGTGTGAACTTGGGCAAGTCACTTAACCCCAATTGCCCTCCAAAAAGCAAAAACAAAAAAAGGAAGAAGAAAACCAAATTATGAGTATAAAAAATGAAAAGGGTTAATCAACTTCCAATGAAGAAGAAATTAAAACAATAATTAGGAATTATTTTGCCCAATTGTATGCACATAAATTTGACAATCTTAGTGAAATGGATGAATATTTTAAAAATATATGTTACCCAGATTAACTGAAGAGGAAGTAAACTACTTAAATAACTCCATCTCAGAAAAAGAAATTGAACAAGCCATCAATGAACTCCCTCGGAAAAAATCTCCAGGGCCAGATGGATTTACTAGCAAATTCTATCAAACATTTAAAGAACAATTGATTCCAATACTTTACAAACCATTTGGGAAAAGTGGAGAAGGAGTACTACCAAATTGTTTTTATGACACAAATATGGTACTGCTACTATACTAGCTACAAAACAGTAGCAAAATTCATTTGGAAGAACAAAAGATCCAGAATATCAAGGGAATTAATGAAAAGAAATGTTAGGGAAGGTGGCCTAGCCATATCAGATTTTAATCTGTATTATAATGCAGCAGTCATCAAAACTACTTGGTACTGGCTGAGGAATACAGTAGTGGATCAATGGAAGAGATTGGGTACATGAGACTCAGCAGCCAATGACTACAGTGACCCCAATTTTGGGGATAAGAGCTCACTATTTGACAAAAACTGCTTGGAAAACTAGAACATAGCATGGCAGAAATTGGGCATAGACCAATATCTAACACCATGTACCAAAATTAAAGTTAAAATAGGGTGCACAATCTAGGTATAAAGGCTAATACTGTAAGCAATGTGGGAGATCAAGGAATAGTTTACCTGTCAGATCTATGGAAAAGGGAAGATTTTATGACGAAACAAGAGTCAGAGAGCATTATAAAATGCAAATGGATAATTTTGATTATAATAAACTGAAAAGTTTCTGTACAAATAAACCAGTGTAACCAAGATTAAGAGGGAAATGGAAAATTGGGAAAGAATTTTTACAACCTGTGTCTCTGATAAGGGCCTCATTTCTAAAATATACAAAGAATTGAGTCAAATCTATAAGAATACAAGTCATTTCTCAATTGATAAATGGTCAAAGGATATAAACAGGCAGTTCTCAGAAGATGAAATTAAAGATATCTATAAGCATAGGAAAAAAATGCTCTAAGTCACTGTTGATTAGAGAAATGGAAATCAAAAATACTCTGAGGTACCACATTTCATCAGCCAGATTGGCTAAGATGACAAAACAGGAAAATGATAAATGCTGGAGAGGATGTTGAAAAATTGGCACACTAATGCATTGTTGGTAGAGTTGTGAACTAATCTAACCATTCTGCAGAGTAATCTGGAACTATGCCCAAAGGACTATAAATAAGTGTATACCCTTTGACCCAGCAAATATTACTTCTAGGGTTGTATCCCAAAGAGCTCAGAGAAATGGGAGGAGGACCCGTATGTACAAAAATATTTATAGTGGCTCTTTTTGTGGTGGCAAAGAACTGGAAATCAAGGGGATGCCTATCAATTGGGGAATGGCTGAACAAGTTGTGGTATATGAATGTAATGGAATACTATTGTGCTATAAGAAATGAGGAGCAGACTGACTTCACAATAACCTGAAGAGACTTATATAAACTGATGCTGAGTGAGAAGAGCAGAACCAGGAGAAATCTGTACACACTTAGAAACATAACATATGTGTGACGACTAACTTTGATAGACTGGGCTCCTCTCAGCAATGTAAGGTTATAAGACAACTCCAAAAGACTCATGATGGAAAGAGATATACACATCCAGAGAAAGAGATGCAGAGTCTGAATGCAGATTTGAAGCAAACTACTTGCTCTCCTTCTTTTTCTTATTTTGTTTTTCCTCTTTCCCACTGATCACTCCATTGGTTGTACTCCTTTACAACCTAACTAATGTTTAATGTGAAGGTATTTGTAGATCCTGTATTTGGTTGCATGCTGCCATGGGGGGTGGAAAGTGAGGGAGGGGGAGAAAATTTGAAACTCAAGGGGCTGTGGAACTGAATGTTGTAAACTAAAAGTAAATAAACAAATTAATAAAACAAAAGTGAATGGAACAAAATTAAAATGATCAAACATGATTTGAATGAAGAAATGTAAGAAGATACCTCCAATCCACCTTCATTTGGAGGCAGAAGGTTCATCAGTGTTACACACTGAACATGTTTTTGGACTTTTAAAAAAAATAACACAGATTACCAGTAAGAAGAGCCAGTTATTAACTATTTACCAGCATACTCCTAGATGTGATGCAAAGAATGCATGACTAGAAAGGATCTAGCAGCCCCAGGGGCTTACCCCTGCCTGGCTGTGAACTAAATGTGTGACCTTGGACAAATCATTTCATTTTCCTCCTATTTAAAATTAAGGAGTTGGTATCTTTGGGGTCCTTCCAGCTCTGGCATGCTATGATTTTCAAAGCATTTTCTTCTATTACCTCTGATAAAAGTAACAAATTCCTATACAGCATGGTAAGGAAATAATTTATAATATATAAATCACTTGAGGCATTTATATCACATAAATCATTATAATTTGAGGACATAGTGAGGCTTCTTCCCTAAGATACACATTTAATTTGAAAAACCATTCTCTTTAAAAACAGGAGCTATACCATACTTTTTGATATTTTTGCCATTTAAACATATGCCAGTAAGTTCAAAGAGTCAGAATTTTCACATGATTCTGATGGAACAAAGAGTAAATAAATAACCTCTTTGTGCTATAGTTCCTCATCTGCAAAAGGAGAGGGTTGCACTAGATGACTTTTGAGATTCTTCTTCCAGCTCTAAATCTAAGATCCTACAGAATCCCATAGATTAAGAGCATAAATTGGGTCTCTCTGGACGGTTGTTTTATTTTGTTTTTTTTTTTTCTTTTTGGTGGGCACAGGGGAAGTTTTCACTGTTTTAGTAATCTGCCACCACCCCTCCCCCAGCTTCAGGTGAATCATTCTTTAATCTGTTATACAACCAAGTTGGATATGCTGAGGAATTAATTATCTGATCAAAATATAGCCATAGATCTTTCTTTCAACTCTTAAAATAGTCTATCCTATTTTCACAGAAAACGAAGAGATCAAGGAGTGGGTCTCTCATTTTAGTGACCAGAGAATGAATGAACAATGTGTCCGAACAATGTGTCCATTCCTTTCCTTCCCTGGTCCATTAAAAAGAGAAGCTGCTGACTAAAGTGTCCTCTGCTCTTCATGAGTTAGCACACTAGCTAGCCATATACTGGGAACAGAAAAAAAAAAAAAAAAACTAAAAACAACTTTCCCACATGGCCCTAGAACTTCCCTCCACCCCAGTTAGGGATCTGTTTAGCAAAAGGGAGGTTGCCCTGGCAACCACAAGCCAGCTGTGTTCCATAGTATCTATCTCATTTCTACCAGAAAAGCAGCACAGCATTTTCATTTTGCAGGGCCTCCAGGGGAGAGATTGCTGCGGGGGACTGGGAATGGAAGGGGATTAAATGAAATAACATTTGTAAACCACTTAGCATAGTGTCTGGCACATAGGAGGCACTGTATAAATGCTCATTCTGATCTCACTCCTCTTTTTCTTTCTATGGCTGTATCCTCCAGGGCAGAGAATTCTAGGGCCCCAGACTTGGAACATATGTTCCCTACTTGCTAGTGGCCCCTTTTTGCTCACTGTAACAAAGCACTCAAATGCTCTGGAACAGGGGCAGGATATGAGACGGTAGTGGGGAATGAAGAAAGGTAGGATGGCAATTTCCATCCCCTAAGGCCCTCTCTCCCCCCATCAATTCTTCTAAGTAGGTATAAGGTCAGCATTTATACAGCTAGCAAGACATCTCAACTTCTTCATGCTTCTGATTAGGGTCTCAGGCCAGGGGTTTATCTGTGGAGACAAGTAGGCCCATGATCAGGGAAGGACTAAATGTATGCGATCACTATCTTCCCAGCAAAATCATTATCTTACCCACAACTTCAACTCCCCTTTCCTTTTCAACCCCCAGGATTTGGTCTTTGTTCCTCTTATAATCAACATCTACCAGAACTTGTGGGGTTCCGCCTCCTCAGGTCTGAAAATGCATACATGTCAGTCCTTGACTGTTTTCATCCTAGCAGGGAACAAGCATAAAATTAGGGCAGAGTGCCAACAGTTTCTGCCTAAGGGGCAAAAAAGGTGCCCTAGGATAAATCCCCAATTCATCAGCACAGCTCTTGTCGATCCACCTTTTTGCTGATTTGTCCTCAGGAGAACTGGAAGAGACCTTACAAGTCATCTGATTCAATATCTCACAAAATACAAGAATCTCTTTCTAAACATCCCTAAAAAAGATCCAACCAGCACCTCTATTACAGTGACCTCACTAGGTCACCATTAACAATATTCTGTGTTGGGAGAAGATGCAGGGACATTGACTGACTTCGCGCTTTTCAAACCTTGGACTCTTAATTTCAAAGTGCTAAGGGTCTCCATCTGATCCTCTAAGGCTTGACTGAGTGCCAACAAAGAGGCCAGAAGAGTTTGATTAGCTACTTATTAATCTCATTCTTTTGCCATACATGTAGTTGTGGAGACTACTTATCAGCATGCTAAAAACATTGTGTCTATTTAACAGAACATGAAATTATATTATGTTCTATAAACAGGATAACCTACAATATGGTTTTGCATTGCTTCCTCACCTCTTCCTTCAAGATATAGCTCAACACGTACATGTAACCATTCTTGATCCTTTTTAACTGTGTAGAGAGCAATCTCTCTAAAACTACTATGGATTAAACTAATTTGTATTAATTTTATACATGTCCTTGTCTACCCTTTTAGAATATAAACTTCTTGCTGGTAGACACTGTTTCATTCTTTGCAGCTAGGTGGCAAAAGTAATAGAGTGCTGGGCCTGGAGTCAGGAAGACCTGATTTCAAATTTGGCCTCAGACACTAGCTATGTGACCCTGGGCAAGTTACTTAACCTCTCTGCCTCAGTTTCCTCATCTGTAAAGCACTAGGTGCTGCATAAAACAGTTGATAATTTCTGTCTTTAAAGAGTGTATAATTTGTATGTAGTTTGTATCCTAGGATTATGGAGTTAGAGCTAAAGAGTAAGATTTAGACTATCTAGTGCAATTCCTCTATTTTATAGAGGAAGAAACTGAATGCACAAGAGGTTAAGTGATTTCTGGGGGTAGAGGAAGAGGAGGGCACTTTCACACAGTATCTCAGGTAAAATCTGAACCCAAGGACTCACCAAGTCTAGCACACCATCTCTCAATCACACCATCCTACCTCTACTTGTTGGGGGTGGGGGGAGGAAGGGGAAATAAGACACTGTGATAAATATCTGTAATACAAATTGGAGTATAAAATCTTCAGAGGTGAAAATGAAGAGCTTTGACAACTCAATTCAAGCAAGAGGGATCACTTTTCACTATGGGAATATGGGAGGGATATATGGAAGAAGCAGCATTTAATGGGCCTTAATTGATACATTTAATGGAATATTTTTAACTGAGTGAAAAATAAAGGGAGGATATTCTAGGTATAGAAGACAACATGAGTTTTTTAAAAAATAATAATGTCACTTTGAGTAATGGTCTAGTTTCTCAAAGCTTTTGGCTACAGTATTTATACTAAAATTATGTTATAAAATATGAATGTATTGTTCAAAATTGCTTTGTAGCTCTGAGAGTAACAGCAAAGGAAACTGGACACAATGTTCTTTCTTTGATCTTTCCCAGTTCTGGAGATAGCCCTACATGTAAATAGACATCCTGCACAAGTGCATATGAAATTTACATGAACAGAACTACCAAAAAATTCTTTTTTTATGTGTCCTTTGAAATTATGAGAACATAATGAAAAGAAATCCTAGACTTGAAGAATCTCAGAGTTAGAGGAAACCTCAAAGGTCATCTGGTTGAACCTAAAACTAAACAAGAATCCCGAAAACAAAATATGGGCAACAGCTCCATCCACCCTCAGCTTGGAAACATTCAATGAACAAGAACCCATTGCCTCTTGGGGCAGATCATTCCACTTCTGAACAGTTTTGAAATCTAGGAAGTTTATCTCAAGTCTAACTGTCTATAACTTCCACTTATTGCTTTTACCCTCTGAAGCCAAGCAGAACAAATCTAAACCCTCCTGCACATTACAGTGTCTCAAATTCTTTAAAAAAAAAAAAAAGCTATCATGTTCTTCAGTAAGTCTCCTTTTGGATGATCAGAGCTGAATATCCTGTTTCTCCAGTGATCTCTTTATGCTCTACAACCCTCTGGTTATCCTGGTCATCTTCCCTGGGACATACTTCAGTGTATCAAATAATTACTAAAATATGGTGATCAGAAGTGAACATATAACACAGCATAATTGAGAACTGTAAAGAGTCTGCTAAGAAAACACTGAAATACCCAGGGCATAGGTCTGTGCAACTATTTTGAAAAGTTTTTTTTTTTTTGATCTAGATGTTACGCAAGGAACTAGTAAAGAAAAGCATAGGAGTAAACAAATAGTTTCTCCAAAATGTAATCCTATTTTTTTTAACATAAAAAGAAACGAAAAGAAATTAATCTTTGTACAGGTTTTTAACTTTGCTTAATTAGCCTAAGTCATCAAAGATGTATTTTCTTCCTGATCTAGAAAACTAGGAGAGGATGGCAGTATCTAAGTGAAACTGAAAAGGTAAAACAATACCGATTAGAACACAGAAGCGCCCTGAACAACTGGGGCATTTGAAAAAACTGTAAATTTGGGGGAACAATTCAATTCCAACCTGGGTTAAGAGAGATCTTCCCCATTGCTCTAAGTCAGTTACCACGTGCTTCATAACTATTTCTGGACATTATTAGCACATTTCTGCCAAAGCTCTGTGTGGTAGAAGGAATATCTACCAAACTCTCCATTCATGGAGGATGGTCTAATTTTTTTTTAGTTAAATGGCAGTGAAACCACCCTTAAGATTTAATTGGCTTAGGAGACAATGAAGACTTGAGTTATTGACAAAGCTTCCTGGTCAACTAAGTACAAGAAGCTCCCAGGAAGGAGTTCTGCTTAGGCCCAGAGGCTTGGCCAGTAGACCCCACTAAGGCAGCCAAAAGGCAGGAAAGCAGCACTCTAATTGAAGTCGCTAGATCCAAAACTGAGTATCCTTTTCCCTCATCTAAATATCCTTCCACTGTGAAGGCTGAGTAAACTTTCTTTTGTTAGATGGAATATGAAATGCCTTCTTTCATTCCACTCTCCAACCTGAAGTACCAGCCTAATGTTGTATGGATCGGTCTATGTATGACATCCAACACCCTGGTAAAGGGTTATTCTAAACTGACAGATTAGGAGGAATTTCATCAAGAGTGTCTCTTCTCAACCTGCTATAGTAGTCACTATTCAGTACTTCATTACAAGGTGTACACCTGAACTCTTAACATGCTACCAAAAACCCTGGTGAATCAACAATTCACAAAGACCACTGACTTTTCCTGGAAGGAGATAGGGTAGTCTCAATTTAACCTGCTCTCCTAGGGGCTAGGCAGACAGACCACAGATAATGAAATGTCAAGTGGCCAATGGTGAGGGTATTTGGTCTGTCATTTCATAGAACCACAGAATAGAGCGAAGAACAAATCCTAGAAATAATTTACTCGACTTCTTTCATTTTACAAAAGAGTAAACTGAGGAATGGAGAAATTACATGCCCAAGGCAACTGACAGAATCAGGAACCCCAGTTTTTTTGCCTCCTGACCTGGTGTTCCTTTTACTCCATGTATAAAACATTACAGAGAAATCATGAAAGTATGACATGGTGGATTATCTGCAGGCTTCCATCTGATTTTTGTGGTCACTAGTTTCACACTATGTTACTTATACTCCAGTCATAAAGCCCTCTAGAACCTTGGTCTCTGCTTCTGGCACCACCCTGAGCCCTAATTCTTTCCAAGAGGTAGGCTTCCATTTTATGCCACCTCCACTGACCATCACTCCTATCTCCTTCTCACCAAAGGTTTGCAATACCTTAGTGAAACTAGACTGGGTTCTGATAAGTTGAACCCTATCTTAGTCAGAAATAGGTCTCCACCTCAATTTCTAGCTACTAGCCCCATATTATACCTCTGCAAGTACTCCTACCTCCATCCCTTAATGCATTCTCTTCCCCTATCAGAATATAATGGCCCTGAAGGCAAAAACTGTCTTGCTTGATTGTATTTCTATCCCCAGAATTTGGCAGTGCCTAGCTCTACCTGTCTGTCTATCCATCTATCTACCTATCTAAATTTTGCCTCTGATACACATTAGTTATGTGGCTATGTGTCTCAGTCACTCCCTAAAACTGTAAATTACAAAACGGATACCAGACTACAATCAGTGGAGGGAGTTTCCATACTACAGTGTTCCCTACATAAACAGAGATCCCCTTTCATCTCCCAAAAAAAGGAGAAATTAGAAAAGGGTGAGCAACTAAATCAATTAGGTTGGAAAATAAAATTAAAGGAAAAAGTTTAAAACCATTAGACTTGGAGAAAAAAATTAAAGACTGACCTAATACTTGATTGTATGGCAAAGTTTGCTATATGAAGGAGTATAAATAGATGTTATTTTAAACAAAGGCCAAAAGCAAACAGATAAATGAAATGTTAGCTAACATGATAAAAGTTAGTATTAAGGAAATATTTTCAGAATGTAAATGAAGCTTTACATAACTCAGAGGGCGTCATGCAGAAATCTACTCTGTAGCCCTCTAATAGGAGAGTTAAGCATAAAACTGACCTGATTAAAGTCAGAGCCCTTCATTTAAGAACTCTGCAACTACTTGAAACCTGACACTTGTGGGATGATGAGTTTGAATCCTAACTCTATGCCTACAGGTTGGGCTGTATGACCCTTGTCCATAATGTAACATTAAGATAACAGGATGCAATCCTTATAAATCTCCTCAGATACCCAACTGCTGAGATGGATAGTACATAAAAACACTGTATAGTTACCTATCTAAATGTGGAAGGCAAAAGCACAGGACTGTTTTGATGGTAATTTATCTGGACACTAGGCTATGCTTCAATAAGCAACTGAATTTGATATATCCAATTCTACAAGCACTTGTTAAGCACCATGTGCATGGCACTGTTAGGCATTGGTGGTAAAACAAAGAAACAAACAGAAACACTGAAAAATGATATAGTCCTTGCTCTCAAGACCTTAAATCTCATAAAGCAGATGCAATAAGCACACAAATAAGACTGATGCAAGGTGATCAACCCAAGGGCCAAGGGCATAGTAGTAGTAGCCACCCTGGACCGTGGCCTGGCTTTCAGCTCAAATACCACAGTCGTCATCTGTAAAGCTATGTGAACTGCTTTGGCAGGTCCATCAGTCCTCAAACATCCTCAGCAGCCACAGCTACTAAAGATCTGCAAAGTAAGTTTTTCACCACCAAAGGCACCATCAAATAAGTCAAAATCTGAATCCAGGGGGCGGCTAGGTGGCGCAGTGAGGAAAGTGCTGACCCCGGAGTCAGGAGGACCTGAGTTTGGTTCTGGCCTCAGACACTTAACACCTACACACACACACAAAAACTAGCTGTGTAACCTTGGGCAAGTTACTTAACCCCAACTGCCCTCCTAAAAGCAAAAAAAAAAAAAAAGAATACAATATGGTTTTATCTATGGAAATGACATTAAATTAAACATACATTCATTAGCAGATTCTTTGCCACTGAACCCTAAAGAACATGGGATCTTTCCATTTTATTTGCAGCTGAGATCTCTTCTATATACTGTTCTCCCCATTTGGTTATATGCTTCTTCAGATCAGGGACTGTGTCCACCTATCTATTTGTATTCTCAGAGTTCAACACAATGATTGTACACACCGAGCACTTAACGCTTTTTCTTTCATTTCAGTCATTTAATATAATAAAGAAAAAGGAAAAATCTAAAGTGTTCTAAAAAAAAGATAAATAAATAAAACCTTTAAGGAGAGATCATGGAGGATCAGTGAGGAGGTGGCACCATAACTGGGCTTTGAAAGAAAAGTATCAATAGGCAAAAATGGGAACACACGTAGGTGGGAGTGTTCAGAAAACTGGGAATAGCTTAGCTGGAATGAGGCATGTGTGAAAGGAAGTACTGTGAAATAAAGCTAGAAAGGTAGGTTGAGTACCTTAAGAGAAGGATGAGTTGGGGCAGCTAGGTGGTGCAGTGAATAGAGCACCAGGCCTGGAGTCAGGAAGACCTGAATTCAAATCCGGCCTCTGTGTATTTTCTAATGACACTTAACACAAAACTAGCCATGTGACCTTGGGCAAGTCACTTAAGCCCAATTGCCCTGCCTTACCCCCTCCAAAAAAAAAAAAAAAGAATGAGGTCATATATCTATGGCCCAATTTTGTGCATATTAAAGACAGAACTGAGCATTATTGAGTTATTCAACTCAAAGTCTGACAGGCAGGATGGATGGCATTGTAGATATAATACTGGATTTGAAGTTAGAAAGAATTGGCCATGACACCTACTAATGTTAAATATATGTTATTTAATATGATGCTAAATATATGATGACACAGGATTTTAAAGCCCTTAAAGCTTCTAAGATGCAGTTTCCTCATCTTTAAAATGGGGATGACATCTATCTCACAAGTTTGTGTGAAGACCAAACGAGATAATCTATTTGTAAAGTGTTTTGTAAACCTTAAAGAACTTGTAAGTAAGGTGAATTTTAGTGTAAGGTAGATTTTGTTGTGTGTAAAGTGGATTTTTGTTATTATTTCTTAAAGTTCAGTTTCCCAGGATCCGTGGCCATAACAATTTCTTGTTCCCAGGTGTTAGATGAGATTCCACAGTTATGGTTTAAAACATCTCCACTACATTTGTGTATCTTTATATAACCTTGCAACAATATAAACATTTGTGCTTAAGTCATAATCATGTAGTGTGCATGTGCTGTGCTCAGTTGACATGATAATGCTAAAACTTAATGTAACTTTATAAAGTCACCCCTTGGCAATATGCTTTCTTTGTCTGTTGCCCCTATAAAATGTGGTCATTGGTCAGTGAATGGGGAACCTTGGGGTTGAATGCACAGATGCTATGTGTGCCTTGATCGGCCCCCATCAAGGCTTAGGGGGAAATCTGTGTTTGCCTCAACAGGCCCCCATTGATACTTGAGGGGATTTAGGGGATGCACTAGTAGTGCCTGTCTTGACTGACCCCATTGAGATGTAGGGGTAGTTGCCCCTCCCCCTTGTGACCTGCCCCTGAGAATTAGGGAATGCTATAGGAGTTTGTGCTCCCATTATCAGCAATCCTCTTCTGAGAAAACTAGACTCGAATAAAGATTATTAACCCCTTCTTAGTGTCTTTCCTGTCTGACCAGATCAAGAGTGAACCTCTGTTAGCACCCATCCTGTGTGCTGTTCATTTGTCTTACAGAACTATATAAAGATCGACTTATTATTTGTACAAGAGAACAGAGAATACAATTACATTAACAAAACAGTTTATTTACAAAAATACTTTGAGGTTGTTGGTCTTCGATGGATACAGACAGATGCCCACCAGACAAATATCTATTTCCCTTTTTGTAAGACAACATATCAAAACATGTTCACGTATTAAAGACTATAATTAAGTTTGTACATCAGGGAAACAGTAATTAGAACATTAGAGTTAGCCCAGATGCTTCTGTGGTTAATGTGATACTGTATTTGATCTTTATATTACCTGTCTGTTTTTGGCACAAAAATTAAGAACCTGAGAAGGAAATTTCTTAAAACACTCCCACAAAACAGAAGCAAATAGGAAAATTTTTAAACTAATTACTTCTGCAAACTATAGAAAGATGTTTTCCCTCATTTTGTCCATACTATTTAGATACTAAAACAATTAAATATAATAATGTTGATTTCTGCAACATCATGAGGAAATGAGGTTATGTTCCACCAAAGAGAATTTTCCATATGAGTGAAGTCTATCTTTAAAAGACAAGTCCTTTTTTATATTATCAATTTTTAGGGAAAACTTTCTAGGACATACATACTTCTCTGTCACGTTACTCAGGCTATCCTTCATTTGACAATAAGAATCTACAGTATACTATCATTTAGTTACACGTACTCTGGGGGTTAGTGAAAGGTTTGATGTTTATCTTTCAATAAATTGCCACAAAGTAGGACACTTCCCAAGTCAAGTATTCTCTCTCTTTCTCTTTGTCTCTCTTAGCCCTTATATGGAAAATAGGCCTGTAGGATCACAGAATTACATATTTAAAGCTGGAAGGGAAACTAAAAAGTCATCTAGTCCAATCCCCTCTTTTACATATGGTAAGACTGAGATCCAGAAAGTTGAAGGGACCTGCTTACCACAGTGCCTAAAAAAAATTACATTGACCACATTTAATAAATGTTGATTGCGTTCTCCCCCAAGGTAACACAGTTGGTAAGTGGAGATATAATTAGAACCCAAGTCCAATTCAGTATTCTTTCAACTAGAAAACTGTCAAGGAAAATAATATAATTCAGTTTGTCAATCAGTAACGTTAACTTTGCTCACTATAGTAAGTCTCTATAACTTCCACTCATTGTTCTTGGTTCTACCTTTAGGGGCAAAGCAAAACAGCCTCTGATCTATATTTCCAGTCCTTAAAATACTTGACAACAGCTACCATGTGTCTCCTACAGCCTTCCCTTCCACATCTCCTTCAACTGAACTTTATATGTCATAATTTCAGGGTTTCTCAATGGCCTGGTTTGCTTCCTCTGGGTGTGCTATTCTTGGTCAATGTGATTGCTATGTGAGAAGAAGCAATGAAGCTATGGGATCTAGAGTCTGAGAAACTGGGTTCAAATTCCAGCTCTTCCATTTACCTAAATGTAATCTTAGGACACTAAGCCTCAGTTTACTCATCTATAAAACTGGGTCCCTTTTATCCCTAAATGCCTGACCCTTGGATCCTATGACTCTCATGTCAGAGTCTGTCTCCAATGGGGAGAGCAGAGTAGGATTATCATCTTTTCTGTTCTGGACACACCACTTTCTGAGGACAGCATTCTACAGCCAAACAGCAAATTGATGTGTTAGTTTGTCACATCACACTATTGATTTATATTGCACAGCAGGTCATTAAGGTTCCTTTTCGCATAAAGTGCTATCTAACCATGTCTCCCTAAATCAGCACTTTTGCATATGTGTGTATACATATGTGTGTATATGTATGTATATGCACACATATGCATATATATATATATATATGCACACACATATATTTTAAACCCAAGTGTCGGCCTTTTCATGCTGTATTTGGAGTTAGATGGCCTGAGTTTGAATCCTGACTCTGCTACTCAATACCTGTGTGATGATGAGCAAGTCAATTAACCTTGTGGGGGTTTTGGTTTCCTCAACCATAAACGAAGGGACTTGAACTAAACAAGTGACTTTGAAGTTCCTCTCCAGGTCTAAACTTATAAGCCTCTGATTTAAATCTGTCAAGACCTTTTAGATTCCACTTCTATAATCCAACATATTTATCCTCCCCAGCTTCATGGGATCTTCAAATATGACAAAAATGCCACCCAAATCATTGATAAAAAACATGGAACAGAACCAAGGCAAGGAAAGAGAACTGCAGCTCTTTTCTACTAATGGCTTCTCCTGGATCAACATCAATTCGTTAATCATTGTTCTTTGCATCCAAATAATCAACCAATTTAGGATCCTTCCAATTATATGCAGGGTGTTCCAAAAGTCTTAGTGCATTTTTCAACTATTAGAGCTTAAAATTGCACAATGAATTTTGGAACTGTTTGTAAAAAAGAGGACCTCATTTCAGGGCACATGCAACTCAGCCACTTATTGGCTGTGTCTCTAGGCAAATCACCTCATTTCTCTTTACTTTTCTCTCACTAGCTGGGTAACACATTAGTCATCTCTTGGAGATGAATCTAGAGTGTCCAAAATAACCAAAAGGATTTGGAAATAAAGACATGACTCCAAAGTGATAGATGCTTATATAGATAAATTCCTTTTCCACATCTAAATGTGGGAGATGTGACTCTTAGGCAAAGTCACGACTTGAGTAGATACAAAAATAGTTCTATAAATATTAAGTCTACAGCACGTCAGTGTAGCTATCAATGGCTAATTTACCAAGCTAATATTTTCTGCTGCGGTGATGAGTTAATTTTTGGTTTTCTAGACCCTTAGTTTCTGATACAATAGATCAATTCTTATGTATTTACTACTGTATACTAGGTACTCTGCTAGGTGCTAGGGATACAAATATAGTGAATAAAATAATCCCTACTCAATTAAGGTGAGTATATTCTAAGGGGAAGACAACAGGGACATAGATAAGCATATGAAGAATAAATGCAAACAGAATAGAAAGAACTATTAAATAGTTAAATACAAAGCAGATTAAGAGGGAAGAGTTAGGAAAGACTGGCTGTAAAAGGTGGTGCTTGAGCTTCATCTTGACAGAAGAAAAGGATTCTATGAGACAAGAGGTGGGGAGGAAGAATATTCTGGAGACAAGGAATGGTCACTTCAGAGGCATAGAGATGGAGTCTCCTATGTGAAGAACAGAGTGAAGGCCAGTTTGGCTGCATCTTAGGGTGTGGAATGGAAGGAGGAGAAAGGAGTTAAGGGTGAGAAATAATGTACAATGAGGGTGGAAACATAGGTTGGAACAAAATTAAGAAGGGCTTTAAAAGCTTAACAGGAGCTTATATTTAATATTTGATCTTGAAGGAAAATCACTTTGCTATCAATGAGGAGGATGGACTGGGATGGAGAGAGTTGAGGCAGATTCCAATTAGGAGGCCATGGCAATAATCCAGGTGAGAGGTGATCAGAGCCTGAAATAAAGTGACAGCTGTATAAATAGATATGTTTACATGTTTTTGTGTTCTAGGATAAGGCTAACTGTGCTATCTGCCTAAATGTCATATTGGTGAGGGAGGTAGAATAAACTGATGAGTCACTATTAGCCCTTTCCCTTACCTGTGTACCAATCACAGATGAGTCACTTAGCCTCTCTAGTTAATATATATTAAGACTGTGATGTAGTTTTCAATTCAAATCAATAAATACGTATCAAGTCCCCACTTTGTAATATACAAGATTCTATGTTATGTGTTGGCCTTATGCAGCTGTCTATTGAACTGAAAAATGGGCATAATAATGCTCAAATTTACCCCACTTAATTTCTCATCTGCACTGCTGGCCTGCCAGCAATCATTGCCCAGAATTACACAGCCATGCAAAATTTCTAATAATCAGATGGCTTTTTGAACCATCTATATTTGGCAAGTGATTTGGTTATTCTATCATAAGCCATCTTTTTACATATCCAACCAAGCAGAGCTATAATACACTATCGTTAAATGTCACAATTCAAGCTCATTTTGGAGGACACAGGATATCAATGAAATAGTTCTAAAAGCTGATGGAATACCTGTAGAACATCCAAATTTCTCTAAAATGTTGGTTACTGTATGGAGGAGGGAGCAGAACAAATTAGACTGCTGAAATAACTTTTGAAGCAATATTATAGGACAGGGCCAAGCAACAAGACTTTTGCCTGCAGAGAGAGAGACAGAGACAGACAGAGACAGAGACAGAGAGAGACAGAGAGAGAGGAAGAGAGAGACAGAGAGAGAATGCATCTCTGTGTGTTGGAGGGAGCAGGGGGAGAGAAGGGGGCTGAAGAGCCCTGGTTTGCCTCTGGAATGAGCTGTAGTTAGAAGACTATTCTGAAACCCTGCAGGGGCAACAGAAATACCCAAAGAAATGGCAATAAATTTCTGACCAAGATGGCTGCCTGAATGAGAGGCAAATCACCCAGCCCCTACATAGCTACTACAACAAAACCCTGACATTCACACCAAACCAAATAATGATCAATAAACCTAAGAGTTCAGCCCAGAAACCCAAGGGTAACAAGGAAGGAAGGCAGCAAAGCTAATGCCAAGGTAGGGATGGCCTCCTGGTGCTCCCAGAGACAAGGAGGGACACATATGCCCTACAAAGATCTGTGTCAGGAGGAAGCAAAAGCAGAGGCCTTTACTAAAAACCCCCTTTGTGGTCAGAAAGTCTAAGGACCTTAGAACCTCTGAGGAGTAGCACCAGACAGTGATCAGCATGGTGCCTGGGCATTCAGCTTGGGGCAATCCAGACCAAGGTGTTCTGAGGTCCCTAAGATTCTGTCCTGAAACACGGAGAGGGCTCTGAAGACTTAACACTCAACCTTATAGATCAAGAGGGGCCTCAGTAAATAGAGGCTAGTATAAGAATCCATAAAATCCTGGGCTAGATTAAGCAGATTTGAAAAACCTACACAAAAGAACAGTAGGAGGCAGAGTCTGACCCTGGCATATAGCTCTAATCAAACTTGGAAAGATGAGTAAATCAAAGAAAACACTGATATTAAAAATCATTGCAAATCTAGAGATCCCTCCAAAAGAAGCAAGTAACTCCGTAACAACTTCAAGCAGAGTTAAAGGAAAAAGGGGATTTTCCACAAGAATTACAAGGATACCCAAAAGAGATGAATCAAGAGTTAAAAAATGAAATAAAAGCTCTGGAGGAAAAAAAAATAGGAGAATAAATAGTTTAGGAGAGATGGTGAATCATACTAAAGAAATGGATTCCTTGAAAACTAGAATAGACCAAACAGACACCAAGGACTACATGAAACAATAAGAGAAACAAATACAAAAGAAAATGTAAGCTGATATTTAAAAAGAAAAAAAAAACTCTGACCTGAAAACAGGTCAAGGAGAGTTAATTTAATAATTTAAGAGTTACTGAACTCCCTGAAAACCATGATACATTTTTTAAAAGCATGGACATGATATTATTTCAAGAAATTATAAATTAAAACTGTTCAGATCTATTAGAATTAAAGGCAAAGGAAAGATACAAGGAACTACAAAGGAAAATTCTTAGGAATGTTATACCCCAAATCCAAAGCTTTCACATCAAAAAACAAAACAAAACAAAAAACAGCAAGCATCCATAAAGAAATAATTCAAGACCAAGGACTTACAAAATATATAAACTTACAAGCAAGAATAACTCACTTGCAAACATGAGTATGGGGTGGAAATGGATCTTTAAGGGAAAAGAGAACTTTCAAGCATTTCTGATTTTAAAAAAAAGGCACAAAATCCACCCTACCCCCACCCCTACCCCAGTTGAGTAGGGCCTCTGAAACACAAACATAACAGGCAAGAGAAACCTAGAATGGTAAATTTGAGCTGTATGAAGTGCCAACTTTCTAACAGGAGAAAACAAACAAATGTCCCTTCAAAATTTTAATGTATTATTAAAGAAAACAGAACTCCCCGGGGTGAACTGGTTCTGTAAATAGCTAGTCTTTATGTAGCATAATGGGTTTGCAAAGCATCTCATTTGATCCTCATCACAACCTTGTGAGGTAGGTGCTATTTATTATTATCCCCATTACACAGAGAAGGAAACTAAAGCTGGGAAAAGTTAAGTGATTTGCCCAGGATCACACAACCATTATGCAGTTGAGGCAGGATTCAGACTCAGGTTTTTGTAAGTTTAAGTTCAGCGCACTATCCACTTTGTCACTTATCTCCTATTCTGAAACTTTGAAGAGGAGAAATAAAAAGTAGGGTAAATAGTAAACTAAAAAAGAGGTGGGGTGGTGGAACTTGTTATTTCTCATAACTAAAGTACATAAAAAGGGCATAAAAATGTTGAAAAAGGCATTGGGAAAGTAGGCATCAGATAAATACCACTCATCTTTGAACCTTTTTGTTTTAAAAAAAAATCATTAAATTTCTAAAAAAATAAAAAGAGATGTTTTGGGAAGTACTAGGTATCTTTCTCAACAACATTTGAAAGGTTCTATTAAGGAGCTTTGCTATCAGTGACTATTTTATCCAGTATTCTGTTTCCTGATTGTATCCCTGCTTTACATAGTGAATTCCATGTTTATCAACCTCTGCATTACTTCCTTTCATTTGTCTTAAATTTAATATAGTCAAATTTCAAAGGATGCTGTTGCCACTCTCATCAATCATAACTCTACTCATGGCCAAAAAAAAAAAAAGAAAGAAAGAAAAGAACTGGAAGTGTCATAAGAAGGAAAAAAATAAAAACGGAGGTACTGTGGAGTACTGGGGACCATGAGACACCCTAACACCTCTTTCTCCTACTCCTCCATCACAAATCCCAAACTTGTGGACAAGTCTACTTGATAGGAGACCATAAGACATGCATCCTTAGAAAAACATTAGGGATATTAAAAAATACTAGTGAAATGTTTTTATGAGTGTCTGAAAAGTTTAAGCTTGAAACAGGTGAAAGATTACTCAAATATTTAGCAGTGAAAAGGTTTTGCTACATCAAAGCTTCAGTTAGAACCAAATAATGTCATTAGTTCAATTTTCCACAAATCACCACTCCTTTACCACTTCACTTTAAAAGCTAATGAAAAATAAGCCTACTATTTAGTTGAGCCCAAATAGCCTTCCTGTCTGGGATTCAAGAAGTGAACAAGTGGGTAAGAAACAATTTTCAGGTGGCAGAGGACAATTTATTCTCTGTTAAATTATTCTTGAGGAAAGAAACTTTAAAAATTATTCCAGAGAATAAAGAAACAAAGGAAATAGGGAAAAAAGTGGACAAGAGAGGAAAAAATAGTTCAGCAGGGGATTTATTCAATGTCAAAGACAAATGGTTCATATGTTGAAGCTTAAAGATAGTTTATTTTTGTTACATGATATAAACTGCACTTCAAAGAAGAATAATCAGAACAAAATGGTAGTGGGATGCAAAAGAAACAGCTGAGATTAATTTCTCTGGTATACACCAAGTTTATGGACATATCAAATAGCAGTCCAGAAATCTCTAGAGTCAAAATATGCAGTTAATTGACAATATACACATCCACATAGATGATTTATTTGACCAGTATCTGTTGTCAGCTGTCTTGCTACAGTAGCAGCCAAATGTCACTTCACAAATGCTATCTTCATAGGTCACTGTGATATTCTGATGTCCCATGACAGATGGAGAAAAGGGATACATCTTCACTTTTAATAATCTTGCTTCAGAGGTAAATGGCCACAGTTTTCTCTTATGCTATAGGCAGAGAAAGACAAGGATATCCATCCATGAAGTTAGGGCTGCTGGAGCTGTTTCAGATGGTGGTCAATCTAGTTAATAATATTTATTTACAATTCCTTCCTGTAATGGGAATGTAAATTTATGTTGTTGTCATCTTTCTAAGATTGTATTGTGGAAGATCTTCCCTGCCCCTAGGCCCTTTGATAGGCTTATATGCACCTGGAGCCTGTGGTGAGAGGCTTGTTTTTCAGGAGATACTTTGTGATTGGGCAGTGGGTCAAGAAGGTTGTTACATTCTCTGACCCCTGAGAAGGCTATATAAATCCTGATGTGAGGCTTTGTTTTGGGGCTCACTTGGAGAAATGTTGTGTGATTTAACCAGATGAGACTCTGGGAAGCTGTTGAGAGTCCCCCCGGCTTTGAAAAACCCAGATGTTGATGCTTCCCTCTCTGGTAACTGACTAGGTATGGATATAATGGCTGGACAGTTGGAGGCCTGTCTGCTTGAATTGTTTCTGTCTCTATACTATGAAGTTCAGGGTGCTGACTTTTTCCCCTGAACTAGTTAAATGATATGTTTGATTGATTAAAGCAAGATTGTTAACCCATTTTGAGTTGCTTTCCTTTAGAAAAGCAGATCTAGGAACCTGTGTTGGCAGCCACCCTGGGGATGCTGGGGTGCTTGCTGCTATACATCCTCACCATAATGAGCTAATAACTACACTAAGGTTAAATATATCAGATTTAGAATGAAACAGCAGTTAGTGTGGCTTGCCATAATACTCTACCCCCACCCAATAAGTTGAAAATGGGGGGTGTTGGTTCTGATTGAGCATTAAGAAAACAAACTCTAATACAGTACCAGATAAATTCCTAACTGGAGAAGAAAGGTAAATTGTTAGCATTTTAGTGGACTGCTAGATCTTAGTATATGGGGACTATGTCTTATTATCTTGTCTATCCTTGGCCTGTACCTGACCTCTGAATTTCCTATATTTTTTTTTCTTGTATAGGAAATAACCTTTTTTCAACATCTTCACACATGGATTCTGTCTCACCCTTCCAATTTCTCCTTCTTAGTGCTACAGGAATAATAAATCCTAAGTACAGATCTGGTTACAACACTCCTTTGCTCACAAATCTTCAGGGGCTATTTTGGTAGGTAACATACCTACCAAATAGAGTTTAAGCACCTTTCTATGTCATTCAGAGCTCTCCAGAACCTGGCAGGACCCTATCTTTACAAACATCTAATATTCCTCTTCATACATTCTACACTCCGGCCAAACTGGTCAACTCTCTGTCCCCCTAAAACATATAACATGTCATATCTCTGTGCCTTTGTTCAGCCAAAAATTTTCTGTGACTGAACTGACATTTCTCTCTTCTTTGTTCAATTTCTACCCACCCTTTAAAACACAATTCAAATTCTTTCAGGCAAACTTCCTCAATGACATAATTTTATAACAACCTTTGGGGACCTAATATAGGTTGTTTGTTTTGTCACATATTAAGTACTTATTGAATGCCTGATCTTAAATGTGTTTATCATGTTCTACTGTATATTGTGGTTATGTGGGTAAATGTGTTATCTATTTAATCTATATTATTTAGCAACAAGGAATCCTAAAGGAGAAAATAAAAGGTAACATATGCTGACACTACCACCATCTCTTCTTGAGCCCTGGAGGAGACAACCCAAGACCTGGATGAAGTTCAAGAGCCGAGCAAAATGTCACCCCAAACCATCACTCTTTGCTTCAAACTCCACAGCCTTCGTAGAGGGTAGAACCTGCTACGACTAACACTGATCAGGTCAAGTGCTACAGCCCACACTTTCACAGTAGTCATTGGCAGCTGAGGAGCAAAGTAAGAAAGTTCTCCACGCTAAAGTCCTTGGTACCATCAAACAGTTCAACATCAGAAATGGATATGCTTCTATGTGTTGAGAAAAAACTCATTTACTACAGAACTCCATCCAGCTTGTAGATGAAACCTTTTATATATGTATTGTCTATGCCATCAGAATGTGAGCCGCTGGAAAGCAATGGAGTGTCTTACTTTTTATTTCATACTAAATCCTTAATAAATGCTTTTTCATTCATTCATACTTGCTTTATCATCAATTTTGATAAGCTCCATGAGGGAATTCCCATTTGAACCTGACTAAATTTCTCTCCTAACATTTAACACAGTACTCTCTGTATAGAAGATGCCTACTAACTGTGGTTTGTTTTAGAGTTAAGCACTTATAATTCTGTTTGGTCATATTAACTCAAAAATAATTTGGCAAATTATCTTGAAACCAATCAAGGTGATAAAAACACCAAAATGTTCATTAAGGCCCTTTTTGTGAAAGCAAAAAAACTGGAAACAATGACATGATTGGGGAATGGCTAAACAAACTGTGGTACCAGAAATTAGTGAAATATGATGATATTATAAAAAGATGTATATAAATAGGAATGGGAAGACTGATGCAAAGTGAAGAGTTAAGAAGAACCAGGATAATGATATATGTTGTGACTACAACAAGGTAAATAGAAGGAAAAATTTAAAAATCAAAACTACAGTAATGTACAACTTTAATGACTAAGTCTGGTGATAAAGAACTGATGAAAACAGACCATCCTCCCTTCTCTGCAAGTGACTTGGAAGTGGGGGGAGGGAGCAGGTAGAACAGCACATACTATTTTACATGTGACTGATGTTAGTGAGTGAACAATTTTCGTTTTCATTTTTTTTCTGATTCTTGATTGTAAGAGATGATGGGCAGATTGGAAAATAAGTGTGATATTTAACAAAAGGCATCTGTTTTTAAAATGACTTTTCAAAAAGGTACTAAAATTAAGTTCTTAACCAAGCTAAAAAAATCTATCAGAGAACTTTTTTTAAGAACTCTGATCTGAGTTTCTGATTTTGAGTCTTTGAGAAAAAATTCACAATGTCAATAAACATCACCAAAGTACTTAGACTGTTGGTTGGGATCCCCAAAAGGAAAGCTAGTTTCCTTTGTATGAATTTTAAAAGTAAATAAATAAATTGGGAGTAGAGTTAACTTTTTGATGACCTTGCTATTCAAAAGCACAAAAGCAAAGCAAGATTCCTAATGGGAAAGCCAGACTATACCTAACCCGAAGTGGCCTTGACCATAGTCCCTAGCTGTTAATGTCTGTGATTCTGTGATTTGTACTTTAAAGATGTCCAGTTCTTACAGTATACCTCACAGATACAAGACTGCAGGTAGAACAGCACTAACTCAGCTGCCCATTAGCTTCAAGCTTTGGGTAAAGTTTTTCCTACACTTCCTTGTGCTGTTCTTGGAGGTCAAAGACTCTAGGCAAGGGCTAGATGGACAAGTTCCAGACCTTCCTGGGCTAAACGGGCAAAACAGGTGAGGAACAACAGCCTCCACAGATTAAATAAACCATACCAGGGCACTAGCTCAATAGAGTGTTCCAATAATGTGGCTGGATCTACCCAACTCACTGAAGCACCTTTCTTTCTAAAGATACTATTGGCCTCCTTACCTGATTGATGCTTTCTTTCACTGTGCTTTCATGCTCGGGTCAGCCCCTAATCACTAAGCTAAAGGGGAGAGGAAGACTGAGGAGTCAGTGGGCACCCATCTAAGCCATATTACCTATCCATTCACCCAAAATCTTGGCTGCTGGGTCAGGTTCCCCCTGAATTTCTGAGCCAGTGGTTGACCTCCAGGTCCATTCAGCAACAAGTCCCAAATCTGAGAGTATTATGCCATTAGATATCTAAGCAGGAGAATGGTTTAAAGAGTTCTGGGGCAGGGCAGTAGAGGGAGGTAGAGTTTATTTCCTGTTAAGCACAAAGACTTAGAAAAGTTTCACACCAATAGAGCTTTAATAATAGACCCTCACAAATTTTATGAGTGTATTCAAACAGGTCAGGTAGGCACAACTTCTCTGTGGCCCCTTTTTCAGGACTTGGGAATTTAATTGGAAGTGGAGGAGATTTATGGGCAGCTAGGTGGAACAGTGGACAGAGTGCCAGGCCTAGAGCCAGGAAAGCCTAAGTTCAAACCCAGCCTCAGACACTCACTACCCCTGTGCAACTTACTTCACTTTGTTTGCCTCAGTTTCCTCATCTATAAAATGAAATGGAAAAATACTCCAATATCTTTGCCAAGAAAACCAAAAATGGGTTCACAACAGACAAAAGTGGAAAACCACTGAACAACAGAGGAAATTTTAGTCAGGGGGAAAAAGTTCTGGGTTCTGAGTCAGGAGACTTGATTGAATTCTAGCCTTACTTTTCCTCCATGGACCTCAGTTTGCTTATAAGTAAAATGAGGAAGTTAAACGAGACGATCTCTGAGACTCTTTCCAGCTCCAACATTGTGTGATTTAATTATTCTCCATCAGATTTGGAGTCAGTTCAGAGAGAGAAGGAAACAGGGAAGTTGGGTGGAGGAGGGGAGAGGGTTGTATGGAAAAGTACTGAAGCAAAAATTGGAAACATTCATCTCCTCCCTTTCTTCCTCCCTGACAGACTACCTTTCAGTAATATCTACATAATCAAAAGAATCCATATGAATCATTATGAGAAAAAATGAATCAGTAACAAAAATAGAAAGGTGATGAAGGGATAAAATGATCTTTCTTTGCAAGCAAACTTCCAAAACAGGTTCTTCACCCCCTCCAAAATTAGAATTAGTGTAAAAAGATGGTATAGGATGAAGTCACATTCACCTCACTAAGCTTCAGAATGTTTTTGATGATAAAGTTAGTCTTATAAAACAAAAAGTCCAGTTACAAACCAGGCATTCTAAGTCAAAGGTGTCCAAAAAAGGCTCAAAAAGTGTTTTTCATTTGAGTCTGAAACAGATTAAAATGTAATTGGGAAACATTTAACAAAATCAATAAAATATAATAAATATTGTTAATTTGTGATTTTCTAAGTCAGTGTATACCTCACAGAGATATCTAAGATATCTTTGATATCTTTGAGTTTGATACTACTGTACTTACTTCCCTCACCTGAAGCCAAAATGCCCACCACTGTGCTTTATATGTATAGAATGTATAGAAACCAGGCATTTAGAACAGAGCACACTTGTATTTGGAGTTCAGTGGTTAGTTCTAAGAACTATTTATTTTGGAATTTGTCTTGCTAAACTCACTGTTATAAGGACATGTGCTTAGATCAGATAGAATAGCTTATTAATTAATTAGTCTTCTCTAAGAATGCTTGGGGATAATATAAATGAAATCATCTGATAAGTTTTCTATTTGTATCAAGGTGCCCTTACCCCAGTGACAGCTTCAAGGGTTGGAGAACTTTATTTAAGTAAAATTTAAATGCTAGACACTTAGGAATTCATGGTAAAAGTAGGGAATTTGTGGCTGCAGACTACTCTGATCCTCTAAGCATTCAGGATCCTGGTTCTCACCAAACACAGTTTAATACACAGTATTATTTTAATGCAGAACTAAGTCTTAAACAATACCACTTTATTTCCTGCTCTCAGGAATGCACTCAACATATGCTGCCCTCTTTGGCATAGTGGGATGGAACAAAATATTGCTGAGCAAATAATAGCCTGTGTTTGCTTTACTCACAGAAATAACCTGTATAACAAAAATTTTCAGATTGTGATGAGATATATATTTTGGTAGAAGACCAAATGAGATACCTTTTGCAAGTAGGGTGTTAAATGATGAAACATCCACCTATTCATATACTACCAGAACATCCTCTGGAAGGGAGGAGGTAAATCAAAAGAGTGGTGCTATTTTTAATCCCATTCAGAATACAGATGTGGGAGGAAAGGATCTCAACATTTGTTAAATGGCAGAAGACAAAATTATTGAAGAAGCATTTCAAGCTTGGTAACACTGTGATGAAGGGGGCAAGAATTAAATACAACAACTCTGATAATAAGGCCATAAGATTTAATGTTTAAGAATGGGTGTTAGGGTCAGTAAGATCTGGATTCAAATTCTGGCTCTAGTTACGCAACCATGGATGTCTTTTTATCTCCTGGTGTCTCAGATAACTTTCTAAAATTATACATTGTAGAGCTGGTGCTGCTCTGTACTGGTGGGGAAGAGGCCCATACCCAGGAGTACTCCATATTTTTAAAAAAATCACATCTAGTAGAAAAACTCTGATGGAAAATTGGCAGTGATGGGGTACTCAGGCCCCAGCCCAAAGATCATGTCTCCAGAAGCCTCCCAATTTCTCAATAGGCCCCTGCACTGTGAGAAAATTTCCTCTTGTCGCAGAACACATTCTCTTATCAAACAGACACAGGGGTGCCTGGCCCAAGAATTTTTGTATCTGGTTGGCCTAAGGACTCTCCCTTGCTCCAGATCCCCAAGGTCTATGCCTCTAACAACTCCATCCATGTCTTGTATCAATAAAGTTTCCTTTGCAGAATCCCTGCACTTTCCCATCCATAGCTCCCAAAGACTCCTAGACTACCTCATTAGCATCCCTGGCATTTCTTTCCCTTGTCCTTTTTCCATAAGTATCAGCATCATCCTTACTAGCCTGCAGGTTCCCCAAGAACCCTTGCCCACTTCTTTTGGCATCATAATAATTTTTTTGTCACTAGACTAAGAGAAGGATTGAATGTGTGAACTCGTTCCAAGCAACTCTGCCTTGGCATTCTCAGGGTCCCAGCACCTTAGACCTCTTCAGCAGTGCTCTTCTATTGAATCACTGGCTTCCTCCAGTTACTTAACCTGCTCAGGAGGCATGTAAAGTTTGGTGACTTTAGTGATAAATGATCACGAGACCCTGAAAAACAGGTAGGCAGAGAATCCTCTATGGCAGAGAGAAAAGCCAGGAAGTTGCCTGAGCTCTCCCCAGTTTCCCCTGGAGACAAGGTTAAATCAAGCTTCTAAACAGATTCTAGAGTGACAAAACCTACAAAAAGACAGAGTGAAACAATTTTTCAGCATAAGAAAACTTAGAAGAACTTCAGGAGAGGTCTGTCTCATTTGGGTAAAGGAAGAATGCAATGGGTAAGTTAGCAAGAGACTCTTAGCCACAGCACAGATCAGCAGTAGAGGGCACTTGGTCCTGGCTTAGCAGACCACTGGCACAGCAGGAGAGCTGTAAGGCCTCTAGCCCCAGTGCCAAAGGCAAATTGCTATTCCCAGAACCCAGAAGCAATAGGCACAACTAGGCTGGGTCTCCCTAGTGCAATAAGCAAGCCATCAGCACTTGAGGACCCAGATCATAAAGCTAGTGACCAGGACCCTGGCCTGCAGCACAAGAAGCTTGTGACAGTGCTCCCTGTGCCTCAGTAGCAGAGCTCAACTTTAAGGGACATAGAATAGACTAAAAAAATAGGCAAGAAACAAAAAAGAGCCCTGACCATAGAAAGCTGCTATGGCAACAGGGAAGATACCAAAATATAAACTCACAAGAGGACAACAGTGTCAAAATGCCTACATGCAAAAACCCCAAAGAGGCATATGAACTGGTCTCAAGCCCAAAAAATCTTCATGGAAGAGCTCAAAAAGATTTTAAAAGTAAAAAAAAAAAAGAGGTAGAAGAAAAATTCAGATCAGAAATGAGAGGTACAGATAAATGACCAGATAAAAGACGGCATTACAAAATATAAAACAGATAATTTTGATTAAATTAAAAAGCTTTTGTATAAACAAAACCAATGTGATCGGAATTAGAAGAAAAGTGGAAAACTGGGAAAAAATTTTGCAGCAAGTATCTTTGATAGAGGCCTCACTTCTCAAATATATAGAGAACTGAGTCAAATTTATAAGAATACAAATCATTCCCCAAATGATGAGTGGTCAAAGGATATAAACAAGCAGTGTTCAAAGAAATCAGAACTATCTGTAATCATATGGAAAAATGCTCTAAATTACTACTGATTAGAGAAATGCAAACTAAAACAACCTTGAGCTACCACGTCACACCTAATCAGATTGGGTAATATGACAAAAAAGGGAAATGCTAAATATTAGAGAAGATATGGGAAAATTGGAATACTAATGCATTGTTAGTGGAGTTGTGAACTTATCCAGCTGTTTTAGAGAGCAATCTGGAACTATGCCCAACGGGCTATAAAACTGTGTATACTCTTTGATCCAGAAATATCACTACTAGTTCTGTATCCCAAAGAGATCATAAAAAAGGAAAAAAGACCCCTATGTACAAATAATTTTTTTTTGCTTTTTTGGGGGGAGGACAATTGGGGTTAAGTGACTTGCCCAAGGTCACATGGCTAGTTTGTGTGTGTGTGTGTGTGTGTGTGTGTGTGTGTGTGTGTGTGTGTGTGTATGTTGAATATCTGAGGCCGCATTTGAACTCAGGTCCTCCTGACCAGTGCTCTATTCACTGCGCCACCTAGCAGCCCCTGTACAAATATTTATAGCAGCTCTTTTTGTGGTGGCAAAGAATTAGAAATTGAGGGAATGTCCATCAATTGGGGAATGGTTGAACAAGTTGGGGTATATGAATGTAATGGAATACCATTGTGCTATAAGAAATGATAAACAGGCTGATTTCAGAGAAACCTGGAAAGACTTACATGAATTGATGCTGACTGAAGTGAGCAGAACCAGGAGAATATTGTACACAGGAACAGCAACATTGTGCAGTGATGAACTTTGATAGATTTAGGTCTTCTCAGCAATACAAAGCTCTAAGTCAATTCCAAAAGACTCATGTTGGAAAATGCTATCCAAAGCCAGAGAAAGAACTGTAGATTTTAAATGCAGATTGAAGCATACTATTTTCTCTTTTTTGTTTGTTCTTTCTTGAGGTTTTCCCCTTTTGTTCTGATTCTTCTTTCACAGCATGACTAATGTGAAAATATGTTTTAATATGGTTGTATATGTGTAAACTATATCAGATTGCTTGCTGTCTTGGGGAAGGAAGGTAGAGGGGAGAGAGGAAAAAAAACTGAAACTCAAAATCTTATAAAACTATCTTTACATATAATTGGAAAAAACTAAAATATTATTAAGTGGGGAGAAAAAAAAGAAAACAGAGTTAATCCCTTGTACCATAATATATTCTTGTCTAAGACATCAGTATATCTTGTCATAATGACATTTTAAAATTTCCTTTTTAATGTCATTTTCCCCCTTCATCTTATTCTGTAAAATCCCTGCCAGACTGCCTCCTACCTTGCTGAGCATTACCATCAATGTGCCCTATGGCTCTATGTTAATCCCTTTCACATGAATGACAAGGTCTTTCAGGCCTAGGTTGATATCTGCACCCACATTTTTAATGATATTAACCATTCATGTGGGTTCAATTGCCACTGACATACAAATGACATCTACATCATCTTCCCTTACTGCCTTTTCCTTTTTAATCTAGTCCTACACGGGACTATGTCTATCAGACAGAATCAAATAGCAGTTGATCTATAACACTTATTCTGAACTTCTAACCACTAACTCTAATTAAACATGACAGATAAAACTGGCTATCTTCTCTTCACACCTTCTATCTTTCTCTAAAGTAAGAAACAGTAGGGCAGTTTTTGACTTTTCATTGTCCTTTAGCCCACAGAGGCAATCTGTGCCCAACCCCTACTATTTTTTTCAATGCCTTTTCCCAAAATTTGTCTTTTCATTTTAATTCATTTTTTAAAAATTTATGAAGTGTCTACTATGTGTTTGATGCTGGTGATATAAAATAAATATATTAGAGATTCTGCTCCCAAGATTACAATCTAATTGGAAGGGAGACAAGTATAGAAATAACTGAGAAAAGTGCAAAGGAGATCTACACAAAGTTTTATTAGAAATTTAGGAAAGAAAAGATCACGTTTGTCTAGGGGTGGCACAGGAAGAGTTGTCAGGAATTTTCTGCATAAATGGGGAAAGGAAGGAACAAAGTCATGGTAACTGATGTTCCCTTATCTGACTCCAAAGGACAAAGAGAGACTGGTGACTTTACACTGCTCTCCCTCACTTAAATCCAATTCATTTGCAAGCACGCACACATGCACACACACACACACACACACACACTCTCACTTGCAAGTCACGGTATCACCTTTCTGATGCCATGGTTCTTTTTGAGAATGAAGGACAAACAACAGCTTTCTTAAGCCTATTCCTTGTCCTCATCAAGACTTCCACCAATCTCCATACTTTCTCAGACCATTTCCCCACTCTGATTTCACTTTGCTTCCCTCTTCAACATCAATCCAATAATTATCCACTTCAAGTCTACACTGAATCACATGTCCTCCTTGTCCTTCTGCTGTACTTTTTTGTGTGACAAATCTCAGCCCTAGATTACTCCCACCATCTGTTTCCTTTGCTCCTATTTACATGCCACTGTACAGCTAGAGAAATTCTCACAACCATATGACCAGATAACATTGTTGGGTCCTTATTCATCAAGGTGGTCCTTTTATTTCTCTTTAAGTGATTCTCCATCTCACTCCCCCATAGAACCTATTCTGGACCTTTTATTCTCTCTCCATCTTTCATTTTCTAACATTACTGAGAAAACTGAGACCATCTGACTTGAGTTCCTTCCCCCATTCTCTTCCTGCTCATTCTTCTTTTCCCTCATTCTCTGGTAAAGAGGTGGTTCTTCAAGTACTCATCATTGTACTGAATGTATTAAAATACTAATTATGTCATAAGAAATTATGAAAAAAATGGTTTTAGAGAAACTTGGGAAGAGGTGTATGAATTGATGAAGAGAAGTAAGCATAAACAGAACAATTATATAGTAAGAACACTTGAAAAACAAACTAGTTTTTAAGACTTAAGAACTCTACTCAATGCAATGACCAGCCATGATTCCCAGGGGACCAGTGATGAAGCATGTTTCTGTCAAAGAGATGAGAGACTAAGGATGCTGAATGTGACTTTTTTTTGGACATAGCCAATGAGGGAATTTATTTTGCTTGACTATGCATATCTGTTACAAGGAAGTTTTTTTTTTCCTTTTCAATAGTGGAGGGATGTAAGCAGAGGAAAAAAGAGGGTTTTTATTAGTTGAAAAATTAAAAAATGAAACATTTCTGTCTAAAACACTTGGATTGTAAATCAATAAATATGTACTACTTTTCAAAAATCATCTGATTAAAGGGCAGAAAGCACACTTAGTACTGATTATGGAGTAAAAAGATTTGTAATCAGAAGGGTTCAAATTTCATCTCTGACACTTATGACCTCTGTGACCATCAGCAAGTTGCTTAACTTCCTCGGGAATCTATAAACTGAGAAGGCTGGACAAGAAGGCCTCTGAGCTCTCTTCCAGCTCTACGTATATGGTTCTATGGTCTATGGGGCAGACAGATATGATTGCTGATGCAGCTGTAAACATGCTTCATAATTCTCTAAGCCCAGCAATTTAAGACTCAGAACAGCCTCTGATGTTGGCTTAATTAATTCCTTGGGTCATCCTGACCAAATGATTCTATGACCCCACAAATGTCCTCAACTTGGTACTAGTATTCTTCCTCCCAAAACACTTTTATTTATTTTGTGTTCTGAATATATGTACTCATTCTCTCCTCCATTAAGCTGCTGCTTCATAGCTTGAGTTCTGATGACACTATTCAGAAAGTCAGCACAGCTTATAATACAACATTTGAAGCTGTAGTTAATTCCTGTCAATGCATTTTAGAGGGTCAATGACCTGTCTGGGATGATGTAGAGGGGAATTATACATTGGGCAGGACTTGAGATTTCTCCTAACAAAAAGATTTCAGGATTCTAAGTAAAAAATACTGTCCCTTCTTTTGATACCATAAGTATTTTTAAAATTAAGTTCACAGAATAATTTTAAATTGTGCAAGACTGAATTATACTTTATATAAGGTAGCAAACTGGATCAGTAGACCAGGTTCATGGATTCTAGATCAGAAGGGGCATTAGAGATCATGGAGTACATTCAGTGTCCTTCCTCATTTTGCAGATGAGCAAACTGAGGCCCAGACAAAGTCACTTGCCAGTCACACAGTTTATAAATAGGAGACGTGGGATTTGAACCTAGGATCTACAACTCCAAATTCAGCTGGAATGTAAAGAATTATTTGATTTAGGTTAGTTTAGGACATACACCATAGTCAAGGTAAGAAAAGTCACTAAACATCCATTCTTCTTCCCTTTCTATTCCTTTTCCCTCTCCCCTAAATGACACAACCTACAGCCCATAACTAGCCTCACACTTTCACAAGTGAAAATCTGCCCTTAAGAAAGAATCTCAAATTATTTCACATTAAAGCCTAAAACTTAGGACCTTTACCTCCAGCTAAGGTATCTACATTCAAAAAGGGTCAGAGCCTTAAGCCAAAGCAAAGAATCACTAGATACAGAATTTCAGTCCTCTGTGAACTTGAGGGGAAGGAAAGACTAAAAGCTGGGCAGAATTCTGCCTGAGATTCCTGAAATCATGACATGTTAGGGACTACCTGTTCCACCTACTTGTAAGACCAGTCCTGAGTATGGTTGTTAATATGGTTCAAAATCATATCTTCAGATCAAATACAGCCTTTAACCTCTTAGTGACACAGGGAACTCTTTCAGATTCAGATACATGACACAGTGGATAGAGTGCTGGGCTTGGAGTCAGGAAAATCTGAGTTCAAATCCCAAATTGTGTGACCGTAGGAAAATCACTGAACCAAACTCAACCTCAGTTTTATCATCTGAAAAATGAGGGAATAGGACTCAAAGCCTTCCTAAGGTCACTTCCAACTCTATATCTATTATCTATGATTCTATAAATCCTAAAATAGTTTTCATACCAAAAGTATACTGTACTGAATACATGACTTTGAACCAGAAGAAAAAAAAACTGCTTAAAAGCTTATCTAGGAAAGTCAATAAAATATTTGTCAGGTGGATAAGAAACACTGTCACGCACTAGTAGATCAATCCACACTGACATAAGTCTCACTCTGGTGACTGATAGGGATTTTTCTGGCTTCTTCATAGACCTAATTCAATTTAGCACTAAGCTGCCATGAAGTTGTTCAGACTAGAAATGAATGATGGTTTTGTAAAGAAGTGGGTGTTGAACAAGCAGAGGTAAAAAAGAAGAGAACAAATGAGTAACTTTTTTTCATATGACTGATGCCTCAAAATCAATGACTAGATCAAGGTTCTTAAGCTTTTTTGTGTCACAAATCCCTGTAGCTGCCTGGTAAAGCCTAAAGACCCCTTCTCAAGTAAAGAAATAATATGTGCTCCCAGAAATCCTTGAATTCTAGCTATGGACAGCAGGCTCTATGATCATTTACTAAAGAAACACAGAATAATGAAATCTGAGAATTGGAAGAGACCCCAGCGGCCACCTAGTCTGATTATCTGCTGCCTTCACTCCTTCACCCAACTGCAAACAAAGGTGGAGAAAATCACACAACCATTCTGACTGGCTCCACTACAAATTTATGTGAGACAATCTCAAATGAAATTGCTAGGCAACCCTTCTAAACTTACCTTTTCAACTCCTTATCCCTCAGTGGATCTTCCAAACCCTTTCAACCCCCCTCAGACATCCTGTGGCTTTCCCTATCCCAACCTCTCTGATGAGAATCTTGCCTTGTATCTTAGAGAAAAAAATTGAGGCTTCATGGGCTTATTCTTTCCCTCCTCTTTTTCATCATCTCCTCCCATTCAGATGCCTTCTGCTGCTTTCTCTTCCTTCACCACTGTCTCACACAATGAAGTGGGCTTATTCCTTACCAAGGCAAACCCCTCTAACTGTGCAAGTGATCCCATTCCAAACCATCTCTTCAAATAGACTGCTCTTTCAGTCATCCCTACCCTTACTCTATCACTTATCTTCAATCTCTATCTACTGACTCATTCCCTACTGTCTACAAACATGCCCATGCCCCCCTCATCCTCAACTCCCCCACTTGATCCTTCCATTTCCACTAACTACTGTGCTGTATCTTTTCTGCCCTCTGTGGCCAAACCCCTCGAAAAGCTGTTTACAAACCCCTCCACTTTCTTTCCTCTCACTCTTTTCTTAACTACGTCCCCACCTCTAACCTCCCAACAATTCCATTTCAGATCTTTCACTCCACTGAATCTGCTTTCTCCTAAGTTAGCGGTGATCTCCTAATTGCCAGATCGAGTCGCCTTTTTTCAATCCTCATTCTTCTTGATCTATCTGCAGCCTTTAACACTGGTATTCACCCTCTTTTCCTTGATACTTTCTTCTCTCTAGTTTTTTGGGACACCCCTCTCTCCTGGTTCTCTTCTTTTTTAATCTGATCCCTCCTTAGTCTCCTTTGCTGTATCCTCATCCAGGTCATGTTCACTAACTGTGGGTGTCCCACAGGGCTCTGTCCTGGTCTTCCCTTTATTCTTCCTCTATATTGGTTCCACTAAGAGATCTCATCCAAATCTCATGGATTTAATTACCACCATTCTCCTGATAATTCTCAAATCTTCCTATCTAGCTCTAATCTCTCTGCTCACTTCCAGTCTCATGTCCCCAACTGCCTTTCCAACACTTCAAACTAGATATAAGTAGACATCTTTAAGTTGGCATGTCCAAAATGTAACTTATCATCCACAAACCTTCAACCTTCCAAACTTTCTTATTACTCTTCAAGGTACCAACAATCCAGTCTCCCAGGTTGTAAAGTACTCTGCTGGCATTACCTCAACAACCCTGTGAGTTAGGTAATAAGACATCCTCAATTCACAGATGAAGAAACAGACCCAATAAGGTAAAGTGATTTTCTCAATATCACACAGACACTAAATGGTGAAAGTACTGGGCTTCAAAGAATCTTAACAAATGAAAGTTTGGGATCCTCCAGGATCAAATACAAAATCATCTGGCACTCAAAGAACTTTATAACCTAGCATCCTCCTACCTTTCCAGTCTTTTTATAACTTACACATCCCCACATAATCTTTGATCCAGTGACACTGACCTGCTTGTTGTTCCATGAATAAGACACTCCAATTCTCAAGTCTGGGCATTTTCTCTCATTAGAGTCAACCCAAAACTTTTACTTATTAAGATCCTTTGAAGCCCAATGCTTTTAACCATTTAGTATCTGTGTGATGTTGAAGAAATCCCTTTACCATATTGGGTCTCAGTTTCTTCACCTGTAAAATGGGGATGTATTATTATTTACCTCACATGGTTGCTGAGAAAATGCCAGCAGAGCACTTTACAATCAAAAACTACTACATAAAAATAAGCGATTTATTCTCTCCTTTTTTTCAAAATCACTGCAGAGTTGTAGAAGATGTTCCTCTACATATATATGGGGAACATAGTTATCTCTCAAATGCTCTGGAGAAGTCTGGCCTACTATAAATCAGCAACTTTCCAATTTTTGTCCCAAGAACTAGTTTAAACATCAGTCTTAGAAGACCAACTGGAAGTGTACTTCTGGGTATATCTGTCATGTCCTCTGACTAATAACAGCTGCCCTACCTGGAAAGCTTATCTTTCCCAGTTTGTGACCACACTTGAGCTTCAAGCTCAGAATAACAGCATTCCAAATATGCTCTATCTCACATTGTATCATCTCACAGGATAAGCTTTTCAGACACAGTCTTCAGTTTGACATGCCTTCAGGTTGTCCCTCTGGGCATGCGGTCTAGGCTGCCTAGTCCATCCCTGATCAACAAATGGTCACCACCTACAGGTAGTTATTGAGTAACTACCTTCTGGGGTCTTAGAGAGGTTTACTGTCTTCACTGGATGAGCCCAGAAGGTAGTTTCAATACTTTGTAGTGATTATTCCAAAATGTCATTCCTAGGACTTTCTCTTGGCATCTGTAGTCACTAAACATGACACTTCTACAGATGAAGTAAATTCAGAAGGTGGGTAGAGCAGCATGATATAGTAGTAATACACTTATAGATAGAATGTTCTCAATTCAAACACTACTCAGCCTCAGTTTCCTCATCTCTAAAATGGGAATGATAACAGCACTCTATGGCACAGGTCTGTTGTGAGGATCAAATGAAACAAGGCAGTAAAGCATTTTGGAAATGTTAAAGTGCTATGTTTATATGAACTATTATTAACGTACAGGTCAACAATCAGGAAAGGATTTGTGTTGGGGCAGCCAGGTGGTGCAGTGAGTAAGAGTGCCAGCCCCAGAGTCGGGAGATCTGGGATCGAATCCAGGCTCAGATACTTAACACCACACCCAGAAATAACTGGCTGTGTAACCTTGAGCAAGTTACTTAACCCCAATTGCTTAAAAAAAAAATAAAAAAGGAAAGCATTCATGTTCATACACCATAATACTTCTTCATAATAAAGACATCATTTATAGACTTGTTAATAACTTGATGCTTTTTATTTTCTAATGTTCCAGTGCTATTCAATTCAACAAGAATTAACTAGTTAGATCTTGGGTATAGTGCTAAGGAAGTTTAAAACAACAAAAAAGGATGCCTCCCATACTCTCCCAGAAGCTGGTAATATCGTTGAGGAGGCAGCCTGATATGAAGGAAAGAGTACTGGATTAGGAGTCTACAGACCTGGGTTCTACTTCTTCCTCTTCCCCTAACAACCTGTGTGACCTTCAGGAAGCCACTTAACCCTCTGTATTTTGGTTTCCTCAACTATAAATGCTGAGATTCACACTAAGTAATTTCTCTAACATTACATGATTCTAGACATATTGGCATGCAATGGCAAGGTGTATCTGACTAGATGGTGACAGATTCATCCAATTCTACAATGTCTTCTTGTCTGGGAATGTCTAATAACAAATCACCAGCAAAAAGCAGTTCAAAAATTACTGCAGGAAAAAGATTCAGACTCTATTTAGAGTTGCAGACATTCTCTTCCCCCACTCTATCCCAAACCCCAACTCATATATTTCTCTCTTCTTTTCTTAACCTATCAAAGAATTAAATATTATCTAAAGACCTGAATACTAGCACCTATTATGTAAATATCAGTGCCTAGGTAGGCATAATAATATTTATATTATTTCTTAATAATATGAAAGACTAGGGTAATATAAGTAGACTATATCTCCTTATTTATTCTTTCTGGACCTATTAAATGTGGCCACAGAAAATAATGAAAAAAGGATTCTAAGGGTTTCTAACATAGACTGGCACCACTGTACACAGGTAGTACAAGATTAAATTCTAATAGCTTAGTACTACACTAAGACTTTTGGACACCTGGCACAGTTAAGGTTAAGGCTCAGAGGTCCTTCAAATAATCATTTTACCACTTATGTCCCTACCAGGCAAGAAACCCTATGAAACCAAAAAAAAAAAATAAAAATCCACTGGGCCCAGTCTGAAGACATTCTTAGGCTGGTAACTTCAAGTTGATTCTCCTATCATCTTTTTTAAATTCAGTAGTCAAGCTTAAACTCTGTTTGTCATTTATCTGACTTAAAATCAACACTGTCTTGAATATAATAGTGTTATAAGCTGTGGTTACCTGAAGCAGAAAAAATACGTGTATATGTACATATATACATACATGCATATATATACAGTCTATTATTCTACCTAAGATAACTACTGAAAACAGACAATATATTCCAATTATTCAGCTAGATGTTTGTCCCCACAATTCATAAAAGCAAAAAAAAGGGAAGAGAAATAAATAGACACAACAGAAAATTCATACACTAGTAAACATTGATAATGTCTTAAATGATATGGCCAACAATTCTTTTTTTTCCTGGTTTCTAGAAATAGATGTAACTCCCTCTGTAAATTAGATGTGGGGGAAAGAAAAAAAAGGAATTCCTGAATTTCATATTGAGGCTGTGCCAGACAGCTCAAAGAATTGTAAATCTACTATCAATCAGTGTACTAAATTTACACCAGACAATAGCTTATTATTTAAGTAACAGGAAATTCCTAAAGGTACCCTAACACTGCTTTCATTATAAGACCTTTTGCTGGAAAATATACTATAAAATCTATTCCAAATAGTCCTAAATTTATATGTGTAGCATTGTATTAGCGTTTAATATAAGTGGTTTTGTTTTGAAAACAAAAATATAGAAATATGTGCTATGAACTCCCAGTGCTAATTCATAAACATTCATATTTGAGTCTTTGGTCAAAAAAAGATAGATTTTAAATGCTCTTTCAAGTCTTAAAGATGCACAGAACTGTCTAGGCTATCAGAAGTGTCTTGGAATCCTCAGAGGTCCCAAGCATGCTGCTAAGCAACAGACACACTAGATTTCTGAAGTTCTGTCACCTACAACATATTATATCTCTAATGTATTCTATCATTTCTTCACGCTAACTAAAAAGTCAAAGAGTACAGATTTTTTTTTTTTTTTGCTATGTGTTTCATTCAATGGAGGAAGAGGTGTGGCACAACAGAAGGATACCACTTCTAAAGTAAGAGGACCTGGGTTCAAATCAAGCTTCTGATGTTTCATCCCTGTGTGACCTCTGAAGCAAGTCACCAAACTGCTCTGGGCCTCCTTTTCCTCATCTGTAAAAATGAAACACAGCAGGCTATGGTGGATAAGAGAATGCTTCAAATGTTCAAGGCCTGCCTCTGACACATACTGGCTGTGTGGTCCTGGGGCAGGGCACGTTCTTGGCAGTTCTCCTACTATAAATCTGAGAGAATGTCCTAATTTGCATTGTAGAGGGGCATTTCCTCATCAGGGAGTTACTTATAGCAATGGACCACCATAGGTCCCTGCCCAAACTCCACTTAAACTGTGTCAATGGTAACTGTTTCTCTCTGTGAACAGCAACCCAGAGGGGTCTTCCCCTCCCAGCTAGATTTTTTTTCCTTCTTTTCTAATTAAAGTGGCCATCCCTTGACTCACTTCTTAAAGAGACCTACTCACTGAATGGGTGTTATCTCACTCTAAGTAAGTATGTGAAAAGGCCTTAGCCTAGAAGGGCCAGGATCTCCCATTGCATTCTGGGTCATCTCCAGTCATCCTGATGAATATCCAGGTGATTCTGGAGGAGGAAGTGAGGATGGTCACCTTGCACAGCCCTCCCTCATTTAAATCACAGTCAACTTCGAGGTATGTCATCATTTCCCTGATGCCACGGTTCTCTTTGAAAACGAAGGACAAACACAACCAAGAACAACAACCTATAGCAATAAAATCACAAGTCTAGTCCTTAATTATTAAACTACTTGTAAAGAATTAGAATCACAATACAAAAATTTACCAATTCCAACTCAAAAGCATACTAAGGTCTGAGAGTCTAGCTATTAACATATTTCTTTAATAAGTTTGTGTGTGTGCATTTTCCCCCTTTCTTAACCAATTCCTCTCTACCTCTCCTCTCCCACTCTCCTGTTACCCCTCTAACAAGCTCTAACTATTGATATCCTTCCTGTTCTTCAAGACCCAATTCAGGGGCTACTTCCTCAAGTAAAGTATTACTTTATCCCCTTAGCCAAGAGCAATCATCAAATTACACAATTTCAGAGGTAGAATGGATCTCAGTGTCATCTCCTTGAACCCATAACCAAAGACAAAATCCCTATAACATCCCTGAAAAGTGGCCATTCATTCTCTGCTTGAAGTTCTCCAACAAAAGCCAATCAACCCCACTCCCTCCTGAGGCAACTGACAACAAATCTAATTTTGCCTCTTTGCTTCTACCCATTGCTCCTAGTTCGGACCATTGGAACCGAAATCTAAGCCCTCTTTTCACAAAACATTCCATTAGATTTTTGAAAATAGCTGTCATGACATTCCCGTCCCCTGTAGCCCTAGTCTGCTCTTCTCCAGGCTAACCATCTCTTAATTTCTTCAATGAATCTTCCCCATTCTAGCTGCCCTTCAGATAATCAATGTCCTCTCTAAACGGAGACACCCAGAACTGAACACAATACTCCCAGAACATGAACTCATAGTACTTTCTTGGTGCTTCTCTTGGGCACTGGTCACTTTCTTATTTGTATACGGTTATTTCATATACTTATCATCTCCACTACTAGATTATACCCTCCTGGTGGGTAGGAACCACATCTAGAGCAGTGCCAAAGGAACACAAGGTACTGAATGAGTGTTTCTTGGACTTGTGAAATCTGTGCATCTTGAAGGAAAAAAAGTTATTCCCAACTTAATATTTTTAGGAAGATCAGTTCCAAACAAGTAAAAGGTAAAACAATAGAACAACCATTTACAATTATTTAAAAATTTTTTAAAGTTGCCATTTATTTCAGGAGAAAATTCTGCATATGTTCTAGGTGTTCTACCATCCCACCTCATAACCTGATTTCTTTCTGTACTATCTACTCATCTTTGCTTGACTTCTGAAAACTAAATTTAATTTTGTGGTAGGAGGTATACCAAAGATAGAATAAGTTTGAGTTAAGTGACTATATTTGAAATGGATGTTTAGGGCTTGTTGTGATAGCTACTACTGAATGTTATTTTAGGATGGTCTTAAATGTATGTGTGATGTCATTAATGATTTGTCAGAGGAATTTTTTTTGTCAAGAAAAAAGAAAAACCAAACACCTCCCTATCAGATGCTTTATGTATCATCTCACCATTCATGACGTTTTCTGTTTTTCTCTATATTGCCTTCTCTCTACTCACTAAATCACTTCTAATAATGGAAAAGGACCTTAGGATCTTAGGCTGTAGGTTTATATAAGGACCTTAGAAGAGTTCATTAAATTCAACTCCCCTCTTTTAAAGAAAGGGAAAGTGAGGTCCAGAGCCGTCAAAGCAAAAAAAAAAAAAAAAAGCCTAGACATAGAGGTAACAAGTAGCAGAGTGAGAATTATGTGTATTCCTCAAAGTTGCAGTGGTTATTCAGAAAATTATGGATAGCATCCAGAATAAAAATTGTGGGACCAATAGAACCTAAAAAAAATCTAGTTTGTGTACAAATTTCCAGAAGAATAAAAAAATAAATAGGAAACAAGCTGTTCACTTCAAAAATTCAGAAGAAACAACTACATTTGGGGGAAAATGAAGGGAGGTACTACTGAAAGGAGAAGAGTAGGTCACTTAAGAGTAAATATTTTATGACCCACATGGAGGAAATTACTAAATAGTAGGGATAGAAATTTCAAATTTGGGATTCAACAATCTTATAGATAAAATATCTATAGTTAGGTATGATGAGAAAAACAGCTTTCAATTCACATTCTCACCCACTTAACTGTTCCATTTTCATTATTTTCATCTTCTGGTCATTCTTATTTTTCTGGTAACCATTATCAGTTGGGCTGAGATATTAGGAAAGGACCTTTAAACAAAATTATTTCATTACCTTCCTCCGCCCTAGGAAAAGCATGAGTCAAATAAACAAACTCAGAGAGAGTTCAACTCTATTTTGAACTTTGTATCTGCCTTAGTGGTAATGCTATTGATCCCCCAGGTAAAGGAAGGGATCAAGCAGTATGAGACAATGTGGGAAAAGTTCAACAAATTTCCACTTCATTTTGAGTTAGGTTTTCATACTGTAGCAGCATTTTTTGTTTGAAATATTTTCAAACATTAAAAACATGTATATTTAATGATACAACAAACACAGAGAGCAAAGCTAAATATCAAGTCCATTTTAAAATATGCAGGTTCTCTCTATTTGCAGAGATTGCTAAAAATTGAGTACACACATCTAATTTAAAAGACCTAGAATACTGAAGTACCAATATGAAGATTTGTAATCAATCTGTTTGGGTTATTTAGTTTGAATTAATCACACTTGCGGAGAAAGATGTAGCAGACCAATAGTTCCCTCATTTTATTTGACCTATATTATTCATCTGATCTGTTTAAAATATTCAAGTCCTAATCCCCCACACGACTTCATTACCACTAAAGGAAAGTAGTTCAAGAAAGTGCCTGAAACTCATGGATGGGGGCCCTATCTGGGGATCTAGGATTCCTCATGGATAATCCACTTGATGGTCCAGGTATTTGGGTAGTCAGAAGGAGCTGGTGGCAAGCTCTCAAGAACTTTCAAGGCATGTAAAATAATACTGGCAGGTTATCACATTATTTATCTGAAAATCTCTGGTTGAGGACCCCAATTCAGACAAATTACTACAAGTTACCAGGTTTATGACTTTCTTTCTAGTTCAGTCTAGATCAAATGAGATTAGATATCTGTAAAGTACATAGCACAATGCCTGGCATGTAGTGGGCTCTTAATAAATGTTCCCTTTCCCTTCATCCACCCTCTTTTCATCCATCAAAGGTAAATACTTCTCTTCTCAAACTTCTTTATGCAGAAATTATCCTATTTTGGAAGCTAGGACATTGGGAAGTATTTATTGGTATTTTCCACTCTCCTAAATTCTGCTCCTGGTTCAATATCGTATGACAAAATCAAAGAGTCAAAATGAGTCAACTGACAGAGATTTAAGAGAAATACAAAGGGAATTTCCCCTCCAAGTTTTATCTTGTGAATTTAACAGCTAATTTGTAGGGGGTTTTGACAAGCTGTGCCAATAACAATCTCTAATTATAAGGTTTTAGCATTTTGCAAGTTCTCAAAGGGTCATGGAATCTATATAAAGACATTTCAGCAGAAAAAGTATAACATAATATACAGATAACCATTTAGGGAAGGAACCCAAGTCAGCTACCTCTTGATTTCCCACATGGGGATTTCTACATTCCCCAGGCCTTCTCCAATATGCTCCAGGAAGCTCTTCATCCTGCAAGATCCCATCAGCCCTGGAACTCACATCTCATCAGTGTCCGCTGCCCCTAGGTCCCTTCTGATTTGAGGACAGAGTCCCAGAATCTCCATTTAAGGAGGGTATGCAGGTTGGACAACTCTTCATTTCCAACTTGCCTGCCCTCCTCTAGACTTTTCCATCATATCTCTGTGCCCCCATCCTCTTTCAACTTCCTTTTGTGTGCTGTCTTCCCCATTAAATCATAAGCCTCTTGAGGACAGGGCCTATCTTTCTAATTTGTACTCCCAGCTCTTAGCACAGTGTCTAGCATATAGAAGGCATTTAATAAATGTAGGCTGACTGATTGAAATAACTATGTCTGGATGTTCAGAAGTGAATAATGTTACACACACACACATCCTCACAGAATATATGTACTGCTTGTTAAATCCTAGCACCACCAGCGAAATAAAGACAATGCCTTAGAGAAGTAGGCCTAGGAACAATCTGATGAAGTTGCCAAATGAGGGGTACCCTTAATGAGCTCTAATTTAATTTCAGGCTTTAATTCACTCTATATCAAAACACGCTCATAAACATAAACACTGCACACTAAGAAAGACAATTTAAAATTCATCCCTCCTCAAGGACCCAAACTTTCCTTTTGGGCAATTCATAAACTCATTAAAATATTTCTCTCCCTTACACTTTAACAATAACTCTCAATTCAGACTGTTTTTGAAATAAATTGTAGTTTCTCTCTTAATTATCCAACAAGTAGTATAATAACAGTTTGATAATGTACAGTTACTGGTCAACCTTTACATATCCTCAATTGACTCACTACAAACTAATTTAGAAGAGAGTTTCAATGCATTATGTGACTGAATTGCATAGGGACTTAAAAATTATAGTGATGTGGGAAAGAGAAAGACGGGAGAGTTAAGGTAATTTTTCCAGATAATCATCTTCAATGAATATGCATAGTCCTGCCTTGCTCTTCTCTATTCTAACTACTATGTTCCAATATGATCACTGACATGGAGGAACAGGGACAAAGATCCTGAAATCAGGCACTAACACTCCTTTTCTTTGGTCCCTATGGAGAAAGTATCCTTTGGACACTAGTGACACCTGGGAGCACATTTAAACTCTAAAGGACAAGCTAACAATTGGACAAGCTAATACTAACAATTAGACCTAAGATTGAAAGAGCTGCCTTAAAGAGATACTGAGTTTCTTCTCCCTGGTGGAATTTAAGGGAAATCACAAAACTATTGGTCAATATATATATTTATATCAAGTATGTATATTTATACATTTATTTTTCTATTAACAACCTTGACTAAAGTTCTGTTCAAAGGCTTCCTCATGACATGGAGATATGCCAGTGTGGACCACTAGCTTAGTCAGGATCCTACCAAGCTGTGTCTAACAAAGGACTGTTCTATGAGCTCCAACCTAGCTAGATTTAGAGAGACTGATGACCAAAAGGTTGGTCATTAGGTGAAAAATTTTTTATCATGGAAATTTATTAAGCAACCCATTAAGTGGTAGAGAGGCTGTGACCTACACTTATGCAAGGAATATATATATATATATTATATTCAGATAAAATCATGGATCCTTTTCTATTCCCTTAAGTCTAACTTTTTGGCCCCCGCACATCAGCCAAGTTCTTCCATTTTCATGGCTTTGCTTACACTGCTGCCTATGCCAAGAATGTCTTCCTTCTTTTCACATGTTGAATTACTTATCTTTAAAGATCAACCCAAATGCCACCCTCTCTAGGAAGCCTTCCCTAATCTACACCTTTTGATGATGATTTTTCTCCACCCAACCTTACAAAGTATTTTACAACTCTTTAAATGTACTGTGACATGAAAAAGCTCAAGGGACATAGTTTCTGGATAATCAATCATTTTTATTAATTATGCTAGTAGACAATTAATTGAAGGGGTAAGCCCGTTCTTGAATGCCAAAGCCCCCTCATGACACCTACTCAATGCTTATATACTCTTGGAAAAGTGGGTGTTCTTGAGGGTAGCAATCAAATCTGATTGGTTAACAATTAAGAAGAATCAATATAAGAGAGGTGGACCCATTTTAATGAGAGGGAGGGGGCATGACTTGGATCACTATCTTCCCAGAGACCCCCAGCCTTAAGCAATCTAGACAAAAGATCTAACCCCTCTCCCCAAAGCCTGAGTCCAACACAAGGAGCTTCCCAACTTGAGTGGGGTCTGAACAAAACTGAAGAGAAAGTTAATTCAATGTCATTATCAACAGTGTTCTTCAGATGCTGACCTGACCCAGTAGAGAATGAGGAGGCAGAAGGGAAAAAACTCTGGATCTCCCCCAAAACTGATTATTTAATAATCATTTCTTTCAGTACTTAACATGTAATATGATACATTAGAGCTATTTGTGTTTTTGTCTTATCCTTCCCTACTAGACCACAAGCTCCATGAGGACAAGGGCCCTCCCTCAGCACCTACCACAGTGCTTGGCAACACTGGTGCTTAAAAAAACATGGGATCTAATGAGTGAATTAATCTAAAATCAAAGCAACAGGATATAGTGAGTGAGCCTTCTTTTGAAAGACCTGGGTCTACCTCCATGTCTCTAGGTGCTATTGTCTTTTTCCAAGTCTCTGAATCCACCTACAAACTATAAACAGTTACATTCCCAGGACGTCAGAAATTAGGCAAGGCAGGTGGGGGGGGGGGGTGAGGAGAAAAAGAAGGTGTGAAGAGGTGATATAAGGGAAAGGTACTGCCTATACTCTAAACAGCTTTGGATTTAACTGTGAAACATAAATATTAGCTGCTTAAATCTGCTCTGAATGACCAGAAAATACAATGTACCCCTTGTTCCTTTGCACACCATCACCTGAACCCACTGAAGCCAAAGTGTACATATTTTTATCTCCTCTTTATGGCTGTTTCCAATCCTTCATGAGGAGAGATTTCAAATTCAAATCGCAGTGGGAAGGAACTATGACCAACTCTGCTGTCAAAGTCATTCAAAAAAATGTTTTATAACTTACTATAAAACACGATTTGATGTTAACAGTTATACTTCACTGCAGTACTGTATATTGTCTTTCAGTGACATTTCCTGTCAGATGCAACAGAAATTGGCTTTGTTGTTTAGCAAGTTTTTTGAGGAACCCTCACAGAATATGCCTGCTCAACAGAGAATTAATTAATCAAAGAATCTAATCGATAGGGGGAAAGCAATGCAATATAGCGTCCAATGTACTGTGGGGCTCATTAATTATATAATCAGATTTTTTAAAGGACCTAGCTATAATGAGTATATGAAGCATTTTTTCCTCCTTAAAAATGGTTGTTTTTAGCTAGCATGAAGTAATGGAAATAAATACAATAAGGCTTCTTTTTAAAGATTTTTGTCCAGAAAAAAATGGAGAAAAAAAACAGCCACGATTTACACATCAAGAAAGAAAAGTCACTTTTTTAATGCTACAGAACAAAGCAGGCCCCAATTTTTGAGATGTGTACAAGCACTAATGAGCAAGGACTGAAATCTTATAAAATTCAATTTCCTTTAACTCAATTCAACCAGCATTTATTAAATGCCTATGTGCCAAGTACTGTGCTAAATACAGGAGATACAAAGACAAAAACAAAACACTCCCTACCCTCAAACAGCTTTATGGCTGATTTTCTTACTGAAATATCCCTGCCCCTACCCCCCGCCCCAACTTCTTACAAAAGTAAGAGTATATCACAGAAGCAAAGTCCTATAAGCTCATGCTCTTATTAAAGTAGAAGAGGCCTTAAAAAATCATATAATCCAATCCCCTCATTTAATTTCTTTTTTTTGGTTAAGAAACTGGTTTATTTGTCAATAATAAGCTTATTTCATGGTGATCCACACATGTCAAAATAGTCACATGTCCTCTTGCCCACAGTCCAAATGTCTGTCCCAAGGACAACTGTGTCCATCAGATGTCCATAAAAAATCTCCTAACCTGTGCCAGGTATTTTGGTTTCAAGTAGTCACCCAGCTCCTCCCTGCTGACCCAAGCATGGTCATCCTTCTTCCTGGCTTGGGAGAGATTTCCACTTTGTAGGAAAGCTTTAAAAAAGAACACTTTGGCTCCTATGTTGTTCTCTGTCCGAAAAGCCTGAGGAAACTTAAACTTGTAATAGCCACAAGGTGCGTTTCCTAGGAATTTGGCCTCCACGCTATTTTTTGAGAGAGTAGCAAGGGCTCGCTCAGCAGTGTCACGGAGGGTCTCCCCAGACTGCCATTCTGCATGTGGTAATATCCACGTTTCCTGATCTCCCAGTTTTTCCTTAACCAACAATACCAGGTTTTGGTCTAACTTCCTGTGCAATGAGGTTCTATCATTTTTTTGATCAGCTTCTGTTACGCGAGGCTGAGGTTTGAATTGCAAGAATGTCTGCTCCCATGTGTCTTCCAAATCTTGTGCCAACAAAATGTCTTTTTCATCATCATCATCATCAGAGTCATAAATGTCAGCTTTCCTCCTCTCCAGTCTCCGTGTTTCTTCCAAAGCACGAATTTCATGGTCTGAATATCGACTCTTTTCCACCTCAATCTGCTGCAGCAGCTCGGCCATCTCCACCTGCTGAGGGGTGAGGGGCTGCGAGACAATCGGAGGCCTCTGCAGGCACAACGCCCCCAGCAGGCGCCACGGAGACCCGCCGCTCGAGGAGGCCGCGCTTGTACCGGAGGCCCTCGCGGGGGCTGCCACACAAAGCGTCGGGGGGGTGGGCCACCGCCCCAGCCCCAGCTCCGCGCCGTACAACCATAGTCTCCGCACGGGGGCCGCCATCTTCCACCCCCTCATTTAATTTAAAAAAACTTTTAAACAAGCTTTTTTCTTTTCATTTATTTTCTCCCCCTCAATTTAACAGAAAAACAAAGGTAAAGGGGTAAAGGAGGCCAAATTTCCCAGAGAAGTTTAACCCATATTCAAAACTATTATTGCAAAAATAAATAAGTAAATGTAAATTATAAAACTATTCACTACTTAACTGAGTCAGGCTAGTATTTTCCATTTCACTAGAAGTATACCCCCTCCCAAGCATAAATATGGAATTTCACTTGATGGAAGCGATAACCTCAAGGAACTAATTTGGTAACTATGACTTTATTTTTTTGGTATGTGGGATTTTAATGTCCTCTGAAGAAATTCTCAGGTAAACACATGCAAAATGTTATATCACTTCACTATGAAAATGACTTGTATGTATATAACAAATGCATATGCATTCATATAGTACTTTAAGGTTAGCAGACCTCACTTTTCTCATTTTCACCTCACCACCACCCTGTACAGCAGATACTACAGGCATTATTACCAGCATTTCATAGGTAATGAAACTTATGAGGTTATGTTAGATGCCTTGCCCATAGTCACCTGGCTAGTAACCACAGCATTTGAACCCAGGTCTAATTGTATTCTAGCATACAAGTACAGCATGCTATGCCATGAAGCAGTTCACTTTATTTTTTCTATTAAAATACATGTCTTCTGGGGCGGCTGGGTGGCGAAGTGAATAGAGCACCGGTCCTGGAGTCAGGAGGACCCGAGTTCAAATACAGCCTCAGACACTTAACACAAAAACTAGCTGTGTGACTGTGGGCAAGTCACTTAATCCAAACTGCCCTCCAAAATGAAAAAAACAAACAAACAACATCTTCAGTACAATGAAGAACACCAATCACATCTGTTATGCTCTTCTTCACTTTGCCGTCACTTAAATTTTGTTTTCTGAAAGAAGGCAGCTACTACTAGCTTATAGTGGGAGTTAAAATCTTGGGAGTAAACAAAATAATGGACTTGAAAATAGAAGATTGAAGTTTAAATCCAGACTTTTCCATGTGCATATGCATGCTACTATTATTATGACTTTAGGAAATTCACTTAACCTTTTTATGTCTGTTGTCTCATCTGCCAAATAAGCATAATACTTTCCCTTTCTAGCTTTCAAGGTTGCTATGTAGAGTAAATAAAGTGTTGACCAAATAAAGTAATGTGTACGAAAGCTTTATATAGATATGTCTGATCACTGCTATTGCTAAAGGAAACGATCCCTATTAGAAATAATTTTGATTTAAATCCTACTGATGATGGTAAGTTGTTCTCTGGAAACGAAAGAGTTGTCTATATTGCTGATTAGATAAAATGTAAATTCCTTATGGATTATAAAAGTTGAGGTTTAGTGACATATATTAAATTGTACCTAAGGGATTATTTCTTTAATCTTGCTCTAAGTAGGTATCATCTTTAACATTCACTCTCTCTTACTCCCTACATCCAGGTGCCAAATTCTATTTATTCTACCTTTATACCTCTCTAATCTGTCCCCTCATTTCCATGGCCAAAGCCATCAATCCAGTCCAAGATCCCTTTTTTTCCTTCTACCTGATCTATTGTACAAGCTTCCTTATCTAAGGTTACTGGGTCTTCCTACCTCCAGTCTCTTCCCCCTCCATTCCATTCACTGACAGAGTTATCAAAACAACCTTTCAAAAAAGTGCTCTGACCATGTCACTCATTCCCTGTTTCATGAACCTTCACAGTTTCAGTATGATCCACCACAATGCTTACCTTTTCAGGATTACTTCATAGCACATCTTATCATGCCCTCTATGTTCCAGTCAAATTTGACTACCTTCTATTCTCTGTTCACTTCTATACTCTCCTGCCATCATTTATTCACAATGTTCATCCATCCTCCTTGCCTAAAACCCACTACCTGTTCATCTCTACCTGTTGAAACCATTTTCTTTCCTAAAGCCCCAGCTCATTATGCCATCCCTTTTCTAAACTCCTCAGGTCAAAGTAATTTCCCTTTCCTTAAATTTGTTCTGAGCATTATATCTGTGCTTTAATATAAGCATTGATTTGTCATTGTTTGGGTCTCTCTTTTGCCCCTATGCCACATATCCCTGTAAATACCATATTCCTTCTATTAGAGTGTGAGTTCCTTAAGGGGAAAGACTTTTTTCGTACCTACATCATCAGCACAGTGCTTTGTACACTTAAAAATGCTTGTTGAACTAAAAACTATAAAGGGTAATGATGGAATTAGAGCAGAAAGGAAGCAAAAGTTGAAAAAGATCAGAAAATTTGAGTTTTATCTTAAATGAAAGGTTCTGACTACTTAAAAAGGAGTGTAATTTGTTATAATACATAAGATTTATTACAATATCCAGTGTACTGTGCCTATAGTAAGATAAAGCAACCTGCAGAATACATCAAAGAATCTGATTGTTCACAGAGGGTATGAAAAAAATCATCTACAACTGGGAGTTCCTGAAATTGTCTAATTACTTCAAAATAGATCAAGACCTGTACCTGTCATTTTTACCCTCTCACATCATCTCTCCTTTCTCTACATTCAAAGCTACCTGAGCTCAGGACTTTGAATGTCTTTAGCCCAGGTCATTCCAATAGCCTTCCAACTAACTGGTCTTTCATCAAATCTTTCCTCACATTAATCCATCCTCCACTCAGCTACCAAGGTGAAGTTACAAAAAGTTAGGATCAAGTGTTATAGCCTGTGTTTATGTGATTATTTACTTGTTTTCTACCCTTTTAGAATGGAAGCTTCTTGAGGATAGGAAGTTTTTAACTCCCTTTGTATCCCAAGGGTTGAACACATTGCCTGGAACACTAAGGATTAATAAATGTTTGTTGATCAACTGATTTCCTACCAGTCATGGAGAATTCAAATAACTTCTGTTCATTGATCTAACCAACCATTTTTTTGATTTCCTAATTTTATAATGGTAATACTCTACAATTTCTCTATTTAGAATATAAGGAAATGCTGGAGGCAGTTATTTTTTAAGAAAGTCACAAGGAATTCTTGTTCTGTAATCCTACTGGTCAGCTCTAGACCTTGGTCAACTCAAAAATACTCCCCATACTGTCTCACCCCTAAATTAATTTTAATTCCAACAAACATTTATTAAGCTCTTTATATGCTGAAAGCACTGGGCTTGGCCCCAGGGGAGAGAAAATATGAAAAATAACACAACCCCTACTTTCAAGGGGCAAGATACATAAATGAATACTGTGCACATTATAATCTGAAAAGTGCACTGAAGAGGTCAGAGGGTCTAAAAGACAAAGGAAGTTGGCATAATTCACTCTCAGAGATTTGTTTTTTTTGCATTCTTAGCCTGGCTGTTTAATTCTGACAGATGATTCATTTTCCTCTTGAAAATAAAGACTTCTACAATTCCAAGAAAGAAAGTGTCAGGTTGTTTGGCCATTTATTTATTGCCTTTCAACATACTCAAATGAAAAATAAATATATCCCACTTCAGGCTGAATTTCCTGGGGTTGACAGCCACTCAAATTTGTTCACACTTGTCTCTCCCTCACTCCCACCCAGAGTCAGTTGCTTTTCCACTGCTGCCAACCCACCAGGAATCCCCCACCCTGGTCTGAGCTTCTGACTGCAAACAGATTCTGCCCAAACCCTCCCCCAGACATCAATGCTTCGCCAACTAAGAAGGGGAAAGGGGAAGAGGGAGAGAGAAAGAAGGGAGAAGGGAATGAATGAGGAAACAGGGAGAAAAGGAAAGTGTAAGAGTGAGAAGAGAGGGGAAGGAGGAAGGAAGGTACAAGGGGAAAGAAAAGGTTGGTGGGAGGGAAGTGGGAAGAGGTCGGGGAGAAGAGAAAGAGGGAAGAAGAGGGAGAAAGGGAAGAAGAGGGACGGTCAGTGGGGGGGTGAGAAAGTCAGTGAAGATGGGAAGGAGAACGAAAGAGGAAGAAGGGAGGAGAGGAGAAAAGAGCAAGAGAAAGGAGAAGGGAGAGAAAAGGAAAAAGGAAGAGGAATGGGAGGAAAAGAGGAAGAAAGAAGGGGAGGGAGAGGAAAGGAAGGCGAGAAAAAGAGGAGGAAGGACAGGAAGAAGGGACAAAAGGATGAAGGAGACGGAAAAATTTAAGGCGTAGGAGAGGAAAGGAGTAAGGAAAAAGCAGACAAGGGGAGGAAGAGGAAGAAAGGACTAAAAGGAATGGAGGAAATGAGGAAAAGGAAAGGAGAAAAGGAGTAAGAGGAATGGAGGAAGGAAGAAGAGGAGGGGGGGGAGGGAGGAGGCAGTCAGAGGACGAGGAGCGGAGAGCGATCTGGACAAAAATGTCCCGCCTGGGAATCCCTGTCACCACGTGCGGAGGGACAACGTCCCCCGGTCCCGCCGGGGGAGAAGGGGCCATACTCTTTCACGGTGAGCAGGCCGTCCTCGCCCACCCGACGAAGGGTACGTCGCACCCTCCTCGTCCGCCCTTCCGAGGGGGGGAGGAGGGGGAAGAGCGCTCCCTATGCCCAGAAAAGCCTGAACACATCGAGCAGCCCCTCCGCGCCTCGCTCGGCGCCCTCGGGCTCACCGGCGACCACGTCGGGCTTGGGGAGCAGGGGCCCCGAAGGAAACATGGCCCCTCGCCCCGGTCGGGATCCGCCTCGTGTCCCGGGCTTCCCTCTCCCCTTTCCCTTTGAAAGCTTCAACGGCGCTCCGGGCGCGGGGGAGGCTCTGGCTACCCCGGAGCAGGCATCTCTGAAGGACGCCTCTCCCAGGTAAAAGCCCTTGCCCCGCGCCGGCTCCTTCGAGGGCCAACGGGGCCGGCTGGGGTGAGGGGGAGGACGCCGCTGGCCCCGGCCCTGGGGGGGGGGGGGGGGGGGGGGGGGGGGGCGGGGGGGGGGGGGGGGGGGGGCGCAGAGGGAGCGGACAGCGCGCCGGGTCGGCTCGCCAAGACGGCTGCGGCCAAGCCCCGCTCCCCTCCAGAAGCAGCAAAGTTGGGGAAAGGCGGTGAAAGTGACTTGCGGTCCTGCCCCCGGACCCCCCGGGCGCAGCTCCCCGCACTCACCACGTGCCTGCCCTTCCATGGTGCCGCGCGCTCAGCCCGGGAAGAAGCCAGGAGCCGTCGCAGCCCTGCCTAACGTGCCGGGCGATGTGAGGGAGCGAGGGGTGTCGGGGCTGGGGCAGAAAGGGCCGGTCTGGCTCCGCCGCGTCGCCTTCCCTCCCTCGGCACTCCGCCCGGCTGGTGTGGGGAGGCCGCCGGGGATGGCAGTGGTGCTGCTGGTGGGACTGGTGGGTGGCGCCGCCGCCGCGGCTGCTGGTGCTGCCCCCCGCGGCTCCTTCCTTAGTTACCTCGTTCACGCGGGGCCGCCGAAGCCCGGCCCAGCGCGCGGAGGGAGCTCAGCGGGCGGCGCCACCTACCGGCCACCTCTGCGCGCCGCCCTCGCTGTCACGATGCCGGGCGCATGGGCGGCCCAACCCCGCTCCCGAGATGTCAGCGCCGAGGGACGAAAGCGCTAGACGGAGTAGTGTCGGCTTCTCCGCTGCTGCGCAGCCGGGAGCCGGGGCGCTCCTGCCAGCGGTGGGTGGGAGGGGTGGAGACGCAGAACAGCCCGTTCTAGTCTGTAATCAGTTTACCAGAACTCTGGAGTCTAGAGTAGAGAACTGAATTCGAGTTATGACTACCCATTGACCAGCCGACCGTGGTCAGGTCATTTGATTTCAGGGCCCCAGTTCTCTCTTCTGTAAAAAGATGGTAATAATTTGAATCGTGAGCCTCATGGGGTTGTTGGGAGGCAAAATACTTTGCAAAGTGCAACGTCCCCAGATAGATGTAAGCTGCTGATGAATACCTTATATGACTGCAGCCCACAGTGCCTTTGGTTCCATCAAACGTTTACGATTATTTAATGACTTATTTTTGCATGATTTCACATGTATAATTGATATCACATTACTTGCCTTCTCAATGGGTAGGTGAGAGGGAGAGAGAGAATTCAGAATGCAATTTTTTTTTTAAGAAAGTAAAAAATAGGGGTGGCTAGGTGGCACAGTGAATAGAGCACCAGCCCTGGAGTCAGGAGGACCTGAGTTCAAATTTGGCCTCAGACATTTAACACAAAACTAGACATGTGACCTTGGGCAAGTCATAACCTTAACTCCCCTCCAAAAAAAAGGCAAAAAAAAGAAAGTAAAAAATAATTTTATTAGAAATAAAAAGAATTGGGGGGCCAGGTAGCACAGTGAGTAAGAGCACCGGCCCCAGAGAGGGGATCGAATCAGGGCTCTGATACTTAGCACCCACCCAAAAACACCTGGCCGTGTAATCTTGAGCAAGTTACATAACCCTGATTGCTTTAAGAAAAAAAAAAGCAATAAAAAGAATTATTTATTAGTACAGTAATTATTTCATCACATAATTTTATGTACTTAATATATCATGTTAGATTTATCTATCTGATCTGAGAAAAATTCTTGTAGTTCAGGGTATTTATTCTCTCCATTAAACATTTGTTAAGTCTCACTGTAACTGATCACTAATGATAACATGCAATTGATAATAGAATATGACTATATAAAAGCATAACCCATAGAAAATATTTTTAGTTACATCATTCCCAGAGGAAGAGAAAGGATCAGGAAAGAGACAAGGAAGCCAGTTCAGCTTAAAATTCTGGAGACAGATAAATACACAAATAGCTATAATTCAAGTTAGTACTAAGTGGGGTTATTATACATATAATACTAGAATATATTATATAAATAGTATTAAGAGGGTTCAAACAGAAGTCAAGAAGAGATTGAGAATGAAGGAAGCACTTCTTGTTTCGGTAGAAAAAGGGATGGCTCCATGGAGTAAGTAGTATCTGAGCTAAATCTTAAAGAAAACAAAAGCTAATGTATTTCATCTGATCCTCAAAACAAGTCAATGAGGGAACACCAGAAGATAATTATTATTCCCATTTCTTAGATGAGGGTAATGGAGGCTCAGAGAGATTATGTGATTTGCTTATGGTGACACAGCTAGTAAATGCTGACCTTTGCTCTTCCTGATGAAGGGAAGGATTTCACTTGATGAAAATCAGGTAGGTGGTGCTTCCCATTCCAAGGAAGAAAGGGAGGGGGGAGGAGTGTCATCAATACATGCAGAAAAAGATATTGGGAAAGCAGGAGAACTGGGTGCCATGGAAAACTGGGAATAGTATAATTTGTCTGGTGTTCATGGAGCACAGAACTTTCTTTGATGTGGGTACACCATGCTGGGCCATGTGGTACAGCTTGAGAGTGTCCTTGTATCACTTTTTTCTGACCTTCATGTGAGTACTTGCTTTATGTGAGTTCTCTGTAAAGTAGTCTTTGGGGTAAATGTATGTTTGGCATTTGGACAACATGACCGGTCCATCAGAATTGTGCTCTCTGCTGTAGAGTTTGAATGTTTGACAGTAAGCTCAAGATAGGATCTCGGTTTCCAGCATCTTTATTGCCAGGTAATCTTCAATATCTTTCTAAGACCATTCAGATGGAAGCAGTTCAATATTCTGGCATATTTCACAGGCATACAGCAATGAAGTCAACACAGTGGCTTTGTAGATCTTGGGTTTGGTAGGCAGCCTAATACCAACTTACATATTCTACATGCACATGAAATGGCATAGACTTGATTTAATAGGTATTGATTTTTAACCTTCAGTAATTCTCAGTGATTGTTAGTCAGCATCAATGTTTCCTATTCCACGGTGCAATCATTTGTACGATAACACATATTTATCACAGTGTGAGGTAAGTATAAGTGACCCTCAAATGTGACCAGTTTTTGACCAATGATGGTACTAATTTTCCACAGTAAGAAATCCAATGTTTTTAGTACACAAAGCAGTGTCCAAAGTGTCTTAATGCTCTTTTAAAAGTGTAATAGAAATATTTTTCTTTGAAACATTAAAATTAAAATTCATTTAACTCTTAAAGAGCAGTTATTCTATAAAAGATATAACAGAAATAACTTTTGAGTCAAACCAGTTTATATTTTATGTACTCTTCATACGTTTTCTTTTTGACTTCTCCAGCAGATCAACTCTGTGATTATCCCCACTCTTTCTCTTATCTTTAATCTCTTTCTTTATCTATTAGCCCCTTTCTTGCTATCTCTAAAAATGCATGAGTGTACCTCAAGACTCTTTGGACCTTCCATGCTTTTTCTTGGTGAGCTCATCATCTTCTATGGATTCAGTTATTAGCTCTATGCATATGACTTCCAAATCTACAAACCCATTGCTTATCTTGCACCTAAATTTCAGTACCATACCACTGCTGTCTCTTGGACATCTTCACTTGGGTTTCTTATTGGCATCTCAAATTCAATAGATCGAAAAGAGACCTCATTAAGTTCCCCTCAACCTCAATCTATCCCTCTCCCAAACTTACCCATTTTTGTTAAGACCTCTACAATCCTTTATTTATGTTCCCAAAATAGAAGGCATCTTTAACTATCTTCTCTTCCTCATCTGAGGGTACGGAGACTTCAGAGAGAAACAAGGAATGGATATGTAGATCTGGGAATCAGCAGAATAGAGGTGATAATTGAGCCCACTGATGCAATGACCAAGTGAGATAGTATACAGGGGAAAGAAATGAGGGTCCAGGATATAGTCTTGGGGGGCACCTACAGTTAGTGGAAATGCCATGAATGAAGAACTGGCAAAATTAGCCAAGCAGCTAGAAGGAGAACCTGGAGAGAACAGTGTCACTAAAGCCTAGAGAGGAGAGGCTATCCAGGAGGAGATTGAGTATCACATGCTTTGGAGAGGTGAAGGATGAGAAAGAGCCATTAGTTTTGGCAGTTGAGAGATCATCGGTAAATTGAACAGGGCAACTTTAGGTGAATGCAAAAGTTGGAAGCCAGATTGCAGAAAGAGAAGAGAAAGTGGAGGCACCAAGCAGAGGAAGCTTTCTTAAGGACCTTAACAGGGAAGGGGACAAGAGATATTTTACAGTACCTAGCAGGGGTGGTCAAGTCACATAAGGGATAAGAATCAGGGAGACGTGTATCACAAGCAGGTCTCTCTGGTTCCTAGTCTATGGCCACTATACCATGACCGTTCCTATGCGTATCCATTTTTATGCATATAAATATAGAAATGTGCATCTTGAAAGGTAGGCGTTTGATGCGTAGCATCATTATTATCCTGGCTTTAAAATTTGAAGAAGTATAAAAGGGGATATTTCTGTCACTATTACTTAGAATAAGATAAAAAGATGCCCAAGGCATATTTTTAAGAGGTTTGGATAAAAAATATCTGAAGAAATTGAAAAAGGTTTTCCTTGCTTTCCCCAGTAGATAGGTATTTAAAAGACAATTTTGTTAGTTTTATGTTCATGTTTATTGAGGAGAGATGTTTTTCCAGCAGAAAAATAGATTGTTTTAACAGTTACAAAGTTAAAGAAGTCATCAGAAATCACCTGGATTTTAAAAAATTTAATTTTACCATATTTTGTAAATTTCCAAAATATGAACCTGTGATTAAAATAAATCAAGATACGACTAAATATGAAATAGTAAACATTTAAAAATGCAGAGAAAAGCATATAAAACATGTCATAGTACAGCTTTAAGTTTTATTCTCTCTTAATTTTTTTTCATTCTGAATTTGATAAGTACCAATAAACCTGACCACTTCTATTTATGAAGAAAAATAGAAAAAGGTGGTATATGAAATCATAGATCTCTATTACATGATTTTTCAAACATATAATAAATTCAACATGTGAGTTCTGAACCTGTCCTGCTTAGCTGTAACTCTCTCTGAACTTCCTTCTGCTCTCTGCTGTGAATTAAAAAAAAAAAAACTTCAATAACATATTTTTCATTCTTTTCTCTTCTTTTCTCCTGTTTCATTCTGGCATTACTCTCCACTATCCCTGTCGTCTTCCCCAACTCCCTACCAAATTAAAAAAAAATCTTTCCTTATAACAAATAAACATAGTTAAGTAAAATAAATGCAGACATTGGCCATGTTCAAAGATGTATGTCTCATTTTACATTTCTAATCTATCCCCTCTCTGTCAGAAGGTTGGTAGAATGCTTCATCATGTGTATTTGGAGTCATGGTTGGTCATTGCATTGATGAGAATTCTTAAGTCTTTCAAAGTTGTTTTTCTTTATAATGTTGTAGCTATTCTATAACATAATTTTCCTGGTTCTAATCACTTCACTTTGCTTCAGTTCTTCCCAGAGTTTTCTGAATTCATTGCTTTAGCCATTTCTTCTACTGAAATAATATCCCATCATATTCATATACTCCAATTTGTTTAGCTATCACTCAATTGATGGGTACCCTTCTAGTTTCTAGTTATTTACTACAACAAAAAAGTGTTGCTATAGACATTTTTAAAATATAGGTCCTTTCCTTCTTCCTTTGATGTCTTTGAAGTATATGCCTAGGAATGTCATTACTGGGTATCACTGCAGACTGGGTATGAAGAGTTTATTGACTTTTTGGGTATAGTCCCAAATTGCTTTCCAGAATAGTTAGAAGCTCAGCTGCACTAAGAGGGTATTAGTGTGCCTGCCACCCACATCCTTTTGTCCTTTTTTTGCTCTTTCTCATCTTTGTCAGTCTACAAAAAATCAAATAAAGCTTCAAAGCACTTTTAATTTGCATCCATCTTATTTTAGTGATTTGTATAATTTTAAAAATATAGTTGTCAAAGTTTGCTTTTCTGCTTTTGAGACCTTCCTGGTCATATCCTTTGACCACTTATCTACTGGGAAATGACTCTTGCACTTATATATTTGAATCATTTCCATATTTGTCTTAGATACCAAATCCTCCCAGAGAAATTTGTTGGAAATCTTTTTTCCCCTTAATTTAACTATTTCATTTGTAATTTTAACTTCATTGATTTTATTTGCTCAAAATTTTTTCAGTTTTATATAATCAAAATTGTCTATTTTAACTCCTGTGATCATCTCTATCCTTTGTTTGGGAAATGGTTCTTCCCTATCCACAACTATGGAAGATATCTCTTTCTTTATCAAGATATCTTGTTTTTCTAGATTGTTTCTTTATTTAAAGCTTATTCTAATAGAGTATATGAGATGTTGGTCTAAGCATAATTTCTGCCAAACTTCTTTTCAATTTTCCCAACAGTCCTTGTATCAGGAGGTGGAATCTTTGGGTTTACCAAACACCATGCTATTATCTTTACTTTTCTATGTGACATATTCAATCTGTTCCACTGGTCAGCTATTCTGTTTTTCATCAATACCAAATAGTTTGGATGATCACTGCGTGGTAGTATAGTCTGAGATATGTTATTGTACCTTCCTACTTCTTTTTTTTCATCTCATAATTTTCTGTGAGATTCTTGACCTTTTATTTCCCTCTAGATGAATTTTTTAATGTTATTGAATAACCCTTTGGTTGTTTGATTGGTCTAATACTGAATAAGTAAACCACTTTAGTTATTATTGCCATTTTTTCACATTAGTACAGTCCAGTCACAAACAACTAATATTTCTATACTGATTTTGGTTTGTCTTTATTTGTATAAAGGGCATTTTGTGGTTATATTAATATAATTTCTGTGTATATCATGGTAGGTAGATTTCCAAGTATTTTATAATTTTGTATTTATTTTGAATGGAATTTCTCAGCTCTGCTCTAAATGGTCTTCTTTATGAAGCCAAGCATTTACTGTATTAATTTTCAGCTCTCTTCAATGATTTATGTTGTCCTCATCAGTCACCTATCCATCCTTCAAGGCTGAGTGCTAAGGCTTCATTTAGTAGCCTTCCTTGGCTTCTCTTGTTCCCACTGATCTTCTTTTCCCCTAAATCTCTATAGCACCTCTTATCTGTTCCGTACAATTTAGCACTTAATTTTCTTACATCCTGTATTGTTTCACTAGAGCTAGTTTTTTCTCTAAAATCAGACCATGAGATAAAATACTTAATGTTCATACTTTTCTCATACTTGTGTATTTCCTACAGTGCTGGACACATATTAAATGGGTAATAAATCATTACTGCTTGTGATTAGCGGAACCCTATTTTATCCAATAGTCAAGTGTCTCCTTATGTTGGGAATTTAAGAACACTAAGATATTGTTTGGTGCTATCAAAAAATAAGGAATTCTTCCATTTTTTGCTTGAAAGTGAAAGCCATTTGAGGGGAGGAGGAGAGGGAATATTCCACATCCGTGTCAGCACTATTAAACTTTAAAAAGTTGTATGTCTGTGTATGTGTATGTGTGTGTGGGGGGGGGGGACGCGCCCTGGGGAAGAGGAGCCTTGTCTGGATATGTGATGTCATTGGTGTAGGGAACTCTCTTTGAGAAAACTTCCCTTATTAGCACAAATCTGAAATTATTTGATAACTTACAGACTTCAGAGAGTTGCCTAGGGCTCTGAGAGGCTAAGTGATGGGCCCAGGATCACAGACAGTATGTATCACTGATGAGGCTTGAACCCAGATTTTTCTAACTCTAAAGCTAGCTACCACAGTATGCTCCACTTATTCATTACATTGCAAACTTGCAAACGTGTAACTGTTTAAACTGTTCGGGAAAGTGCCTAACACTGCCTTTTAGGAATGCTTTCTGATAATGATGATTGTAACCATGGATTTTCTTCTGAATGCATATCTTGTGCCTTTCATCTCCTGCTGGGTATAGTGTATCCCTTGAGGGAAGGTGGCAAGGGGCCATGCAGGCTGTCTTCCATCTGCCCCAAAACAAAAACTTCCATCTATGCCAGAACAAGGCAGCTTCTACCTCCTGCTCTCAGCCTGCTCTCCCAAATGGGTTGTGGAGGGTTCGTGGAGAACTTCCAGTATTAAGAAGAGCAGCTTTCCCTTTGACCTTAGGCCTTCCATCTCCTGCTGCACCTGTCCTTTGAGAGAAGAAGAAGAAGAAAGTTGGTAGGGAAAGGGACTTCTTTTTCTTCTATGCAGAATTGACTGCTGTCTCTTGCTGTGCTCTTTTCCTGGCTAATCTCCACCCTTCGGAGGAAGAAGAGTAGTGAAGCAGGGCTTCCTATCCAAGCATGTGCCTCCCATCTCATATTGTACTTACCTTCAATTCAGTCTCCACCCGCCTTTGGGAGGAATGTTGCCTTCCACTCAATGATGAACAGTCTCATACCTAGATTTACACCCTTTACATCCTAGTAATTTTGAACTCCTGTAGATTATCATCCAAACCTCATTCCCAACGCCCACCACCTGATTCCTTATCCCATCCCCCTCAACCCTCCTATCCCAAAGTTTCAAGCAAATACCACCCAACCCTTTCACTGTGCCCTATGGAATGCTTGTTCTATAGGCAACAAACTTCCACTCACTCTAAATCTTTTTCTCTCCTAACTTCTTTAATTTACTGTCCATTGCTCAACATAGCCTCCTTAACCATTCTTTCTTTTTTTTCATTTTTTTATTTAGTGTTTTATTTTTCTTCAGCCACACATGAAAAAAACCTTCAAAATTTGTTCCTAAAACTTTGAATTCCAAATTCTCTACCCTCCTCCTTCCCCATCACCCTCATTGAGAAGGCAAGTAATTCTATATGGACTATACATGTGTAGTCATACAAAACACATCCATAATAGTCATGTTGTGAAAGAAAACATAGTCAAAAATCTCAAGAAAAATAAAGTAAAAAAAAGTATACTCCAATCTGTATTCGGACACCACCAGTTCTTCCTCTGGGGATGGATAGCATTTTTCATCTTAAGTCATTCAGAATTGTCTTAGGTCACCGTATTTGCTGAGAATAGCCAAGTCATTCACAGCCGATCATCTTATAATATTGCTGTTACTTTGTACACAGTACATTTCACTTTGCATCAGCCATTGCAAACCTTTCTTGATTTTTCTGAGAGCATCCCACTCATCATTTCTTATAGTATAATAGTATTCCATCATAATCACATACCACAACTTGCTCAGCCATTCCCCTCCTGATGACCATCCAATTCTTTGCCCCCGGAAAAGAGCTACTATAAATATTCTTGTACATATAGGTCCCTTTCCTTTTTGTTTTTATCTCTTTTGGGATATAGACTTAGTAGAGGCATTGCTAGGTCAAAGGGGGCATGCATATAGCCCTTTGGGCAAAGCTCAAAATTGCTCTACAGAATGATTGAATCAGTTTGCAACTGCACCAACAGTACATTAATAACTCATTTTTCCTACATCCCCTTCAATATTTGTCATTTACCTTTTCTGTCCTATTAATCAATCTAATAGGTATAGGCAGTACCTCAAAATTGGTCTAATTTGCATTTCTTCAATCAGTAGTGAGTTAGAACATTTTTTCATGGCTATAGATAGCTTTGATTACTTCATTTGAAAACTGTTCATATTTTTTGATCATTTATCTATTGGGGAATGGTTCTTATAGCCCTTCTTTCTAGTACTAGCTATACCTTTGGTCATTCTCCTTGGCTCATTGGTCAAGATGGGGGAGTTGGAATACTCCTTGCTCCCCATTGCCACTTCAGGTTTGCATCCTATATCCATCACTCAGTAATCTCTACTCCTTTGAGATTCACGCTATTCATATCTGCTACCCAATCAAAATCCTTGTAGCTGTTGTCTATGGATTCCCAAGTCACTCCTCCTCTTTTTTCAATGAATTCAGTACATGGCTCACACTTTTTCTCTCCTCTCAACTCCTGCCCTTATGCTAGGGGAATGTATAATATATAATAATATATTATATATAATAATAATGTATAATGTATAATAATAATGAAGTATTATACATGTTGAATCTCACTCAAATACCCTAACTATTCAGTTCCTCAACCTCTTCACTTCCCATGAGCTGTTCCTCCACTCCAACCCACTTCACCACACACAAAGATACTTATAACCTTGACCTTGCCATCTTCCACAATAATGATCAAAATTCCTGAGTCCCCTTATCTGAGGCTTTTCACCTCTCCCTATGCTTTCCCCCAGACAACCCTCCTCTTCACCTTCACCATGAATTGTAATCTCTTGAGCCCTCAATTCTGTCTTAGGCCATCATTTCCTGGAATTAGCCACTTTATCCTCTTTTCCCATTTTGGTATGTTGGTGAATCAGTTTGAATCTATGTTGTCCTTCTTTCTTGAATCCCTAGCTCCCTTATCACTTCACTGTTTGAACCGTGCTAAGCCTTAGCCTTGGCTGACTCCCATCATTCACTGCCTTCACTTCTACATACATGCTGCTGAATGAAGCTAGAGAAAAGCACATATCTATTCTGACTGAGGCTACTACAGATTTATTTTATACCACCTTGACTCACCATGGTGAGGCAATCCTTCTATACCTGTTTCGTCAACTCAGTTTCCCACTCTGTATAGCAGCTTTTCCAAACCTTTCCATCCCTTCTCAAACCTCTTGTGGCTTTTCCTACCCCACCTTCTCAACTGAGACTCTGTCCCCATATTTTAGAGAAAAAACTTGAGGCAATTCACCATGAACATTTTCCTCTCCTCTCTTCTTCAGCTTCTATTACTGAGATGCCTTGTGCTGCTTCCTTCTCCTTCAACTGTGTCTCACATGATGAGGTGGCCTTACTCCTTACCAAGGCTAACCCCTCTACCCGCACAAGTGATCTCAGTCCATCCCATCAGCTCCAACAGATTGACCCTTCTTTCATCCCCACTCTATTACTTATTTTCAATTTCTCCCTGTCTACTAGCTCATTCTCTACTGCCCAGAAATATACCCATATCTTCCCCATCCTGAAAAAAACCCTCACTTGATCCTTCTATCCCCACTATCCTCCTATATCTCTTCTGCCCTTTGTAGCTTAACTCCTGGTAAAAAGCCATTTGCTTCTTAACCCACAGTTAGACTTCTGACTTTATTGTTCCACTGAAACTGCTCTCTCCAAAAATTACTATTAATCTCTTATTTGCCAAATCCACTGGCTTTTACTCAATACTCATTCTCCTTATGTCTCTGCAGCCTTTGACACTGTTGATCATCCTTTCCTCCTTGATATGCTTTTCTCTTTAGATCTCCAGGACACCATTCTGTACTAGTTCCCTGCCTATCTGATTGCTCTTTCTCAATCTCCTTAGCTGGATCCTACCCAATCCTACCCTCTAACCATAGGTGTCCCACAGAGTTCTGTCCTGGGCTCTTTTCTTTTTTCCCTCAATATTAGCTGCCATGGATTTAATTACCATCTCTATGATGATGATTCATAAATTTATCTATCCTGCCCCAGCCTCTCTGCTGATCTCCAATTTTGCATCTCCAACTGCCTTTCAGACACTTGAACTAAATATCCAGTAGACATCTTAAACTAAACATATGTCCAAAATTGAACTCATTATATCTTTCCCTTTAAACCCTCACCATTTTCTTCCTTCCTTCCCTGTTACTATAGAAAGCAACACCATCTTCCTAGTCCCTTAGGCTTGAAATCTAGGAGTCATCCTGGATTCCTCATGTTCTCTTATCCCTATCCCATCCCCACCCCATCCACTCTATTGGCAAGGATTGTTGATTTCATCTTTGCAACATCTCTTAAATAGACATGTTTCTCTCCCCTCACTCTGCCACCATTCTAGTACAGACCCTCATTACTTCACACCTAAACTATTATAATAGATGGTTCAGCCTGCATCAAGTCTCTCCCCATCCAGTCTATCCTCAATTCAGCCACTAAAGTAATTTTCCTAAAGTACAGGTCTGACCATGTCACCTTTCCCTGCCTCCCCCCCCCCCCACTCAATAAAGTCTAATGGTTCTTTATCATCTCCAGGATCAAATACAAAATGTTTTATCTATCATTCAAAGTCCTTCATAACCTAGCCCCTCATGCCTTTCCAGTCTTCTTACACCTTACTCCCTCACACATACTCTTCTTCCATCTAGAGATTCTGGCCTTTTGGCTGTTCCACGAGAGAGACACTCCATTTCTTGACTCCAGGCATTTTCTCTGACTGTCCCCTCTACCTCCTTGACTTTGTATGCTGGATTCCCTGGCTTCCTTTTATTTCCAACTAAAATCACTACTTCCATAGGAAGCACTTCACAGTATCCCTTCATCCTGGTGCCCTCCCTCTGTAAATGATGTCCTGTTTATCCTGATAACTTATTTGTATATATTTGTATGAATATTGTCTCCTCCATTAGATTATGAGCTCCTTGAAGGCAGAGACGTTTGTATGCCCAGCATTAGGCACAGTACTTGGCCCATAGTAGCTGCTTAATAAATATTTATTGGTTGATATGAAAAGTGAAGCACAGAGAGCTGATAAAACCATGGATTCCTAGACCCCTGAAGATCCACTGGTATGCAGGATTTCCTCAAAATCCACAAGCAGTTTGCATCCTTTCTTCCCTGGCAATTATATATCAGCTTAAGGATGGCTCCCTGCTGTGAAAATGAAATAAAAATCTCTTATCATCCTTCAGCTCTAGTCTATCTAACCTGTACTTTAATTCCATGCCTCACTTTCTTTGTCTATAAAATTCATAATTCTCCATTGTTGCTAGCTCTCATTGTTATTAATAACATTGATTTTATGCTGTATTTTCTCTATGTAAGTTTTGCCAGTTTGACTGAAGGGGACAATTATGGGAGTAAATACACTATTCATAAAGAGACTGAAAGGTGGCATTTATAGAAAAGATTTCTTTTACTTTGAAATTTCACATGTGTGATTATAAACTAAAGCTCTCTCAGACTACAAACCATAAACCAGGGCTATAACTAGCAAATTCTGGGGCTCAGGACAGTTACCCCAACATGTGCCCAAGGAAAGCAGCAGGGAAAGAATACCCTCAAATCAAGTTTTAAGGCAAATTCAATTGAGGTGGGGGAGGGAATTTGGGGAGAGACTTCAACCTTCTAGGACATAAGGAGATAGGGGCAGCACCCTGGGATGTCCCAAAGGTACTGAGCTTACCTCAAGTATGGAAACAGTGTTACTCTAACAAGATACAAAGCTCATCTGTGACCTTTTAAAGAAGTACAAGTACTGTTAAGAGCCTTTTAAATTTCCCCGTGCCAGAGGCAAATCACCTTTTTCTAGTTACAGCTCAGCCATAAACCTTCACTTTTGAAAAAAAAATTGTTGCCTTTTTTTGTTTTCATATCACCTATATTTCCCACTTTACTAACATTATATGTAGTTTTTCACATCTGTAGTTACCTCCCTCTTGTCAAGTATGAAAACAAATGACCAAAGAGTCACAGAGGTTATGCAACCACTGTTAACTCTGAAAATACCAAAGAGCTCACACAGGTTATCACAACCATAGTTAACGCTAAGAATTTTTTTTTTTTTAAATAAAATAAAACCAAAGAGCTGACAGTGGTCATAAGCAAAGAGTTTTTTTTTGTTCTGTTGGAGGAGGGAAACTAGACACACATGCTGGGGCCTCCTCTAAGAAGAGGCCAACTTTACTGAGGCCAAACTTTGATACGTATAGCAGTGGGTATACAATGAATTGTAGCTGTGACAAGTTTGATTCATAGCACCAGGACATCGGTACTGAGCTCAGGGACTATCTGGGGCTGGTGCAGAAACAAATCTGGGATTTTGCTTCAGCAGAGTTCACCCAGAGGGTGAGTACAAAGGATTGTTGTTAGGCCAAACTAAGGGCGCAGCTTGCTTACTGGGTCTTAGCTCTGGAAAACATGGTAAACCCCATAACAGCAAAAAGAGGGTTGTCTTGGCATGGGGACCTTGACACTCCGAAAAGAAGGGAGAGAGGTACATTCTCATATTTCTTCTTTGGGATAAAACTGTCCTTTTAAATTCTGACATTCCGTTTCAATTGGTTTTTGTTCTTTCCACATTGTTGTAGTCATTGTACATATTGTTTTCCTGCTTCTTGTAAGACTGTATCAATTCATCTAAGTCTTTCCATGCTTCTCTGTATTTGTAATATATAATAAAAATAAATAATATATAATATTTATATATAAACACATAATATATAATCTTTATAATAGTCATTTCTTATAGTAATGTAATATCCCATTACCTTCTTGTACCACAACTTGGCTAATCATTTTTCAATTGATGGGCATCCACTTTGCTCCCACTCTTTGGTACGCCATAAAGGTCACTAGTAAAAATTATTTTGGCGCACAATGTGTGTTGGACCTTTTTTTTTTAAAATCATGGACTTTCTTGAGAAATATCCCTAGCATTGTGGTATCTGGGCAGGGGTATTTTAGATACTTTGGCAGCATAACTTTCTCAAAGGATGGGGCCAATGGTATACTAGTATGTCTGTATTTTCACAACACCTCTAATATTAACTATTCTCATCTTCTTGTCATATTTGATATTTTATTTACCCTCCTTGTTGCCCACCATTACTTCCTCTGCTTTGATCAGGGAAAGATAGAGTAGGTTACAAGTTTTTCAGTTGCTTCCTTCCTTGCATACCTCCAACATTTCCTGGTAGAGAGGAGGATGTATTTGAGCCTCAGATACCTAGAGGAGTCACACATTCATTTATTACCTCTTGGCTAGGTCACTTGGAAATATAGATGTTGAGTTGCCGACCCCAGTTCTGATACAGAAGAATGGAAACAGCTGTAGGTCCAACCCCATTTCACGTAGGGATCTCAGAATAGCTACTTCAGATTTAAGGTATTCTGTGGATTAACATCCACTTGAAATCATAGCCTCAAAGAATTGGAATCAAAGGGAATATCCACCAATTGAGGAATGGCTGAACAAATTATGATATATTGGGGTGGCTAGGTGACACAGTGAGTAAAGTGCCAGCCCCAGAGTCAGGAGGACCTGAGTTTGGATCTGGCCTCAGACACTTAACACACAAAAAACTAGCCGTGTAACCTTGGGCAAGTTACTTAACCCCAGTTGCCCTCCAAAAGGCAAAAAAAAAAAACATATGAATATGATGGAATATTATGGTCTTTAAGAAATGCAATAAAAATTGTGAATTTAAAGAAACCTGGGAAGATTTATATTAACTGATGCAGAATAAGATTAGCAGAATAAGAAGGGGGCAGCTAGATGGTACATATAGAATGCCGGGCCTGGAGTCAGGAAGACCTGAGTTCAAATCAGGCCTCAGACACTAACTAGTTATGTGACCCTGAGCAAGTCATTTAACTCTGCTTGCCTCAGTTTTCTCATCTGTAAAATGTGCAGAAGGAAATATCTAACGACTCCAGTATCTTTGCCAAGAAAACCCCAAATGAGGTCACAGAGTTATAAATGTATGAGAAACAACTGAACAACAATAATATCACTGTACAGAAAAGCAACTTTGAAAGACTTAAGAATTTAGATTAATAAAATGACCAACCAGGACTGATAATGAAGTATGTTTCCCATCTTCTGACTGAAAGATTATAGATTAGAGGTGCAGAATAAGACATACTACTTTGGACATAACAAAGTATGGATTTGTTTTGCTAGACTATACTTATTTTTTACAATGATTGTGTCTTTCTTTTATTATTTTTTTCCCTAGTGGGTGGAACTTGGTGATGAGAGGTGAACTATTGATAGATAGTACTGGGGGGAAAAAGGAAATAGAGGAAAAAAAGGTGTCATTGAAGCAATTTTTAAAGTTCATGGAAGAGAACAAAGTGAAATTCAGAAGGAAAAATAAGACACCTAGGACACCTTTTATGGTAATGTTGAATTTATTATATACTTTTGAAAAAGGCAAGTTGTATATAATAAAACTTTGTGGTTTCACATATAAGTCTCTTTTTCTGTTTCTACTTTTTATATGGAAATGAGATATCTTGGTGTTTTAAGTTCAGAATTTCAAAAGTAAACTTAAAAACAACATTCATGGGAAAACCGGGTGGTACAGTGAATAGAGCATAGGCCCTAGCGTCAGGAGGATCTGAGTTCAAGTGTGACCTCAGACACATACTAACTGTGTGACCTGGGGCAAGCCACTTAACTCTAATTGCCTGAAAAAGATTCACAAGCCCCTACAAATGTATTTACTTTTTGCTCTAGTCTCCAGAGAACATAATTAGTTTAAAATAAAACAAAGGCATTTAATGAAATAACACAGTAAGATAATTTTCAGCAGAACATTTTCCACCCAACCCTCACCCCATCCTCTAATAAACCTGGATCACTTTCTCCGACAAATGTACTTATACCATCACTAGGGAAAGTGAGCACTCATAGGGATTATGAATGAGAGGCCCACTATATTTAAACACAAAAAAGAGTATTTCCATCCACACAAAAGAACAAGTGTAGAGAATATATGTGTATAGGTAATTTATACCTCTGTCAACCCTGAGAACAAATGACCAAAGAGTCACAGAGGTCACACAACCACCTGTGAACTCTAAAAAAATACCAGAAAGATCGAACAGGTCATCAAAACCACAGTTAACCCAAAAATAAAATAAACCAAATAACTAACAGTGATTATAAGCAAAAAAGCTTTCTTTATTCCATTGGAAGAGGGAAGCTAGGCACATATGTGTGGGGGCCCCACCAGTAGGAGACCTGCTTTTATGTGGACAAGTCCCAATACTAAACTCAAAACTAGTGGCTACACAGTGAACCGTGGCCCTGACAATGAGAGCTAATAGCAACAGTGAGACAAGTTTGATTCATAGCAGAACTTACATAACAAGAACATGGGTACTACAGGTGCTTGTCCAAGCTCAGAGACCAACTGATACTGGTGTGAAACAACTCTGGGATTTTGCTGTGGCTGAGATCATCCAGAGGGTGAATGCAAAGGATTGTTGCTATGCCAAGCTCAAGCACAGCTTGCTTGCTGGGCCTTAGGTCTAGAAAACATGATGTCTCTTAATAGTAAAAAGGGAGGGATGGTCTTGGCGCAGGGATCCTGATATTTCCCTCTTTTGGCCAAAGGGAGGAAGTCTAAAAGAACCCTTCCCATTCTGACCAATAAAGGAAAGGCAAATATAAGCCAAGATACCATGAGAGATCAGTTAGGCGAGGATGGGATGTTGAGTTGAGGGACAACTGTAGGTTTAGGTTGGTGAACTTAGGGGTTAAGGTGGCAGATCTAACAATTTGTTAGCCCCTCCCCTTAGCAGTGATGGAATGGCATTTTTTTTTTTATCCCAGGAGGTCAGTTCCTCGAGGGAACTTATTGGGAAGTGTGTCACTGTAGCAGCAAGCACCCTAAGCGTCCTCAGGGTTTGATGCCAACACAGGTTCCTAGATCTGCTTTGATAAAGGAAAGCAACTCAAAATGGGTTAACAAGCTTACTTTAATCAGTCAAATATGTATCGTTTACCTAGTTCAGGGGGGAAAGGTCAGCACCCCGAACTTCAAAGTATACAGACAGAATTATCAAGACAAAAACAGATCAAGTAGACAGATTTCCAAACTGTCCAACCATTACATTCATACCAAACAACATCTGGGTTTCAAAGCCAGGGGGCTCTGGACAACGGCTTTCCAGAGTTTCATCTGATCAAATCACAGAACACTTCTCAAAGTGAGCCCCAAAACAAAGTTACACATCAGGGCTTATATAGCCTTCTCCTGGCTCAGAGAATGTAACAACCTTATTGACTCACTGGCCAACCAAGGAGTATCTACTGAAAAACAAGCCTCCCACCCCAGGTTCCAGGTGTACTTTAGCCTAGGGGCAGGGAAGGTCTTACAAATTTACATTCCCATTACAGTCACATATAGGAGGGCCAAGATTGTAGAGGGAGAAAATATCTACACACTTGAATCAGAGGCCTGGACACATAATAAAAGGGTAGAGGGAAAAAAATAAAACTAGGACTGTATAATCAACCCTCCTCCGTAATCTTGGGACAGCTATCTTGTCTGGATGTTGGCTACTTCTGGGTCAGTTAGAAGAACATTGAGGTCCCAGGAGGGTTCTGCTGTTCATTCAGGAGTGGGGGCTTTCTTAAAATAATCCAGAAGTCAACACCCACAAGTTTGGCAGCTATGGGAGTAGTTAGAAGGACCTGGTAGGGGTCCTTAGAAACAATGACTGATTGATTAATATGGGGCCAGTTTTCAGATAGTACATATGGGTTACTTGAGAAATACAGTTGAAGAAAACTTGCATCAGTCTTTAGATCTCAATTTCTTGTCAGCACAACATAGGTCCTTATTTAAGAGTCTTTAAAGAGCACATAGAGATGGTCCGGTTTCCCAGCCATGTGGGGCTAGGTTCAAACAGTGCTTTCCTGATTCCAAATCTAAGGGTTCCTAGATAATTTTGATTTAATATAATTGAGTACAATCCCTTAAATTTGGTTCTCCAATTTTGAAACACCAGAGAATTTTAATTTATATACTATTTGCTGATTCTATTCTTACCTAAATCCTGTACCTGATATAAGAATCTTTTAAAAATTTATGAGGGTTCAGCAATAAAATGAATGCTTCTGTCCTTTAAAATTATCATACAGATACTTAAAAAATAAGGAAATAATTTTGCTTTCTTCTTCATTATCAATGTAATTTGTGTATAAAATCCTGAGTCCAATTTTGAGAATTTATTACTAAAACATACTCATAGCCTGAATTTCCATGATAGATAAATTTGTAAGCCAATTATATACATCTGTATATAGTACTTAAAGAAAACAGGCCAATCCTGTTGCTTTCTCAAATTTTACATTTCATTTATTTAGGAAATTTCCACATTACATCTTTGTCTTATTACTTTGTCTAATCACCTACCTCTGAGGAGAATATCATCCCTATAATTTGACCGCAAATGCAGGTTAAAATTGTAAGTGCTCATACCTGCATCCTATCATAGTAACTCAGAGATGTTTCAGTGTCAATCTATTATTTAATAGATTTAGTATTGTACTTACAAAATTTCTTCATTATGGGAATTTGTTATAAAAAGAAAAGAAGGATCATAGTTATAGTAAGTTAATATATCATAACAGGGGGAAAATCTCCCTTAGCCTCTGTTTGATTTCCAAGCATGAATCATATCTGACAGTCAATGATGTAGCCACAGGGTGTTAAAAAACAAGGCTCAAGATTAACCAAGTGGGAATTTCCTTTTTGGAAAGTAAATAGCACAGTGAGAAAATAGAGTCAGGAGGATCCTACCTTAGACCAGGAAGGGGTTGTCCTCCAAATTTTTCCTAGAACCAGACATCTATTTTAGCAGTTCCCAGACTGCAGTGCATGCCATTTTCTACCATTGGCTTTGTGACAATTCAGACAAGTATCCCTGTGATCAAAGCTCAAAACAATATTAAATTATAGTCCTAAGAATTTAATATAGAAAATATTTAAATAGCAATAAATAGCAAAATTTCACTAACCACAATTTAGAGCTTGAATATCTTTCCTAATGTTTTCCTAACACTTAACATTTAATTTATTCTTTACTTACAAACTAACCTTACTGTGGAGCTTTAGATGTAATAGCAAATACCTGATAGTTGACTCATCATTAATATGTTTAGATTACATCTTTAAACCACCCTATACACTAGCCAAGAATTTTCAAATGAAAATTCCCTTTTATAGTAAACATCATCAAAATCATTATTTTTATAAAACAAAATATGCCTTATTAAATTATTAACAGTTTCAAGTATCTATTTTTATCACATCCTTTTAAAGGCACAATTCAAACATAACAGCATCAGATTAAGAGGGAAGTTATTTTGTCTAACAGCATTTCTGTTACAATGATCTCTCAAATTTTACCATATAATTTAGAAATACAATAATAAAATAAATAATATCATGTATTTAAAGCATGAAACGAAACTTCAGGTGACATCAATTCAGTTAATTACATTTCCAAATTATCCTATATAAAAATCATTAATCTTATTGCCTTTGGCATTTTAAACCCATTTTAGAGATATCAGGCATGTAAGAATTATATTCAATTACAGAAATAATAGTAATATGGTGCTTGGCATATGCCAGTCAGTGTGTTAAGCACTTTATAATCATTATATCATTTTGACCTTTATCAACCCTGGGAGGTGGGTACCATTATTATTTTTCTCTTTACAGATCAGGAAACTGGGGCAAGTAGAATTAAAGTAACTTGCTTAAGATTACACAACTAATACATTTCTGCAACTGGAGCATAATTCAAGTTCCTCTACATTTTTACAGCATTTTTTCCAACACTTTTATTTGGCAACCTGATCTGAGATGAGAGGGGTTAACAGGGAGAGGAAAAGGGTCTCTGAGTTGGGGGAATAAAGGGTATCTCTAGTTTAAACAATTGTTTCTCTTTTCATGGTCAAGAAAAACTTAACAAGAGGTGTCTATAAAGTTTAAACTCTTTACCTATTATTTTTCCTTTCCTCCTTCAGAGATTACTTCCAAAATAGCTGTTTTCCTTCATTGACCTAGAACAATGAAACTATAACTCTTTAGGGGAAAATACCATTTTACTTTTAAAAACCGTATAGAATTTAATTCTTATTTTTCCTTGAAACAAATAATACTGAATGGTATCCAAAAACTTACTAGGATATTTCAGAAGGGAGTAAGTTCCTGTAATTGTCCAAAATCCCAGGAGTTCTCCCTTGCAATCTAAAAATGATTAATCTCCAAACTCTTTGATCTGCCAAGATGTTTTTAGCAATTCTATAATCTTTGATTATCTGACTTTATTTTTGTAATTCCAATGTGATCAATGTTGAAATGACAGGGGAAAAAAGTTATTTGCAAATTGTTTTTTTCTTTTCTTATAACCTAATCTCCTTTGGAAAACCTACAGTGGGAGTTTGTCCTGCTTGTTGAGACAATTTCTTCAAGTATGAAAGTTCATACTTGGGCAGCTAGGTGGTGCAGTGAATAGAGCACCAGGGGTGGAGTCAGGAGGACCGAAGTTCAAATCCAGCCTCAGACACTTAACACTTACTAGCTGTGTGACCTTGGGCAAGTTACTTAACCCCAATTGCCCTGCCTTCCACCCTCCAAAAAAAAAAAGTTCATCAGTGTTCTAAATTCTTTGGCTATAGCCCTTAGCAGTTTTTCTGGCCAGTTGTATTTTAAATCTTTCAGAGTAACAGAATATATTACAAACAACACAAATGTGACATAAGACAAAGATTTTCCTACATTTTTCCAAAGATAAACCCAGACAAAAGGATAAGACAGACATGTAGGATAATTCTATCTAATCTCTTCTTAAGGGAATCTATGTTACAAAAGGTTTCTCAGTTGGTAGTTTCAAGTAGCCATTTATTAAAAACATCCCATTCATGGTATTTAATTTTCCTGCCAGCTTCATTTATCCCAACCAGAAGAACTCCAAGTTGGCCAGTGATGTCAAGTTATGCCAGTTACTTAAGAAACTTTCAGGTATCTGTTTTGTGAACTAAATGCGTATGCCCTGCAGCCAAGTTCTTTGGTGGTTCATTCTTATTTACCAGGTTTCTCATATTACAATCAGAGGAAAACAAAAACAAGGGTACCTGATCCAAGAAGCCAGAAGACTTCACCAGGAAAAGACAGGACAAATCCTCTCAGTTGTGACGACCAGAGTTTCAATACTCCAAAGAAGTGTAGCTCAACCAAAAGATGGGAGCTTAGGAATCAGAGAGGGGAAATCATGCACTGCCACTCTCCAAGAGTGAATCAAGCAGAGCTCAAAGGGTTCCTGTAGGTACTGTACTCCAAGTCAAACTGGGGGCAGGACAGAAGGAATTAACCCTTTCTGATCCCAACTGTCAACCCTGACCAAATGACCAAAGAGCCACAGCAGCTCTGCAACTGCTATTAACTCTAAAAAACCCAGGGAGCTCACAGATGTTATCAAAACCACAGTTAACTCTAAAAATAAAATAAAACAAACAAACCAAAGAACTAATAGTGGTTATAAGCAAAAAGCTTTATTTATTCTGTTGGAGGAGGGAACCCTCCCTTCCCCTAGTAGGAGACCCTCTTTAGTGTGGACAAATTTCAATACTTGATACTAGTGGTTATGCTGTGAGCTGTAGCCCTGGCAATGAGGGGTAACAGCAACAGTGAGACAAGTTTGATTCATAGCAGGGCTTCATGACCGGAACATGGAGACCACCTGATACTGATGTGATACAATTCCGAGATTTTGCTGTGGCTGAGATCTTATAGAGGGTGAGCGCAAAGGATTATTGTTATGCCAAGCTCAAGGCACAGCTTGCTTTGATGAGCAAGTTCATATCAAAGGATATGAACTGGAAAACATGGTATGTTCTAATAGTAAAAAAAAGAGAGGAGTAAAAAGAGAGGGATGGTCTTGGCAAAGGGATCCTGACACCTCTAACAGTATAGAACCGTCATATCTTATTGCTCTGTTGGTTCTGGCTGGTCTTATCTACATAATCTTTGCTCCATAGATGGCTCTGCTGGTTTCCTGGTGAGCGCTATGTTTATAGTTTATGTTAGTGAATTTACTGGCCTCTGCTGAGTGGTGCTCTGGTAACTGTTGGGGAGAATCGTTTCTGACAGGCAATTTTTTGAGCTACTGTATTCTGGTCTCATGGCAGAACCAGCTAAATCTTCTCAACTTTAATCCATTAGAGTAATTGCTTAGAAGCTTCTTTGTTTAGGGCAAGCTGCCATCTCTTTCATCATAACCACCACACCCAGCTAACAAAGGCCAGGAAGTGTGCCCCCAAGGCTTAGATTATGTCTTTTCTTTTTCGACCCTTTAGCTGGCTGGAGATCAAAGCCTTCTGTTACTGATAATTTACCTAATTTAGGGTTAGATACTCAGACACTCCCAAGGGTTTTTTGGATCCAAGGCCAATTATCTATGTTACTTTTCATTATCCCCATACTAGACTAAATTCCTTCATAGGAATAGGCATAGGGAATGGACTTGTTTTCATTGCTATAAGAAACTCCCAGCTAAGAAAACTCCCCTTATGATACAAGTCATCCCACGTCTGTAACTTATAGTCTTAGAGAGCTGACAAAGAACGCTGAAAGATTAAGACAACCAATCAATTAATAACCACTTATTAAGCACCTACTAGGTTCCAGGCAGTGAGCTGAGCACTGCAGATATGAATTAGGTTAGCACAGTGTCTGGCACATAATAGGTGCTTAATAAATGTTTATTGAATTGAATTGAAATTGAATTGTTAAATGAAAAAACTCATTCTCCCTGCAGAAGAAAGAGAATGGGAGGATTTATGGGTTTTTACTTCTCTGACCTAATACTGATTTCCTTTCTTTTTCCATTTCCTCTGAAGACAAATAACCAGGCATTGAATGCTATTCCTTTACCCTTTGTTTGTTCTAGAATCAGGTTCATACTTTTTCAGTGGGGGAAAATCTATATTAATTCAGGCAATAAATATTGTGCCCTATGCTAGGCCCTGAAGGAAGTCAGAGTAATTGTTTTCAAGTAAATATTGTATCTACATAACACCTTTCTTCAAAAGAACTGAAATTGTTTTAGTATGATCCCATATGCTTCTTCAGTGTTAAAATGAAAACAATCTAGTATGATCCCATATGCTTCTTCAGTGTTAAAATGAAAACAATCTTTCATAACAAGTTCATAGGATTTATAATAGAGAGGTCCTTTGGAACAACCTAGTCCAATTCTCTTGTTTTATAGATGAAGAAATCGGTATTTAAAGAAGGGATTTGTCTTAGGTCAGACAGTTGTTAAGTGACGGCTAAGACCCAAACCCAAGTCCCCCACCTCCAAATCTAGTTTTATTTCCTTTATCCATTCATCACTTTTTCTCTAATACATAATTATTGATAGGAGCCAAGCAAGCTAACTCAATGGGTTGCCAGACTATACATTTCTGAGCTGAGAAATAGAATTCCTAGTCAATCAGTATTTTGTTATGTTGCCCAGAGACAGGATTTCAACAAGAAGTGTTTTAATTTCCTCACCTATAGGAAGCATCTCCTTCACTCTCTCTGGTCTGCCCCCATTCCCATTTTTGAGAAAAGTCAGGGCTTTGGTGCCACAGTGAGGGACTGAGCCTGGGAAAAAGGACAAGATCATCAAGGGGGAAGGGCCTCAGACAAGGTCACTGGACTAAAATGCGTGAGAGAGACAATAGAGGCCTTATAGCCAGTAGAGAACTGGGGAGTTTCTGTGTCTACATTGCCCTTGCTCCATGGTGATATGCTACCTATGGCAAGGAAAACCGTAAGAGGTCCTTTAAAGTGACAGAGAACACCAAATGGAAAAACAAAGAGATTGAGACTGCTCTGGTTTCCTAGTTCATGACCTGTGCTTCTTCACCTAATTACCTGCTTGATTAGATGAGTGAATTGAATACCCTTTGCAAGCTATGATATATTGTTTAAACTCTCTCCCAAGGTCATACAGGTAGTAAATAGTAGCCTAGTTGATGTAATCATAGAAAGTTAGGGGCAGAGAACAGAGGAGATAAGGTGTTAATATAATTTAAAAAAAAATAAACATGAAAACAAGTCTGAGTCCTGTTATCCCTTTAGATATTGTGGGGGGAAAGTTCTGAATGAATCAGAAAAGGAGTTTGGTGTTGATTGGCTGAAGATTGTCCAGGTCTTTGATGGCCTTTAAAAAGTTCAGACTGCCAGCCTTAGAAACAGTCTGGGTTTATTTAAAGTAGGGAACAGCTGTGTGAAGTGTCATCTCTGCATTTCTCCAAGGTCATTGGATTAGAGTTGAGAGGGGGAAAAGGCAGGCCTTATGGCCAGTAGAGAAGTGGGGAGAGTTTCTATGTCTGGATTGTCCATGTTCCATGATGATGAACTACACTACCTATGGCAAGGAAAATCTTAAGTGGTTCCTGTTGGCAACAGAACACCAAACGGAAAAACAGAGTTTTAGTCTTCTCTAGATTACTAATCCGTGACTTGTGGTGTTTAAGGAAAAGCATTGGAGAGGACTTGGTTTTCCTCCCTGACCTCAGAAGGAAGTCTTTCAGTTGAATTACTCTGAGCTGGTAGAGATTCTGCATCCAGTGGAAGGGGAAGAGAGAAGAATAAAAGGGAGGAAGATGGGAGGAGATGGAGAGAGAGAGGCAGAGAAGGCTAAATGACCTCCTTAGCAGAAGTCCTCAGCCCATATATCTTGACATCATGAGAAAAGAAAGTAAATTGGGGTCCTTCAATGTCAGAGTCAAGAGTTGTATTTGTCACATGTATTTCCAACATGAGTGCCTTATGAGCAGTTTGCGACCACTCTTCAAACTGATTCCATATGTATTTGTAAATGAGGAGATCCAGGTCTATGGGAGGAATCTTGTATTGCTATTGTTCTTACCATGCCATTTTAGTAAATTCCTTTGTTTTGAGTTATGTTTACTTGTTGGTTGTAGGAGTATAGATTCACAGAGTACCTCTGGAACCTGTGAGAATCTAATCCCACCTTTGGAAACCTAACACGCAATCTGTGGGTGCCAAGTTGAGGAAGTAGGCTAGAGGAGGTACTATATACATAGTCATAGTACTTTTAGTTTTTTAGTCGGGACTGATGCTGTCATTGGGATCATCCCAGAGTTAAACCTCCTTCCTCAAATGCAAATTGGCAACTGGTCAGTAATTTAGTCTCAGAAACTTGCCTGGGATCCTGAGAAGTTAAGTGACTTGCTCAAGGTCACACAGTTGGTATGTAAAAGAGCAGCACTTGAATTCAAGTCTTCTCAACTCTAAGACTAGAGCTCTATTTGTTGTTTCTCATAGTTTATATGGCAAAAAATATGAACAAACCCAGTAGCATTATATCTATTGAATGAAGTTCAGAAACTGAATGAGGCTGAAATGAATGTTAGTGAAGGAGGGATACAGAAAAGAGAAATAATGTAGTTGGTTCCACTTTAAAATACTAGATGGCATTTTATACTTGGATGCATGGTTCTGTTGTCCTGTATGTCTTTTATCCACTCACCTGTTATCTTTTGTAGTAGGAGGCACACAAAATAGGAAAGGATAAGACTACTGTGAAACTGGGTCCGTAGTTTAATGTATTCACTAGAAAAATGAAGCCAAATTAAAAAACTCTGACAAGCTGAAAGAAATGTGAAGAAATCTTGACATTTCAAATAAGTTCAGCAAGGAAAATGCATAATTACTGCAGCAGAACTGTCAAATGGGTAAATTAGGTCTACTAAGAGTTCATGAATAATATCATTTTGAGAGAAAAAACAGAACCCATTAAACTTTCTCGTATAGTTCAATATCTAACAACAAATCAGTTTTTTCACTCTTTAGATTCCTGATGAACTTTAGGACCTTTGCTTCTAGTCCTTTCCATCTATTTTTCCTGCTCCTTTTTCTCTCACTTCCAACTGATATCCCCAATCTCCATTCCCAACTCCACTCCTGATTCCCTTTGGCTTTGAAGGTTTACTTTGTTATTCATCATTGGCTCCTTTTAGGAATTTATGGCCCACACTGTGCCATGCAGATGACTTGATTTTTGCCTCAACTACTGGAAAAATAATTCAGAAATCCAGAATATATTTTAAAATGTCATATGCAGTAATAAAAGAAAAATAATTGCATATGGGTTGTGTTTTCTATTCACTCACATTCAGTTTTGACAGACATTAGTTTCTTGTTGTGAAATGTAGTTGTTTGTCTACTTTCATCCCTTCTACTATATAATCTTTTCTAACAAAGGTTCTCTCTCTTAAAAACAAACAACAATGAAAAAACCCCACCATCCCCATTGAAATACAAGAATTTTTAATTCTTTCTAGAACAAGTGGTTTAACAATAGGATGTAGGCAGGGAGAACATTTTTTTTTTTTAACATTGTTTCACTTTGAGCAATTTGGTCATGTCAAAATGTAGGTAATCTATAGATGAAAAAACCATTAAGCCAATTGTGAAGTATCTTGAGTCATTTTCTCACTATAAATTAGTAATGTTTTATTGACCAACAGCTGAAGCACACTAAACTGTTAATTGAATTAAAAACATAGTCAATGAGTCAGATTATGACCTCAGGTGTATTTGACATTGTAGCTGATTTTGAATTACAGTACCTTATATGAACACATGGTGGCGCCAAACAATAGACACTTTGGAAATCTATTTCCTTGCTGTACTTAAGAGTCTCAGAATTCATACTGATTGTTCCCTGTGTCCCACCATCACCATCATCATGTTGTGGCATTACAGGAAGTTCTGGGAACAATAGAATAAAGAATAATGAAAATGAAATGAATTATAAAGTTTGAAGGACTATAGTTTATAAAGTGTTCACCCCCACAACAGCCCTGGAAGGTAGATGATTTATGTGCTTTCCAGTAAAGGAAAATTAACTGTTACTGTCTATATGCTATTCATAAATTCATCTAGCAGAAGTATACTGAATACTCAATATATGCAAACCAGATGCATATATTGCACCAGAAGAGAGGTTCAGAAATATATTAGTAAGCAAATATATACACATACATACATGTTTGTATGCAAACATGCATGCATACATATATATATTTATGTATATATAACCTTAAAGGAATTTGAAAGCAGTGTGCCATAGTCGGTTAGCCTTGGAACTGGGAAGTCCTAGGTTCAAATTCTGCTCCTTACACATACTGAATGTGTGATCCAGAACAAGTCACTTTTCTGTCCAGTGATACAGGCCTGCTGGTTGTTTCACCAACAAGATGCTCCATCTCTCAGCCCTGGGCATTTTATTTGGCTGTACCCCATGTCTGGATGCTCTTCCTCCTCACCTCTGCCTGTTGACTCCCCTGACTTCTTTAAATTCCAACTAAAATTCTATCTTTTATTAGAAGCTTTCCCCAACCCCTCTTAGTTCTAGTGCCTTCCCTCTGTGAATTATTTCCCACTTATCCTTCCTATATCTTGCTTTTTAAATATTTGTTTGCATATTGTCTCCTCTACTAGATCATAAACTCCTGGAGGGTAGGGACTATCTTTTGATTCTTTTTGTATTTTCAGTGCTTAGTGCCTGAAACTTAGTAGGTACTTAACAAATGTTTATTGATTGATTAATTGGCCTAACCTTTCAGTGTTCTTTGGCAACTCTCTAAGAGTATAAGACATGGTGCTGACATGCATCGATAAAGGGAGTTTCTTATATCAATGAAACACGTCTAGTCTCTATCCCTATTCCTATGAAGGAATTTTCAATCTAGTATGGGGTAATGATGAGTAGTGTTGGATTATGGTCAGATAACTGACCTTTGATCCACAAAGACCTGGGTTCAGTTTCTGCCTCTCCCACTACTGGATGTGTGACCTCTGGACAAATTATTTGCCCCTTCAGTTTTCTAGGCAACTCTCTAAGACTTTAAATTTCAGAGGAGATGCTGACAAGCATCTGTAGTTTCCTCATCCAGGGATTCTCTATAGCCCCACTCCACCCCAAATCACAAGCCCCTATGGGAATAATATGTTTGCTCAAGTAATTGTGGTATAAATCAGAATATATGTAAAAAAAAGTTTAAATGTGGTACCTTGAAAATTTGTGAGACAGGTCACTTTTCTTTAGAGACACTTATGGAAAACATCTTGGGGGAGCTTTGAGCTAGGTCTTTAGAGTTGGAGAAGCTTTTCACAGAAGGTGATAGAGTGGTGGTAGAAGAGAATACAAAAAAAAGGGTGAGCAAAGGCACTGAGGAGAGCAGACTGATATGTTTTGATCAGATAATAGTTTGTGAGTGGGAATAATGGGAAGAAACAAGAACTGGAAGGGCAAGCTGAGGCCAGGTCTGAGGACACTGAATGCCATACTAAGGTCTCTGGCCTGTGTTTAACAGGTATTAGGGAATCCTTGAAGGTTTGTGAGCAATGATCAGAGAAATTAGAGTTTCTTTGGCAGTTGCATGGAGATCAGATTGGAGAGGGAAGATTATTAAAGGTAAGGGGGCGAGTTAAGAGCCCGTAGAAATTTTCTAATGCAAATATAAGGAGTATTAGAAATAGGGAAGTAGGGGTGGCCAGGTGGTACAGTGAGTCAGAACGCTGTCCCCGGAGTCAGGAGACCCAGGATTGGTTCTGGCCTCAGATACTTAACACCCACACAGAATAACTGGCGGTGTAACCTAGAGCAAGTTACTTAACCCCAATTGCTTAAAAAAGAAATAGGGAAGTGACTGTGGCAATGGAAAGAAAATATTTCTCTTTCTGCCTCCATTATTATTTGTCCTCATATTCTCTCTTATGATACTTCCATTTTTTTCACCTTTGCCATTCTTATGGGCATGAGGTAGTGCCTCAGTGTTGTTTTCATTTGCATTTCTCATATTATTAGTGATCTGGAGCATTTTTCATGTGATCCTTGGTAGCTGCATTTTTTTTTATTTGAGAACTTCCTGTGCATATCTTTTGGACACTTATTTATAAGAGAATGGGACTTATTTTTATAGAACAATTTTAAATGCTTATGAGATTATTATTTATTAAAAATGTATCAGTCAATTTCAGATGGCTTAAAGGGCACCCAAAATTTAAATTTGAGATATTTCTATATATGCAACACATACATAATGAAATAATTCTTCTTTTAGAGGAATTAAAAGCTATTGTTATGAGTTATCATTAGTCAAAAATCAAATACATATTAAAAGATCAGAGAGAAAAGACTGAGTTCATGTTAGATGAAATAGGACAAATGTCTCCAGTATTTTCACTCTTTCCAATAAGACCAACCCTTATAATTTGCATAGATCAGAGGAGCATGATGGGACAAGGTAATAGTAATTTCTTCCTTCCAGCATTACCTCCTTTCCACTTCAAGGAAGTACAGGGGAAATTTGCTTCAGCCAGGGGGTATGATAGGGAAAAGCAATTGATTTGGGTTGCTGACCATAATTCAGATGAGAATTAATTTGAAGGGCTCAGAAGAGACAGTAAAAGAGAGAATGGCTTTTTTTTTTTTAAAGCATTCATAAAGTCACAGGATCAAAAATTTAGAACTGAGTTCAAAGAAGTGTTCAAAGAACAGATGTATTATCAGCCTGGGCATCTGTTCTCTTTTGTGAGCAGCCTAGCTAGGGAAAGAAAGCTCATTACCCTTTATTGAACATTTCATCACCCTTAGCTGATAGAGGTGATTGAGCTACAGCTTACCAAACATGATGGAGGACAGGACAGCAATAGACTTAAAGACATTTCAGTTGAAGTTTATAATGAAGGCATATGGGGAGGCTGAATGAGAAGACTGAAAAATCTGGAGTCCTTGTGTAATCATATCATCCCTAGTGGATATTGTATAGGGTATTAGGTGACCCTGATTAGTTTAAGATCAGCTAGAGCAGTGATGTATTGCCAAGTGGGGAACAACTGAAATGATACACATTAGATATCTATGCATGTTTATTTTTCCTACTGAAGGAGCAAGCTCCAAGTTTATGGGGAAATTATTTACCTACTTTTATTTCATATCTACTTTTATTCCTGTTATTTCATCTTTGTTCTAAACTGCCTTCTGGATGTCTGGTAAAACTGAACACATCAGTGGGGCTCATGAGCTATGGTTTTCCAAGGATCCTGACACACAAATTTTCTAGGTCAGTAAGTTTGACATTGATTCTAGGTAAAATTATAGAACTTCTTATTAAAGGGATGGATAGTAAACAATTAGAAAAAGTGGAATTCAGAGGCAGGGCTGTTTAATGAAGAATTACTTTCATGTCCTTTTTCTTTTATTTCCATTAATGTTAACTTTATTTTTTAAGTTGTACCAACTGGTACTTTTAAGAAAACACTGTAGGTAGATTGCAGGTAGATTTTAGCAAAGAATTTTGTGTAGGCTATCCATTATTCTTTGGAAAAGGTAGGGAAATATAGGCTAGCTAATAGTATAATTATATGGTCTCAGAACTATTTGAATAATATGACCCAGAGAATATAGTCATTAATGGTTTGGAAGATCTCTAGTAGAATGGGATTTGTCCTTGGCCATGTGATATATAACACTTTTATTAATTATTTGTGTAAAAGCAATGATGGCATTTTTGTCAGTTTTGCTGATGATACAAAGCTGGAAAGGATAGCTAATACAATTGACATAATCAGAATTCAAATATTTTTTTTATAAGCAATCGGGGTTAAGTAACTTGCTCAAGGTTACACGGCCAGTTATTTCTGGGTGTGGTGCTAAGTGTCTGAGCCCAGGATTCGATCTCCAGGTCATCCCGACACTGGAGCCGGTGCTCTTACTCGCTGGCCGCCCCAAGAATTCAAATTTTTTTTAATCAGGTATAATATTGCACTTATCAAATAAGATGAAATGTAATGGATAAATTTAAAGTCTGATACTTGGATTGGAAATTAACCTTATATATACAAAAGGGGAGAAGGGCATATGGTTATTCAGCATTATATGAAGTATAGCATCCAGGAATAAGAAGGTTATACACCCCCTGTACTCTGCCCTAAGACCACATCAGTAGTATTGTGCTCAGTTCTGGGAGCTGTGTTTCAAGAAGTACATCACTGAAAGTTTGCCAGAATAAGGCAACCAGGAAGGTTATGCCACAAACCTTGGTTTATGTCATGAAAGGACTGGTACATGGAATTAAAGATGTCTAGAATAGAGAAAAGGAAGCTTATCATGCTCAAATTGGAAAAACCTGCCATTGCTTCTGCAGTGAAGTCAACGCATTAGGTAGGTGTATATGGAGTCCCAAGGCTAGGCATGGCACTTGGATGTTCCTCTGGGCTGGATTCTACCAAGATGCTATTCATTCTCTTTCACCTCCTTATCCTGACCCTGATCATTGCCATAACTGCCAGTTTTTCTATTCTGGGAATACCTTGTATTTTCTCCTCAGCTCTGCATGCCTTTACTGCCCTAGGCCTAGTTAATGATTAAAGAGGGCCTGGCCTCATAGAAATATAGTTGCAGTACAAGAGTTAAGGCTGCAGAGGCAGGCTATGGAGGTATAATAGGTATCTTCACAAACTTCAGAGCAACGTGGATTACATTCTAGTTTAGTCTAGTGATGAGTTACATTTATTCTCAGTAGGCAAAGAGGTTGTAGACTTGCAAAGAGGTTACTACAATAATTTCTGGACAGATATTAATGAGGTCATGAATAGGATAATGGGAGTGAAAGGGTGAATAGGATAGTAGCTGTGGGAACAGATAGGAGAGGATGGGTGAAAGAGATAATGCAGACATGGAAATGATAGAATCATAGAATCTTTCAACTAGAAGGGACCTCAGATGCCAGCTAATACAAAGCATACGTAAAAAAGAATTTTTTCCATAACATATGTGGTCATTCAGTCATTACTTAAAGCCCTTTAGTGAAAAGGAGTCCACCACCTTTCCAGATATCCCATTCCACTTTTGAACAGATCTAATTATTGAAGTTCATACTAATTTGACATTTTTTCAACTTCCGCACATTTCTCTTAAATAAGTTTATTCTTTGTCACATGTGTAACTTCAGCTGTCAAGTATTTTAAAATCTCTTCTCCAGGTAAGCATCCATAGTTCTTTGAAAGACATGAACTAAAATCCCTTCACCAGTGTGGTCACCCTCCTCTGTCCAGCTTATCAATATCCTTAATAAATGTGTATCCCAGAATTGATGTGAAATTGATATTCAAAGACTTCACTCCCACTTTTGGGGATTTGAACTTAGATCTTCTGACTCTAAATCCAGTCCAGTCTCTCCCTTTCAAAAAGTTTCATTGATACTTTTTGTTTTTATATAGAAACCTTATCCTCATTTAACTTTCTCTTGTGACAGAGGAAAACATGTAAACAATTAACCTAATCTGAGACTGTGTCTAACAGTGTGTGGAAATGTTATACGCAAAGTCTCCCACCCTTCCAAGAAAAAATAAGTGACTTTCCTCATCCTTTCTTCTTTTCATGACACTGTCATTCAGTTTCACTAAAGACAAAAATAATCAACACAAACATATAAATAAAGACAACAGTTGTCTTTCTCTTCCAAACTTTATTAGACTTTACTAGATGACACTGCATGATGTGCTTAGTGCACTGGCTTGTGCATCTCAATAAGAACCCCACTGTAATTGAGATGGCATAATCCATATAACAACAAGCAAAATATTTTATTTCCCACAGTAGTTTCCATAAGAGTATAGTGTCTTTGCAGTCTTTCATAGGCTTGGATAAAATAATGCTACCATTTGGTTCTTAAAAAAAACAAGAACAAAAAAAAAAAAACAAACCAACAACTCGATGATTAATGTTATGAGTCTGTAAGTTATTTTGTAAAATATCCCCAAGACTTTGGAATTGAGAATCCTCTTTCATCCAGAATCTGTCACTGTGATTTGACACTTGTATTATTCTAACTGCCAGCAGTAAATGAAATTGAATTTACTAAAATGGAGTAGTACATTCACTCACAAAACACAGTACATAAATGTATTAGCTGAATAGCAGGTAAAAGATTTTTCAAAATTCAGTGTTAAAAAGTAATCTCTTAATTTTAAGGTCCTGGCCAGCAGGACAGTTGTTGGCAGGAAGAATTTTTTTCTCTTCAAATATTTGTACAAGTACATATACAACCTGTCAATATCTTTTCTGAGGACATGATTTATTTTAGCTTTTAATGATACATTCATCAGGAACAAACTAAATGTCATAAGACTATGGTACAGATTACAGAAAAGACAAGAGGAGGCAGTTTGTGAGGGTAACCTAAAACAAAAAGTACTAACAGAATGACCCAACAGGATCGACAAATCAGTGAGATACAGATCAAGAGGCTAAGGAAAAGCATCAAGTGAATACCTCACACTCTCATTCTATAGAGTTTATTGGAAAGGTACATTGTGGGTAAAATACTGCCAAATATGAGCTAGAGAAAAATCTATTCTGGAAATGTTACAGAGGTTACAATTTTAAAAATATTTTGTCATAAAGTAATTCTGCCCTACTCATAAATAAAAAGTGATCAATAAAAGCTGAGAGCTATTTTAACTGCTCAAGTGACGATGGGAAGATAGATTTCTTTGGAAGTGCTATACTTTAAATAATCAGTATATTTTGGGATCAGCCTTGAAGATTATAATCTTAGTGGATTTGACAGAAATTGCAATTGTACCAGTTTAAACTTTGCTTATTAAATATACTTTTTTTCCTTTACACAACTACTTAAAAATGTGTACCAACATTTAGATAAAATATCCAATTATTTATCTATGATAATAAAATCGACCATATTCACTGAAATAGTATGTCTTTATCACTTGAAAAGTATATTGTTCCCTTTGCATTTATAAGAGGGAAGCAAAGACAACTGTGACAAAAGTTCCTGAATTTCCATGAGACTTTTCAGAGCAGAAATAAGTCCAACTTAAAAAACAATAAGGCACCAATAAAGGATTTTAAAATGTTAAATCTAGTTACACAAAGCACCAAAAGTTGAAGGTTGAAGGGAGACTTTAAAGTTAATGGAAAGTGAGAATAAACCCATTTTCCAAGCATTTAATTACTAATTCTTGGTTCCTTTTATTAAACACTGCACAAACACTACAATGATAGATACCTTACTGAATGTCCTAAAAACTTTATTCATTAAAACAATGTGCAACTTTAAAAATCTGAAATTTTGTAATGATGTGGGTGTAAAAAAAATGGCTTTGGACAAAAACCCAGCTCCTTAGCAATGTAAATTCCTTATTTTCCAACATCTTCATAAAAACAAAAGGCAAAGTTTTCTTCCACTTCTCCAATTCCCTTTCAAACATTTTCAAAGAGGTTTGTGGATTGGATTTTATTTTAATTGTAGCTGGTGTATGCTTTTCTGTAGCATAGTGGATTACTGAAAATCTGATGCCATCTGATAAAAGGTGTTAAAGATTGAGAAAGAAATCACAAAGCTGTCTTTTGTGTAAGTAAGCAAAGAAGACTATCATTCTCAAGGTGCAATCTGTTATTCAACCCCAGATACCACAAATTGTTATGTTATTCTGATTGCAAAACAGATACACATATTAGGGAATAAATTCTATTCAACTTAATGAAACATTTTACAGGAACTGTTTGACCAACAGCCAAAAGTCAATAGCTAAAAACATTGTTTTAGATTTAAGAGTTTTCTCTAGTTCAAGTCTAGCACTCTAGCCACTATGCCCATATGCTTCCAATTTATATCCATATCTTACATTGTTTAAATATAGACCAAACATTTTGAAATTTAAGCGGGGGGGGGGGGGGGTAGGAGGAAGCATAGGTTTGATAGGATGGCTATGATTTATTTTTTCATGATTTATCAGAGGTTTTATTTATTAGAGCAGTTACTTAACAATACCCCTCCCCTCAATACATAATGCATTATAACTTACTAACAGTTCTTACCATATTACTGTTCTTTGTACTTGTGAAGTAAAGGGATGTTATTTGATTTCTCTTTTGACTGCCCTGCATCTTCAGATGTGGTCTTTTGAAACTTAGTGGCAAAATGTTGAAGATGAGTTTTGTGAGGATGAAAAGGAGAACAACACATATTGCTTGTGAAAATGCCAGCTCAAATGGTAATATTTGTAAGGTCTTATCGTTCAACATGGCAGGACTTTATACTCAGCTACTACACTGTAGGATTAAATGGTCAAATGGCAAAATTAAGGAGCTGAGAAGAGGCAATATATAACTGGCTTTTAAAAGCATTATAAATATGTGGTTTTGTGTTTGTGTCTGTATGTGTATGAAAGGGGCTATTTTTTTTTCTTATGCTGAGTGGAAGAAGACATATTAAGGAGCTCTTTCCTCTCCATCTTCACATTCCTAAGCTTCTTGCACTGTATATGGAAAAGAAACTATGACTGAAAACATAATAATTGTTTCAGGACAGGAGTATTTCTTAGAAATGACAGCAAGGAGAAATCTTGGAGCTCAAATAGAGGCTGACTAAAAGAAAAGTGCTAAGATGCCCGAGTGACTACAGTGTGACTATTTTTAAACTACTAAAGAGATTGTACTAAGTTTAGACTCTTCTCTAATCTCCTTTCTCACACCCCAACAGGGGAAATAAAAGGGAGGGTGTTAGAAGGCTCTTGGCACCAATAAGTCACTCATCCTATGGGGTGAATGTAGTAGAATGTTCAGTAAATTGGTATTTTTTTTCTAACTCAACAGTTGTGGAAAGGCCATCCAGGTCAGCCTGATGTCACTGTTTCAGCACTTCCCAGTCTAAATTTCAGGTAAAAATAAGGACATTATCTGACTGATAAGCAAACATTTTAAATAAACTCTCCTCCAAAATAAATATCCCCTTCCACCTTCCAAACCACAGTCCATCTTCAAGTTTGCTGCTCAACTGGAGCTAGATAAATGATGAAAATCCTTTTCACTCATTTGTTTAAGGATAACACTTATCTGTACATTTATACAAAAGAGGAAATCAAGGCATTTGCAACTGATAAAATGACTTCTACTGGGGAAGATATAATATTGGCTATAGTGTACGTGATATAATAGAGATTGTTTAATGGCATGGCATCCTTAATTGAGTGTTGCACATCTGGATCAAGTTAGATCTCATACAGAAATGATGCTATACTAATTCTGTAGACTCCTTAGGAAGAAAAACTTGTCTGTAACCTTTGCCTACTGCATGTTTATCAGTTTCTCCATTAAAAATCATCCTTTACAATTAAATATCATTTTACAATTTTTGGAGTGCTTTCACATCAAGTGAGATAATGAATCATTACAATAATTCTGGGACAATCATCAGGACAGGTATTATTAACCTCATTTTACAGATGAGGAAATGGAGGCTCAGAGAGGCAAGGGGACTGCCTAATAACACACAGACTGGGGCTGAGACTAGAGTAGGAGTTATCTGATGTCTTGTTTAGAGCTCTACTACATCATGCTCTTAGTATCAGTTTAGATGGAAGATGACAGAATTTGGAGCTGCCCAAAGCCACTCTCTGGCCTTGACAAAAAATAACGAATTAATTTATAAGTATTATGTTGGTTTTTAAAAACACCATCAAATTAATCAAAGTATATCGATTTTAGAAAAGTTAGAGCAGCACCAATCTTATAATACAGTTTGTTTTCTAAAAGTTCATTTGTCAGTCATGTGGAAATCAGAACTCATTTTTCCATAGAAACTTTAAACATGATAATTAGGTGCCTGGGTCAGCCCACTAAAGTCTATTTAACCCATAATGTGCCTGAAATATATAATGTTGTACTAATAGTAATACGGATTCTAACCACCACATGTAAACAATGTTTCTATAGGGAAGTGAATTCAGAATTTGGGATAAAAGAACATTTCCTTGCAGGATTCCCACACCAGAACAAGTCAGTAATGATGATTCTCTGAGTTTGGAGCAGAAACTCCTACAAGTTGAAGACTGGAAGACAGGAATGAAGGCTGTAATTATTTGGGGAGTAAAGGTTCAGGGCTTCCTGCAAAGGTGAAGAAATATTTAAGCTAACTCTCAAAGCCACTTCTTAGTACTGGTTGACTCCCTGTCCCTAAATTCTTTTTCTCTTCCATGCCTTAAGAGATTGAGCCATCTGCTTCACTTTCTACTGATAATATCTTTTGTTCTTGACCAAGGTTTCATTCTTTCCTGGCTCATTACAGAACAGAATGTAATTTCAGAACTTTGCCTATTTACTTGGGGGAAGGGAGACCCCAAGTAAAGGCAGAGGAGAAGGAAAAGGATTTTATGTGACCAAAGGCCATTTCCATTGCATAGAAGGGACATAGGTCAGAGACTGGCTGTACTTTCATGTCCTTTGATCAGACTACTGCTTTAAAATCAATTTAGCTCACTTCTTTCTAGGAAACAATAGGCATTTCTCAATATTGCCATTTGTACCAATAAGAAGGAAAATTCTTTCATCTATTCTTGATATACTGTTTTTCTTCTTTACAAGTAAAACAAGGCCTGTTTATAAATTATGCTTATTTTCAGTGCAGTTACAACTCAACCACAAAGGAATTTTTGTATATGAGTTTAATTTTTCTAGATTTAGCAGCAATTATAAGATAAGAAAGAATTCTTCCTACATTTGAATGGAATAGGAAGAGGTAGTGACTACCCCAAAGGCCTAGAATAAGTAGGTTATTTCTATGAGAAAAACTGCAATGTGCTGAAATTACCCCACACAGTTGGGGGAGGAAAGTTATTTGATGTTAAAGAGAAAAGTGACACATAATCAGAAAATAAATGGGATAGGATCATCTTTTTCCTTTGTCATTTATACTTGCCTTGCATGCATACATTTTACTGCTAAACTATACAAAGTAGCCATCTTACATGAGAATATTCCTTGAAAGACCAAATGTAATAATTTTGCCTTGTGCTTTCTAATGTTTATTGCATTTTAAGTATAGCACATGGTCCTCAGAAGAATGTGATGACCACCAGTTCAAAAGGAAGTCCAGTGGTCTTGCAAATACACTGCTGTTCTTCATCTGGTAACATTTCTTTTTAGTTGGATCAGTAAGGCAAATAGCATTCCGATTTGAACTTTACTTCAATAAAAAACACATGCAATTAAAACGTGCCCTGCTTAGACATTAGAACTATATTAAAACCCAACTATACTTCTTTGTTTAGACTGGTGATTTAATTGGTGTGGGGCATGCCAGGAGTTGGGAAATTCCTACTACTGAAGAAGACTAGCAACTATACTGAATGTTGAGTTTTAGGAGAGTTCCCTGGGGTACTAGTGACTTGTTTAGGGTCTCAGTATATGTCAGAGGCAGGATGTGAAACAATCCATTGTGTCATACTTTTTCTCAAAACTCCATTACAATATGGCTATAGATAAAATGATGTTGACTTGGATGGACCAGGAGTGAAATTATACCCACAGAACCATGACAGTTATACACACATAAAGAGGAGCCTAACAGGACAGTTAGTTTGTAACATACATGTTAGTTTAGCTTCTAAAGCCAATATTAAGGGAAATAAAGAATGGTCTTTTGTTTTCTAATTTTTAAATTTTAAAAATTCAAATTTTACATTTGTAGGTTGCAACAAATAAAGTATTATCTCAGATCATTAAATAGCCAAAAATGTCAGACCTGCCTGCTTCAAATTAATTGTATGCATCAATGTTTTCCATATACTATCTCCAATATGGAATCAACTTGGGGAAAGACATGATCTCCCAACCTCTTTGCTTCCCTGAGATCTCCTTCCTTTTACTTCCTCCTATTTTGAGACAGGATAAGGACTATCAGTCTGTGTACTCAGAAAGGACTTTGAACTTATTGTAAATAATAATAAGAAATTGTAAGGCATAAACAAAATTGAAAATTCAACATGCTTGAACTGGTTGTTGGTGGTTGTAACTTCTGTTACTCAGAGGAAATCCAGTTACTGTATTCTTTAATAAAGGGCTCTGTTGCACAGCTTTCTTATAAAGAGGTTATAAAGGGCACCAAATATTTCCAGTAAATGCTCTAACTAGGTTATTAATGCATATTACTTAAGCATCCATCATGTACTAGGCATATTAGTGAATATTATTGAAATTATGCTGTCTTGGAACTTCTGCTACAAACTGCCAGAATTAAGTTTTCTATAAGCCTAATATTTCAACCATTTTCATCCTAAAGCTTTCTCTTAGTTCAAGTGACATAGACCTTCAATGCTATGTCCATTTCAAATGTTTTATAGCTTTAAATTTTGTTTGGAAGTAAAAATGAAGGTAGAAACATATTTGCAAAATCTTGTACATATTCTTAAGGAAACAAAATATGTGTCTTGAAAAACTGATGGAATTTTTTTTAAACAACTCAATTTTGCATAGCTTCATAAACCTCAACTTCATAATCTAATTACTCAAATGGCACAGAGGACTTAAAGTGCATTTGCTAATTTTAAGGCTATATTTATTTTATAGTCTTAAGAAAAATAATAAAGCTGGAAAAATAAAATAAATTCACTACCAATGCATACAATGAATCACTTCTCATCCTCTGAAGCAAAATAGGGCTAAACACAGCTTATGATATGACAACTTGAATTTTAAGGCATATATTCATTTTGTTTAGGAGTTTAAAATATTACTATGGCTTTTAGTATGAAAGTTCTTATGGGATTCAGTAACAAAGAAAAAATACAGTGTTATCCATGTCTTATTAACCATTTAAAAATATAAATACAATTATAACAAGCAGCAGTAAAATCAAGAATTAAAAACATTCCATGTAATATACAAGTAAAGTAGTTTTATCAGTTTGATAGGATACTCTAATTTAGCTCTCAACATATATAGAGAAGAGAAATTGAGTATTTCTATTTCTCTTCGAGAAAGAATACTGGTTTCCTTTACATAATATGTCAGAAATGTATTTTTTTAATTGTTTCATCACTAAGAGGTGTGTATCCATGTTATGGAGTCAAGAAGAAAGGAAAGCAGGGAGTAACCAGAAGGAACAGAGAGATAGGACAGGAGGCAAGAAAGTCATGGATATTACAAAGAAATTTAGAAGAGCAATAAGGCCACCCATTCAAGAAGGAAGGACTGAGAGATGCAGGTAGATATAGTTTCACGGGCACCACTGAATCCTGATACCTCAGCAAGAGGAATATAATCAGATAGAAGGTTGTAACCCTTGATATCTTGGATTGTATCCTCTCTGTCCAAGTGTCAGGATACAATACCTCCTATCAGGAAATCTAAGCTACAGGAAATAAATGATACCCGTGCCAGGACATCAAAATATACAGATTTTCCCTTCTTAACCTTAATTCACAAGGAACCTCGGTGCACTTTGGGGTAAAATTAATGTTACATCACCACTTGATGTACTGGAAAGAGACTCAACATATCCTGAGACCTTCCAAGTATGGAAAATTCCATACTCCATCTTGATATTTCTTAAATTAGTGTGGTTTTTTTATGGCAATAACAAAATCAAATATCATTAACCTGCTAACATTTTGAAAGACCTTTAATTACAGCAAGAATGAATGACACATTGGGGCAGTAAATGTGAAAAATGGCATTATGCTGGGAAAACGTGAAAACTATTTTCAAGGAGCTCTACAGAGTAATTTTTATTTCTAAATTTTCATTATTTCAGTAGATTACTTTAAAGCAATGAGGCAATCTGACAATTATACTCTTTGTCAAACTATTGGCATCCAATCATATATTTCATTTTGAATGGAAAAGATGAAAATTATCTTCTAGCTCCTTATTTGGCAAGGTATCCAATTTGAATAAATGAGAAGATGAAACATAGATGGGAAAAAAGCACCCTGCCCTTACAACAAAAACACAATTATAACCTTCTTCTAGACTAAGTCTTTTTAGTTTCTTTAGAGGAGAATGATAGAAAAGCACATGCTATGCAGAACTTACAATGATTATTTAATTTTTTTTTGTAAATGCCTTTAGATATGAAATAAAATGCCACAACTAAATACAAGGTAGAAGCCAAATTACTTTCCTCTACTCAATTACACTAAAAAAACTACAAAAAAGTATTTTGTAAACATGCTAATAAAATTTTTCTAACAGTGGATTTTTTGGAAAAATTAAAATTCACACACAAGTTACAGATAGGGTTTTACCCTCAATGGCACTAAAGTAAAAAAAAAAATTCATTCTATTCTCTTTTCTTAAAATCTTCATTATACTATAACCAGAACTTCAGAAATTATTACTTCAAGCTACTTGAAGGAAAAGGGTAGGTATACCAACTATCTACTGTGACAAATGTATAAGTTAATTTTTTAAAAAAAATCAATAAAACAGAATAATGAAAATCCTGTGCAACCAAATGCAGAAACAATTCAAAGTACTAAAAGCCTTTACTGACTTCATATCAGACACCAACTCTATCATCCAGAAGTTGGGAAGTTTTCTAAATAATATAAAAATACCCCACCTCCCAAAAGATAAGTTATTTAAAGGAAGGAATACAAATCCCTGAGTAAGCCATAGACAACAGATATAATGGACCTATGAAAATAGATTATCTAGGACCAGACATATACTATTCAACTAGTCAATATATGTATGCATACAATTTATATGCAACCATAAAAAGATTTTACATAAACATATATATGTAGAACATACATATGCACATTCACATATGTACACATACAAGATTGAGGGCAAATGCTCATATATATAAATTATAAAAACAAAGGCCCAAGTCAGGAAAATATGCATTGCAAAGATACAACAAGTTTAAGACATATAAATACATGGGTTTTACTGAAAACCCTTTCAAACTTGGTACTATTTGAAACAATAGTACTACTGTTCTTGTATGAAGTTACTCTTTCAAAAGATGTCTTTCCAGAACCATTAAGGAATAGCATATCTTTACTATGAAATGGAAGATTGCTCCAGGATCTCTGTTATGCCTGTACAATGCATTAAATGAGAAAGAATGAAAGCAAACTCTCAAGACTAACTCTAGTAAATGCCCCTACCACATATATGTCAGTTCAACAAAAAATGACACTTTTCCCATTATCTGGAGTCCACAATGAGCAGTTATGTGTATGGACATCAAGTGTTTCAAAAAAAGGAATGGATGATGGTTGATGAAATTTTAAATCCATGGTATATAGCTAGGTTTTAAAGTTATGGAAGCAATTATGAAGAATTTGAGCTTTGGGGGCTCCATTTTGTTCACTCTTCTAGTGAACTTTCCTGATTAAAATAAGGGTTGGCAAATATTAATCTATTTTTCTCCTTATTCCTGAAGAAACTGGGAATCTGAAAAACTTCCAGAAACATTTTCCTTCATTTATTTTCTCCATTTTCTTCTCTAGCAGCAGATTTAGGGTTTTGTTTTGTTTGTTTAAAAAGTACATAACCACAATCACAGGAACCTTGTTTTTAGTGAACCCCTTCCATAGTATCACTAACAGTAACAAAACTTGAACAGCAGGCATGAAACTTACATCTGAAAACAAAGTGTTTCTGTGAAAAGTCCAAGATAAAAAAATTAAGGGAAAGGAAATTATACAGAGTTTCAACTTTAGATAGAATTCTTTATGACCACAATTTAAAAATTTTCTGATTCTATAAAGAATTTTAAGCAATTTTGATTTCAAATAAAATCTATTCTTTGGATTGACCAATGAAATTCTTGTGCATTTTCATGGAAATTCATATTGTTCTACGCACAATAAAGCATGCACCAGAAGGAAAATAAGGAGCAATTTTCCAGGACTTGGCTTCTGAGGCCATTATATCAATTCTCTTGGTCCACAAAATTTGATACTTTACTAAATTTGTCTTTTTTTTTATAATAGCAAGAGATTTCTTGGATATCTTCCATATTGACCTTTGTGTGTCCTGAGACAGCAGAGGACTTAAGCCCAATCTGAACAGCCCTATGAAAATATGGAAGAATGATGCAGTATCATGTGACTAGACAACTATGGGGTTGTTGGAGCCAACTCTAATACATGTTTACTTACACACCTGCACAAGGATTTCATTATGCCACATGCTTCTTCTCATTAATTTGTTTTCATTAGTTCCCTTTTAGGCACTGAGATTTTTGGCAACTGCAACTCCTGCCAAATGGCTGAATTACACTGCTTGGTCCATAGGTAGAAATAAGTAGATATGATGAACCTCCGTCTTCTGAGATTTGACTTTGCTTAATCGTAGACAAAGGATGTGAGCTATTCAGAGCACGTCCCAAAAGATGAGCAAGAGGTTCAATGTTCAGGACACAAAGACAATTTAAACTACCTTCAGCGGTTTCTCATAAAAACCCTAAACAGATAAGCTACATGTTGTTAACAAAAATGCTTTCTTAATAGGACAACGGGAAGGGTTTTAAATACAGAAGTCTATGAAAGTAACCTGGAGAGCAACTCCTTAATTTTTTTTTAAAGCAGCAATCAGAAAGGGGAAAAGGGATAGGCTACCATTTTTGGAGTGCACCATAGCAAGGAGGCATTCTGGCCTGCAGCAGTGAACCAAGAGGAAAGGAGATGGCAAGAAGTCCCTCTCAGTTTTCAGGATGGCGACTTGTATGTGGATGCCCATGTTCTTCGTTGCACCATTTTGTATAACCCTTGGCAGGGCTCAGATCAGTGCAGATGAAAAAAAGTTTGCTTTTTACCAGGGCATACCTGTCCGTGATCTTTTTCTTTGCTTTTTACAAAGGCAATAGATGGGAAATACAAATAAACCTGGGGAAAAAAAACCATGCAATTTGTATTAGATAAAGACACACTTTATACCATAAAGTTTATATTTTTGTATGGTTCACAAACTATTCACAAGCTATCATCCTTTAGATGTTATTCAAAAATTATTCAACAAAGTCATTGAGAATCCCTTCCAATTTGTGAGAGAATCAAAGACTCCACCCACAAGTTGTTAAAACCTATGCCCACTTTACAAGAATGTGTCTTTAGGGAAGGAAGAGTACTATTTCATATCCTGTACCATTCATTTTTTTAGACCATATGGAAAGTTGACTTTTATGGCAGGCATATTCCTTTGAATAATCCTGCTTGATGATTTCTTACTTTAGTCAAATGAAAATATTTGACTCTTTAAATATATAATAAGGTAAGACTTCAAAAGCTTATTACAAATAAATTTCCATGGCCAAATATTTCGATGAATTTTGTTTTCTTCATTCAAATAAATACACAATAATACTGAGAGGTTTCATGTGTTACTTCCTCATTTTGACTATTTTTGTGTTAAATACTATTTTTACATAGGTCACTTTAGCTGAAATAAATGTCTGAAGAAGACTAGACTCTTATTTCTTTGATACCAGTAAAAAAATAAATTTCCCAAACTGTTCAGCCTATAGTTACAAAAAAAAAGATAGAACATTTGATAGTGAATTATCTATGGAACTAAATCTGCTGCCTCCACCAAAATCTTACTCTGATGCCTCATGGTAATATGGATATGGTCCTACTTCTCCAAGACTATTCCATGAGAGGCAAGCACTGGCAGGACCTATTATGGCTTTAAGTACAAGTCCAGTAACAGTCTGTTTCTCTCATCTTGGAACTTGCCAAGCCAGGGACAGAAATGTCCATCTCCATAAAGCTTGCCAGAAGATCATGATATATTTCGAACACAGCAATTCATAAAGACTACCTACTAAGGCATGACAGGGTCACAACACATGCACATTATAATATAATTGCAAGGTTTTTTTTTTTTAAGCACTAAAGCATGCTACCCAGAACTATTTTTTAAAAATCAAACCTATAATTTCATTGATGTAGACAGTTCCCAGTAAGGAACTTCTACTAATACATACGGGCATCTTCTCTGTAATTTGTAGTTTCAAAGAGTTGTCTGGAGTTTTTAAGAGGTTAAGTGACTTGACCAGGGTCACAAAGTCAGGCTGTATCAGAGATAGGACTTGAATTCAGATCTTTCAGCACTTTGAGACAAGCTTTTTATTTACTTATAGCACACTTCCTCTAAGCCTGAACTTAATGATTATAATTAATAGGAGTTCACATTTATATGGTATTTTAAAAGTATACAAAGCAATTTCCTCAAAAGAACAGTGTCATTTGGTTGATATAGTTAAGTTCATCCCAACATAATAGATGGGGAAAACTGAGATTTGGAGAAATGAAGTGCCTTTTGCCCAAGGACACAAAACTTGTATCAGAGCTGGGACTGTATGCCTACTGCTCTTCATAATCACGGGATGACTATTTTCCCAAGTCAGTTTTTCTACTACTAGAACAAAGTCAGTTCTTTCAAATGGTTAACAGAAATATGTACATGTCATAATAAGTGATTCCTATTATTCTACTTATTTTCATGTTTTCATCATTCTGAAAGAGTTCCCATCTCAGAAACATAACTGAGGAAAGAAAATTAACCTTACCTATTACAACGGCTATGGCCCCAAGAGCCAGTCCCAAAACCAGGATCAGAGGTGCAATAATTAATTTTCCAGCTGAAAAAAAAGTCATCATGAAAAAATTACTATATATTTATGCAGTTCTTTTCAAAGTATCTTTCAACTTTTAATTAAATATTAACTTCAATATAACAGATGTGCAGATGAAAATTCTCTGTATTGTTTTCTTTTAAAGTTTTTTTTAAAAATCTGATTGCCACAAAAAGTTAAAGTGCTTGTTTTTATCCAACAACTTCACAGTTCACAACACATTCACAAAATTTTGTAAACATGATTCTGCTATACGTAAAGCACCAAAAACAGAACAAAATCTCTAATAAATTACGTTGTTTTAAGATCAGTGTCTTCTTCTGTTTAACTTCTACATCTATACCAACTCAATTTTATTTTTAAATTGACAGAAGGTTAAAAGTGGATTTATACTCACATTCTCCCTTAGAGGCCTCTTATACTAACAGACCATAGCAGAAGAGAAAGGAAATTTGAAATGAATAGTGAAAGAATATAAACAGACAGAACACAGAGGATCTCAGACATCATAGGATCATAGATTTAGACTCAGATGGGGCCTTAAAGGTCAGATAGAGCAATGCTGTCATTTTACAGACAAGGAAGCTAAAGCCCAGGTAGACTGTGGCTTACCCAAGGTACAGAGAGTGAGAAGTAGATTTGACCCAGTGCCTCAAACTCCAAATCCAGCATGCTATATACTGTATTATGTGATTGAGTGAATAGAAAAATTAATATTCCCTACAACCACGATTAGCTCCAGAAACAGTATAAGACTGATCCAGAGATGTTTATAAGTATCTATATTTATCTTATTTGCTCTTTTTTAAATATTAAATTTATTTTTGTTTTTAACATTCATTTTTATAAGATTTTGAGTTCTGAGTTTTCCCCCTTCCTCTCCTTCGCCCCTTCAAAGTGGCAAGTGATCTGATATGGAATCTACATCTACAATCATATTGAACACATTTCCACATGAGTCATATTGTGAAAGAAGAATCAGAACAAAAGGGAAAAACCACGAGAAAAAAAAACAAAAAAAGAGAAAACAGTATGCTTCAATCTGCATTCAGACTCCATAGTTCTTTCTCTGGATGTAGACAGCATTTTGCATCATGAATCTTTTGGAATTGTCTTAGGTCACTGCATTGCTGAGAAGAGCTGAGTCTATCAAAGTTGGTCATTGTACAACATTGCTTTTACTGTGTATAATGTTCTCTAGTTCTGCTCACTTCACTCAGCATCAGTTCATTTAAGTCTTTCCAGGTTTTTCTGAAATCTGCCTACTCATCATTTCTTATATAACAATAGTATTTCATTACATCCTATACCACAACTTTTTGAGCCATTCCCCAATTGATGGGCATTCTTTCACTTTCCTATTCTTTGCCACCACAAAAAAAGGCCACTATAAATATTTTTGTACCTGTGGGTCCTTTTCCCTTTTTTATGACCTCTTTGGGATACAGACGTAGTAGTGGTATTGCTGGATGAAAGGGTATGCACAGTTTTATAGTGCTTTGGGCATAGTTCCAAATTGTTTTCCAGAATAGTCGAATCAGTTCACCACTGTACCATCAATGCATTAGTATTCGAGTTTTCCCACATCTCCAGCATTTATCATTTTCCTGTTTTGTCATGACTATAGATAGCTTTAATTTCTTCATCTAAAAATCTCCTTTGACCATTTATCAATTGGGGAATGACTTGTATTCTTATAAATTTGACTTAGTTCTCTATATATTTTAGAAATGGGGCCTTTATCAGAAACACTGACTACAAAAATTGTTTCCTAGCTTTCTGCTTCCCTTCTAATCTTGGTTGCAATGGCTTTGTGCACATACTTTTTAATTTAATGTAATCAGAATTATTTATTTTATACTTTGTAATGTTCTCTATCTCTCGTTTGGTCATAAGTTCTTCCCTTCTCCATAGATCTGAAATAGATTGTTGCTCTCCTAATTTGCTTATACTGTCATGTATAGTATGCATGTATAAATCGTGTATCCATTTTGACTTTGTCTTGGTATATGGTGTAAGATGTTGGTCTATGCTTAGTTTCTACCATACTATTTTCCAATTTTCTGAGCAGTTTTGTCAGATGGTGAGTTCTCATCCTAGAAGCTGGAGTCTTTGGGTTTATCAAACAGTAGATTACTATAGTCATTGACTACTGTGTCATACCTAACTTCATTAACTGATCCATAACTCTATTTCTTAGTTTTGATGATTGCCGCCTTAAAATATAACTTCAGATGGTGAGGCTACCCTTCTGTGTATTTCTTTTCATTAATTCCCTTGATTCTGGACTTCCTGTTCTTCCAGATGAACTTTGTTATTAGTTTTCCAGTTCCATAAGATATTTTTTTTGGTAGTTTGATTGGTATGGCACTGAATAAATTAATATAGGTAGAATTGTCACTTTTATTATATTAGCTCAGCCTACCCATGAGCAACCAATATTTTCCCAATTATTTAGATCTCACTTTATTTATGTGAAAAGTGTTTTGTAGGGGTGGCTAGGTGGCGCAGTGAATAGAGCACCAGCCCTGGAGTCAGGAGGACCTAGGTTCAGATCTGGCCTTAGACACTTAACCCCAATTGCCCTCCAAAAAGCAAAAAAAAAAAAAAGTGTTTTGCAGCTGTGTTCATATAGTTCCTGAGACTTTCTTGGCAGGTAGACTCCCAAATATTCTGTATTGCCTACAGTTACTTTAAATGGAATTTCTCTTTCTATCTCTTGCCACTGGAACTTGTTAGTAATACATAGAAATGCCAATGATTTATGTGGGTTTATTTTATATACTGCAGTTTTGCTAAAATTGTTAATTATTTCAAGTAGTTTTTTAGTTGATTCTCTAGGATTATCTAGGCATACCATCATATCATCTGCAGAGTGATAACTTTGTTTCTTCATTGCCTATTCTAATTCCTTCGATTTCTTATTCTCTCATCACTAAAGCTAACATTTCTTTCTTTTTTTTTTTTAAAGCAATTGGGGTTAAGTAACTTGCTCAAGGTTACACGGCCAGTTATTTCTGTGTGTGGTGCTAAGTATCTGAGCCCGGATTCGATCCCCAGGTCATCCCGACACTGGGGCCGGTGCTCTTACTCGCTGTGCTGCCTGGCCACCCCTAAAGCTAACATTTCTAATACAATATTGAATAATAGAGGTGACAATGGACATTCTTGTTTCACCCCTGATCTTACTGGATGGAAATACTTGTAACTTATCCTATTACATATAATGCTTGCTGATGACTTTTGGTGGATGTTACTTATTGTTTTAAGGAAAACTCCATTTATTCCTATGCTTTCTAGTGTTTTTAGTAGGAATGGGTGTTTTATTTTGTCAAAAGCCTTTTCTGCATCTATTGAGATAATCATATGATTTCTGTTAATTTTGTTATTGATATGGTCAGTTATGCTGATAGTTTTTCTAATATTGAACCAGCTCTGAATTCCTGGTATAAATCCCACCTGCTCCTAGAGTATTATCTTCATGATAAATTTCTGTAATCTCTTTGCTAATATTTTATTTAAAATTTTGCATCTGTATTCATTAGGGAGATTTATCTATAATTCTGTTTCTCTCTTTTGGCTTTTTCCAATTTAGGTTTCAACACCATATTTGTACCATGAAAAGAATTTGGTAGGACTCCTCCTTAGACTATTTTCTCAAACAATTTATATAGTATTGGAATTAATTGTTCTTTAAATATTTGTTAGAATTCACTTGTAAATCCATCTGGCCCTGGATATTTTTTTCTAAGGGAGTTCACTGATGACTTTTGTGATTTCTTTTTCTGAAATGGGGTTATTTAAGTATTTTATTTCCTCTTCTGTCAATCTGGGCAATTTATGTTTTTATTAATATTCATCCATTTCACTTAGATTGTCATTTTTTGGCATACAGTTGGACAAAATAGCTCCTAAATATTGTTTTAATTTCCTCTTCACAGGCAGTGAATTTACCCTTTTCATTTTTGATACTGATCATGTTTTTTTTTCTTTTTTTTTAGTCAAATTAACCAAAAGTTTATCTATTTTATTGGTTTCTCATCTGCTCTTGCTGCTTAATTCTTTTGCCTCCCCTTTGCAATATGAATTCATTTTAAGTTGATGGCTTCTCTCAAGTAAATCCAATTAGCATTGATTGAGCACCTACTACCATGTTTCCCCGATAATAAGACACTGTCTTATTAATTTTTTTGGACAGAAAAACACCAGAGGGCTTATTTTCAGGGGAGGGCTTATTTTAATGAACATTGACAGCAATTTTAATGAACAGGTAAATGTGAACAAAAAAATGTACCTTTATTCAATAAGCAAATCACTGGGGAAGAACAGGATGACGCGCTCACTGCTGCAGCTCTGATTGGATGCAGCTCTGAGCGTGGCGTGCATTTCACGGGGGGGGGGGGGCGGTGCATACAGAGGGTACCATGATGTAGCGTGTGTAGGGCTTATTTTAGAGGAATCTTACACAGTAAGGGGAGGGCTTATTTTTGGGATAGGTCTTATTATCGGGGAAAGACGGTATATACCAGACACTGTGCTAAGGCAAGAAGAATGCCACATTTTTTAGGAAGCATTCCATGACCCTAAACTCTGGAAGTGAAAGTCATCTTTCCTTCCCAGATTTCTTATAAGACTTTCCTTGGATCTCCCCCTTGTACTTATCTCACTCCTCAGTGTATCATAGTAATTTGTACACTTGTTCTCTTTATGCTATAAGGTCCCCAAGAACAAGACTTGTGTTTTTTAGCACAATGTATCCATAGCACCATGGACAGAGTAAGCATTTAAATGTTTGATAAAGGAAGTTAAATACTGGCTGCTGTTCAGGGGAAGAGTCTAGAGAACTCACAAAAGAGCATATAGATTATATAATATTCTAATCATCAGTCTTCCCATTAAACTTCATCTAAAATAGGAAGGGAGCATGGCATCATGGATAAAGTAATGGACTTGAAGTCAGAAGATCTGGATTTGGGTCCTGTCTCAGATATTTATAGTCTGTGTGCCCCTGGACAAGTCATTTGTTAATCTCTTTTAGTCTCAGTTTCCTCATCTGTAAAATGATAAATAACATCAATAATAATAGCATCTATACTATAGGGTTTTGTAAGAATCAAATGAAAATATATATATAAAGTGTTTTGAAAATGTTAAAGGCCCAAATAAATATTATCTATTATCATCATATTAGTGTTTTGTTTCTTGGATCAAAGAAAAAATGAATCACCCAATCATAAATTATATAAATAGTTGTGCTAATGAAATAGTCATGAAATTATGAACTGATAAAACCGGGGGAAAAATTTGAAATATTAAATAAAATATGTGTACAAAGATTTAACCCTGTGAAATACGCAATAGGAAGAAAGGTTAGACTATCAGGTTTTCTGATGTAACCCTGTAGTCTTTGCACTTTTAAGTTTGGAAGTGGGGAATAAATAATAGTGAATTGCTATTTGTATTGAAATTCTACCCTGTGGATAAGACGTGGGAAGAATTTACCCAGCTTGCTTTGGGGAATTCATATATCCACTGTGTGACCATGTTTGTTTTGACTAATTAAAATGGGATAGATGTCAAGTTTTGCACTTGGATTAAAAAAATCAATTCACAATCAAACTTTAGAGGAGGCATGGTTAAACAGTGGATTTTCTCCAAAAGATCCAGGAATTTGACTTTACTGCAAGCTCAATATGTACCAGCAATGTTTTATATATATATATATCAGCTCAAAAAGCAACGCAAATTTAGGATTATTAAGAGAATCATAGTGTCCAGAACTAGGGAGGTGATTATTTTGCTGTATTTTATCCTGTTAAGTCACATTGGGAGCGCTCTGCTTGTTTCTGGTTTCTTCAATTTACGAGGAGAGCCACAGAAGGATAACTAAAATGATGAAGGATTTTGAGTCCATGCTATAATGAGGATCAGTTAGAGAAGGTGAAAATATTTAACTTCAAGCAGAGAGGGCAAGACATAATAAGTATTTTCAAATACTTAAAGGGCTGTCAATAGATGAGGGATTGGACTTATTCCACTTGGTCCCAGAAGGCAGAACTAGTGGCAATGGATAGAGACTATAAAAGTAAGTTAGGGTGAAAAACTTTCTAAAAGTTGGAGAGACACCAAAGTAGAATGGTCTTCCTCAGGTGGTAGTGAGTTTCCCTCATGGAGGTCTTCAAGGTAAGGCTGAATGACCATTTACCAGGCTTATTATTATGGGGTCAATTTTGGGATATGGATCAGACTAGAATGGACTAGCCATTGATTCTGTGAGATCTTAAGAAAGAATAGCTTTTTAAAAGCTGCTGTTATGACATTCCAATGTAAGGTGGTTTGGGGGTCTAGAATGGAGGCCAGGTGATGTTAGCAGGTACTTTTTTCCAAATGAATTATTTAACAGTGTTTATGACAAGCTCCATTCATGTATAAACATATCTCGCACACCCCATAATGAGAGGTACACTTCTGACTTTGAAAGGATGCTCATAAGAAACAAAATCCAAGGAAAAAGCCAGCAATTATTTCATCATTCTCTAGTAACCTTTATCAAAACACCCTGAATGTATATCAGTGATATTTTATGTACCATTTTAGTAAGACTGGTAGAACAGATGTAATTACATCTGCTACACCAGCAGTAACATATCATAATTGAAAGAGGATACTGAATAAGAAAATAAAATAAACAAATAAAGCTTTGATAGGAAGTGAAATTTAGTATCTTTCTTGAAGTTAGAAGAATAATTCATACTTTCTTCTCAAAATGTTCTTGAAATTGAGATGATCAGAATTGGTTTTGTCTTATTCCAAAGAAGGCTGCTACATCAACAGTGCCTAGTACAAGGTCATTATAAATACAGGGTATCCAAAAAGTCTTAGTGTTGGGCTTGAGTTTTAATATGTTAAAACTGAACTAAAATATCTGGGACACCAAAAGTCAATTACTGAATCAATCTTTTAAACTATTAGAGCTTAAAATAGCATTAGCATTTTTGGGACACCCTGTATAATCAATTACTTAGTCAACCTCCATTGCTAGCCTGAAAATGAAGACTATTCCATGGTATATTGAACAACATATTTTAAAAAGGCACACCTATTCTATATATACATATGGGTCACATGTATTTTTTTTCTTTTACAAAGACTTCTTACTGGCAATCAGCAAAGGATTACTAAATACAGATATTAAATAACACTTTTTTAATACTATATAAATCATACCAACAAAGTATTATAGAATGTTAATATTACAAGAACCTCAGATACAATGTAGTCCAATCCATAGCTGAATTAAGACTCCATCTACAGTATTTCAGTTTAATTCAAACATTTAATAAGTGTTTACTACATGGCAAGGCTCTGATGTAGGCATTGTGTATACAGAGGCAAACACAAAAAAGCCCTTCCCCTCAAAGAGCTTACATTGTACTGGTGGGATCTGGCATATACATAAATTAAAAAAGGGTAATTTGAGGAGGGAGAGAACATTAACAATAGTGGGATCAGGAAGGTAGCACTCAAAGGAAGTTAGGGATTCAGTGGTGGAAAAAAAACGAACAAGAAACATTCCAGGCATTGATTGATGACAGATGGCATATCAAGTTCAGGAAGTACCTAGTAGGGAAGGTTGGCTGAAATATAGAGCATAGAGAGGAGGAGGATAATGAGAAATAAAACTAGGAAAGTAAGCTGGAGCCAGACTGTGGAGGGTTTTAAAGATCACACTGAGAAGTTTCTAAATGATTCTAGAGGAAACAGGGCAGCTAGGAGAAATGATGGGAACCTTGAGGGGAAAGGGACTCCATTATCAAATATGTAATACAGGAGAAGAAAGATGGGCATGGTCTAAAGTGCTCTAGGTTTTTGGAGGGCAGATTTGAAAGGTTCAGGGAAAGGACAGCCAGGATTCCTTGGACTAAAATTTTTACAGTTGTTAGCTCTGGAGGGCTGGTAAGCTCTCAAGAATGCAATTCTGAAGACGTAAAGATAAATGATTTTATGAGGAGACATACAGAGATATCTAAAAAGATCAATGTGACAGGGAAGTCTTCTACCAACTTAAAAATTTAAAAGGATGTTACAGAATCTCAGAGTTGGAAGGGAGCTCAGTGACCTGCTAGTTCAACAAATATCTGAACAAAAATAGCCTCTATAACATATCTGATGAGTAGTCATCCAGTCTTTGTTTGAAGACTTCCAGTGAGTGAGAAACTTATGAACTTCCCAGGCAGCTTGAGCAGCTCTAATTGTGAAGAGGTTTTTCTTTAACAACCTAAACTTACCTCATTTTGACTTTTAGCTGTTGTTTCTAGTTTTGTTGTCAGGGGCCCAAGCAAAAGCAGTTCAATCCCTCTTCCTTGTGATAACTCTTCAGAGACTTGCATATAACATCATGACCTCCCCATATCTTCACTTATCCAGGGTAAATATTCATGTGTTCTTCCTATGTTATAAAAACTTTCTCCAAGTTGGCACGTTCAGAATGTTAGCCAGATTATAAATCTCCTTTCTAAAACGTGTCACCAAAACTTGGCACAGTACTCCAAATATCTACCCATGGCAGAATGCATTCTTTCCAATGTTATGTTTGTGCCAAAATGAACTTTTATATACAGCTATTACTTGTCATTGAGAGAAACAAAAACATAAGGAAATATAAGATGCTCTCTGCAAATCATTGCAAAACTTGTGTTGCTTGTAGGTTCAAAGGGAAACACACAAACAAGCTAGAAAACTTTAGAACTAATTTTCTAAGTTTAATATATAGTTAAAAATATAAACTGTTCATATTGGGGATTTAGTTTCATATAAAATTCTTTTCTGTTCTTATTTGTATGTGGAAGTTATATTTGCTTGCATTTGTTAAATTCAGAATAACAAAAAAACCCCTCTTAACATTAAAAAATTCTCCTTGCATTTCATATTTTCTAGAAGCAATCTTTCATCCTTTGTTGTTTGGTTGGCAGCCCTTGTGGCCAACTCCTGTGGCAAGTTGCTGTAGCAACTGCTAATTTGCCACACCTGTTCTGTTCTGAGTACTTAGTCATGGGGATCTTCATAGCAAGGCTTCACCTATTTATAGCAGGCTTCCTGTCTTGTTACATGACATTGAGTTAGCTACTTCTAACTGGCAACTGGCAGATTCTTTCTAAAGCCTTTGTATAAAAAAGAAGTTCACAGCTGCGAATTTTAAGCTGAATTCAAATATGAATTATTTCTCACCTCTTCCTGCTTCTTTTTTCTTTCCACCAAGGGAATTTACATTGATTCCCATCTTGACTCTTTATTGGTCACAGCATTCTCTAATCACCAGAGAGTACCAACTGTTTTTACCTATTTATGCCAACTTTTACAGTGGTTTCACTACCTTTTCTTCCCATGTGACAGTGGGCTAGCTGCTTCTGACTAGCATTTAGGAGGTTCCATCCCAAAGCTCCAGGGTAAAATGAAATGCTTGGGGACCTATATACTTATTCCAATAATACTATTATCACTCACAGAACACTTCTAAAATTGTTCTCAGAACCTGCAACACATTCTTCAGAATATGTTTTATCCTTTGAGGGGAGATTTGATTTGGAGGAACAATTCTTTGGGGTTATGTCACTAATTATACAATTTGAAAACATGTCAAGTGCTGAGAGACTGGTTGAAGGAACTGAAAATATTTAGCCAGGAGATGAGAAGACACAAGAAATACATGATAACTGTCTTTTAAGTATTTGAAGGGCTGCCATTGAGGAGAGATTAAATTTGTTCTGTTTGGTTAGAAGGCAGAACCAGGAATGATGAGTGGAATTTGCAAATAGGCAAATTTAGGTTTGATGTCAGGAAAAATTTACTAACGATTAGATATGTCTACAAGTGGCATGGGCTGCCTCAAGAAATAGTGAGTTCCCCTTCCTTGGAAGTCTTTAAGGAAAAGCTGGATGATCAGTTATTGGGTATGTTATAGTGAAGATTTCTTTGGTATTTGTATTGATTAATTTTTTAAAATTAATTTTTTATTTATTTCATTAAATATTTCTCAATTACATGTAAAAATTTTAACAATCATTATTAAAAATTTTGAGTTTCAAATTCTCTTCCTCCCTCCTACACCTTCTTCCCCCCTTGAGAAAGCAAGCAGTTTGATTTCAGTTCTACATGGGTGGTCATGTAAAACATATTTCCACATTTGTCATGTTACAAAAGAAAACAAACAAAACAAAAAGCATATTTTTTTAATATGCTCTAATATGCATTCAGAGTTCATCAGTTCTCTTTATGGAGGTAGACAGGATTTTTCACCATGGATCCTTTGGAAATGCCTTGGATCACTGTCTTGATTAGAGGAGCTAAGTCTTTCACAGTTGATCATTGCACAATAATTGCTGCCACTGAAATCATAGCTATCTAGTAAACTAGAAAAGAAACTTCATTGGGTACCAAATTTGTCTTAATTCCAAGATTGGCTCTTCAGATCACATTTTTGACATTACCTTTTTATCCATCAATTTCTTATTTCAGTTCAACAAACATTAATTGACCTGCTACTTTGGACAAGGCACTTATTATTCCTTATTGAATAATAAGGAATATTGAAAAACTGCTTTTCAAGACAAAGTGTAGTGAGACTAAGAAAAAGGAAAGAAGAGTACCAATTATGGAACAAATGTGTAGTCATCAACATACAGTAACTGTTATTTTTCTGTAAAGCTTGTTGAAAAATATAACTTTCCTGAGTTGCAGACCTAAAGAATAAGAATACTTATGCAAACCAACTTACAGGGGAAAAAAACTCACTTTCAGATACAGTTATGGTACTTCAAGGCATAGACACACACATACATATATGTGTAGGTATATTGTAAATATGCATTTTATGTATACACATAAAATCACAGGTCCAGTCTTCATCCCTATATGAATTTATATACCATCACTTTCAAATACACACAGTTACAGTACATCAACACATGGACACATATGAATATTTCTTTTATATATATACATATATATAGCAGCTAAGTGGCACAGTGGATAGAATGCTAGACCTGGAGTGAGGAAGACTTATCTTCATGACTTCAACCCACCTCAGATACTTACTAACTGTATGACTCTGGGAAAGTCACTTAACTGTTTTTATCTCAGTTTTCTCATCTGTAAAATGAGTTGTATAAGGAAATGGCAAACCACTCCATTATCTTGGCCAAGAAAACCCCAAATGGAGTCATGAAGAGTTTATACAACTTAAAAGACTGAACAACAACAAAAGGGAAGCAGTTTAACATTATATGTATACAACTGGTTAAGATACAGATTTACGTTTTTCTCCTTAGTTTTCAGATACCAAAGGAGGCTTTGTAATTCTGATGTTAAGGATTGGTTCTTAGAGCTCAATGTACAACATATTAGCCTTTCTTTACCCTCCGTGGCACCATTTCTTTTACTCTGAAGTACAAGCACTGATTCTATTTCCTGGTAATAGAGGGATAAGTACAGTATTAAACTGTCCATTTTTGAAAATTTATTGATATGACAGTGATAAAGATTAGGAGGAGAAATTCAGAGCTCCTTGTTATTATTTCATTATTCTATACACCAGACTAAATTATTAATCGCACCCTGGTAGACTAAAAAATAAATAAGTTAAATACAGTTTAAAATATGTCAAGTAAGATAAAAGCTCTACACTCAAGGGACTTACCCCTTATGCAGGGAGACAAAACTAATATACATAAAATAATTAGGGAATAATTATTGTTAAACTGCATGTTTTAACTTTGGTTAATTTTTTTTTTTTTTTTTGCAGGGAAGGGGCAGGGGCAATTGGGGTTAAGTAACTTGCCCAGGATCACACAGCTAGTAAGTATCTGAGGCCAAATTTGAACTCAGGTCCTTCTGACTAAAGGGCTGGTTCTCTATCTACTGTACCATTTCCCTGCCTCAGCTTTGGTTATTTGAAAGAAGAGCTGATAAAATCAGAAAAGGCTTTAAGGAGAATGGATGATTTTGGCAGAGGGAAAAATTATGTATAAAGCAGAGAGATGAAAACAATATGAACATCAACTCTGTTATAACATCTACATAACACTTTAAGGTTTACTACTCTTTTACCATAACAACCCTGTTTTTGAGGTAGAGGAAGTAGATTAGCCCAACAACAAAGGATACATTTTTATCGTGGTAAAAGATTAACATGAGGTCAAATTGTAGAGGTGCTTCCAAGTCAGGTAGGGAATTTGGAATCGATTTGATATACAATAGGAACTGATATACAAATTCTGGAGCAGAGAAATGATATGATAGAAGTGGAATTTTAGCAAGATTAGTCTAACAACAGGAGGTAGCATAGATTTGAGGAGTAATATACTTGAAATGAAGCAAGATTCTCTAGGAATTAGTATTCTCGGTCCACAAAAGTTTTAGAGTACAGATTGAATAATCACTTGTTTAAAATGTTATAGAGGACATTCATTCTTCAGAGAAGGATGGAATCAGATTAGAGATTCTTAACCTTTTCATGTGTATGGACCTGTTTGGTGGTCTGAGACTACGGAAATTTTTGTTGCATAATGTTTGTTTTCTGCATTCATACTTGAAGGAAATGCTAAATTGTCAGTTAAGAGATTAGTGAAAATAAAGATATAATTCCCTCACCCCCATTCAAGTTCATGGGTTCCCTAAATTAGATCTCTAATATCTGTTTTAATTTAGTAATTCCAGGACTGTATCCTATCTGGCTCTCAAATATCCTCAGATCATGCAATTTGGCTCTTTAGTGACATGATGTCATTGGTTCTTTCTCTAGATACTTGCAATCGTTTTCCTCTGTCTAGAACTCATCTCATAAGTCATTATGTATTGAAAATTCATCCCCAAGCCTACATCCTTCAGAAAACCAATCCAGGTTAGGTGGAACCAAGAATTTATTCTCCTAAAAGCAATACTGTTTCTTTTCCGCTTAAGAGAATAAAAATTGGATAATGAATAAGCTAAATGGGAGACTCATGTGTGGTCCAACTTATTGCTTGTGCCTTTTATACATTTTGCTTACTGAAAAGCATATTGAGGGTGCTCAATTAAGCAAATAAACAAAGAAACCCAAATGCACATTTTAATGGACTTTTGCTGGAATATACAGCTAAAGAAGGTCTTTCCTATTTGAATAGGTCTTCCCAAACACAGAAATTCCCTATTTAAAAAGAAAAATCCATCTACATGTGACTAAGAAAATTGTATTACATTATATATGAAACAATAATTTGGTAGAACTGTAAGGCAGAAATGAGATCTGTGAAAAGAAACATATCTCTGAGATTCTACTGCATCCTCAGCATATGTATCCTTTTGCAGATATGTTGCTTATAAATGGATTCTACAAATAAATCCATATCTCGGTGATGAAAGTCTATATTGTTACCTTCATTTAAGAACACAATATAATTGGTTTAAAAAGAAAGCTGCCATAAAATTAGAAAGGCAGAAAAAACGTCAAGACATCTCCTAGGTTTTTAGAAACACTGTATAAAAGTCCCATAAATGCTCTAAAATATTCTAAAAAAGCAAATATTTGATTTATAGATTTGAGAGAAGGGTCCTCTTTTCAACAAAAGGGAAAATCCTCTTCTTTTTTAGTCTTCTGTTAATTTGAAAGCAATAGCCATTGAATAAGAGTGGCACGAAGAGAAAGTCTGATAGTACACAGGGAGAAAAACATAAAAGAAATACAACTGGAACAAAATTATGATCAGAAAACCCAATTATGGCTTTACGAAGCCACTTCCTTTCCCCATAAAGAATATTTGGTGGAATACCACCTTACTTTCTGAAAGACATTAATTCATTCAAATGCTGCAAATGCCTACAAAGAAAAGTTTAAAAGGTTAGTGCTTGAGAAATAAAATTGTGTGCAGTGTGGACTTCAGATTAACTACTTGTTTGTGTGTAGGAAAGAGAAAGTAGTCTAAGTGAAACAATGGAGGCAGGGGTGCCAAAGAAAATTACACAAACTCAGTTGAATGTCCATTTCATTCTCTAGCCCACAAATTTGAGACTAATATTTAAACTACTTGTTCCATGTGGTAGACTTCTGAAAAATCATATTATACACTTACCACATACTGACCCTCGCACTAATCTCCTTAAATGGGGTCTCTCAGGGAGGTAGCGATATTTGCATCCAAATATACTGAGGTTTGATGTGTGGTCTCCAAAGAAGCGGAGCTGGCGATATCTCTCCCCACAGCGGTAACAGAAATTAGTGTTACATTGTGAACAGGTCATGTGGTCACATCCTTCTGTTCTCTGGATGTGGATCTTTATCAGCAAAATAGAAGTAAAGAAAAAGAGGAGGGGAAAAATTATTAAAATAATTATTAAATTAAAACCTAGTAAATGATCTATAAAAAAATTGTTCATAGATACAAAAAGCATATATCAATAAGTTTTGTAGTATGCCCATTTACTGTCAGAGCCTCAAGCAGTTTTTCTCGTTCATACATAGGCATACACAGATATATACATATGTGCACAAATATATATATATATATATATGTGTGTGTGTGTGTGTGTGTATATGTATATATTTATGATAAAATCAAATCTTACCAAGGCTGTACTTGTGCCATATAGCTTCATTTCACAAAAAACTCACATATTTTAAGTCAGTCCATCAGTCAACAATCACGTATTAAGTTCTTACTAAGTGCCAGGCATCACGCTAACGGCTAGGGATCTAAAGAGAGGTAAAGGCCAGTCCTTGACCTCGAGCAGATGGGAAGCAATCTGAGAGGGGAAGGGGCTAGCAAGAAGTGGGGGTGAGGAGTGGCTGGCAAGGTCTCCTGAAAAAGGTAGCATTTCTGCTAAGTCCTGAAAGAAGGCAGGCCACTGAGAGGCATCTCTGAGGCAGCCGAACACTGCAGGCACAGGGGATAGCCAGCATATAATCAGGGAGACAGAACTACAAGTAGGGTAGTATAGCTGGATCATAGAGTGTATGGAGGGGAGGAAAGTGTAAAAATCCTGGAAAATCAGCGAGTGATCGATCAGGTTATGATGAACTTTAAATGCCAAAAATAGTGTATAGGAATTATGGAATTTATGGAATTCACTAAGCAGGGGGTGACATGGTGTAATATAATGCCAAGGAAAGGCAATTTCCCAAGGTTCAGAATACCAGCATAGGGGCTCCAAATGGAGGTCTTTTCTTCATCTTGACACGAGGCAAGTTCTCAGCAATCTTAGTTCCTGGGGAGACAAGGCTTAGCAAGGCCACAAGATACACTGCCAGTCCCTTCATCAATTCATCCTCTATCTGTAGAACAGTCCTAGAACACCTGAAAACATTAGCAAAACCCTCTCCCAGGATTTCTGTAAACATACAACAAGAAAATCCTTCTTCAGGGCTTCTGAACCAACAGAAAGGTTCCCAGACCCCTGCAACAACAGCACTGTCCTTCACCAGTGGACGGTATTCACTCTCTGTCTGCAGGACAGTCTCAGGGCTTCTTAACCAAAAGCCAGGTTCCAGGACTTCTTCAACAACAGGACTGTCTTTCACCAGTGGACAAATCTGGCAAAAGAACATCAAAACAGACAGACAAAGTACCAGCAAAACAGCCATGTCTCCTCAGTCCTTGGCAGCTCAGGGGGCAGGTCTCAAAAGTCCAGGGCAATTCAAAGCGGCCACCAGCAATTCTCTTAGTCTCTCTCTCTGCCCACGAGGTGCTGCTTCCAAAAAAAGGTCTTCTGCCTCTCTCTTGTGTCTCTCCAAATCTACGTCACCAGCTCCTCCCAGTTCAGGACTTTCTTTTCACATCAACAAGCCCATCCCACAGGTGGGATTAACAAGCTCTGGGTTTTAACACAATCAATTTGAAAACCAAGTCAATACAGGGGAATCTTTAATTGCCATTACTATCACACATGGTCAGACTTAGGCTTTGGAAAAACCATGTTGGCAGCTGAATGGGTAATGGATTGGGACATTTATAAGGGATGATCAGAATGAAATTCATGCTTCAGAGAGATACTAGAGGCAGAGAGTTCAGTTAGGAGACTGTTGGAATAATCCTGAGTTAGGCTTGTGACTGCTTGAGTGTGGAGAGAGGGGTATATGCAAGAGAAGTTGTAAAGGCAGAAACAAACAGCAAGATCCAATAAGGGACTGGACAAGTGGGATGAGTGCAAGTGAGGAGTCATGGATGAAATAGGTTTTGAGACTCGGTGAATGGGAGGATGGTGGTATCCTCAAGAGCAATAGGAAAGTTGGGAAGAAGGGAGGGAAAATAGGAATTCTGTTTTGGATAATTTGAATTTGATATCTTTACAAGACATCTAGTTTGAGATGTCCAAAAAGCAGTTGTTGATATTCAGGAAATAGAACAGGTCTGAATAAAATAGATCTGGGAATCATCTGTATAGAGATAATTGATCCTATGGGAGCTGGTAAGATCACTAAAGAAGACCATATAGAAAAAGAAGAGAAGGAAACCTAGGACAGAACCTTGGGGTATGGGGGAGGTGGTGCCAAGAGGACGGAATAGTCCAGGGGTGTGCTGATAAATATTTAACAACCAGCTCTTTAAAAAAAAAAAGTATACTCAACACACTTTTAAATTTAATATGTATCATCAGCATTTTCTTCATTAAGTCTAGACAACTAAGAAAACAAACAGATCAAAATTTCATTTGTAGCACTTGCCAATGTCTGAGGTATAAATGCTTACACTGAAAATTTAACACTTGACTTTAGAAGCTGGTATGAGCTGGTTCCATCACATCCCTGGGGGACACCTGTATCTACTAGGCACTACATAGATGAAAAGTAGATTCAAAAGCATCAAGGGCTACAGCGAGGTCATCAATAAGATGAGAAAAGGTTATTAGATTTCATAATTAAGAAATCATTGAGGGGCAGCTAGGTGGCACAGTGAATAGAGCACTGGCCCTGCAGTCAGGAGGACCTGAGTTCAAATCTGGCTTCAGACACTTAACACAAAAACTATCCGTGTGACTTTGGGCAAGTCACTTACCCCCAATTGCCCTGCCCTCCCCCCTCCAAAAAGCAAGAAAAAAAAAAAAAGAAAGAAATCATTGGTAACTTTAGAGAAGGCAGTTTCTATTGAATAATGAGTTAGGAAACAGACTGAAAAGGGTTTTGATTCAAGTTAGATGAGAGGAAATGGAAGCAATGATCACTGAAAGCTTTCTCAAGGCATTTAGCTGCAAAAGGGAGGAAGGAAAATAGTAAGATAGTAAATAAGAAGAGAATATAGGGCAATAACCAATGGGAATTGTAGGATCAAGTAAGTTTTTTTTAAAGAATAAGAGAAAGAGGTGATATTTTTGAAGGCAGGAAGGGTGACAGTAAGGACAAGTTGCTAGAGAAAATGTGAGAGAATGAGGTCGAGGGTGCAAGCAGAGGAATTAGTTTTGGCAAGGAAAAAGGTATTCTTTATATCTGAGACCAAAATGGAGGAGGAGATTGTAAAAAATCTGTTAGTTCTGGGGGAAAAATAGTACTCCATGACTGTTATCCTATTTTTCCTGACAAATTAGATAATCATTAGATAATAAGTTTGCTAGACATGGAAAATTTCAAGGGATGATCAGAATGAAACTCATGTTCCAGTTATGAAGTTGAATAAATGACTCTTTTAAAGAAAGACTCTTCCAATTCTAAGATTCAATGATAAATTGTATCTTCTGTTATGTTCTGCCTGTTGGCAAGCAAAATTGTAGGTATTCAGTTCAACAAACATTTATTAATATAAAAGCACTTCGGCAGCATTAGGCACTCGTTTTCTAAAGTAAAGTTTTCCAAATTTTGGGGGGCAAGGCATGAAACAATGTATAAAATTATTGGATATTTTTGATAACTCCCACTTAAATGCATTCAATTTTTTTTTCAGTGAAGGCAAAATTCAAGTCAAGGTCAACAAGTTATACAAACAAGGACAATTTATTCCAACTTATAGCAAATGTAGTTCTGTGACTATTTCATACAGTATGCTACAAGGTAAAATTTGAGTTGTTACATGTTAAATTTTAACATGGGTACAATCTGCTACCATCGCCATCCATTACTATGTGCTTTTGAGGCAGCTGGGTTGTGCCATCATGATGCTTGTTCAGTTAAATGTAAAGGGCGTATGCTTGAAGTTAAATCATTTTTGGTTAAATTTAAAAGCACAGCAATCAATCCTATTTCTCAATATCATTCATCTGGGTAAGTACAATATAGTAAACCAATTTCAAAAAATCAAACCGGTAAAATGTTATAAACAGAAAAACTTTGGAATGAAGATATATACAGTACATATGTGTGTATATATATATATATATGAAATTGAAATTTTCGATGAATGGGATGCTTTTGAACATGAAATTCTTATGTTTTGAATATGCTAAATTCAATTAAATAAAGGTGAGTAGTAAAGGGTTCTCTAAGTTATAAAATACATACATTGGGAATATTACTACTGTTCATGATCTCATTTATGTGAAAGAGGTTTGTTGTAGACAAATACAGATATAAATTAGTGGTGGAAAAATAATTATAAGTAACAATATTATAGTGGTAAACCATGATTTTAAAAATATTAAGGTTATTTTTTTTTCAGTTAACAAGCCTTTATTTCCTTCCCCTCTGACCTCCCTTTCTGATTGAAAACAAAAAGACAAACAAATTCCTGCATTAGCCATGTCGAAAAATGTTTCTTGGGGCAGCTAGATGGTGCAGTGAATACAGCACCAGCCCTGGAGTCAGGAGGACCTGAGTTCAAATCTGGCCTCAGACACTTAACACTTACTAGTTGTGTGACCATGGACAAGTCACTTAACCCCAATTGCCCTGCCTTCCCCCCTCCAAAAAGCAAAAAAAAAAAAGTTTCTCTCAGTCTGTATATTAAGCTCATCACCTCTTTATGTTAGGAAATTCACTGACCTTCTGAAATTGTGATTGGCTACCACTCTGAAATGCTACCACATTTTGAGAAATACAATGCCTAGAATTGAATGTGGTATCCCAGATATGGTCAGATCAAGGCAGTTTATGGCAGAACTATTACCTTCCTTATTCTTGCCATTTTTTTTTGCCAGATCTGTGATTTTATTGTTGGAGGGGTTCCTTGGGAGAAAGTTCTTCTGCCAATGTAGATCACCATCTCTCTAATCACATAGTCTTAAAAAAAAAAGCTACCCTTGTCACTAATAAGGGGCTAAGTGACTTACTCAGAGCCACATAACTAGTATATGTCAAGGGTGACTTGAATATTGGTTTTTTCTGATTTCAAGATTAGTTCTCTATTAATGCATTATACCCCCCTGCTTTCTCTCTTCAGTATAGAGGTGAGCATGGGATTAAGATCTTTTGCTGTTCTCTCCTACTTCCCACCTGTCTGACCACTCTTTATTTAATTTCATTTGTTAAATTCAATTGAATACATGTATTTATTAAGCACCTACCATGTGCAAGAAGGCACTTCAATGATCTTATGCTCAACAGAGGAATATAACATGCACATAAATAAATAGTTGTGGTACTCAAGATTCTGTCCTGAGCTTTATTCTCTTCTCTCAGCTATATATAGTCAACCTTAATTATTCTCCTAAACTCCAATCTCAGACTATCAGTTGCCTACTGGACATCTTCATCAGAATATTCAAGTAAAATGTCCAAAGTGGAACCCATCTTTTCTTCTACATGTGCACCTTCTTCAAAAGATTTGTTGTTGTTTTTTCCTTTTGAGTGTGCCACCATCCTTCTAGTCACACAGACCGGGTCTTTGTGGAAACATATGCTTCTACTACTTTAGAAATTATGATACTAGCCAATCATATATCTACCACTCACCAGCAAAAATTGTTTTCTTATGGTAGAAGCATGTATGAATATCTAATAATACTTGATTACATATTTTTGAGTATATATATTATATATTAGTATATATTTGAATTCATAGAACTCATTATGAATAATAAATATAAGTCATAGTAATGAGTGAACAGTTATCATATATCTGTAACTAGAGTGCATCAAAAAGAAATTTTTCCCAGGACCATTAAACTTGGGAAGGTGCTAGGGTCCTGACATAGTAGCATAGTAGCCTAGAAACAAATGAGCTTGGGATCTAGTTAGCAAGAATAATTTGTTAAAATAGGAGACTATAAGATGGTTATTCCAAACCCACCACACCTTAGATGAATTTCTAGGCCTATCTGCCAGCCAACCAGACAGCTCTCCACACCAAACCCCACCTCCCTTGGAATATTTTAGAGAACATTTTGTGATATTCATCCCAGGTGCAAAAATTACTCTGATTAATAATAGTTAACATTTATATAATACTTTAAGTTTTCCGGATGCTTTATATAATTACCTTATGCGATCTCACAATATGCCTATGAAGTTGGTGCTGTTATCATTCCCATTTTACAGATGAAGAAACCATGGCTATATGCAAGAGGTTAAGAGACTTGCCCAGGATCACATGGCTAGTGAGTGACTGAGGCAGGACTTGAACACAGGTCTTCTTGCCTCCAAATTCATTTTCTTTGTTGCTGTCTAGTCACTGCCATGTTACTACTACTGTACTTAAACACCTTCAGTGGTTCCTCACTGCTGTAGAAAATACTGTTTAAAAAGTTTGACCCTGGTATTCAAACACACACAATCTGCCACAGCCCACCCATTCTTCTCTCTTAAAACTCCCCTTTGCAGAGTCTGCATCTCCAAACTCCTTATGTTTCCTGCCCTCTCTCCTTCCTACACCTTTGTTTACTCCATCTCCAGTTTTTAGGATTTCTGAACCCCATCCTCCCAAGTTTTTTTTTGTTGTTGTTGGAAATCCCTTCTTGACTTCAAAGTAGAACTCAGATGTCAGCTTTTCCATGAATTCTTCTCAGACTCATTTACCCCTAGAAGAACTAATCTCTCTCTGTCTCTCAAAATTTTTCTACCACCTTTCTTGGCTCTCCTTTGCTCAGATCACATTCTCCTTTGCATCAGTCTTATTCATGCACATACTATGCTTTTCTTCTCCCTTTAGGATAGCATGGTATAGTGGTAAGAACACTAGACAAGAGATGGGAGATATGGACAGAAATTCTACTTCCCACATTTATGAACTTTGGGACTACAGGCAAATCTTGTAACTTCTCTGACTCAGTTCCCTCAACTATGAAACAGGATATCGATAGTGCCTATATCATGGGGTTGTTGTGATAATATAATTAGATAAAGTATGTAAAGGCCTTGCAAATCTTAAAGCTCTACATAGATGTCAGCTACTTTAGCTTATGACTTCCCATTTTTGTACAACACACAGTCACACACACACCTACTAACTGCTTAAAGAATATTGTTGGGGCAACTAGGTGGCACAGCCCTGGAGTCATGAGGACCTGACTTCAAATATGGCCTCAGACACTTGATACACTAGCCATGTGACTTGGGGCAAGTCACTTAACCCCAATTGCCCTCCAAAAAGCAAAAAAAAAATTGTTCAATTAAATCGAGTTTCACCAAATGGTCCTAGTTCTGCCCTCCTGTCCCAGACAAACAAGTTGAAACTTTCTTTCACATGATAACCTTTCAGATATCCACGGAGTGCTACTGTGTAACCTCTTGAAATGTTTTTTTTTTTTTTCATTCTAAAGATCTTTGTTTTTCAAATGCTTTTTTAACTTCTGATTTACATCATTCATTTCTGCCAGATTTTGAGTTACAAATTTTCTCCCCCTTTTCCCTCTACCCACTGCCCCAAAACAGCAGTCCCACAGGATATCCCCTCCTTCAATCTGCTCTCTCCCATATTTTCTCCCATACCCCTTTCGACTTTTCCAGTGGATCTCTATGCCCCAGTGCCTGTATATCTTATTTCCCAATTACATGTAAAATAGTATTAATAACAGTATGTATATATATATTTAATATGTATATTTTAGTATTTGATTTTAAAACTTTGAATTCCAGATTAATTCCCTTCCTCCCTTGTCACCCACCCTTACTGGGAAGATAAGCATTTCAGTATAGGTTGTACATGTGTGGCTAATGCAAAACAATAACATAGTAGATATATTGTAAAAGACTGACTACATTTCCCTTCCTCCTATCCCACCTCCCACTTGTTCTATTCTCTACTTTGATCCCGTCCCTTTTCAAAAGTGGGTGCTTCCAACTTCCTTCCCCCCCCCAGCCTGCCCTCCCTTCCATCATCCCCCTTCTCATCATCTTTCCCCCCTACTCTCCTGGAGGGTGAGATACCCTATTTAGTGTGTATTTCATTCCCTCTTCAAGCCAAATTCAATGGGAATAAGGTTGACCCATTCCCTTTTGCCTTCCTTCCCCTCCATTGTAACCATTTTCCCTTGCCTCTTCTGTATGAGATAGTTTACCCCATTCTGTTTGTCCCCATCTCCTCTCATTATATTCCTCTCTCACTTCTTAATTTCACCTTTTAAGTATCATCCCTTCCTGTTAAATTGGTCCTATGACCTATATCTATACCTGTAAACATATATACATACATTCACATATGTATTCATATGTCCATATACCCTCATATATAGACACACACATATACATATACATATATATTTCTATTCCCTTCAACTACTGAGAAAAGTTTCATAAGTTACAATTTTTTTTTCCATGTAGGAATGTTAATAGTTCAACTCTGATAAGTTCCATATGATTTCTTTTCCCTGTTTACCTTCTCATGCTTCTCTTGCTTCTTGTATCTGAATGTCAAAGTTTCAATTCAACTCTGGTTTTTTCAGCAAGAAAGCTTGAGAGTCCTCTATTCCAGTGAATGACCATATTTTCCCCTGAAACATGATACTCAGTTTTGCTGGGTAGGTGATCCAGCTCCTTTGACCTCCGGAATATCATATTTCACTGATCCCTCAGTGTAGAAGCTGCCAGATCTGGGTTATCCTGATTGTGTTTCCACAGTATTCAAATTGTTTCTTCCTAGCTGCTTGTAATATCCTCTCCTTAATCTGGGAATTCTGAAACCTGGCTATATAATATTCCTAGTAGTTTTCTTTTTGGGATCTTTTTCAAGAGGTGATCGGTGGATTCTTTCAACCTCTATTTTGCCCTCTGGTTCTAAAACATCAGGGCAGTTTTCTTTGAGAACTTCCTGGAGGATGATTTCTAGGTTCTTACTTTGATCATGGCTTTTGGGTAGTTCAATAATTTTTAAATTATCTCTCCTGGATCTATTTTCCAGGTCAGTGGTTTTTCCCATGAGATATTTCACATTGCCTTCTATTCTTTTATTTCTTTGGATCTGTTTAACAGCATCTTGATTTCTCATAAAGTCATTTGCTCCCATCTAATTCTGAAGCAATGATTCTCCTCATTGAGCTTTTGAGATTCTTTTTCCACTTGGCAAATTCGGCTTTTTAAGGCATTTTCTTGCATTGTTCTCATTTCTCTTCCCAATTTTTCCTCCACTTCTCTTATCTGCTTCTTAAGTTCCTCTATGGCCTATAACTAGCTTGTATTTTCCTTTGAAGCTTTTGGTGCAGGAGTTCTGAATTCACTGTCTTCCTCCTGTTCCATGTTTTGCTCCTTTTTGTCCCCAAAATAGAAGTCTAATGTTGGAATCTTCTGTCTGCTTTGTTTCCTTTGCCTGGTCATGTTGCCCCTCAGTCACTTGACTCCTGGGCTTTTTGTCACAGTAGGACTCTGCCACCAGACAGGGGAGCTTCCTTCCCAAAGGCTGGGGTTTTCTCAGCTTCTGGAGGTATTAGATGGGTTCCCTCTCTGAGTTCTCCACATGCTCTGGCAAGCTGGACACACACCCCAGGACCTCCACCCTAGACTGCAGTCCAGATCCAAGAAGGTTAAAGCAAGAGTGATTACCCCTCAGACTGGTGCTTGGTCCCCCTACACTCTGTAGGCCAGGAGCTGAAGCTGCCATGTGGTGCTGGCTGGCTGTGCCTGTGTCTCAGCAGCTTCTCACCCTGGGGGCAAAAGCCATGTACTCCCACTTACTGGGTCCCAAAGTCTAGACTGCACTGACCTCTTACTTTGTCCTTCGCATCTATGTATTGATAATTCTGGAAATGGCCACAGCTGCTGCTGATCTGGAGTCCCTCCAGCCCGCTGCTGGTCAAGCCTGCCCTGGAGCTAAAGCCTTGTTGTGGGGCTGGGCTCCCAGAGCACTGCGGTGGCCCATTCCTGCTGGCCTGCTGGGCTTTCCTCAGCGGGAGGTTAGCTTCTCTGTGTCATTTTGTGGGTTCTGCAGCTCCCTAAAGATCTCTTTCAGGTGATACTTTTGCCCCCAGGGTGAGAAGCTGAGAGTCTCTACAAGAGAGACTGCATCCTGAAGAACTTCCACCCAGCCCTACCTCCCCATCTGCCCTTGGTGGCTACGTCTCTGGAACGATATTTCAGGAACACCTCAGCCATGCTTCATTTCACTCCCATCTTCACAGGCTATCTCCTCCAATACTTCTTTGCTTCACAGACTACTTTAGAGACTGTGATCTGGAGGAACTTCTACCCTGAGGTACCACTCTTCTGATTGGTGACTACCTCTCTGGAACACTATTTTAGGGATGTCTCATTTTACTTTACTCCCTCCACAACCCTACGTCTCCCCTTCAACCCCCACCCCCATTCTGGAACCAAGAACCACAATCATATCCGTTATTCCTCAATGAGATGTGTTAATCTACTCCTCTACAGCCCCACCTACCATATCAATTATATGTCTACTAATTTAGGTATTTCATGTATTTTTAGATAACCCTCCTTTTTTTTTTTCTCATTCTTCTTTACAGAGGTGGGAAACTAGGAATGCAGAACTTTGAAAATGCTGTCAGATTCAGCTAAGGTGTTGGTTAATTTTGCTGAATTTTCCCTTCCCTTCTCTATTACTCTTTACTATGTTGCTATTGTTCAGTCATGTCCAACTCTTAGTGACCTATTTGGGATTTTCTTGGCAAAGATATAGGAGTGGTTCACCCTTTTCTTCTCTAGTTCATTTTGCAAATGAGGAAACTTAGGCAAACAGTGTTAAGTGACTTGCCCAGGGTCACACAGCTAGTAAGTATCTGAGGCCAAATTTGAACTCAGGAAGATGAGTCATCTGACTCCAGGTCCAGCACTTTCCCAACTCTTTACTATAGGAGACATCTTTTTAGTTAAGGAGAAGGATATATTTGGAGATAAAGCTAATATTAAAACAAAAGATAATAATAGGAAATTAAAAATGTTTTTCTTCAGTATTTTGCATTATTGATATCATTTTCTTTTGTGGAGAAAATAAGCAAAGTGTGATTTGACAACAAAAATTTTTCTCTTTTTTTTAAATCATTTCCTCTACCTGAAATAGTCCTGTCACATCTCTGATCTTCTAGCTTCCCTCCCTTCTTCTGAATTAAAGTCCGTCATAATCAAGCACAAGTATATTTTCCCAGACTTATTTCACATCAAGTACTTCAACCAAATTGGCCTACTTTCTGTCCCTTATACACCACCACTCTGTTTCTTACTTCTGTGACTTTATATAGCTGTCATGCCAAATCATTAAGAATTTATTAAGTGTTTATTACATGCTAGGCATTGTATTAAGTGCTTAAGATACAAGGTGAAAGTAGTTCCTTGCCTTCCAGAAGTTCACAATCTAATGAAGGAGATATCACATAAACAACTTTGTAGAAGCAAGATATGTACAGGAAAACTTAGAGGCAATCTCAAAGGGAAATTATGGGGAATTAAGAAAGGCTTCTTATAGTAGGTGGAATTTTAGCTGAGATTTGAAGAAAAGCTGGCAAGCCAGGCGGTAGAGACAAGGAGTAAGTAAGAGCATTCTAGGTATGGGAGACAGTCAGTGAAAATACATGGAGCTGAGAATGTTTTATGTGAGGAAAAGCAAGGAGGTCAGTATCAATGGATCACAGAATATATAGAAGTGAATAAAGTATAAGAAGTCTGGAAAAGTGGGAAGGCATTGGAAGGTTAAAAAGGTTTTCAGAGCCAAATAGGATATTACATTTGATCCTGGAGTTAGTAGGGAGCCAGTAGGATTTATTGAATGATGAGACATGCATTTCAGAAAGACTACTTTGATAAGTAAGTGGAAGATGTACTGGATTAGGGAGAGACTGGAAACAGGGAGACTGACCAAAAGGTATTATAATAGTTCAGTGTGTAGCAATGGTGTCCTACAATAAGGTGTAGATGGTGTCAGAGGAGAGAACGGGGCAAGTACAAGAAATGTTGTCAAGTAGAAATAATAGGACTAGGCAACAGATTAGACACAAGAGGTGAGAAGTGTGGAGTCAAGAATGACGCCTAGGCTGCGATACTGAGTGTCCTCGACAAAAATAGTGAAGTTTGGAAGACAGGAGGTTCTTAGGGCAAAGATAATGGGTATAATATTGGATATGTTGAGTTTAAGATGACTAATAAGCAGTTGGAGATGTAAGACTGGAAGCCAGGAATAGAAGTTCAGGTTAGATAAAGAGATCTGGGATCATTTTCACAGAGATGAGAATTGAACCCGTGGAAAGTGTTAAGATCACCCAGTGAGATAGTACAGAGGGAAAAGAGAAGAGAACCCAGGCAGGACAAAGCCTCAAGATATAGCAAGGTTATGGTTTAATGAGAAGATCCAGCAAAGGAGACTGAGGAGTGGTCAGACAAGTAAGAAAATTAGGAGAAAGGAGGAGAACCAGGAATGCCTATTTCTGAAATCCTCTCCCTCATCACTTCTACCCCTTAGCATTCTTAGGCTTGTGCAAGGATCTGCTCAGGTGCAGCTTCTTACACCAGGCTTTTCCTGATCTCCTTACCATAGAATGTAAGCTCCATGAAGCCATTAGAGGGCACAATGGATGGAAAACAAACTAGAGTGAGCAAGATATTGACCAGTTCAAATCCAGGCTCAGATATGAACTGTCACCCTGGGCTAGGCAATTAACTGCCCATTTCCTCCTTTGTAACATGAGAATAACAATAGCATCTATTTATTGGGGTTGCAAGTGAAATAATATTTGTAAAACACTTTGCCTGCTATTATTGTTTCCAATAGTATGATGGTATCCCCAGTACCTAGTATATTATTATAATTATAAGTGATACTTATGCAGCACTTTGAGGTTTGCCAAGTTATTCACATATTATCTCATTTGATCAGAGTAGGTTCCACATAACTGGTTTGTTTGTTTTTTACCTTTTGGAGGGCAACTGGGGTTAAGTAACTTGCCCAAGGTTACAAGGCTAGTTTTTTTGTGTGGGTGTTAAGTGTCTGAGGCTGGAACTGAACTTGGGTCCTCCTGACTCTGGGGCTGGCGCTTTACTCGCTGCGACACCTAGCCGCCCCACACATAACTGCTTCTTAAATTGAGTTGAATTTATTATACCTTTTTTTAAAAAAAACAAACCCTTTTTATTTTTAGCATTCATTTAAAAACTCAACATACTCTTCAGGGGTGGGGAACCTGCAGTCTCAAGGCCCCATGTGGCCCTCTAGGTCCTCAAGTGCAGCCCTTTGACTGAATCCAAACTTCACAGAACAAATTCCCTTAATAAAAAGTTTGGATTTTGAAACCTCTACAGGTTTTCTCACCCCTGCTCTTGGTTAAAGCATTATTGATATTCTTGTAAGATTTTATATTTATGCAAAGTTTAGCACATGCCTAGAATATAGTAAGTGCTTAATGGCAGCTTGTTCCCTCCTTTTTTCCCTCACATTTATTTTCTGTACATATTTTAAAAATAAGAGTTGGTTGATACATTCCTTATGTAGTCAACTGTGATTTATTTGGACTGCTTCATTATTTTTGTCCTTAATCACTTTTGTCTTGATTATGTCATTCTTGAGTATGCCCATCACTTTTGAACTGTGATTTTCTCAGCCAAATCTTACCCCAGGGACCTCAACTATCCTTTTCCTTCTCCCAGGGTCTTGGCAGCAGATGTGTCATACTTTGCCTGGATTTCCCCTCCTTGTCTATCAAAAATTTTTATATGGCAAGATCACTTCCTCTTAAATTTACTTTCCTTTCTACTTTGGCAACAAATTTCTCCTTATTAGCCAGGATTTACATCCAGAATATTTCCTGCCATTGCTTCTTCTAAATCTCTGAAGGAGAAAAGTATTAACGAGACAAGAATCGATCAGCAGCTCTGCTTTTGTTTTGTTTTTTTTTAGCAGAGACTAGTAACTGATGTTTAGATAGTGAAATTCCCTCTTGGCAATATTCCTTCTAATTCTGTCTCCACCACTCTCCCTATAGGTAACTTGTGCTCCTAAAAATGAAATCTGATTACTCCCCATTTGCTTGTCCCTCCCACCCCAATTAACTTGCACTTTCTTGTCTCTGTGCTAGCTTATTCCTTCAGATCTGGGCAGTTGTCACATTCCATGGATTTTACACATGCTATGTCTCTGGAATCCATCATCTTTCCAATCCCACTGTCAGTTGCTGCAGGTCATGCCCTGATTACTTATCCCTAGATTACTGCAGTAACTTCCTAAAGCAGCCTCCCTTGCTCTGGTCTCAATTTATTGCAAATTATCTCAGCCAAATCCATTTTCTAATGTAGTTTGGATCATGTTCCTTCCTCACTCAAACCCTTCAATAACTCACTATTGCTTAAGGAATAAATTCTGAGTTCTCAATATGGTACTCATGATGATGGTGATGTAAAAATAAAAGGTTCCAAAGGTAGGAATTCTATCATATTTATTATATCTCCTGCAGGACACAGCACAGTGCACTATACAAGGTGGACTTTCAAAACTATGTAATTGAAGATATCTCTAGATACCTTGTTGGGAAACATGGCTGTGTGTATGGTCCTATGAAAGGCAAAACATATATTTCTTTTTTCCTTCCTTGGAAGCAGTGTGGCATAAATGGACAGAGAAGGCAATGTAACTAGCATTTATTAAAAGCTTACTCTGTAAATCTAGATACTGTCATAAACTTTGAGGGATACAAATATGAGGGTGGGGAAGCAGTCCCTGTCCCCAAAGAACTGACATTCTAATAGAAGACATTATATAAAAGGGAGATAAAAAGGAGGAATGATGATGAGATACTGGCACTGAAGGATGGTGTAGAAGTCAGGAAAAGCAAAAATCAAAGCAGGAAAGAGAATAAAGAATGGATGACCTGACCTGGTCCTATCCTCACTATAGAAGCCCTAGGAAGAAGGGAGAAGGGGGCTTATATGGTGGAGGGATATTCCAAGGTAAGGCAGCTAAGGCTTGGTGGTAAAATCTGTGAAGCCAAAATCAAAGCTGGCAGGGAAATGAAAGGGACTTATCCAGAAGGGAGGAAGATCTGAGTTCTAATTCTTTGACACTGTGTGGTCAGAGGCAAGTCCCTTAACCTCTCTCAAATTCAGTTTCCAGGATCATATAAGATAATGCATAAAAGCACCTGGCAAACAGTAAAGTGATTTGTAAATGTAAGTTATTGTTATTATTACTGATCCTTTCCCAAAATTCTGAAGATTTCTCTTCTTTGACTAACATCAGTACACCCTCTATTTGTAATTAGTGGATCAGAGTTTATATCTTGGCTCTGCTTTTTATTGCCTGTATATGATGTTGAACAAGTTACTTAACAAAAATTTAAATCTATGACTCTCACTTTCCTTTTATCTAAAATAAATATAGGATCTCTAAATTCCCTTTCTGCTCTTAATCTATAATCCTTATGATCCTAATAATTTGTGAATAATCATTGCTAAATCTAAACTGGACAGTAGATGGCACTGATGATTAACATCATCAGCAAATGTCTTTATTATCATCAATCATTTCCAGGTTTGTTTGTTTGTTTGTTTTTTAAATAATGCTTACCTGAACAGCCTCACAAAAGGCTAATAGGAAAACAAAAATGAAGGGCACCTAACAACCTAGGATTAAAAAAATACTCAAATTTTTAAATGTCTTATTTCAGTAAAATGAAGGTGTTGAGCGATGTTTGAAATGGAAAAAAAGATCCAAAACCATTATTCATATGGAAAAAAATCTTCCCTAAGACACACATAGAAATGCTTAGGTAATAGTAACCGGACACTAACGAATAGCTGTAACAGTTCTCAATTTCATTTTTTATTCCTCTCTATCACAGATTTTGTTTCAGTCAAGTACATACATCCTGAAGACAACTCACTCATTATTACTTTTATGTCTTTTCATGCAGTATTCTGAGGGAAAAGGTGTGTCCCCTCTACTCTTCTTAGTATGTAGGCACATCCTTCTGTCAAGTAGTGAATTCCTTCCCTCCAGGAAACCTTCTCTGATTAATAATGATGTATCTAGATACAACCTTCCTTCCCCCTTTCTTCTGCTCCTCTTTCGCCTTATCTCCTCTCACCCAGGATAAAAATGCAGTAGCCATGAAAGGCCTAATTCCCCAAAGTGATAATAAGCCCTGAAGTTTTAACCTATTTTGTTCTTCTGACCTAGGTCACTTCACCCCTCCTTAGATACTTTGCTGGTCCTCTGATCCTCGGGTTTCATCATATTGGCAACAGATTTAGCTCTACTTCAGCTCAGAATTCCTAAGCTCAGGCAATCAACCAGCTTTAGTGTCCCCAGCAGCAGAAACCACAGGTGTGTGCCATTGTGCCTGGCAAGTGACTTAAAAAAAAAAACGATCTTATTGCAAATGCTTCTCCTTTGCCCTTTATACATGACATATATCATGCATGCCACTTTCCTTCTGAAACAATCCTAGAAGTGATTTCAGATGACTATGGTTTAAATAGCTGTGTTACACAAAACATGGTTTTCTTAGCTTGTTCTGCTCCATGCTAGTATATGTTCTGCGTGTGTATGTGAGTGTGTGTGTGTGTGTGGTGGGGGGGGTATTTCTAGAAATCAGGTCACAGGCCTGCCCTCCCTGCTTCCCATTATTCACACATCATGATTCCCTAACAAGAGATGGAATTACACAGCAAGTTTCACACTTTAGAGCACCCCTGCATCTGAAATGTGACATGCCCTCATGTATACACGCTCAGGACACATTCTTACTACAACCACAGTCCCTCCTTCTAGACCAGGGTTTACCTACGGACCATGAACTTGTTGTTTTTTAAAATATTTTCATAAGTACTTCAATATAATTGGATTCCTTTGAGATTCTGTGTATTTTTATACACTTAAAAACACTATTTTGAGAAGAGTTCACCGGACTGCCAAAGGGATCTAGAACACACACACAAAAGGTTAAGAACCTTTGCTCAGGTAAAGGTAGCCAACCCTAGCTACTCCAAATCATAAGTGGTTTAGAAAAGATCTGAGCTTACAGATCTGAGCTTACTTCCTAATTTTCCTAAATACCTTTGAAGAATTGTGATCATTTGTTCCCCTTTATAGCTGCTCCTGCAACAACAGAAAGTGAGATAAGAGATCTTCTGAGGCAAAGGGTAACTCTGTGTCTGTCTTCCTTTTATAGATCTGCAGCATCCCAAGATCCTGAATACATACTCTTCTTGCACTATTAACGTACATATGTTTATATAATGATTTTTAAGGATGCTTAGGCACATTTTCATATTTGTTTTGACTTCTTGTCATAGCACGTTGTAACAAATTTCATTTCCAGTAGGATCTCAAAAAAAATTTGGTCTAATCACATAGGGGATCTTTCTGAGAATGCAGTAAATAAACTGACCTTAACCACATATTTTATGATACCACATTCTTGTATATTGCATACTTATGTGGTTCTATAGATTTTAATGATTTCTGGGTCCCAAAGCTTTACATGATGGTAATGGATAGAGTTCTGGATCTGTGGTCAAGAAAAACCTGGGTGTAAGTGCTGCTTCATATATGTACTTGTTGAATGACCCTTAAGTCATGCAGTCTTACATATAGGCAAGTCACTTAACTCCTCTGAGCCCCAGTCTCTTCATCTGCAAAATGAGGGGATTGGATTAAGATAGCATCTGATATTCTTTCCAGTTCCAGATCTAGGGATTATGAGAGGATTCACGCCTTAATACTTAATATATACCTGATGGTAAGAATTGTATGAAGTGATGCAAGGTAAACAAGTAAATACAGGGAAGTTATATACATACATATATGTATATGTATAGATTTGTGTGTATGTTTATAATACACACATATATGGATGTGTGTGTGTATATACATACACACACAACAAGAGTGCAGATGAAAAAAACAAAAGATCAAAACTGAATTCTTTGTAATTATAAAGACCAATCTTAACCCTAAAAAAGACATTTGAGAATGCAAGTACCCTTCCTTCTTTGTAGACATAGGTAACTATGGGTATGCAGCACTGTATATATTCTAGGAATTGGCTGACATGTTCATTAGTTTTGCTGAACCTTTAAACTTTTTTGTTTCAAAGGGATTTCTCTTTGGGAGTGGAACTAAGGAGGGAGATCAGTGAAGGGGGAGAAATCAAGGTGACATAAAAATATAAGATATCAATAAAAATGTTTTTTTAAAAAAGCTTTGCAAAATATAAGCCCTCATGCTTTATTTTCCTAGAACAGTATAGTATTATTACTAATTAGAATACATTTTGCTGTTATAGAAATATTCTGTTATTCTACACAAGAAAGAAAAATGAACCAACAAGGAGAGGGTTAATGTAGTGTATGAGCAGTTACTTTTCCCATCTGCTAACCAAGTTCCAGCTGTGAACTCTGATTAGCCACTGGATAATTAGTTTGACTACAGCTAAGGGAACTCTTAGAGTTTATCTTCAAAGGTGACAATTTGATAGTACTGAACATCCCCAAGAATACTCTGTTTTTAAAAGGTATATCCTCAGACCATAAATTTAGAGTTATGTATGTATGTAGTCCAGTTTCTTCTCAAGGATATTAATTTTCTTTTATCTAAAATCCTTTTATGATTATAGCCACCAAGTATTTGACAGTTTAGCACTGTTAAAAAAGAAAAATCAAGCACATATAAAACATGCCCACCCAAAAGCCTATGGCCATTTAGCAGTACTGTTCTGGTTATACCTGAAATGCAGACAATCCACGTTAGACCAAGTCCCTCTAATCCATCACAACACGCAGAAGCTCACAAACATCTGATCTGTTAAATCCTAAGTACAAATCACAGGGGGTATTATTTCTCCCATAATTCTGTGATAAATTATAGATTGTGTCTAAAGGGCTGTTTTGTTAGGGTGCGCGTGCACGTGTGTGTGTGTGTGTGTGTGTGTGTGTCTTTACTCTGATAGTTAAACTCCAAAACTAAATATTCAGACTACCAGTTTATTTATTGAACAACTACAATTCAGATCATGCAGAAGCAAGGATGAAATAATCTTATGGAGTATTTTTGTGATAACATTGCTTTCAGCCTGATGGATCAGGGCCTGGCATGATAACAAGTTAATAAAAAAATTTTTTTGAATACTCATGTATAGCTCTCCTCCTCACTCCAATCTCACTTCCCAAGTTCCACTCACAGTGGTAGGTCTGGTCCCCAGAAAGTGGCTAACCACTACTCTCTAAAGGTTTTAAGGATACCCCTGAGGGAACTAGGTTTCTAATACTGTTCTAATATTATCTAATCCTGTTGCTCACAATTCCCTACCAATATGTTCCCTATTATAAATTAGTCGACCAGACAATTAGCTTTTACAAAGATGTTTGCCAAAATGATATAGAAAGAATAGTTGTTACAAACTTAATCTCACCGAAAGTCTTGGGCACATATGTAGGGGATCCATGGGGACAGTGAACACAAATCAAACAAAGTGCAAAAGTAGTGAGGGACGTATGTTGGGAACACATGTAGCAAAGGGGGTAACTACCTTGTAACACCTGCTTACCAACATCCTTAGTTCTGTAACTGACTTAATTCTTTTCTTGCCAGTGGTCACACTCCTTTTGAAGCTACTTCCTCCCTTGGGTGGCTATTCTTCTGTATCTGTCTGCATTTGGGTTTGACCTTGGTATGTCCTCTAGTCGCATTCTTTTTTGCTTGTCCAGTTTCTATATTAGACTTCATGGGTGATTCCTGCTTAGGGTCCAAAGTCAAATCCTCACTAGTACTGAACAACTGCTGAAATTGCTCCTGTTTTATGTCCTGCTCCCTTTTTGACCTAATCAAAGAGGAATTGAAGCCTGATAAAGGTAGCATAATGTGTAGACAACTTATTTATATACATTTTAAAAACCTAATCTTTTTTTTTCATTGATTGATTGAGGTGGGTGTATAGAATCATCAAAAATACACTTGATATATGCTAGGCAACATGTTCAATGCTATGAGGCAAAAACACATAATGAAACATATAAAGAATTATAAGAACAACTCTTGTCTTTGAGAATTTTGCAATTCTCTTAAGAAAAAAAGAAATTATTTCTATTAGGAAAAAGAGAAGGAAGGAAACAAGCATTTACTAAGCTCTGAGTATGTGTCAGGTACTGCACTACACATTTTACAGATATTATCTCATTTGATTTTCATAGCATCTCTGGGAGGTAAGTGTTATTATTCCCATTTTAAGTTGAGGAAACTGAGTCAGGCAGAGGTTAAGTGATTAGACTAGGGTCTCACTGCTAATAAATGACTGAGCCTGGATTCACATTCAGTTCTTCCTGACTCTTGGACCAATACTCTATCCACTGTGTCATCTACCTGCCTCAATGAGAATTTAGATTGCTGTCATTTTAAACCGAGATCTATTTAACAACTTAGAGAAACTTAATTTTTTCTTTATTTCTTGCAACAAATTGTTAGTGAAAAAGAAATAAACACCAACATTTAATAATGAGCCCATTGCATTTCTTCCATTTAGAAATTATATAGAAATATACTGGCCTTTGTTTTTCATATTTGAAGAAAGAAACAAACTTATGCAGACTTCTTTCCCCCCACCATATAACTTTGTTATAGGAACAGGATAAAGGTGGAATATACATAAGCTGAATTCTTATTCAACCTTCCTGCCCTATAATGAATTTTCTTTCTCTAGTTGAAAAGTGATGAAGGATCAAATTAGGGTGGGGAATGTATGCCTGGAGAGAAGAGAGCAGCTGTGAGAAATGCTGTGGAGGTAAAAATGATAGGATTTAGCAAATGCCTAGATAGAGAGGGTGAGGGAAAGAGAAGAATCTGCTTAGCACTTGTTGCTTAACAAATGCTCACTGATTTGGTTAAATAGGAGTTTGTCATCAATAGATACTCCCCTTTCAATTTGAATTCTACTTTGGGTTAACACTGTGATCATGGTAACCCCTCTGGTGAATATCTCCTTGGTTTATCCTTCGACTGATATTTATGATTAGAAGGTTGTTGAAGAAGGTTAAATTACTTGTATCCTTTCAAGGACTTGATGTATGGATTGGATTGCCTTATTGAAAGAAAGCCTTCAAGGCCAGATTCTGCTCTATTAAATCAAACACTGTTATAATTAACAAACAGCTATTGTGGGATATTATAATTTTCTATGTTTTTCAAAAATTTTGTGATGCATATGGCCCCCTAGGTCCTCAAACGCAGCCCCTTAGAGGGCCACATGTGGTCGTGGGGTTACAGGTTTCTCACCCCCACTATAGACAATGGCTACCAAAATTTTGATTGGATAGTAGATGTGGATTGTATGGACCTCAAAGGAGGAGAGGTTATTGGAGGAAGAGGTCAAGCTAAGAGTGGCAAAGGGGGCAAGAAGTATTACAGCTCCCCAGTAAGTCAAAGGGAATGAATGAAAGTGCAGCTAGTGCTGAGGGAAGGATGGGGGAAGAAGAGGGGAGGGGGAAGAAGAGAAAACATGCTTTTCTACTCAACCATGTTTATTCCAAAATATAACTCATTTAAAATGGCTTAACATCCAATAAATATTGTATTAATTCAATAAAAAAAATTGTGTGATGGCCAAGATGTGGTATACTGTGGAATAACACTAAATCCTCCTTTTTCCTTATTAAAACACCCATTAACAATGACCTCAATACATGTCTGAGCAATTTTCATAAACATTTTATACAAATAGGAAATTAGGCACATAGTGTTGGCTGTTGCTATTATCTAAGTCATTTTGGTGGGTGGCTATTAATAAGGTCTGAGATGTTTCCATGTATTTTGTATCTTTCTCTCCTTTAGATACCTTATTGACTCAATCCCACAGCATCTTAACAATTTAATTGCAGGCAGCAACACTGTTCTGTGTACAATTTAGTTTAGTCTAGTGTCTTTCCAAACATCTATGTTCTTTCCAGTTATTTGGATTTATATTTTTCTTATTACTGGTGATGTGGAACATTCTTTCATATGACTAAAAGTTGGTAATTAATTTTTTAAGAAATGTTCATATCCTTTAACCACTTATCTTTTGGGAATGGCTTTTGGTTTTGTTTCTGTTAGTTGTCTATATATTGTATATCATACATATGTGCATATTTATACAAACATACACATACCTATATCTGTAGATAGATAGGTCCAAGAAATCTGATTCAGAGACTGTTTTCCCAGTCAACTTTTTCCCTTCTTATCCTATATGCATGAATTTTGTCTACAAGTTTCAATTTCATGTAATCAAAATTATTAATTTTATTTTTTATAACTGCCTCTATATTTTGGCTAAGGATTCATCTTTTGTCCATAACTGTGAGAGGTATATATATATATATATATATATATATATATATGTGTGTGTGTGTGTGTGTGTGTGTGTGTGTGTATATATTTATAATATAGTTCGAAATCTGGAAGTGGTATTCCCCCTTTGTTCATAGTGTCCTTCATTATTTCCCTTGATACTGTAGATCTTTTGTTTAACTAAATGAATTTTATTATTATTTTATATGTATCCATAAAGTATTGCTTGGTATCTTCATTGGTAAAGCATTAAAACTGTATATTAACATTTGTATTATTGTCATTTTTATTATACTTGCACTAATCATAAGCCTAAATATTTCTCCAACTAATATTTTGTAATTGAACCTTCCCTTTGTTGCCTGCGGGCTTGATTACAATATATCAAATGTTTCCCTTTATCTTACATGTCCCCATTCCCCATTTATGCACTCTCCCATTCTACAATTATATAACATATCAGAATGATTCACGTGTAGGACGGTTGCAAGATTTAGCCTTTGATGTTGTGGGCCTCCTCCTCTACCACTATTACTCTTACTTTTAAAATTTAACTTTTATCTTTATCTGCTTGTGTACTTTAAAAAAAAGAAATCTCTTAATGGTTCTTTTTTTTAATGTAATTGATGTGTTTCTCTTTCTGGTCATTTCTTTTTTTTTTAATCTCTAGATATGTTTTATTTCATTACTCATTCTTTTTAGGGGGGTGGGGGTTGTTTGCAAGGCAAATAATCAGCTCAATCTGTTCTACCCACCCCTTCCCAAGGTTTCAAATGCCTCTCTTTAATTTAATATTTATCCCTTTAAAATTGAGCCTCAAGTTTTCAGAGTTTGTCATTCTGGGTTATAGTTTGAGCTCATTTGGGTTTTAAATACATTTTTTCCATTTCCTTTAGAGGTTTTTAGTAAATGCAGATTAGTCCTGTATTATTTGGTTTTCCTTTCTTTTATATTTGAAATTATTTTCCGTGGTTCATTACAGAATTTGTTGTTTCTCACTGGAACTATTAAATTTAGCCATTATGTATCTTAAAGTACAGGTTCTCCCCACCCTGCCTCCCCCTTCCCTTCTGAGGTAATCTGTGGATTTTTAAGTTGTGCACCGTTTTCTGTATTTAGTTCTGAGTGGTTTCCTTTTATTATTTGTTCATGTTCAGTTTTTTCAATGTGTCATGCTCTTTGGGGAACTTAATGATGGTACATAGTCTGTCTTTGAGATCAATGGCTTTTACTTGTTTAGAAATTATGTGCTTTTTAAAAAATTGATTGCCTTTTGCTTCTGTTTTTCCAGGTTGTCTTTCATTTCTTATTTCAATATAAATATTTGTATTCCACATTTATTGTTCTCTCACTTTTTTGGAGAGATCTGCCACTGAAGATTCAAGTTTTCCTATTCTACTAATTATTTCTGCAAAAGATTCCATTCTAGTAATTATTTCTGCAGTAGAGTCAAAAATTCTGCAACATTCCTTCTTTTTTCTTAAGATTTTCATTTCTCTTTGGTACTATTCTGTAACTTCTTGTGATTCCATACTCCCTTGGGAAGCCATAGAATTCTATATTGGTTCAGGTGTTGGTTAAATTGGTTAAATGTCTAGAAATACTGATTTGGAGAAATTTGTAATATTTTAGATGTTTCATTACTCATTCTCCAATCTAATTTTAGTATCCTCAATTTATTTATCTGCTTGTGCTTTATGTTTTAACTGAGTTGTCTATAAAAATTCTACCCTATCCTCCCATGGAAACCCTTTTCATTTTCTACTCCCATTTTTATCTTTCTTTCTCCTTTTGTCTGTGTTTCTTCTTAGCTATCAGGAGTTAGTGCAAAAAAACAGGTTGTTACTTTGAAGCATGAACAGGGCAGGATTAGGCAATAATATTTCATCCCAGGCAGTATTTCAGGCTGGCACAGAAGACAGTACATGTTGGGCAGGACATGAATCACAGCAGAGCTCTCATGTAGGAGGTAGTTAAGTTTAGGTATGATGAAGGGCAAAGAAGTTGAAACAAAATAAAAGTGGAAGTCAGGAGGGCAAAGTTCAAAGCAGGCAGGAGCAATACATTAAGCATCAAGTCAGAGATCTGAAGTTCACTAGGCAAGAGAAACCTTCAGACAAATTTAGTTCATCAGACAACATTGTGGGTGAAGAGTTGTCCTAGTAGAGACTGAAGTATATGTGAAGATTTCTAGCCTCAAAGCCCCAGCTCTGCTTAGTTGATTCCCTTTAAAAGGAACCTATTTATGCCTGTTAATACTTATTCTACCTTTCCTATTTCTTTACTCACAAAGCCCCAATTTAAAAAAAATTGTGTGTGGTTCTTAGTTTGTTTTTTTTTCTGAGCATCAGTGGCTCTTGACAGAAAAAAGTATGACTACCTTTGAATTTTTGATCAACAGTCAATTATAGTCCATGATGTTTAGTTGTGCAAGTTTGGCCACGATCAATAACTAAATAGGCACATGATAAAGAATGACCATTTCACCCCAAATTTGGACATCTATACCCATTAAATTTTTCATAAAAATGTTTGTTCAGGCAAATGTTGCCTCAAGTGATCACTCTTAAGACTTTGATAATAACATATTTGGGTAATTACATTTTGTCTCCCTGAATGAGTCTTATAGAATTATAGGATATGAACTTTTATTTTCATCCTTGCTATATATCAACAACTATTGGATTACATCTTCCAAATGTTGCACTGCAACCATGAAGCAATTCCTATTTTTTTATAGTCTCTACTGTGCCAAAACATGATTTAAATTAAAGATTCTACCACTATTTAGGTTACACTGAGTTCTAAACAAGAACACACTGGAATTCCAACAAGATAATTTTGGGGAATGTTTTTGGAATGCATCATGCCATGTGCACATTTCAAAATAAAGCACATAAACTGTACGACTTTTTAATTTTGATGGTTAATTTGCCTCATTAGTCAAATGGCTAATATGAAATGGTAACTACAGAGTTCAAACCACTTATAACACCTCTAATTAAACACCAATATTCATTTAAATGTTTCCTAGTATGTCATACATCACTAACATAGTATCACATATAAGGTAGAAGTGTAATAGTAAATAAAACTCAGGATTACTTTATTTGGATGTGGACATAATAGTGTTATAGAAATAAGTTAGAAAACATAATGAACAATAAGTGGGTTTTTTTTTATTTTTACATATATCTATTCCTTCAACAGGCATTATTTTTTACTATTGAGGAACCAACCCACTGATTTGAGTCTATGGATTTCCAACATTAATTAGAAATATTGCTTATGCTTCATACTCGGCTTGTAACAGGTTACTTATCCACTGCTACAACTATGGCAGCAAATGCTATGGCTCCACATGACTGCTTCTATTCATGATAAATATGGACATTATCAAGAAAGGGCTACAGAAAATTTATATAAGTAATATCTCATCTGATGTTACATGAAAAGGGGGATTACTTTGTTTGGGCTATTCTCTTCTCCCCCTCAAAAAAAAGTTTTATGATAGCTGCTAACAAATAGAAATATGGATCAATTTCTTTTCTTCTCTTTTTGATAGATGGTAGGCAATACAAGAGAGAAATGAGGCAAAGAGTCTGAAGAACTCAATAGCTAGATAGCCAGTGTTTGCATATTTGAGAATTAAGTGTACAAAAAATGCATTTTGCATATAAAGAATCCTTACTTTCATCATTTTAACTCTTAATATACATTAAAGATGTTCTATATATATATAGGATTTCTACATTTTAGAAAAGTAGAAAATGTTTTTTTCCTTAATTTTTAATGTGATACATTAATATTTGATTATGTCCATAAAATCTGTATTAATACAAAAGAAGAAAAATACACATATCTTCTTATTTGCTTAAATAAACTTTCTCCAGTGTAAAATTATTTTAAATGAAATATATTTTGGGAGATCTATATATTAATTCATAAAAAATATTAAGCTTATTCCTTTAATAAAAAATTCTACTTTTGAATTTATCCTTGTTTTAGATTTTGTCTTTCAAAAAGAAGCACTCAATTTATTACAACCTCTTTCTGAGCTAGAATTTTTATTCATTCTATAAACATTTGTTAAGGGCCTCTATGTACTGGGCACTGAGCTAAGTACAAATGAACTTTGCTACAGTTGTGAAAAATAACATAATTCATATGTTCTATTCATTTCATCTCTCTCCTATTAGAGATTAACTCACCTTGCACTTTGGACACTTCTGAGCATTCCTCTGACCATGCTCAATTTCACTGGCCCAGTGACGCAATAACTTGTCTCCCTTTTTGTACTCCTTGCAGTTAACTCCTTCATGCCAGGGTGAGTGGCACTTAAAACACCAAACAAATTGGCAAATGGGGCATTGGATCTGTGTAAACAAAAGGAAAATAAGAGACAATGACAATTAGCCTCGTAGCCATATAAAATATTCATGAAAAATGAATAAAATGAAATGAAAATGAAAAAATTGGAAGGAGGTAACCAACAAAAGGAACTCAAATTTAATTCAGAGAAACTGAAGAAAATAACTTTTAGTTCAAACAAAAACATTACTTCAAAACAGGAAATTAATATTATATGGTTATTTGTTTTAATCTGTTCAAAAAAATGAGGCTAATTCTAAGGTTTGTGCTAGGTTTCACACAATTTCCCAATCTTAGGTTTAACCTGGAACAGCCACTTTAACAAACCTCGAACATCTCCAGTGCCTCATATTTTATCCAGATTGAAAACCATCTGGAAGGGGAGTAGACCAGAACTGTAAGACAAACCCATATCCTGGGGGAGATTCTAAGGCTGCTAAATAGAACTACCCTCTGGTTTAATATTCTTCTGAATAGATTCTTTCAGCATTGCAACTATATTTCTCAAAGTGTGGTATGATTCATAAGCAATAAGTCAATGCCTCTCATGCATTTGCCTCTTTAAATATAATACTGAAAACATATGGAAAAAAATTTTAAAAATTCATTTAGATCTGTGATTTCAAAGGTATTAGAGACCTTCTGGGTGAGTAGACTCCTTCTATCAATGAAAATCGGTAGCTGTTCTTATAGACTTACAGCGGCTGCCTGAGGGACCTGAGAAGTTAAGTAGCTTGTCTAGGGTCACACCACCAGAATGTATCAGAGCTAGGACTTGAACATGATGCTTGTAAATTCTGATCAGACTCCCTATCCACCATCCCCACTACTAACTACAATATTACTTGATTTAGAGCAGAATTCAGTAAACTAGCTTCATTTTTGGCATACATTCAACAGCACTTAAACCAAAATAGAAAATAATCATGTGAATAGGTAACTGCACCTAAAGCACGAACTTAAAGGATGCTGTTATAGAATAGAGTATTAATTATATGGATGAGGTTTTTTTTTTCTTTTATACTTAAAATGTTCTTCAAGTTGGCTCCAGGGTGAAAGTTATCCTTAACATCATGATATACTGATTTCTTTGGCTACACTGGACAGTGAAATGATCTCATTTTAAATTTAATTTAGTTAATTTTTTTCTGGAGGGGGAAAGGCAAGGCAATTGGGGTTAAATGACTTGCCTAAGGTCACACACACACACAGTGTGTGTCAAGTGTTTGAGGCTGGATTTGAACTCAAGTCCCTCTGGCTCCAGGGCCAGTGCTCTATTCACTATAGTGGCTGCTCCAGTGATCTCATTTTTAAAGAATGCTAATGTGGGAATTTATTTGTTTTACTATGCATATTTTATTATAAAGATTTTCTTTTCCCTTTGTTGTTAAATTGGGAAGGGGAAGCAGGAAGGAGAAAAAATAAAACTTGTTAATTAGAAATAAATGATAAACTTTAAAAAATAAACAAAAACATAAAAAAGAAATTAGGTTATTAGGCCATGGTTTCAATACTTTCCATCTTTTGTAAATCAAGTACTTAAGATATAGAGATATGATGTTTCTGAGTAGATTATATGCTTTTGACCCCTCTTTATTCTTAATCACAAACCATATTTTCCAGCTCTGTCATTATTCACTTTTACAATGAATTCAAAATATATGTTAACTCAGTTCTGAGGATCCTGCCAAATTTTTCATAGAATTTATGTATGTGATTGATGTTGGTGCAAAAGCTGCAATGCTTATTTTGAAAATGGCATGGGGAAATGACCATGTATATACTGGAAATACCAGGTATACATACAATGTATGTGATGTTTAGGTTTACAGTGAACATTTTGCCAACTCTTTTATCATTTTTCTGAGGAAAGCCTAAGAACCTGCCTCTTGAAGCAGACAGAGCCCTTATGGAACTGAGGGTAAATTTGTATTTTTGTCTATTTCACATGTTTTGATAGAGCTTTAAAAAATGATTGCTCAGGATCAAACCTTTAGGTAATGCATATTTTTGTACTTAGGAATGTTGATTCCTATCTATAACTCAGAGCTTTTTAAGTTTGATAGGTTAGGACTCGCACTCATTGGCCGCATTTTTGAGAATCCAAAGGCATCACCGTAACAAGACCATGTGACAGAGGAGGATTTCTGTGAATGATATTTTGGGCTGCTTTCATAGAAAACAAATTCTCAGTGAGAATTTTGTTTTAATAACAGCATAAAAGATAGCTTTTCTACTTTCTCCTCATAACAAGTTCTCTAAAAATGGTCCGAATATAACTAAACACTGAAAAACCTCTGGGCATATAAAAAAGGAGGAAATTTTAATAGCCTGTTGCCTGATCTTTTAACTCTCTTCCTCTGCTACTCTATTTTTCTTTTCCTATGAGCTTTGCAGAAAAAGATCTCTACTCTATCCCTTTTCCCAGAAACATGGCTGGCAGATCCTGAGAACAGTGATAAGCAGACTTTAACTGATCTAACAATACCGGTGTCTGCAAACAAAACATACAAAGAATGAATGTCTAAGATGAATGACTGAGATGACATCATAACCAGAGATTACAAAGTAACAATTGTTAATGTGTGGGCTACAAAACAATACTATAGTCAACAATACAAGGGATATGAACATAGATTGCAAACCCAGCAGGGCAGGAATTCTGATTGACTTCTATACAGGGTCTAGGAACAAAACCATAGGCTCTTAAATGCCTTCTGCCAAGGTTTTTTCAGAAACCTAACCAAAATGAGTATGTCTTTATAAAACCTGCACACCCTAAACAAATTATATTTTAGTTTCTGCAGAGAGCCCAGTGTACCAAGAAAATCATATAAAACATGTGAAACTACAAAATATAAGCTTAAGAAGTTCAGAGAGGCAGATATAATCTGAATGTAAGAGAAAACTTCCTGTCAGCTAGAGGTACCACAAAAATGCAATTGGCTAATTCAGAAGGTAATGAGTTTCCCTTTACCAGAAAGAAGTATTCAAATGAAGGCTGGATGACCACTGGTCAGAGGTGGTATAGAGAGAATTTAAATGCAGATGCAGTGTGGAATAATGACCACTTGAAGCCCCTTCCAACTATTTATTCTATTAAAAGCACCTAAAGGAAAATTTGGTTCCTAAATATGCTGTTGCATATGGAGTGGGGCAGTAAGAGGAAAGAGAAGAAGGTTTAACACCATAATTTGAAAAATGAATTGACTTTTGAGGACAAAAACTAATTATCCTTTAAAATATACCATGTGTTTATTGACTATACACCATTAGAGTCTTTGATGATTTATGATGATAATGATGTGAACCGGTGCTCAAATCTGAAAATAAAGGAAATTTCTAAAACTGATTCCATTTATATATCTTTACTAATCAACCTGGTTCCTCAGAATGAGACAAAATAACATTCTATAAAATGTATCAAAGATATTATATGAACAACCATTGAAATATACATTTATTAACTCAAAAGTTTCTCAACTAAAGACCAACTCTGAAACCTCTTCTTATCACAAAGGTAATCCAAGATTCTCAAAGGCTATGAAAGCAAAGCAAAAGTTCTGGCATATTTTTCCAAACTAGAAAGACAGTAAGAGCCAGGGAATTTACTAAATATCAACTATATGAGCATCAGGTAAGTTGAGAAACACACATCACCAGGTTGGCCACAAAGTGACCACATTTTTTATTACGGCAATTCTCAAAAAAAAAAAATCTACTAAGTTTAAGACGGGTTGTAATTTGTGTTGATGAAGGAACACTGATGAAATTACAGACCTTTGAAGAAGGTAACTCAAAAGCTAACTTGTTTAATGTTCAAATGAGACATTTATTTTATTGAAACTTCAATGTCCATGAAGAAAATAAATATATAGAAAGGACTAATGGCATAAGTTACTGAACTTAGAGTCAGAAGACCTGGGTTCAAATTCTGCCTTAAACATTTACTAGCTATACGAACATAGGCAGGTCTAACCACATCATCTCTCCCAGTCAATAAACTCCAGAGACTCCCTTCCTGTTATCTCTTTGGGATGAAATAAAAGGTACTATGTGGCTTGGAAAGCCTTTCATAATGCCTTTTCATTCTTCTTACACCTTATTCCCCTATCAACTGTAATGCACTGCTGCTGGCCTCCTTGCTGTTCCTTGCACCCCATCTTCTGACTCCAGATGTTTTCACTGTCTCCCATGCCTGGAATGCTCTCCATCTTCATCTCTATTTTGTAGCTTCCCTGGTTTCCTTCAAATCTTGGCTAAATTTACAAGTTCTGCTAGAAGCCTTGCCTAGTCCTCCTTAATCTTAGTGGCTTATAAGACTACCCCAAATTTGTTGTGTATTTGCCTTGTTTGCTCATAATAGTTGTTTATATGCTGGCTTCTCTATTAGAATGGGAGTCCCTTGAAAACAGAGAGTGGTTTCTTTATGCCTTTATATCCCCAGTTTTTAGCATAGTGCCTGGTACAGAGTAAGAGTTTAATAAATGTCTCCCTAGGTCTCAGCTTCCATATCCATAAAAATGAAGAGGCTGAGGTCCCTTCCAATTCTACATCTATGACCTTATAATAATAGCGCCACTGTTTAGAACTCATCTGAACATGTGCTGTAGTCAAGAAAATCTTTATGTAAAGCAAGTCATTTTATATTGGTATTTAAATATGCAATTTAGATTGATCTATTTCTCTGAACACCAGAAGGCTCTACCCTTTTCTTTCCAAAAACCTTTTGACAATCAAAATTGTTTACAAAGTAATTCATAATAAGGGGATGGAGTTGAGAAGGGTTGTTATCTAAAAGCAGTGTGATAAGATCCAGAACTAAAGTTTGGTCCAAGGACCTCTTTAACATTACTTGAAGACTCTCCTATAAGGGTAATGGGCAATAAGTGTGATAGCTCTTGGAGGCCAAGGAATAAAATTACTGGGTTCACAGTAATGACAAATGACCTGTTTACATCACCAGTACATTTTTAAGCAAAGAACCTCTTCAGCAGCACTTTGAATGTCTAGGGACACTCATCTTAGGATAGTCAATCCTAACTCCCAAGAACTCTGAGTTAGTCAGTAGAAGGAATGGGCCCACATCTATCAAAGCATGAGAGGAAGCATGGCATAGTGAAAAGGGACACTTATTTGGAGTCAGAAAGAACTGTTCAAATCCTGGCTCAGGTTAGCTATGTGATCTTGGCCAAGGCTTACTACTCCATGTAGTGGTTTCCTCTTCTATAAAGTAAAGCAATGTCTTTTTCAGCTCTCAATCTATGATCTAACGACAATGGCAAGTGGGACTGATATGATTGTTATGTATTTTTTCCCATATACTAATGTCTAAAGACATGTTTTGGTACCTCTCAACTATAGATGTTTCAACTCAAAGACCAGTTAGAAATTTTATATGTGCCAGCTGAATCCTGATGACCATGAGTTTAGCATCTTAAAAACAAACTAGAATTATTATTTTAAGATGAGACAAAAGGGCAACATGAGAAGAATTTTAATATCAGGCTATTTGATTCATATCTAACTGGAACATCTTTAATAGACAAAACACAAGAAGCCTCCACAAAATCCTTGCAGCTAAGACAAGCAGAAGGCCAGCCAAGATCTATTTTAGTAAAACAAGTCATTAGTGAACACAGACATGAATGTATCCCTAACAAGATTTAAAATGCCAACATCATAACACAGACTGTAAAACACAAAGCTTAACAGACATAACAGTGTTTATTTCAGCTGACTTCTTTGAAACAGGATAAATGATTTCATCTCTATCTCCTTTATAAATCTGTGTCAGCAACAATCATTTCAAAATCTGCACTTGTTTTCTGTCAGTTCCCAGACACTGGTGATGCATTTAAACCCTTGAGGAATCAGTGTGTTTCAAAAACTAAATTGACCTTGGAGGATTGATGCATATACTAGTTTCTGATTCGTAAACACTATCAATTTAAAGCAATGGTGTTAGAGAAGTGAGTATAAGTAATTATACTTATATATAATAATGCTATATAATAATATATAATAATTGTAAAAAGAAGTTAACATAAAGTAATTTCTCTTATATGGAAAATTATATAGACATAGAATATATATCTTTTTAAAAATCAGATTTGTGATTTCTTTGGTGTAGGGAGTGCCCAGTAAGGAACTTCCTATTACCAGTGCAACCAGATCATTGCAGATTCTCTGCAATTTATGGTCTTAGAAAGTAGTTGTCTAGGGCACTGAGAGGGTGACTTTCTCAGGGTCCCAAAGTCTTGATGTACCAGAGGCAGGATCTGAATTTAGGTCTTCCTTACTTTAAATTCAGTTCGCTTTATTATACTATGTAGCTTTTCATATCAATATCAACATCAATAGCTAGCATATACTTATCAAATCTGTGTCACAAGGAAATCTAAGCACATTTTAAAAACATGCCAATAAGAAGCAGCTAACCTGTTGATCTGGGATCTGAAACCGTGTAGGTGATTTTTAAACAGTCCATTTACTGTTCCCTATGCATTCCGTTTTTTGCCTTTGTACCTCAACCCAGACTATCTCCCTTGACTGGAATGCTATCCTGCCTCACCCCTACCTTTTAGAATACCCACATCTCTTCAAAGCACAGCTCCAGGGGTAGCTAGGTGGCACAGTGAATAGAGCACCAGCCCCAGAGTCAGGAGGACCTGAGTTTAAATCTGGCCTCAGACACTTAACACAAAAACTAGCCATGTGACCTTGGGCAAGTCACTTAACCCCAATTGCCCTCCAAAAAAAAACCAAACAAACAAAAAAACAAAGCACAGCTCTAGTGCCACCTTTTTCAGAGTCCTTTCCTGTTTTTGTCCAGTTGTTAATGCCCTTTCCCAATAGCCTATCTACTTGTTTTGTATATAGCCTATATTTATCTGTGAAAATATATCTCTCTAATACAGGAGTTCTTAACCTGGAGTCCATGACCTTTAAAAAACTTTTTGATAACTACTGCAATGTAACTCTATGTGTATAATTCTATGTGTTCTATTTTATGCATTTAAAAACATTATTCTAGGGGCAGGTAGGTGGTGCAGTGAATAGAGCACTGGCCCTGGAGTTAGGAGGAAGTGAGTTCAAATCTGATCCCAGACACTTTACACACAACACGCTTACTAGGTATGTGACCTTGGGCAAATCACTTAACCCCAACTGCCCTGCTTTCCCCCCTCCAAAAACAAAACAATGCAAAACAAAAAACATTATTCTGAGAAGGGGCCCGTAAGCTTCACTAGATTGGCACACCATCAGCACTTATGCTTATTGACTGAACATTTGCCAAAGAAGGTAATATACTTAATGCTATTTTGTGAAATATAATTCTTTCCTAGAAGGCTTAAAAAAATTTTAATAGAGCTGACAAATCATATAAATATGAAAGAAGGCATGATTATTGATGTTAAGATGTTGACATTTAATCTTTCAACCTGAGATGGGACAAAGGATAATTTTGTGCCTGTCTCAGGCAAAGGAAGAGAAGTTGAGGATGAATTTGCTAAAAACTGAATTACTTATAAAACTGATTATAATTCTAAATTATACCAGAGAAAGGCACAAGTGGAACTTGTTTTGTGCCATTTAACACTATCTAATTATTAAATAATCTGAGCCCAATCAAATATAAGACAAGGGATTTTCTTTGCATTCCCAAGTGGACCAAATGAGAGACATAAAACTGCTCCTGAGATTTTATGTAAATACGTTTCATTCTTTTTATACTAGTCTCTTCTCTGCATCTGTTCCTTCTCAAAGGAGAGTGATTAGTGTAAGTTGAGAAAAGAGTTTATGAATTTTATAAAGAGAGAAAAAGTAGTAGATTGCTATCATGGTGTTTATTAGGAAGGTGAGATTTTTTTTTGGTACCAGAGTCAGCATAGTCAAAATCACAGGAAACCAAAGAAATGCTACATTTGAGATAATAACCCTAGATTTGACCAAAGGTAAGCTTCTCTTGGGAAAAATCTCCCCAGTCTGTAATTTCCCTGCTCTGAAAGAACATGGGTTATTGATTTTCAGAACACAATGAGAAGTTTATTTACTAAAGCTTTTGCTTGGAGAAGTTTCTTCTTGATGACTTAAAAGAATGAAGTCTATATATCTAATAGTTCTGGTTATTACTAGTTATTACTTCTGTTTACTTCTTTTACATTTTCTTGTGATGAGATTTCTTGTCTCACATTTTTAAACTAATAAAAAAACCCACAATTCCCAACACCATACCAGACAATAATAAAAATGTTGGTAATAATTATAATAATAAATACTATTTTAAAATAGCAAATTATTGGAGGTAAAGATGTTTGATATTTTAATGTAATTTTAACACAATTCAAACTCTTATTGAGTTGGCACCATTAATCTAGAAAAATACACAAACTGCTAATTATTTTAGAGCTAAGCTATTATATCAATGCATTCAAAAGAAAAAAAAATAACTGAACCAAATTACAGACATACCCTATCTAACTGCACTAACTGTTCTGTGAATACGTGATCATAAGTGAAATAGTTTCACAGTGTGCATTAAGTTCCATAAGAGAAAATAAGATAAACGAGAGATGAATTCCTAGATGGTCAAAATTTAGACAATAAAAGCTTCAAAAGTCTTTATAGAGACTTGAAACTATACAATTTGCATAATTCAATAACGTCTTGCTTCCTCAAGCTTGGAGACATAGGAGTTTCTAAAATGATGAGTGGGGTGGAGCACAGATGGAGAGCAACTCTCCTATATGGCAAGTCCCTTGAATCCAGCTGACAAGCCCCTGCCCTTGTCACATCTTCAGTTCTATGCCTTTCATCATTCTTGTATCCTCAGTCACAGTGTTCAACCCTGCAATCCTCCCTTGGGTTTTACAATTCACATATTACAAAAGTCTCATCCTGAGAAAGACTCAATGTGCCAGCCAAATCCTCGAAGGAGGAAGGAATGATTCCCAGTTTCCAACTATTCACTCCATTACCTATCTGACATTCTGGCACCAATAGCACCTACTGTTCTTGGAAGTCCTTAAAAGTAATGATGGCCAAGCAGAGCCAAGATGGTGGAGTAGAAGCCCGACCTTCCCACAGCTCCAGCTTCCACCTTCCCCAATCCATGTAAAAAGGGGACTCTAAACAAACTTTGGAGCTGCAGAACCCACAAAATGATACAGAGAAGCTAACCTATCACTGAGGACAACCCGGCAGGCCGGCAGGAATCCAGCAAAGTGCTCTGGGAGCCTAGCCCAGCACCATGCTGAGGCTTTAGCCCCAGGGCGGGCCTGACCAGCAGCGCCCAGAGGGACTCTAGAACAGCAGCAGCGGTGGCCATTTCCAGATTTATCAACACATAGATGCGAAGGACAAGGTGAGAGGCCAGTGCAGTCTGGACTTTGGGACCCAGTAAGTGGGAGCGCGTGGCTTTTACCCCCGGGGCGAGAAACCACTGAGACCCCAGCACAGCCAGCCAGCCCCGCGTGGCGGCTTCAGCTCCTGGCCTGCAGACTGTACGGGGACCAAGCACCAGTCTGAGGGGTAATCGCTCTTGCTTTAACCTGCTTGGATCTGGATTGCAGTCTAGGGTGGAGCTCCTGGGGTGTGTGGCCAGCTTGCCAGAGCATGTGAGACCTCAGAGAGGGTACCCATCTAATACCTCAGGAAGCTGAGAAAACCTCAGCGTTTGGGACGAAAGCTCCCCAGTCTGGTGGCAGAGTCCTACTGTGGCAAAAAGGCCAAAAGTCAAGTAATTGAGTGGCAAAATGAGCAGGCAAAAGAAACAAAGCAGACAGAAGATTCCAACATTGCAGTTCTATTTTGGGGACAAGAAGGAGCAAGGCATGGAACAGGAGGAAGACAGTGAAGTCAGAACTCCTGCATCAAAAGCTTCAAAGGAAAATATGAGCTGGTTACAGGCCATAGAGGACCTTAAGAAGCAGATAAGAGAAGTGGAGGAAAAATTGGGAAGAGAAATGAGAACGATGCAAGAAAATTATGAAATGAGAGTCAACAGCCTGACTGAGAAAATAATACCTTAAAAAACAGACTGACTCAAATGGCAAAGGAGGCTCAAAAAGGCAACGAGGAGAAGAATGCCTTAAAAAGCCGAATTTTCCAGATGGAAAAAGAATCTCAAAAGCTCAATGAGGAGAATCATGGCTTCAGAATTAGATTGGAGCAAATGGAAGCTAATGACTTTATGAGAAATCAAGATGCTGTTAAACAGATCCAAACAAATGAAAGAATAGAAGGCAATGTGAAATATCTCATGGGAAAAACCACCGACCTGGAAAAGAGATCCAGGAGAGATAATTTAAAAATTATTGGACTACCTGAAAGCCATGACCAAAGTAAGAAGCTAGAAATCATCCTCCAGGAAGTTCTCAAAGAAAACTGCCCTGATGTTTTAGTACCAGAGAGCTTGAACTAGAGGTTGAAAGAATCCACCGATCACCTACTGAAAAAGATCCCCAAAAGAAAACTCCTAGGAATATTATAGCCAGGTTCCAGAATACCCAGATTAAGGAGAGAATATTACAAGCAGCCAGGAAGAAACAATTTGAATATTGTGGAAACACAATCAGGATAACCCAGGATCTGGTAACTTCTACACTGAGGGATCGAAGGGCTTGTAATGTGATATTCCAGAGGTCAAAGGAGCTGGGATTAAAACCAAGAATCACCTACCCAGGAAAACTGAGTATCATGTTTCAGGGGAAAATATGGTCATTCAGTGGAATAGAGGACTTTCAAGCATTCTTGCTGAAAAAACCAGAGTTGAATAGAAAATTTGACATTCAGATACAAGAAGCAAGAGAAGCATGAGAAAGTAAACAGGGAAAAGAAATCGTAAGGAACTTATCAAAGTTGAACTATTAACATTCCTACATGGGAAAACAGTAATTATAACTTATGAAACTTTTTCTCAGCAGTTGAAGGGATTAGAAATATATATATATATGAGGGCATATGAATACATATGTAAATGTGTATATATATTTACAGGTATAAATAGATAGAGGGCACATGACCAATTTAACAGGAAGGAATGATACTTAAAAGGTGAAATTAAGAGGTGAGAGAGGAATATAATGAGAGGAGATGGGGAAAGATAGAATGAGCTAAACTATCTCATATAGAAGAGGCAAGGGAAAATGGTTACAATGGAGGGGAAGAATAGGAAGGCAAAAGGGAATGGGTCAACCTTATTCCCATTAAGTCTGGCTTGAGGAGGGAGTGAAATACACACTAAAAGGGTATGTCACCCTCCAGGAGAATAGGGGGGGAAGGGGATGAGAGGGGGAATGATGGAAGAGAGGGCAAGCTGGGGGGGAGGGAAGTTGGAAGCACCCACTTTTGAAAAGAGACGAGATCAGGGTGGAGAGTGGAGTGGGTGGGAGGTGGGATGGGAGGGAGGGAAGTGTAGTCAGTCTTTTACAATATATCTACTATGTTGTTGTTTTGCATTAGCCACTCATGTACAACCTATACTGAACTGCTTGTCTTCACAGTGGGGGTGGGTGACGGGGAAGGAAGGGAATGAATCTGGAATTGAAAGTTTTAAAATCAAATATTCAAATATATATATATGTACATATATATGTGTGTATATATGCATACATATACTATTATTAATACCATCTTACATGTAATTGAGAAATAAGATATATAGACACTGAGGCATAGAGATCCACTGGAAAAGTCGAAAGGGGTATGGGAAAAAATATGGGAGAGAGCAGATTAGAGGAGGGGTATACTGTGGGGCTGCTATTTTGGGGCGGTGGGTGGGGGAAAAGCGGGGAGAAAATTTGTAACTCAAAATCTGGCGGAAACGAATGATGTAAATCAGAAGTTAATAAAGCATTTTTTTAAATAAAAAAAAAAGTAATGATGGCCATAAGGGGTGAAAGCACCTCCCTATTCGGGTGAATGACACATTGGAACCATTTTCTGAACCTTAAAACCGCTGAGTGGGATACTTGCTAGTCTCCACCTGAGACAAGAAGAATTTTCTAAGGATAGTCAGGAAACACAGCTACTATCCAGTTTGTACTTTGGATAACCAGTCAAATTATGAGAAACAACAGGGTTTTCTGATACTATAGTAGGAATTAGTATTAAGAGTATGATTAGGAAGTATTTATAGAATATGCCCTCAATACCTCAATTTTTATAGATGAGTGAAAAAACAGCCTATATTGAGTTGGTGGAAATATTCTAACAGGATTTAAAATGCTTTCAGAGTATCCAAGAGATGCAGGGTACACTGTCCAAAGCAACTTAAACACTATTTCTACTATCTTATAATACAAATTAATACTGCTGAAATCTCACACTCTCAAAGGTAATTTATTACTAATTAATAGTGATCCTGGGCTGAGAGTCTTGGTTTATGCCTGTAATCCCTACTACTGGGGAGGCTGAGGCAGGTAGAGCCACTTAGATTTCTGATGGGCAATAGGTTAAACTTACTGAGTGTACACACTAAATCTGGCACCAAAATAATGAGGGTGTGAGAGCTGATGGGGTGGAGCATCAGGCTGCCTAAAAAGAGGTTAGAAAACAGGTGGTTGTGTTTGTTCTTCATTCTCAAAGAGGGCCATGACATTAGGGAGAAGATGACATGAATTGAAGGTGATTTTCATTTGAGTGAGGGAGAGCTGTGCAAGGTCACCAGCTTCACTTTCTTCTCCAGAGCCATCTGGTCAGTGGCCAGATATTCATCAGGATGACTGGAGATGGCCCAGGATACAATGGGAGACCCTGCCCCTTTTAGGCTAAAGTCTTTTCAGGTTCTCACTTTGAGTGAGGTAACACCCATTCAGTAAATAAGCCTCTTTAAGAAGTGAGTCAAGGGATACAAAGGAGGGCAAAGCCCCTGTGATAATCAGTATTGGCATTGGACCCATTTGCCTGCTGCACTGCCATCCTGGGCAAGATGGGGAGACCTAGACCCCCCCCAAAAAAAATTGTACTGAACTCTAAATATTTTGGAAATAAGGGGCGGCTAGGTGACACAGTGAATAGAGCACTGGCCCTGGAATCAGGAGGACCTGAGTTCAAATCCAGCCTCAGACACTTAACACTGACATAGCCATATGACCTTGGGCAAGTCACTTAACCCCAATTGCCCTGCCTTCCCCCCTCCAAAAAGCAAAAAACAAAGAATTTGGAAATAAGTTATAACTGATGAAATTGTATGTAATTAATGGTTTAGAACTCCCCAATCCATCCACCCATTCAAAAGGAATAAAAAAGCAGTGCAATAAATTTAAAAGATTTATTATGCTCTTCTCCTACATCTGTGACCTTGAAATTGATTAAATAGATTGAGTCCATCTCCGCACCAATTTCTATCTTCCTACCAGTGGCAATCAATAGAATACATAGATAGGAGATAGAAATGGAAATGAGCAGGATGGTCGATTGTGCCCAGTTTTGCTCTTATTAAACAGTATCAGAGAATTATTTGTTTGGATGATATGGTTGCTGCCATCTACTTACCTTACATAATTTAGCATACAAAGAATGAATTACACATTTAGACATTATACTAAGTTCCCTAGTTGGAAAACGATATTATGTAAAATTAAGTATATTAATAATAGCAGAAACCATAACAGTAAGACTGCTATTTTCTTTTCTTTCTTTTTTTTTTTTTGCACTTTTTGGAGGGGGGAAAGTAGGGCAATTGGGGTTAAGTGACTTGCCCAGAATCACACAGCTAGTTTTTTGTGTTAAGTGTCTAAGTCCATATTTGAACTCAGGTCCTCCTGACTACAGGGCCAGTACTCTATTCACTGCACCACCGAGCCACCCCTGCTATTTTCTTTAGGAATAACTGAACTCATACACAAATTTCCCTGTACTGTGTGTATTTCAGAGAATAGGAGTTGGCTACTTCCAGTTACTAATAGGCCTTCTCTCTCTCATAAGGATGAAAAAAGAATAACACCACCATGTTTCTTAAAATATTCTGGCAATTTCAGTTCAGTGAAGGATGCACTGTTCTTGCACATTATACTAAAGTTCTTCAATTTTTTCCCACAAAGACTGAAATAGTTTAATTTTTAAAATATATAAAATGGTAGTTGTTGCCTTCTGACCTGAAAGCACACTTCCATTCTTTTACTGAGAAGTAAAATTTCTAAGCCCAAAAAAACCTAAATCTGGCTTCATTTAAATCTCATTTTCATTCATCCAACCCACAAAATACTTACTTGATTCCAAAAGGAGAGAGGAGAAGGTAACTAAATAACACATAAACCAAAAGCCCTTAACTCAAAAAGAAAAAAAGTTCAATAGAAAATTCAATAGAAATTTTTGGCTCTTGCAATGTGAATGGAATCTAGACATCTTCATATTTTCCTTTCAATAACTAAACTGGGAATTTCCACCATAAGATGACTTGAGTGATCTTGACTGAAGTGATATCTGTAAAATTTTATTGTTATTAACTATTCATAACAACCCTCCCCCCTTATCATCTCTTTATGTAAAAATAAAATTCCAAGATTTTCCTTCAATAAGAATCACGTATGAAGTGGTTGAAAAAGTATACATCACAAATTGATTGGATCTAAATTTTTACTCTTCCATTATAAGTTCCAAAATTAAATGCTGCAAACTGTAGAATGAAAATATTTATAAGGGAAATTAGTTCTAATAAAATGAATTTTTAAAAAGTTGTAGAATAAAAGAATTCTAAGTCAGAGTTGAAGAAAGACAATTCTTGTAATATTAGTTCAGTTGTTTAAAATTACCATCACAGCATTATTCTTAGTTAGACAACTTGTTAATTTAAGGGGAAAAAAACAATTATTAAGGATTATTGAGGAACAAAATTAATAAGATAATCCACCAGGTACCGTGCATTAAGCAGTAATAATATAAACATGACTGACTGTATAAGAAGTATAACTATCTAAATAGGTTTATTTATTATAGTAGATCACTTCAAATACTGATGATGAGACCTTCATGGCTCTTACCAAACTCACCATATACACTGTCCTGAACGTAAAACACTGGAGGAAACTATCTGCCAAACCACAATTCCATTTAAACTGCTTGGTGAATGCTATAATTCCTCCCAAGATATATGATGTTCTAACAATTACCTTAAAATACAAAACCTTCATTTTTCCATTTTGCTTAAGCATCATAAAGTTTATAAAAGTCTTCTACTACTTTTGGCAAATTTAGATGAGGCCACAGTCAAAATAACTGACTCAACAGATAGACTAGTGAAAATAGCCTAGCATATATGGGTGCAAGAGGACTTGAACATTATAAATTGTTATTAGTCTGAATATTAGATTTAAATTTTGTATATATGATGTATTCTTGATCTTCTTAAGGTAAAATGACAAATAAAGTGTCTGAATCATGTGTATGTAAAATACAGCCATGATTACATTCATGAATATATGAAATTGTTCTAGACTTGAATATTTATGCAGGGATATAGTACTACAGAACCATATTCTAAAACGTAGCTTACATTAGGCTCCAGTAAGAGAAGAAAGCCCACTTAATGCCCACCACATGCTGTCCTACTTTGGCTGCTCCTATCATGTGACATCTAATCCATAGCTCTGGTGAGCATGCTCACTTTGTATTTGTTTTCCAATTTGGTAGGAGTTGGACCATGTCCTCTCTTCTTGTAGGTTGTAAAGTGCTTGCATTGAGGGCATGGCTTGGTGCTGGAGTCAATACGGCTGAGTTCCAAGAAGTACTTGTATTTGATGACATCATCATGTGGCAGGTTATATAGAACAGTTGATTCCTCTAGGTATTCATTGCATTCTGTGATGGGGCATTTGATTTCTGCTTGGCCAAGTTGGACCTATTCAAAAGACAAATTAGAAAAAATAGTTTACATGGTGTTTTCTTCTATAACATAGCTGAAACAATGGTTAAAATGAAAGACTGTTATTTCATTATCAAGACTCATAGAGTATATATATAACCCCCAAGTTTTATGATAATTAATAGCCATTTGGTATTTTCAAAATGTCTTGTAAGAAATTGTTAAAATTTAAGCCATGTTCACTAGCATGTTCACTAGTTTCTTTTTTTTTCTTTTTTTGGAGGGGGAAGGATAGGGCAATTGGGGTTGAGTGACTTGCCCAAGGTCACACAGCAAGTTTCTGTGTGTATATATCAAGTGTCTGAGGCCAGATCCGAACCCAGGTCCTCCTGACTTCAAGGCCGGCGCTCTACTCACTGTGCCACTTAGCTGCCCGTCACTATTATATCTTTCAACTCATAAATCTGTCAATTAGACCAGAAATCTTACACAAGAGAAACAAATCATCATTACGACCTCCTAGAAACCACAGTATGTTCAAATAGCTTGGTATCCATGATAATTCTTAAGGGAAGGTAGAGTGAATATGCTTCAGATTTTTGCAAATACACAGACAGTTTTCTATTACAACACTAAGCTGACGGTTCCGATTTAAAATTGCAAAAGGTAAAAATGGGGCATTTTTACAAAAGTACAGAAGACCTACAACAGCTTGAAAAGAAGGAAATAATTCTTACTACTTTTATTGTGAGAAAAGGAGGTGGCTCATTTGATAGAGTGTTGCCCTTGTGAGATTGCCAGAATGAGTTAATTTTGATTCCTGGCAAGACTCTAGTACGGAACATATTAATAAAAGGATGGTTAATGACAATTTAGAAAAGGAAGAAGTAATCACAAAAATATTTTGAGTGAGAAAATTGTCTTCTAAAATATTTAAGTATTAATTTTTTGATAAGTTACATATATTGTAGTGGAGACTATAAAGCCTACAGTGACCATTTGCAAAAGGGATGGAGTAGGAGGGATGAATTTCAAACCTTTCCTAGGATAAATGAATGCCTTGCCTTGGGGACTTGGGCTCAAGTGATGGGATCCTGTGTAAGGAAATATGTGCCTGGACTAGCTAGGGAACCATGGGGAAGAGAAGCACATGGGCTCCTGGCATCCCATGTTGGACTTCATCCATAGAAATATTATTGTACATTGAGCTCTGGTTCAATAGCAACAAATAGCATATTAACACAGTCCAACACTTTTAGGCACATTTAAAATTAAGAAAGCTTTTGTAGGCTGTCCCAAGGCCCCAAATCACATATACCGCTGCAAATATAATAAAATGTGAGCTGCTTTCTAAACAACAAATTTAAATGTGAACTTTTGAAATGCAATCTGTTATTAAAACAAATACCACCTGTGTTCAATCTTATGATGACAAAGACTTCTAGGATCACTAGAAAGGTTATTACTTGGATATTTTTGTAACAATTTAAGAAAAATATAGTCCATTTTAATTTGAGGAACATGGCATTATAGTAGTCTGAAAATAAAGAAGATGGGTAATGCTAAAATTCAAATAGAAAGCAAAGAAAATCTTCTGTAGGCACCAACCAGTTACCTGCTCTATGTTACTGACAAGTGAGTGTATATCTAAAAAAAATTTAAATACTGATAAACACTAACCTTTCTAAACCAAACCATGTCTCCACATTGTCAGCAAAAAGCTCTAATTTGACAAAGTGAAGTCAAAATATTGAAACACAAAAGGAAAGAAGTTGAAATTAGAATAAAAGGCAGCTAAAAGCACCAGCAAAGAGGACAAAAAGGGTAAGACTAAATTAATTTCTGTGAGAAAACCCCTGGATAATGAACTCATAATCTATTTTCAATTATTCATTTTTCTGTATCAATTTTAGACTTTTCTCTTCTTTTGTTTTTGGACAATTTAAAGTAACTATGTAAGAGCTACTTACAACATATATATTTGTTAAAGAAACAGCATCCAAAATCAAATACCTAGATTTTTCTACATAGTCATTAAATGCCAAATAAAATAATTCTACTTTTTTTTTTGTTGTTGTTTTTTGGAGGGCAATTGGGGTTAAGTGATTTGCCCAAAGTCACACAGCTAGTTTTTGTGTGTGTGTGTCAAGTGTCTGAGGCTGGATTTGAACTCAGGTCCTCCTGACTCCAGGGCTGGTGCTCTATTCACTGTGCCACCTAGCTGCCCCAATAATTCTACTTTCAAATGAATTTTAAAACTCTAATGGATAAAATAAGTACAGACTTTAAAACTTCTTTAAGCTTCAAGGAAATATTCTGATTTGCACTTAATACTATATATATTTTTTTTTTCTTTTTTTGGAGGCGGAAGGCAGGGCAATTGGGGTTAAGTGACTTGCCCAAAGTCACATGGCTAGTTGTTGTGCTAAGTGTATGAGGTGGGATTTGAACTCAGGTCCTCCTGACTTCAGGGCCTATGCTCTATTCACTGTGCTACCTAGCCACCCTGCACTTAATAGTATTTAATAATACAATATTTTTACTTAGGACTAAATGTTTCTTGACACAACATTGAGATGAATAACAGTTATAGATATAAATTTAACATGCAGAATATTATACTAAGTTTTCTGATCAGAATTATCTAACTATAGTTTCATAATCACGTTGAGCCTTAACCATGATATCATGAAGATTTCTTACTCCCCATATTTCTTCCTTTCAAACTAATACCCCAATTTAATCTTTACTGATTTTTTCAAAGAGATTTCTTATGCCTAAGCAATTCTGTGAGAGATAATTTGACACACTTTAAAAAATTCTTAATGTCCTTGGTAATTATTTTATGCCATGTCAATGAAATGATCCTTTTATCACTACTGCTAGTTGAAATCAAGGGCTTCAAATAAGAGGGGTACTTTTGAGGATTGAGCAGTTCATTAAAAAGACATTGATTAAGAATGGAATTTTGATTTCCAGACCATGGGTTACTACATACATTACAGGAATCATGACAGGGAATGAGACCATCTTACAAATACTGGTAAAAATATATTTGCCTGAAGTTTTGAAAATAAAATAAAAATGGCTTTAAGTTGAAAATAAAGAGAGAGAAAACTGCTTAAACATATGATCTATAGCCTTCAACATTCATTGCAAGCATCACCTCTTACATAAGGCTTTTTCTAATCATCTAATTTGGTAGTGAGTCCCCTCTCCTTGAAATTATTTTTTATGTATTTTGTATTTAAATATATGTAAACATGCTTCTTCCTTTCTCCATAGAATGTCAGCTTCCTTACAGCAGAGACTTTTTTATTTTTGTCCTTGTCTTCCCAGGACCTAATACAATGCCTGCCATATGGTGAGTGCTTCATAAATGCTTGTTGATTGCCTCATACAATAAAGAGTAGCTACAATGTAGGAAGAAGATGCCCCTAAATTCACAGGGAATTGGAGAATAATTCAGGAGCCTAGCACAGATGCATGGTGTAGCAATGACTAGGGATTTCAATTATCCAGACATTTGCAGGGGCTCTCTCTCTGACAAAAACTGAGTATCTAATAACTTGTAAATCATAGTTTCCCCTGCTCTAAAAGGTGGAAAACCCATTCTGGAACTTACATACTGGAACAAAATCATGCAAAAGGAAGAAACTAATTGCCAACGTAGATTTGGGAACCTGATGGGGAAGTGACCATTCCAGCTTAGAATTTATGATACAATACAGTAAAACCAAGGCATTATCTAAAATACACTCTAGTGTCTGATCAAAGCATCAACCAATGATGACTTCAAAAGTTTGATGATGAAACATACCTTCTACCTCTTCGCAGAGAGGAGCTAGTTTAGGGGTATAGAAACAAACATGCATTTTCGAAAATGGCCAATTTGTTGTTTTGCCTGATCATATATAAGACAGAGTTCCTACTCAGGTAGAGGGAAGTGGTTTGCTGGGTAATAATAGACATGAAAAAAGAACATCAATATGGCATTTTAAAAGATGAACAAAGAGAGAGCAGGAGAGGTAAAGAATGGGCAACAAATGGAGCTATTTATTACTATCTTTTAAAGTTTATATATTCTTTAAAAAAATTCTATGTGGCAGAAGTTCTTAGTTTCATATGCAGTCCTCTTCCCTATTCTTCACAATTTGAATTGTTTGTAATCATTTATGACTGTTGAATTCATAATAAAAACCTTTTAAAAAGATAAACTAGTGATATCAGTAGTAGAAGAATGGAGCTCTTAGAACAGTGCTTGGCACATGTTAACATCTTAATAAATGCTGGTAATTGACGAGATCACTGAAAAGAAAGAGACCAGTTAGAAAGCAGTGTTTAGAGGTATAAGACAAGAGGCAGAGTGAAGTGGTGGCAAATTACTTCAAGGATAAATTACATTGGGTAGTTAACTAGAAACTGAGCAGTGATCAGCATGATGGAAGAATCTGTGAACTTTGTCTTTGATGAAGCTCAATAGAGGTAGTATGGTGAAATAATGTGGACTTGAAAAAAAGTGTCATAACATTTTAAAACAAATCTTGAGTTCTCTTCCTTGCTGGGTGTTCTCACAACATGACTGTCCCCTGGAGGAAGGTGAAAGCCTACTGGAAAAGAGTAAAGTTTTCATCATTCACAGTGGGCTTGGGTACAAATCCTTTTTATGCTCTTTCCTGTATAAGTGTATTTCCAAAAAAATTAAACATATCAAGGTTTTGAAGAGCCAATTTCAAAAGGTACAGACAAGACATAGTTATGGTCTGTTAGCTTAAATTCTATAAGAGATGCCAGCCCAAAAGAGACTGTAATTTCTTAAGTACAAAATTCTTAAAGCACAAGAATAAGTAATTCTGATGAGAAGGGAAAGCAAGAGTTGTTTAAAGAGATCATTGTCGATGCACAGGGATACACCAACTTAGGTATTAAAAAGACATGAATCAAAGATGGAAGCAAGAACAAAACCAAACAAAGCATGAATAACAAGAAATGATATAATCCTATAAGAATGGTGTCAAGGCTGCTAAAGTTCAAATTAAGTTAAGGCTCATGAGGAATACTAAAGACAATAAAAATGAAAATTTTAATACTAAAATGGAGAAAAGGAAAATACCAAAGAAAAGAGGGAAAGACTATTGCTCAGGGTGGATAGGAATATTATAAAAGGAGAAAGCAGAATTCCTTAATAAAAATGTTTCTGTTTCCATTGGCAAGAAGAATAATCTTTGGACAGAAAGGACAGAATATAAATAGCTAATAAACAGTCAAAAAAGGTACAAAAACCAAAATAAGTATAAAGATATCATTCAAAGAGCTGAAACCAAAGGTAAGCACCTGAATATTCTTAAATAAGTTTGAGTCACAAGTTACAGATACAGTATCATGCATTACTGAAAGGACTGGTAGATATTATTGATGAGCCTCCATTATCTCTGAAATCCAGGATGAAGCACATCATAAAACAGTGGATGAGGCACTGGACTTGATGTCAGGAAGATCTGGGTTCAAATCTTACCACAGACACTAACTAGGTATTTGACCCTAGACAAGTCACTTAAGTCTCTTTGTACCAGTTATCTCACTTGTAAAAAGAGTAGATTTAATGTCCTCTAATTCCTTCCAATTTAAATCTGTGATCCTATAAAGGAATGAAGAGAACAAAAGTATTGCAGCCTAAGGAAGAGCTAATACTGTTCTGATTTTCAAAAAATAGAACAGAGTGTGAACTTTATGCAATTCCTGGCAGAATTCTGTCATGTAACATTGAAGGGATGACTAGTGAACATACAGGAAAGAAACCTGTGATCACAAAAGCCTACTTGGCTTTAATAAAAATAGGTCTTTGAAACTAACATCATTTCCTTTTTTAAGTGAAATATCAGATTGGCAGATCAGGAGAATTTTGCAGATTATATATTGCCTAAATTTTAGCAAATCATCTGACAAGCCCTCTAATGCTATTCAGACAAAAACTGATAGATGTAAGCTATATGACAGTGTGGTTAGATGGATTCAGAATTGGTTAAATGATAAAAGAGTCACCATTAATCACTTGATGGCAATTTGGAAAGAGGTGTCTAGTAGAATGACCCAGGGGTCTTTGCTTATCTCTGTGCTGTTTAAAATGTTATTAAATACCTTGGAAAAAAATACATATGTGTGTGTGTGTGTGTGTGTGTGTGTGTGTGTATAGCATGCAGATCAAATTTGGTGATGATATAAAGTTTATAGAAACAGCAGGCATGATGCTCGACAGATTCAGAATCTAAAAATATCTTGGCAGGCTAGAAGGTTGGGTTAATGGTAATAAAATGAAGTTTTATATGGAAAAATATAAATGCAAAGACATACCCTTAGGGAGACTTGGTTAGACAAGTTATTTTTTTGAAAATATTTTGGGATATGAGGGAACTTCAAACTCAAGGAATCCACAGTATAATAACAGCAACCAAACAAAGATTAGGCAATTTGAGAGACACAGTGTCCAGAACTCGGGAAGTAAAAGTTCAGCTGTACCCTGCCCTAGTCAGATCACATTTGAATTATTGTATTCAGTTCTGGGTAACATATTTTATGTAACACACTGATAAGCTGGAAAGTATGCAAAAGAGAGTAGCTTGAACGAGGAAAGGGCCTTGAAATGAAGCCAAATTAGGATTAATTGAGGGATATTCGTTTATTTAGCCTAGAAAAGATAACTTACTGGGGAAGTGATAGCTATCTGCAAATATCTGAAGGGTGTTGTGTGGAATTCAATTCAATTCCACAAATATTTATGAAATAGGTAATATGTTGAAGATACTGGATATAGAAAGGCATAAAGAGAAACAGTTCTTGCTTTCAAGGAGTTGATATTCTATGAAAAATACCCAATATATACACCAATAATTAAATTAATAATCAACAAGCATTTATCAATTTTTTATTATGTGCCAGAAACTTTTCTAAGGACTAAGGATATAAAAGTAAAAACACGGTTTCTACCCTTAAGAAACCCTGGAAACACTAAAAAGCATTTTAAGTGGAATTCATACCAATGTGAAAGAGACTGTTCTAATAATCTATACTGGAAAAATAATGTAGATGAAAAACACACACAATTAAGATTAGGAGATGCTGGTGAATAAGCAGCTTATATGTATACCATAGATAGGCACTATGGCCAATAAGCTCTGTGGGATTGAATAGGAATTGGGATAGACTGGGAGAGAACTGCACGTCGCTTTCAACAACTAGTCCCAATCTGCTCATTGCTGCAAAAGCTCACGTATTTAAGGTCAATATCCTCCCAAGATAAATTAGTTTATCGAAACACTGCGATACCATAAGAACTGATGAAAATGAATCATTCGGAAAAGTATGAGATTCGCGTGAACTGACAGAGTCAGAACCAAGAAAACGATGGCGACAATGACAACCTTGTAAACAAGTACAATGAAGTGAATCTGAATGTTTTATAATCATAATGTCCAAACTTGAGCTTAGACAAAAGCTGGAAAAACATGCTTCCCTCCCTTTACTGCAGATATAGGACAACAAAGATATGGACTATCCATATGCTTTTAGTCATAGTTGATTTGGCTTTTCTTCTCTCTTTTTTAAATCTTTATTGGAAAGGATGGATTGCTTCAAGCAACGGGGAGGGGGAAGGAATAAGCAATATAGTCAGAAGTGTGATAACCACAAACAACAAATTGTGGATACCACAATTTCAGAAAAATAAAAATCAATAGAAAGACTTACAGTAAGAATACACATAGTATAGCATATTAACAGATATGAATTGAATATAAGAACTGATATATAAGACATCATCAATGGCATGCATGGCCAAAAAAGGAAGTGGGTCAGTCACTTATTTTCAGTAAGACAACAAATAGAAAGCCTCAGTGCCTCATTCTAACCCCAGGTACAGGAGCAAGAAAGTGACCCTTTAGAAATTTTGTCATATAATTTTTGTGGATAAGGATGTAGATAAGAATTGAACAGAATACAGAGGCCTAGAAGAATCACAATGTGTACTGATAGAAGTACCTACATCAATGAAACCAAGGAACCAAGGTCTCAGAGTATGTTCCCATTACTCAACGTGGGGTACTGTATAGATTGAGTGTTTCATCTAGGCCAGCTTTGCTTTGGATGAGCCACACTAGCTAAAACCACAATAGATAATCCATCTGTATATTATTGCAAAAAACCCAGTCTAGGAAGGCTAACTCCAATCCTTACACAATTTTTTATTTACCCCCCAATGAGACTGGACATTATTTTAAAATGAGTGCTCAATGTTCTTTTTTTTCCTTACATAAATACAATTATTCTTACTTATGACATAATTTTAGATATAAAATTATTTTCCCTTTCTATTCTCAAAATAATGTTCAATACAATCAGGTTCATCTAAGTGGAGCATATCATTTGAAATAAAATCATAGAATTAAAAAAAATACTTTGTAGGGGCAGCTAGGGTGGTGCAGTGAGTAAAGTGCCAGCCCCAGAGTCAGGAGGACCCGAGTTGAGTTCCAGCCTCAGACACTTAACACCCACACAAAAAAAACTAGCAGTGTAATCTTGGGCAAGTTACTTAACCCCAAGTGCCCTCCAAAAGCCAAAAAAAAAAAATACTTTGTATAGTTCAGGCTAATTTCTCCTAAGATTCAAAAACAAACCATACATTATAATGGAGACTATTTATAAATAAAACCTAATTCATGAATCCTATTTGCTAGAAAAACTTTAGTGCAAGTTCTATATATGAAACAATGACCAATTCTGATTAGTATATATTAGTGCAAGGAAACTGAAAAAAAAAATTCTTTCAGATACTTAAAATTTGTTGGTCTGAACCTATTAAAATTCTTCCTAATATCCAAACCCCTTTTGGTTAACACTCAATCTTCTATGCATGTGCCTGAAAAAAAATTAAATCACAAATTTAGGGGCATTTTAAATTTGTATCATATGCAACGCAAATACCATTGTTTAAATCACCAAGAAGCATGCTCTCCAAGTTATCTTTGTTAAAAACATGCCTATTCTAGTAAGACAAAATTACTTACCTATAACAGTTTCCAAGGGAGTTATTAAGATGTGCTATTATCTACTTAACTTATAAGCTAGTTGGCTAATTTCCCATGTGGGAGACTTGAATTAAAAAATAATTTAGTGACTCACACCATCAAGTGCATAGGAAAAATGGCAGGTTAATTAAATCTTCAAAAGAAATGGACAGAGAAATGAAGAACACTGAACTGTTCTTAGATTTTTTTAGCACCTGTTTGGCAAACCATCCTCCAAACTACATTTATCATTGGAATAATTTTAGTGCTTGTTTTCAGGGTTGACTCACAAGGTTTCCTGTGGTATGGTAGGAAAGACATAAAAGAGCTGAATTTTAATCCTGGTTCTGTTACTTACTATTTGGGTGATAAGTCGCTTAACCTGTGGGCCTCAATTTCCTCACCTATAAAATGAAGAAGTTTGAAATAGCCCCTAAATCTGCTTTAATTTTAAATCTGTGATCCCAATTGATGGAATCATCAATGTCAGGTTTTAAATTCTTACTGAAGTGACTGATAGGACAACCTAATGTGGAAGGGGAAAACTTTTGGACAAGTCACTTAACTTCTCAATGCCCTGGGCAACCTCTAAGACCCTAAGTTGTAGAACATTTACAGATCTGCATTAGTACAGAGAATTTCATGACTATGAGCTCCCAAACAAAATTTAATTACATATAAATGTCTACACACATGCCATATATTCCATTCTCTTGGTTTGCACAAAACAGCATGGCATGTTGAGACAAAGTGCTAGACATGTAGTCAGGAAGCCCAGAGTTTAAATCTAGCCTCTGATACTTATTAGCTGTCTAACCCTGTGGAAGTCACTTAACCTTTGAATGCCTCAAGCAACAACTCAGACTTCATCTACTGTTCCCCAAGCAGAGGAAATCATAGATCCTTCCCAACCTAGGTGCTGGGGAAGATGCAATAGTACAAAACAATTCTTGCCCTGAAGGATCTTAACATCTAGCCTTGGGAAAACAAATCCTACACAATGAAGTATTTAAATGATGATACAAAGTGGTATAAGACCAAAATTCCAAGTATATGGTTACAGAAAAAAAAAAAGACATTTTTTCTGATGAGTGAGAGATCCATACTGACTAGAAGAGTCTACAACAGAGGTGTCAAACACACACCTGTCAAGCTTCTTGAGTGTGGAACCAGATTAAAATGTCACTGGAAAATATTTAACAAAATACATAAAAATTAAGTAGAACACAGAAAATAGTAATGTATGGTTTTCTAAGTCAACATGCAGCCTGCAGGGATTCTTACATAGTTTAATGAGCCCTGTTTCTTTTTTTAATTTGGCACCATTGGAAAATGTAATGACTGACTAGACACATTTTAGTTTTTTTTAAATGTTTGGTTTGCTAAAATTGTCAGACATGAATTGGATGCCAATCTGAATCTCTTAGGCATACCTCTTTCATCTACCCACAAAGTGAAATAAGTATTTATCAGAATGAACATTAACGGAGAATAACAATGGGTGGGAAGTGGAAAAATGTTAAGTTTCCTCGGGCTACTAAAGAGGAAAAGGAACCATACAACACAAAAGTATTTATAGCAGCTTTATTTGAAGTAGAAAAGATGACCTTGTTGCAAAGATATAGAAACTAAGTTAATGTCTATCTACTTGGGGAATGGCTAAGCAAATCATTAGTATATGACTGTAACAGAATGTTTTATCACCAGAAGAAAGGATCAAATGATGGTTTCAAGAAAAAAAACTTGGAAAGACTTGATAAAATGATGCAGATTGAAGAACCAGAATAATAATTTACACATTAACAACACTATTATAAAGAAATACAATTTTGAAAGACTTGAGAACTCTGATTAATGCAATGACCTACTATGATTCTTGAGGACTGATAAATGAAGTATGTTAGCCACCTACTGACAAAGAGGTAATAGATTCGATATGCAGAAAATATTTTCATATAAAACTAATGTGGGAATTTGTTTTGCTTAACTATGCATGTTTGTCACAAGGGCTTTCTTTTTCTTCTTCTCTCCCAAAATGGGGGTGGGAGTGGGGTTTGGAGTGGTGAAGGAGATAAAAGATACGGTAGCAAGAAAGAAAGACAGAAGGAGTAGAGGGAAGGGAAGAAAAAGGAATGGTAGGAAAAGGAAGACAGAAATGGGATGGAAATGGGAAGGGAGAGTATAATAGTAATGTAATTTGATTCCTTTGTATTGGCAAAGCTAACAGGTACTTAGCACCTAGCTTGAAATTAATTAGATCAAGCCTCTTTTAAGAAACAAAAGGTATGAACCCCTGTTGCTGATGTAACAAGAAGTTGCTGATGTAACAGGAAGGGGCAAAACAGGGAGGAGCTAATAGGTATATAAGGAGAAACCCTAACTGGAATTTCAGATCTTCTTGGAGCCAGGTTCTGGAGGCTGAGGAAGAGAGGCCCAGGCTGGAGAGAATGATTTTTATTTTAAGAACCTGGATGAAGTGATTTTGATTCTGGGAACCAGCTGAAACTTCTGTTGAAGACTTCCAAGGGCCACCTGGAGCTGCAGAGGAGCTGCCAGAGGAAGCATGACTGTGGTGTTGGTACTTTGTTTGTGGCTTTGTTAAGCCTTGACTTCCCAGGAATAGAGACTGTGAAGGATTTAAGGTGGACTGGACACTGTGAGCTTCAGTGTGGAGCAGGAACTGCACAGAGAGCTGGACAAGGAACTGGGAGCTGTCTGCCTTTGAACCTTGGTGACAGTTTGGTGGATTCAGATAGGAGCTACCTGCCTCAAGTCAAGATGAAAAGACCTCTTCGTGAATACTGTGTAGTAACTGATGAAATTGTCTGAGTAGTGACTGACCCTAATGCTTTGCTTTGGGACTCACTTAAGAGTTGTGTGATTTGGCCAGATGAGACTCTGGGCAGCCATTAACACCTCCACCCCCACTCAAACCTCCCCCCTTTGAAAACCCAGATGTTGGTGTTTCCCTCTCTGGTAACTAACTAGGTATGGATATAATGGTCAGACAGTTGGAAGCCCTGTCTGCTGAATTGTTATTTTTGGTTGAGTAGTAACTGATGGAATTGTAATTTATTTGTGATTGTACTTTGGGACTCTGAATTAAGGACTCTGATTGACTAAATGAATATACTTCTCAGGGGTGGAGTATTTTGACTTTTGTGTTTTGTGTCCCTTAAGGCAAGCCTCCTTAAGGATGACTGAATGATTGAGGAAAGAGGCAAGCCCCCTTAAGGATGATTGATTGAGTTACTAAATGACTGTACTTTGTTGAAAACTGTTGTGACCATTTTAGTGATAAGTCATTGTGAATACTGTATTTTGTTTTTCTGTGAAAAGTTGTAACATTGTAAATGCTGTACCTTGATTTTCTGTGAATGTTTTGGTCTGATTTGTTATTGAATAAATAGTGTTCACTATACTATGTAATCAGAACTGTGAAAGCTGTTCACAGCAGCAGTCCTCTGGAAAGCTGCTTGCTTGTGCCTGGCTTTACAGAGAGGAGCTTTGATAAAGCAAAGCTGATCTAGATGGAAAAGAAAGGGGAGGAGAAAAGAAAGAAGGGGGAAGTGGAGGAATGGAGGGGAGTGGAGAGAAGGGAAGGATAATTAAACAATTACCCAGTAATTACCCTTTCACTGTTAAAGTCATCTTCAAGTTTTAACTGTCCTTTCCTCTATATCCAATCACTGCCAAATATTATCATTTCTATCTTTACAACATTTGTTCCATTCACATGGCTGCCACCCCATTTTTGGCCCTTATCACCTCATAATTCATCCCACCATTGCAATAACCTCTTAAAAATACATTTTTCAAATGGTTCTCAATATCATCTCCTTAAACGCACAGGTCTGACTATGCCTAGCCCCTGGCTCAAGACTTTTTAGAGGCTCCCTGTTACCTTTAAATACAAGCATTACTTTTTTAGATTTATTTTACATTCCTCCTCTTCATGTATTCTATAGTCTAGCCAAACTGGCCTGCTTACTGTTTCTTGAATTTGCAGAATTCTAGTATCTCCCATACCTTTTCACAAGATGTACTGTAAGCCTGATACATACTTCTTTACCTCCAGTTCTCTGAATCTTCAAGATGACTTTCCTAGTCCCCCTAAAAGTCCTTCTTCTTCATGCCATCTACTTATATGTACACATGTTGTTTTCCACCTCCAAAAAGTATGGAATCTCCTCGAGGGGAGAGACTAGTGTTTATTTTGTCCATGCCTTGCACACAATAAGCACTTAATAGATGTTGATTTGAACAAGGTTCTTGAGGATAGATTCCTGGTGAAAAAAATTTGTAACTCCTGATATGCTATTTAATAGCCTCTCTGATTTACTTTTCTATTGGCAAAAATCAAGCACTTGATACATATTGTTGAATGATTATAGTCTGACTAATCCACATATGTCTTATGAATGCAAATAACTTAGTTTGTCAGTTATCAATCTCTGCCATTATTCCGAGTCTTCCATTTTAGTGCTTTCTCCATTTTGAAGAATTTCACTTCCTTGACAGTCGCAGACAGTCATAGAATCAAGGAATTCTTTGATAAAGAGAATTTCATATTGAAGAAATCTACCCAAATTCACATAGTTTGTAAGGGGTAGAACTGGACATAAAATCTGGATTTTCTTACTGTTGTCTAAAATGTGGAATTCCTCTAAATGTCATTTCATAGTAGTATCATATTTTTACCATTTTGCTATGTAGAGCAAAATTATTTTTGATTAGTTATATCAATTCAGGTAGCTCCCAAAATATATATTTTTAAATATAAAATGTTTATATTGCTCCTAATGTTATCTAAATTTTACTAGCCATGACATTTACAGAGTTAACCAATATGTCAAGTGAGCCTTCTCTGATAACACTACTACTATCAGAGAATCAGCATCAGGAGATCAGAACCCTGACTTCTTGGAGCAATTACAGTCTTTGACATAACAATGTTTAAGAGAAGCATGAAGGACCCCATCAACACGTGCTTGTGCACGTGCGCACATACACACACACACACACACACACACAAAACTTCTGTACATAGACAGTAGCTAAAATCAGGATCACAGGATCTCCAATTCAAGGATAAAAAAAGAGTCAAAGGAAAAGATGAAAACACTTTATTAAAAGCACATCTCGGCTATCAGAAAATCAAATCAAATAATTTTAACATTATGAGAAAAGTAAAACAGAGAAGCCATAAAACAAAGGAAAACATAACTAAGATAAAAGTAAAAGGAAAGGTTGAGAAGGAAGAGAACAAAAGGCTGTGCCAAGACCTTGGGCCAAGTCACTTACCCTTTCTGGGCCTCAAGTACCTTGACTATAAATTGAGGGATCTGGAGTACATGAACTCTAAGATCCTTTCCAGTGTTTACATTCTGTGAACTAAGGATAGGCCTCTATGAAGTTCACAAAGAGAAAACCTCCAAGAAATGAAAGAATTTATGAAGTACTCATGGGGTGGGAGTCAGATTCCTCAAGCAAAGAAAACATTGAAAACCATTCTTCTTTCAAAAATTAAAATCCTCCAAACCTAGGCAAACTATGTTCCCTTTTACAACTCTCAAGTTTTTCATGCAAATCACACTCAGGCCAAATCGATGAGGGAAAAAGAGAATTTCATCTCCCATGCAGATTGAATTCTATTGCTTTTTGAAAAAATAAAGTGATGGAATCCATGAAATTTAACATCACTGAAAATAATGTAAAGCAGAGATATCAAATATACTGCCCTGCCTTTGGGCCATAGGCAGTCTGCAATGCTCCCTAGTGTCAGAACTAGATTAAAATATAATTGGAAAATATTTAACAAAATAAATGAAAATACTATAAAAATATAATGTTTATTTGAGGTTTTATAAGTCAATATGCAGCCCATAGGATTTATTATGCATGGTTTAGTGTGCACCACCTCTCCCCTAATCTAACCATTGATATAAAGGATATGAAGGTCCAGCATGCTGGATGTTTGTGAACTACCAAAAAAAATCCTTCAATGTGTTAATGATAGTGATATCAAAAACCATAGTGATATCAAAAACCATTCTTAGATTAAGACAATCAGGTTAAGCTTTGAATGCAATTCCATTTGCAAAACTAAGATCTTAGAAGTGAGAACTCTAGATTTAATCAGTAAGTAAAAGTGAATTCTCACTTCTTAAGAAAAAAAAATACAACTCTACTCCTTCTGTCATATAAATTGTGGCAGCAAAACCTCTATGCGCTGCAAAGTACTCATATAAAGATTTGACTCAATGCAACAAACATATGAATACACTTTTAACAGTGAAAGAAGTGTGGAACCTCTGATTCAAGCTCTTTACTTGAGGTTCTTTGGAAGCACTTGGGAGTCAGAAAAACCAAGCAGTGTTTTATAAAACCACATACAAACATAGTGGCAAGTCTCTTGCCCTTATTTTATAGGCTATATTTTTTCCCTCCTTTTTTTCCCCTTTTCCATTTTCTTCTTCCTGCCATAGCAAGTTTGGTGGGAGTGTTTTTTTTTTTGTATTTCATATTCCTCTGTACAATTCTCTGCAGAGTGTATTTAACTTTTGTAGACATCAGGACTGTTATTTCTTTCAATTCCTCTCTTTTGTTTAATATTTCTTGTATTAATACCTTGAATGCACCATGCTAGTTTGGTACTCAAACTTGCTTCTTTTTCTATTTTCACTTTCATCTTTATATCTAAAAAATCTTGCTATAATATCCCTCAGTTGTGTACTGAGCTGGGATAACATAGGTGATTGCTATTACTGTGGGACAACTATTCCTTCTAGTTAAAGATTTGTGTTAACCAATTTTATATTAAAAGTACTAGTTTTCTTCAGTTTGCTCTTTAATTCTCAAAAACAGTAGCTAACTCTTACCTGGTCTATTATCATGGTCTCCCAACTTTAAAGCTGACATTCAATTTCTTTTCCTTGAAAACTGGACCAACATTTATAGCTTCATTAGCTGCTTGTTAGCTTGAAGTTAGTTTTTGTCAATTTCAGAAAATGGACTATCTTTTGAAGTTTTTAAAAAATGGCTTGGTTTACCTTAATGTATTTTTTATGATTTTCCCAATTTACACACTGTCATCTCTTTAAACTCATGGTCTCTGGCATCCTCTTGAGCAACAATACTCTTACTTGGAAGTGAATTGAATTATTTTGATTTTAGAGAAAACAGAAGTGTTTAATTTCTTGCTAAGACATCTCATGCTTCGTCTTTTCCTCTGTGGTTTTTCCCACTTAAAATTATTTTATTTATTGATTTGCTATAATTCAAAATATTTTTATTCCTTTTTGGTCCAGGTTTTTCATCACAGACACTCAGCAACATGGATGATACTGTGTCATCTCCTTGTGGTTTGGGGAGGTTTGTTGTTGTTGTTTTTTAAATCAGAAAATATAACAGAACTGATTAACTGAATTTGAAGTATTTTTTTAAAAGAAATTTCTTTTAATTGACTACCACCCAATTTTTTCTTAAAGAAAAAAGGGATATGGGGTGGCCAGGTGGCTCAGTGAGTAAGAGCACTGGCCCCAGAGTTGGGATGACCTGGAGATGAAATCCGGGCTCAGATACTTAGCACCACACCCAGAAATAACTGGCTGTGTAACCTTGAGCAAGTTACTTAACCCCAATTGCTTTAAAAAAAAAAAAAAGGGATGTGTTCTATATTTAAATATGTGTTCTTTATTTAACATTCATGGATTTAAAGGATGAAAATAGAAAAAGTAGAGTCCTTATATGATATTATACATAAAATATGTTCCATGGAAGAATCATAAAGAGGTTTGGTGAATCCCATTTATAGCCACGGCAGCATGTTAGTGATAGACAGGGATGGGAAATGAAAGGAATTAAATGAAAAAGATTGATGTTTTGGGGAATCAGGTTGAGTCATATAGTCAATTCTCTGGCTGGCAACTCTTGGCTTTATAATTTCATATAACTAGGCAACTAGTCTTCTTCCATTTCAAGTAATTCCTGTTTCTCTTCCTGAGTTTTTCTGTATCTTTTGCTTCAGAGATTTTCAGTAATTTCACAGCAACACATTGGCCTTCCCTAAAGTAAGGTGTTACACTTTAATTGTGATGTAACACTAGCCTGAAAACTATACAATTAGATACAGGAGCCTCAAAATCTAGCTGTGGTGAAATTATAGGATCATAGAGCATAGATTTAGAGGTAGAATTGACCTTAAGATGCCACCAAGTCCAACATACTAATTTTACAGATGAGAAAACTAAGATACCAAGAAGTGACTTGCTTGGGATACAAAGCTGGTATCTTCAGATGGGATTTATAAAATTACAGATCCAAAAAATGTGTCCAAAATTTTTTAAAAATATAATTATAATATTTAATTTTTTAAAAAGTTGTGAAACTAAATAGACAGTGGAAGTAGAAAAGAGAGAAAGTGTTTGGCAATTTTCCCTGTTTCTATAATGAGCAGAATCATAAACTAAACAATGAAACCAAAAAGCCCCGAGCAGGCATTAGCCAAGAGAGTAAGAGTTATCTGAACCAGAAAAAATTTGGAGTGATATGAAAAGGATTCAATTAGTTGGATTCATCAGCTTTGTTTCTTTATCTATCAAATGGCTATTGATCACCAGTTATATACAAGGTACTGTTGAGAACACAGAATAACAGAGTATGGCTGGCCTCATAGAACATAGAACATGGAATTGTTTACATAAGCACAAGTACCAGATATAAGGTGGAAGAATAATAATCTGGGGCAGGAATTCTTAAACTTTTTTGAATCATGGCACTCACTTGCAGACTGGTGACTCCCATAGACCCCTCCTCAGAATAATGCTTTTCAGTGAATAAAATAAAACATGTAGGATCACAAAGGAAAACAACTGTACTGAAATGCAGTTATTGAAATGTTTTCTTAAAAAAAAAAGTCCAGTGAACCCAGATTAAGAACCCCAATCTAGAGTAAAATTCTGTGTTAACACAAAAGATAATGGTCAACACAGAAGAGAATCCACTGGTCACCTTCTTAAAGAAACCCTGAATGAAAACTCCTAGAAATAGCATAACCAAATCTATTAACTGAAATAGAAAATTCAAAAGAACTTTGTCATTTACCTGACTGAATAAAGTAGAACTACCTGGGAACCTATAAGGATAATAATAAGGCCATATCTTTTGAATCATTTGAAAACTGGTTGTAATCAATAATGGAACTTAAAGAAAAAAAGACAAGTATAAAACACCTATAGTCATAAGCTGTGGAGAAATTCCTTTTCTTTTATTTTGGTCATTCTAGTGGACAAACTTAAGAGAACACACCAATTTAACACCAAAGTGCAAGTATACACACATATTTTCTGAAACTGAGATCCTGTATACTTTCCATATATACTATATTTTTTAAAACTTACAGCTTTTTGGTGATTATGTTGTTTAGTATTTAAGTGTGTAATAACAGAAGGGCAGCTGATGCTGCAAAATAGAGAAATATGCTACATAAAATATTTCATTTTTATGAAAAAATGTAAAAGTACTGTAGTATTTATTTGATTCTGTACAAGCACATCATTTATGTGATATCCATCTATAAAAGAAATACTATATAGAAGCTTCTGCTAATGGTGATTTAGTAAAAAAATTTATTAAAAAAATTTTTACAAACTTATTAAGTAAGCAAGTTTATGTAACTACTTTCAAAGTTATAATAGATTAAAGAAATACACTATTAGTTAATAAACCAATTCATTGCCCTCTGAGGGGAAGAATTTTTTTCTTGCCAGACAGGTTTTTCCTTATAAAATCCATTTGGTAGGTAAAGGCTGTAGTTAGTTAGCTTAGGGAGAAAGGAAAGAAGCTAATCCACACTCATAAATTTTCTAGGGAGGTTAAAGCATGAATGGTGCTCAATTCAAGTGAATGTATTATGTTTTTATTAAATTTTATTAAATTAAATATTTTAATTTAGCTCATAATAATAGATATAAAGCCTTCTATAAAATCAAAGAAGGCAATGATACAGTTAGATTTGTGGGAAACCAGCCATTCTTAAGACTCTAGGTGGAAAGCTGGCATTGGTCTTGATGAATGCCCCCATGCTCATCCCACAAAATTATCATATTATATCATAGTAATTCACCAGGGGTTCCCTACAGGAGAAAGTCAATTATAGTAATAAGCCTCAAACTTGGTATCTAAGCTTATGGCTTTCCAACTCAAACTTAATGCCTTTCTTCATGCTTACCAACTCCATAGTGCTTTAAACTCCTCAACTAACCACTTAAATAGATTTTGAGGCACAGACTAGAAGTGGAAAGTAGAAGGCAAAGGATTTGGCTGAATTCCAAACACTAGAAAGAATTTTTCTCCCTGGATTCTTAAACAAAACAAAATGCTCCAACCTAGTAAAGTTTGTTTAAAAAAAAATAAAGACATAGAAAAAAGAAAAGTGATGATTTGTTGTATACTAATACTGGAAGGCCTTACCCTACAACAAAGCATAACCAGACTTGGGAACTACAAAGACTAAATGGTCTTTTTTTTTTTTTTAATGTAGGAAGAGAATCATAAATCCATTGAATACATTCTCTTTCCTCTTGAAAGCATACTGATACGGAATACTAAATGGCAAATAAATACTTATTTCCTGTAATTCAATAATAAAGCTTGTTTCTTTCAGCAGATTTCTATTTTTTTTCTATTTTCACCAAAATTCTATTCCTTCATTGTAATTGTTACTATAGATTGTTCTACTTGTCAACTACCATATAAGGATTTAGATTGAAAGAAGGACAAAATATACCTAATGAAAAACAATCAGGAGAAGAGGGGAAGTTGAAAGGTAGGAGATGAAAAAAATAAAAGATGGTCAAAAAACAGAAGAAAATAAAAAGTCATTAATGGGATAAACAGGGCAATTATGCTACTACCATATTACATTTAATATGCATTTTAAAATGACACTTAAAAGAAGTTCATGGTTTCATGCATAACCTTCCTCTCTGTTTTGTTACTTATCAAAATGTTCCTTTTTGTATTTCATCTTCAAACTGAAGGTTTATTCATATCTGTTGGAGTTTTTTAAATGTTAAAAAATTTCCAATAAATGACTTCTTCAAAATTACCCAGTAAATCATTAGTCTCTTAACTCTTATCTCAAAAGTCTTTATTGTGGAGGCTTGCTACATTCATTTATTCACTTTCTTAGCATAATCCAAATTAATTTTCAAAATGGTGAGATAAATCCACAGATCTATCAACAATGAATTCGTTTGCAAAACAACTTACATAAAAAACATATTGAGGAGAAAAAAAAATGTGAGTATCACTGAACTATTTGAAAACTATGACAGAGAAAGAGAGAGAGACAGAAACAGAGAGACAGAGAGAGAGAGAGAGAGAGAGAAGATATCATTTCAAGTAATTATAAAAGGAAACTACCCAGATCTCTTAGAACCAGAGGGAAAAGTGGCCAAGGAAAAAAAAATCCACTGGTCACCCTCTTTTTTTAAATTTTGGTTTTATTTCTATTGGGTGTTTATTTTTTAAACATTTATCAGTTAAAGAGTTTTTTTTTTTCAAATGCTGTATTAACCTCTGGTTTACAGCATTCATTTCCACCAGATTTTGAGTTACAAATTTTTTTTCCCGTTTTTCCCTTACCCACCACCCCAAAATAGTGGTCCCACAGGATATCCCCTCCTCCCTTCCATATCTTCTCCCATACCCACTTCGATTTTTCCAGTAAGGCATGTTGGATCTCTATGCTCCAATGCCTGTGTATCTTATTTCCCAATTACATGTAAAATAATATTAATAAGAGTATTTATATATTTTTAAATATTTGATTTTAAAACTTTGAATTCCAGATTTATTCCCTTCCTCCCTTGTCACCCACCCTTACTGGGAAGGTAAGCAATTCAGTATAGGTTGTACATGTGTAGCTATGCAAAACATTACCATAGTAGATATATTGTAAAAGACTGACTATATTTCCCTCCCTCCTATCCCTCCTCCCACTTGTTCTATTCTCTACTTTGATCCTGTCCCTTTCTTCCCACTTCCCTCTCCCCCAGCCTATCCTCCCTTCCATCATCCCCCCTCTCATCCCCTTCCTCCTACTCTCCTATAGGGTGAGATACCCTATTTAGTGTATATGTCATTCCCTCCCTGAGCCAAATTCAATGAGAATAAGGTTTTGCATTGGTCAGCTTCTTAAAGAAACTCGGAATGAAAACTCCTACAAATAGCATAACCAAAATCTAGAACTTCCAGATGGAAGAAAAAAATTATTTCAAGCTGTCAGAAATAAGGAATTCAAGTACCGAGGAACCATAGTCAGGATCATACACTATATGAAGGAGCAGAGTATGAAAATGAGGAGCCACAGCCAGAATCACACACTATATGAAGAAGCAGGAAAATGATACTCTAGTAGGCACATAATGTAGGCTTACAGTCATGAATAACTTGCCTAGGAAAACTAAGCATAATCTTACAAGGAAAAAAATTGACTTTTTATGAAATAGATCATTTCTGATGAAAAGTTACATAGAAACTCTGAAGTGCAAACCCAGGAGTTAAGAAGATAATAAAAATGTAATCAAGAATGAAAATGTAATCAGTTTTTGAAACTTTTTACAATGTTGTTATAGTATATAAATTATTCTCCCAGCTTTGTTCACTTCACACTGCATCAATTCATGTCTTCCCAAGTTTCTCTATAACCATCTCCTTCATTGTTTCTTAGAACACACTAGAATTCAAAATGTAATCAGGAACTAAACAAGGATAATGCTGGCGTTCAAATGTGAAGAGATAATACATGTGGCTCCTCTAAATGCTATCTATCATCATCAGGAGTTATTTAGTTAGATAAGGTCTAGAAAAGGTTTTACCATGTATTTACCATGTATCTTAAAAGAAGAATTTAGAGAAGGGAAAGGAGGGAAAGGAATGTTAGGGACAACTGTCCTATGTAATGGGAGTGTGCAAGTATAAGTCTATACAAATAAGGAGTAAGGGATCGGGGAAACAGATGACAGTTGAAACCATTTTTTTTCATCTAAATTGATCAAAGAGGGAAAGAATTCAAATATGCATATACACACACAGAATTGGGTACAGAAATATATCTTACTAGACGGGTAAATAGAGAAAGAGGAAAAGGATAAGGTAGGCATTAATCCTAAGTAAAACAAGCTAACAATTGCACAAAAATCTGAGGGAGTACCTATCAGTTGGGGAATGGGTAAACAAATTATGAGATAGGCTAGAACAACAGTATCAGACTGAAAGGTGCCAAAACTCTGATTGCTTTCTTGAACCAGATTACAACATAATTGGGAGATTTTTAACAACAAAAAATACAATACAACATAGATGGTGTTACTTTGTAGTTTCCTAAAGGCAATATGCTGCCACAGGGAGTCCACTTCTATTTGAGTTTGGTACCACTGTTATAGAATACTAATATGCTATAAGAAATGAGGAATGCATAATTACAGAGAAACCTGACATATGAACTAATGCAGAGTGAAGTGAAAAGAAGCAGGAGGAAAACTTATATTAATAGAACATTGTTAAGACAAACAACACTGAAAGACTTGGGGAAATTTGATCAGCATAATGACCAACCATGATTCCAGAGAACTAATAATGAAAAATAGCACTCACCTCTCATTAGAGAGGTGTAAGATATGGACATGGCCAATGCAGAAATTTGTTTGACTTCACTCTCCATGTCTGTAATACAGGTTTTGTTTTGTTTTTTCATCAGTTGGGTAGGTATATTAGGAAAGAGAGAAAATATATTTTTGTTAATTAAAACAATAAAATTTAATTAAAAATGAAAAGTTAAAGATTTTCCTATTTATTTGAAGAGAGAACTTTCAGTCATGCTTACATTGGCATCAAGATGGCAGTGAAGAAGGGGTGGAAAAAGGAGAGAAAATTCTGATTTATAAATGAACATACATCTCAGAAATGCTTAGGTCCAGGTAGTTATGAGATGAACAATTTGCTTGTGTGCAACAAATATTTTTCAAAAATCAAAACATGTTGTCTCCAAAAAGTATAGCTGGTTGTCAACTAGTAACTAAACAACAACAATAACAACTTTCTGATCTTCTAATTAACAGGTATTTATTTTCCGCATCATTCCTTCTTTTCTACGAGGAAAAAAAAAAGAACTAAACTCTTATAAGAATGATGCGTAGTCAAGCAAATCAAATTTCCATATTGGTCATGTCCAAAAATGTTTGCTTCATTCTGCATACTGAATCCATTACCTCTCTGATAGGAGGTGGGTCTTCTGTAATGAAGAAGTGGGGCCTATGGAATCATAGTCTGTTCATGCATTGATCAAAGTTTTTATTTTTCAAAACTTTTTGCAATGTAGTTGTTATAGTATATAAATTGTAATCCTAGCTTTGTTCACTTCACACTATATCAATTCATATAAATCTTCTCAAGTTTCTCTTTAACTTTCCCCTTTATTGTTTCTTAGAGACACTGGCATTCAGACATTCATGCCATAATTTGTACAGGAAATCCCCAGATGATGAACATTCCCTTAATTTACAGTTCTCATCACCCCAAAAAAGACCTGTTATAAATATTTTTGTATACATAGGATGTTGATCTCTTTCTTTGATTTCTTAGAGGTGCAGACCTAATTGTGGTACTTCTGGATCAAAGGGTATACACAATTTAATAACTTTTTGAGCATGGTTCCAAATTGCTTTCCAGAATGGCAGTACCAATTCACATTCTCTACCAGCAGTGTATTAATATATGTTTCCCCAAGCACACCTCCAAAATCACTTATTTCCTTCTTTTGTGTGTGTGTGTGTGTGAGAGAGAGAGAGAGAGAGAACTTTGCTAATGTAAACAGTATAATGTGGAACCTCAGAGTTGCTTTAACTTGCATTTCCTCTAATTATTGTATTTCTCTAATGGTTAGTGATGTGGAGCAATTTTTCATATGACTAGCAATGGCTTGAGAATTGTCTGCTCGTATCCTTTGGCCATTTATCAGCTTGGGGAATGGATCTTATTCTCATAAATTTAAATTAATTGAAATGGTATCTTTATCAGTGAAACCCGCTACAAAGATTTTTTTTCTTGTTTAACTCTTTCCTTTCTCATCTTAACTGCATTTGATTTGTGCCAAAATTATTTAATTTTATATAAGGAAAACTGTCTATTTTCTTCTGTGATCCTCTCTATCCCTTCCTCCTTCCCCCCCTTCCCCCCAAGTCCCCTTTTGGTAACAAACTCTTCCCTTAGCCATAGATTCAAAAGGTAATTTCTTCCTTTCTCCACTACTTTATGATATGACCTTTTATATATCTAGCCCATTTTGAGTTTATCTTGGAATATGGTTTGAAGTGTTGATCTAAATTTAATTTCTGCAAACAGTGCCATCCAGTTTTCCTAGTAGTTTTTGTCAAATAGTGAATCCTGAACCCAACAATTGGGGTAGAAAGAAATTTAATTAAATTACTTATTGCTTTAAGCTCTGTCCTTATTGACTATGAAAATAAAAACTGGCCTAGGTCCTAAGTAATGGACAAGAGCTAGTTCAAGAAGGACTGGGGGAGCCATTACTCACCACCAATACCGGACATGTTTAACATAACATGATTAAGTTCAACATTCAGGTGAAGGGCAGGTAATTTAAAAAAACAATAACAGTTGCTAAATTTTAGAAAAGGGATGAAAAATGTTATTTTTAACTACTGTTAGGGGAGGAAAAGTAAAAAAAAAAAACATTTAAACCAGTAGGAAATCAAACCCCGCTTAAAAAAAAACAAACAGAAAATATCTTACTGGGACTCATAGGAGGGTGAGAACATATAGATCAATGAAGACCACATGCTTAAGCAAAATCATCCTATGGGTAAGGGAGATTAATGTAGGGAAATTTTTTTTAATCAAATAGAAAGGTTTCTAAAGTTAAGATAACCAGGAACCTTACAAAGCATGGTGGATCAAAAGAGATTGAAAGGCCAATTGGCTAGATAATCGGAGGGATTACTTGATAATTATATTGAAAAAGGAGTGTTGAGAGGGATAAAAGACCATAAGACTCCACAAATGCTCTCTTTTGGCCTTTGCAGCAGCAGATATCATGAAGATTCATGCTTCAGTAAAGTAAAATATATTAGAAGCTTAGAATGTCAACTTACAGATCATTAAGTCCACCCCCTCTCATTTTACCGATGAGAATATGCACCTCAATGACCTAAGCAATTTGCCTCAAATTACAAGGCTGGTTATGCCAGAGCTAGAACTAGAATACTAGTAAACACTTGAATTCTAAGTTGTATGATAACTGAGACATACATAATTTACCACAATCTGATGGTATTCCCTCAAGATTTCTGATGGAGCTCAGGGATGAGGCTACAAAACTGGTAACCAAAATCCATAATCTGTCGCAATAAATGGCAAATGTGGTTGGAAAATCATCCAGTTACCAATGTGACTCCCATTTAGGGTAATGACTACTGAGAGGTCCTGGGGAATTACAGACAGTGACTAATTTGTACATTTAGTAAACTATATGAACAAAAAAAGGGCATCACAAAATATTTAAATCACTTATACTACACTGGTAAATAGGAAACATGGAGCAAAGGGGAGTTAATTGAGAAGTAAGAAAGCATGTGAACAGGGTATAAGGAACAAGGTATAAGGAAGCTACAGAATAAAGTCCAAATCCCTTAGCTAGGCATTCAATGTTATTCATAATCTGTCCTAAATCTACCATTGCAGTTCTATCTCATTACTTTATCATACAAACTCTAAAATTCAGTCAAACTGGTCTGCTCACTCCCCTAGGACTCTGAATTTCCCAGTTTTGCACTTTAAACTTAATACCATTGCTCCACCATTTTTAACCTTCTTCTCTATCAAAATCCTATTTGTTGTTCAAGACTCAGTTCAAGTCTCAACTCTTCCTTAAAGTGTTTCCTGGGTACCTCAACTCAAAGTGGGATCACTCTCACTCATCTAAAACATAGCACTAGGTATATTTTCCTATATTTCTCCAAACATATTACACACTCTGAGGATAGGGACTATATTTTGTACTTCCTTCTATCAGGCTTCAATGCAGTAACATATACATATTAAGAAATCAATTAATATTTAATAACTTTCCTTTTACTAAATTAGTCATCAAAGAGCCTTTAGATAGTTCCTGAATAAAGATAGTTTTTTAAAGAGTGGTTGCCATGAACATGAAAGGAACATTTAGTTATGGATATAGATCTGCCTTAGAGATGGAAACAAAAGTATAGGGGTAAATATTGCATCTTCTCATCAGGAAAATGTACACAGTGCTAGCCTCTAAGGAGCTTTTCAGTAAATTATTTAGGAGACAGAACTCAAAAGAAAATCTCCAAGTCTATTTATAATATTAAGTTTATATACGTAGCTAAGTCACAAATTAACATGGAACAATTGAAGAAAAGAACTAGAAAAATTGTTGTGAAGAGACAGAAAAGTTGCAGCTAGATTTCCACTTGGAGAAGTATAAGGTAATTTATCTTGAGAAAATATATTCTCATGTTAGCCTAAAATTTGCAACTTATGAAAGACTATCATTGGAGCAATCATTGGAGACAATTTCCGGAAAATATGAGCATAGTATACCACTGTGACTCAAAAAAGCCCCTAATTGTTGGGTATTGTCCGAAAGGTGAATATAAACCTATGCTTGCATAAAAAGCACACAGAATAACATACTTAGAGTATTGTGTGTACCTCTCAACACCACATCTGAAGAAAGACATAAAGGGACTAACTGGGGGAGCCCAAGAAAAGAACTTAAATGATCGTACAGATGGTATAGTTCCACTATAAAAGAAAACAACAACAAAAATTTGGGATTCTTTGGTCTGAAAAAACAAAGGCCGAAAGCAAAGTTTATAAATTTATGAACAGCATAACTAGCTAAAGAGAGTAGTGTGATATGGTGGATTGAGGGCTGACCTTAAAGCAGGAACACCTGAGTTCAGGCCAGCCTCTCACACAAACAAGCTATATAACTTTGCACAAGTGAGCAAATCTTTCAGTGGCCCAGGTTACTCTTTAAAACTATAAATTACAGACACGTTGCTAATGGGCTTGGATAAAAGGAGTTTCTTCTATACCAATTAAATATGTACAAAACTTACAACACTCAAGAATTTAAATGGCTTGTTGCCTAAATCTATGAATAGTGGAAATACAGAGAATCTCTTCAAATTTGAAAGAAATGAAGAATAAATCATTAGAAGCCATGTTTTTTTTGTCATGCATATTTAGAGAATTCCTTCCCTCCAAGAGGGGATACAAGCTAAAAATGATGAATAATTTTAAGGAATAAATATTTTGACAAAAAAATCATAATCAAAGATTCACAACAGCATATTCAAAGAATCAAAGAAGTAAGAGGTACATCTGTAATCTGAGCTTTAGTATGGAAACCAACTATATGATACTGGTACCAACCAGAGACAGAAAAAGGAACTGGAATGGCCTATGATGATCTGATCTAATATAACTTTGTCATGTTATCTGTATGATTAAGAATAAGGAAAATTAGACACAATCCTGACAATCCCTATTCATAATTACTACATCGTCAATACAATTTGATATTTAAAAAGCTTTCTGAATGAACAAGAAATAAGCATTTCCAATTTAAATGGCAAAATGCACTGAGGACAAAGGAGTTGATTATACCCTGCCTGGCCCTAATCTGTTTTAATGCACTATTAAGAAGATGGCTTTGCCAGACCTAAAGTAAGCCCTGCAGGAATCCCACTCCACAACAAGTAATGTTGGCTCTTGGTATAGTTTCATGTCATTCACAGAAAGTGATATCCTCCAGAAAGATGACGCCAAAATAATAAAGGGGGGATAAAAGAAAAGAAAAAAGCTCTTTCCTGCTGAACAACTAGAAAGAAAAATCTACCCTTAGGGCTTAACATCTATTGTCAAACATTGATTAAATAGAATTTGCTTTACATTTATGCTATGATTTGAACATACTTGAAGATTTAGGATAAATGAAACTCATCATCAAAAACATGAACCAATACCAAAGTTACAAACCTTGGGTTTTCTGAATCTGACACACTATAGGACTTATAAAAAAAATGTATTCACTTTTAACAAATGATTCTACCATCTTTCCCTCTTCCCTCCGCCTTCAATGATTCTGACCTTCACTCCATTAACAAACTCTAGGGCATCAGAGATATGTGGCCAGGGTAGAGAAAGTACAGTGTGGAGACAAAGGTTCTAACAAACTATTTCAGGAATTTAATGCAGCCCAATAACATACAAACTTCAATCCTGAAACTGTTTTGCTATTAGTTTCAGTCTAGCTGAAATTTTACCACTTCAAAATATGAATGTATCCTTATTCTGTCTCACCCTCTCTTCCCCTCTGCCAATTATGTGCTATCAAGGGAATGCATGATATGTATCTTTATGCTAAGAAGAAATCTTTTTTTCTTTTGGAAAAGGAACTTTCAATGAAAAAAACATGTCCATTAGCCCCAGCTCTGCAACTCATAACTTTAAAGAGTTGTCCTGAGCACTTGAGAGATCAACTTGCTCAGGGTCACAAAGTCAGCAGGTGTCAGAACTTGTAGGTATTCCTGACTTGGATGCTAGCTGTCTACACATGACAACATGACTGCCCCACAAGGAGAGATGCATATTGCATTTATGGTCATTTTCACTATGGCAAGGAAGATTCAAACACCCTGCAAAAAAAGGGAACAAGAGGGCTATAACACAATGCACAAAATATATGCATAATAGATGGATACTGAATTGAACTGAATTAACACAGAAAGTCCTTCAAAACTTCTACCACATGAAATGCCAAATAGGAGCAATACAATAAATCTTAACATAATAATGCTGAAGTAGCTATTGGTTATTTATTAGTAAATAAATGATTAAAAGCATTTAAAAGGCCCATCTACACAGATCATTTTATGAAGTTGAGGTGGCCTCAACCCTTTCAATAAAGTCAGTTAAATAGGCATAGTGACTGCCCTCTAGTAGCTTAACAAGTGGGAGGGTAATTCAAAGTCTCTGAATTTAATAAACAAAGAGGTTAGACAGACTCCCTTAAGAATCACTTCCTCCTTGTCCCAGATTATGGGAAGCACAAATCAAATAAGCTGTCCTGGATAAGTTTCTGAAATTGGTTTTAATGAGAAAAGGCCTGGGTTATCTACAGAAGAGGGTCTTTTGCCCTGGGATTTCCTAATGGATAAAACATTATGGACCTTTACAGATCACCAAGAGAACCGCCTCAAATGACTGATCAGGTGAGTTAGCAGAAAGCAAAGGGCAGCTTTCAGAATTTGACAGCAATTGATAGATGTCCTATCTGTCTTCTTGCCTGTCTCCTCTCATTTTTTAGCCCCCTACTCCAACTGGTGAGTTCCTTCCAGAAGCCTCCACTTAAGAAAGTGCTCAGGACAACCAAGTCTTCATTCCTTTCCAAGTTGCACTACTGACTCATCTCTACAGGAGTTTTTCTACCATGCCTCTGTGCCAGGTACCTATGTGTTATTGTCCTTCATTAGAATGTTAGCTCTAGAGTGCAATGGCTATCTTTCCTTTTGCTTGTATTTTTATTCCCAGTTGGCACATAAAAAGTGCTTAATAAATGTGGTCTGTTTCTGTCTCTCCTTTGTCTCTCCATCTCTGTCTCTGTCTTTCTCTGTCTCTCTGTGTCTCTGCTTCTATCTCCATCTCTCTTTCTCCCCCCTAATCTGGCAAAACATTGTTTGCTAGCTTGAACTTGCTACCCTGAACAGAGCCTCACAGCATACAAATGCAGCCATATTAATTTATTTCTCTAATGTCTGAAAGTATTGAGGCATAGTGGTCAGGGTCAGCAGAAGCCAGAATCTAAATATTGTCTCTGTCACTTGGGAAAATCAATTAAACTATTAATTTATCAAGTGATTACTATGTACCATTGTGTTCTACATGATAGGGATACAAAGTTGAAAGTAAAAGGGACCCTGTCCTCAAGGAGCTTATGTTCTAATGGGAAAGAAAACATTCACTTGAATATGAATGGATGATATCTAAAAAATGAAATTAAGAGGTGAGATAGGAATATATTGGGAGGAGAAAGGGAGAGATAGAGTAAATCATCTCACATAAAAGAGGCAAGAGTGGGGAGGCTAGGTGGCACAGTGAGTAAGAGCCCCAGCCCCAGAGTCGGGAGGCCCCAGAGTCGGGAGGTCCTGGAGTCAGGAGGCCCGGGTTAGAGAGGACCCGGTTAGGTTCCAGCCTCAGATACTTAACACCCACACAAAAAAACTGGCCATGTAACCTTGGGCAAGTTTCTTAACCCCAATTGCTTAAAAAAAAAAAGAGGCAAGAGAAAGCTGTTACAATGGAGAGGAAGAGCAGGGAGGTGAAGGGGAATAAGTCAACCTTACATTGGATTTGGCTTAAGGAGGGAATAACATAAACACTTAATTGGGCATTTTAACCTACAGGAAAGTAAAGGGAAAGGGGATGGGGGAGGAGATGACAGAAGGGAGGGCAGATTGGGGGAGAGAGTAGTCAGAAAAAAACACTTTGAAAAGGGACAGGATCAAAGGAGATAATAGAATAAATGGGGGGTGGGATAGGATGGAGGGAAATATAGTTAGTCTTTCACAATATATCTACTATGGAAATGTTTTGCATAATTACACATGTATAACCTATATTGAATTGCTTGTCTTCCCAGTGGGAGTGGGTAAGGAGGGAAGAAGGGAGAGAATCTGGAATTCAAAGTTTTAGAAACATGTTAGAAAAAATGTTGTTTTTACATGCAACTGGGAAATAAGATATACAGGCAATGGGGTATAGAAATCCATCGTGCCCTACAATAAAGTAAGGGTTAAGGGAGTAAAGGGGGGATAGAAGACAGGGCAGACTGGGGAAAGGGGTAATGAGTATAATTCCATCTTGGGATAGGGAGTAGGGGAGAGATGGGAAGAAAATTTGTAACTCAAAATCTTGTGGAAATGAATGCTGAAAACCAAAAATAAGTAAATTCCTGGAAAATTTCTTTTAAAATGAATGTTAACAATTGTTTTAAATGTAATTGGACAAAAATAAAACATTTTTCTAAAATACAAAAAGAAAACACATAAACAATATAAGCTTATACGAAATTAACTCATGGTAATTTAGGAACAAGGTACATTATCAGCTGGGGATTGAAAGGGGAGGGAAGAAAAAGAAAGATCCAGGAAAAGTTCAATTCTTGAATTTTTAAAATGAGGATAATGATATCTGTAATACCTATTTTGAAAGGTTATTGTAATGATAAACTGAGATAGTGTGTATAAAATTCTTTTTAAACTTTAAAGCACTACATAATTCAATCAATAGGCACTTATTAAATTATCAGCTACTAATTGATATTAGGAATAAAATATGTAGCAATGCATGTTAATTTTTTAAAAACTTATAATCCAAAATTTTAGGTACCTGAAGAAAATGAATGTCCATTTATAATGCTCATGAAAAAACCCTTATATTTGTAAGTCATTTAGGGGTAGGGCTTTCCAATATGTATCATGTCATCTGATTCTCACAACAATCTTGTGAGGCAGACAATGGAACGTAACCCTTTTTTATAGATATGGAAAGTGAAGTTAGTAAAATGATTTTTCAGAGGGAATTTATCTAATAAATTCCAGAACCAAGATTAGGTCAGATCTTTCAACTCTTAATCCTTTGATCTTCCCAGAAAAGTATCAGTTTCTTGTTAATGTTTAAACTTGACATATATAAAGCAGTCGGAAATGTTTTGATGCTAAATATTAGCTAAGCTGTATCACCGGAGTCATGTATCACATGTAGTAAAGAAAAGATATATGAACTTTTTGGCCTCTATGTTTCTGACAATGTCATTTGTTTTGAATAGATGTTTATTCAGCTAGGCAATTACAATAATTTAACATTAGTGAGAACAGGGCCATTTAAGAAAAACAGATTTCACATATACAAATCAAGGTTCTATAATCTTTCTATACCATCTGGACTATTAAAATCCAATACTTAAATTTTTCAAAGACGGACCCAACATCTAGATAACAACACATAAGACAGTTGGACTAATTTGACAATTGGCTACTGTTATAGAAGGCAAAGAGTACCAGTAGATTAAGTCTAGTCTGAAGTCCAGTCTTAACCTCACAGGTATCTGGGTCATATGAGCAAAGGACAGACAGAGAGTGTGCAATAATGTCAACACAGCAAACAACTCTATCCAAAGTCCTCCTGAGAGATGAAGGTCTAATGAAGGAAACTGACAGTAGCAGCAATGAATATGAAAGAGATATAGAAATACACAGTTAAGCTTGGAGTATGGAACAAGTAAAAATACTTATTCTGAAGCATAAAATGTTGTTCTCTATATAGCTGAATGAAGTCAAAGGCAAATTGGATGACTCTTGAATATAAGATTTTATTCTGTCAGTCAGTCAATAAGCATTTCTTAAATACTTACTATATGCCAGGCACTGTGAGAAGCACTGGTGATAAAAAAAAAATTAAAAGACATTCCCTGCTCTCAAGGAGCTAACAGTCTACTGGGGAAACATGAAAACAACTATGTATAAGCTGGCCATAGGCAGGACAAATTGGAGATAAGCAATAAACAGAAGATATTTGAACTAAAGAGGATTGGGAAAGGCTTCTTGGATAAGGTGGTATTTTAACTGAGACTGAAGGAAGCTGTGAAAGTCAGGAGGTAGAAGTAAGGAAGGGAAGAATTAAAAGTATGGGAGACAACCAGTAAAAATACATGGTGCCAAGAGATGGATCATCTTGTGCAGGGAGCAGCAAGGAGGTCAGTGTCATTGGGAGCAACGTGTAAAAAGACTGAAAAGGTAGAAGAGGGTCAGGTTATGAAGAGCTTGAATGTCAGAGGATGTATATTTATTCCTGGAGGTGACAGGGAGCCAATGGAGTATACTGAATGGGAAGTGGGGTGATATGGTCAGATCTACACTTTAGGAAAATAAATCTGACAGCTGAATTGAAGATGGATTAAAGTGGGGAGAGATTTGAGGCAGGGAGACCAACCGAAAGCTACAGCAATAATCCAAGTGTGAAGAGATGAAGTCCTATACCAAGATGATGGTAGTGTCAGAGAAGAGAAGGGGGCACATACACAAAATGTTAAGAAGGTGTTATCAACAGGTCTTGGCAACAGATTAGATATAGGAGTTAAAGGGAATCTGGAGTTAAGGATGACACCTAGGTTGTAAATCTGGGTGACTGGGAAGATGGTACACTCAACAGTAGTAAGAAAGTTAGAAAGAGAGGAAATTTGGGGGGAAAGATGAGTTTAGTTTTGAGCACATTGAGTTTAAGATGTCTATGGAGGGCGGCTAGGTGGCGCAGTGAATAGAGCACTGGCCCTGGAGTCAGGAGGACCTGAGTTCAAATCCGGCCTCAGACACATAACAAAAACTAGCTGTGTGACCTTGGGCAAGTCACTTAACCCCAATTGCCCTCCAAAAAGCAAAATAATTTTTAAAAAAAGATATCTATGGAATATCCAGTTTGAGATATCTAACAGGCAATTATGATTAATGGAGAGAGATTAATGCTGCCTAAGTAGATTTGATAGACAGCATAGAGATGATAACTGAATACATGGAAATTGATGAGATCACCAAACAAAATATCAAAGAGAGAAAAGGGCCCAAGACAGAACCTTGAGGGACACCCACCCTTAGCAGAATAAAGATCCAGAAAAGAGCCTGAGGAGGAAGGTAGGAGAAAAACCAGGAGTAGTGTCACAGAAACTCGGAGAAAATGGGAACAAGAGCAAAAGAAATAAGCTTTTATTAAGCATTAAGTGCTAAACACTATCAAGGAGAATCAGGTGAACAACAGAAGCACAAAGTACAGAGAGGTCAAGAAGAATGAAGACTGATAAAAGGAAATGGATATGGCAATTAAAAGATTATTGATAACTTTGGAGAGAGCAGTTATGGCTGAATGATGAGGTCAAAAGCCAGACTGTAAAGAGTTAAGAAGAAAGTAAGAGTAAAAGAACTGCAGTACTGGATAGAAGAGGGTCTTCTTAAGTATTTTCAAAGAGTAAAAAGAATAGGTGGCACAATGGATATAGCACCAGGCCTGGAGTCAGGAAGACCTGAGTTCAAATGTGGCCTCAGACACTTATTGGCTATGTGACCCTGGGCAAGTCATTTAACCCTGTTGCCAAGAAAATCCCAAATGGGGTGACAAAGAGTAGGATATGACTGAAACAATTGAACAACAACAAAAGAAAGAATATAACCCAAGGGTGGATGGGTAAGTAGTTTGAGAAGAGTTGTGCGGCTCATAGCCATAGTATTATAACAAGCAGCAAGGAGCAAATTTTAGACTGCTCAGTAACAATAAATGTCAAATGTGCTCTCAAATTGCTTCCCTAGTATTACCAAGGAACTGGACAATCTCTTAAAATTAATTCCACGAGTTTTCATATAGGCTACCTGTTCCCTGTCTTCTTCCAAATTATATATGCACATGTATACATATGAATATACATATATATGTATGTATATAACATGCACACACAGAGAAAGATAATTTCAAAAAAAGACACTACGCTAAAGGAAAATTCATTGAAAAAAGGTTTTCCCTCACTTCTTTTAATTTAAAGAAAATGTTTTAAATAATTTTGACATTACTTTTCATCATTTTTGCCATCATTCTTTTAAAATATAAGCCAGATTTGGAGGAGCAAAATGTGGCCCCTATTCAGATCAATTCAGGACATGTCATTAATGGATCATTTATCTTCAACAAATTCAAATGTGGTCTATCAGTCACTGAAATAAATCAGAACATTTCCTGTCTATTTAGTTAGTTAAAAGTTTCTCTATTTTCTCCCAAAGTGCATGGGGTCAAGAAAGATGAGACTTAGAAAAAGGCCATTAGATTTGGAAATTAAGAGATCACTGGCAACCTTGGAGAGGGCAGTTTCCATTGAATTATTAGTCTAGAAGTGAGATTGCAGAGAGTTTAGAAGAAAGTGAGAGGAAAGGATGCAGAAGGACCTAATGTGGATGATTTTTCTCAAGTTTAGCCACAAAGGAGAGTAGAGCTATAGGAAGGTAGCTCCTGGGACTGGCTGGATCAAGGTAGGGTTTTCTTTAAAGATGAAGGCAATATGGGTATCTCTGTATACAGTAGAGAAGGAGAGAATGACATGGGATAAAGGATACACCTTAGAGACTGGCTTTAGTATGAATGAATAAAAGAATGAATGAATAAGACTAAATTATGAAGCTTTTAGCATGTAGCAGTCACCCAAATGCTAAGGATACAACTTTTATTTTTTTTTTAAAGCAATAAGGGTTAAGTAACTTGCTCAAGGTTACACGGCCAGTTATTTCTGGGTGTGGTGCTAAGTATCTGAGCCCAGATTTGATCCCCAGATCATCCCGACACTGGAGCCAGTGCTCTTACTCGCTGAGCCACCTGGCTGCCCTTACAACTTTTATTTTTAAGAAGAAACAGTCCCTACCTTAAGGAGCTTGCATCCTAATGGGGGAAGACAACATATAAAGGAGACTGGTGGCAGGGGAAGTTTGTATTGTCATGGGGAGGTATAAAAATGGGAGAGGGTAGGGCAGGCAGATTGTGAGAGGGCCTTAGTGGATGGCTGGATGGAATGTGAAAAGACACCCACCCTTACTAGAGGAGTGATGTTGAGTGACTGGCCACATTCCTCTTCCCTTGAGCTCTTATCCTCTGTCACTTTACAGGTGAAAGAGACACATGAAAGTGTCTGATCCAGACCCCCTGACTTTATAAAGATAAAGTATGATTCCTATTTTACAAATGAGGAGGTAAGTGAGGCCCAGAAGTTAAATGACTTTCTGAAGGTCATGAAGCTTATAGGCAATAGAGAGGCTAAAACCCAAGGTTACTGACTCCTAGAACAGGGCTTTTACCATTATATCATGTTTTCCCCAAAATTATTTTATAAACTAAGAGATAAGAGACTTCCTACATCATCTAGCCCAATTATCTATTTTATAGAAGAGACTTCCTACATCATCTAGCCCAATTATCTATTTTATAGAAGAGAAACTAGGTAACAACCAAGGTCACACAGGTCCTAAGTTGGAGAGTCAAAATTAAGGCCTAGATCCTCTTACTCCAAATTTAGCACTTGATTAATACCACATATCAATAGCAGTTGCAGAATTTAACTCTGGTAAACTGTCTTCAATTCTCATTGTGAAGACATGACAAAAAGCCCTAAGTTAAAATATTTTTTGTTTTGTTTTTTTGGGGGTTTTTTTTGAGGGCAATTGGGGTTAAGTGACTTGCCCAAGGTTACACGGCTAGTTTTTGTGGTAAGCGTCTGAGGCCGGATTTGAACTCAGGTCCTCCTGACTCACTGTGCCACCTAGCCGCCCCCCTAAGTTAAAATATTAAAAATTTAAGAATGATGTACTACATGGTAGTATACGTGGAAATTCCTTAGCAGAATAAAAATCTGGATCTTTTGCCAGCCCTGGAGTCAGGAGAACCTGGGTTCAAATCTGGCCTCAGACACTTAACACAAAAAACTAGCAGTGTGACATTGAGCAAGTCACTTAACTCCAATTGCCCCCCAAAAAGCAAAAAAAAAAATTGAATCTTAGTATATGATGGAAGTTCTTTTACTCAGTTGGATTTACCTCTTGTAAAATGCAGTGACTAAATATGACTATTATAGGTGGCCAACAAAAACTGAAAACAACTTTAAGCAGAAACTAGAAAACCACTTGTTAGAAATAATAGTTTTTTTTTTTAAGCTATGGGTTGAACTAGAAGTCCCTTCCAGCATTTAAAATTCTGTGATTCTGTAAATTCTAATTCTTTAGTCATTACTAATTTCCTCTATGTCTTTTGGCAAGTCATTTGATCCCTCTGAAAATGATGATAATGTAAATTTGCCTCACAGGGAAGTTGCGAGGATTAAATAATAAATGAATGTAATCACATTGTACAAATACAAAGAGCCAGGTAAATTCTTAATAGCAGTAGTAGTTTTGGGTTATGTGTTTTCTTTGACTGATGCCCACCTCAGAGGAAAAACAAAACAAAACACAAAAAGAGAACAACAATGAAGAAAATGTCCTATAAAGAAACAATAATTCTGGAGGGTAAGTTCTATTTACTTATAACCCTTACAAAACATTACAAACTCCATCTCTCAAAAAGACAATGGTAATCAATGTGGTAAATGCATTTAGTCTATTTTTTAAAACCCAGTGACAGAAATGAATGTCACTCATTTGTCAGGAACCCTAATACATATACTTTCTTTGATTTAACTGTATTCCAGGACAGTTGCATGTAATAACCATACTTTCAACACACTAGGTAAGCTAAACACAAATAAAGGAAACTTGTGGTGAGCCTTTTTGTACAGCGAATAACCAATCTCCTCAAATAACTTCCCTTTTTTTAAAAAAAATTGATTTTCTTTTAAAGTGAGGCATACCTATTTGCATTTGCCTTTCAAATACTATGTCTTCTCCAAATCAACTATTAAGCAGAAGTTGAATGGGTTAGAGGATAGTATATAAAAATCACACAATAGTCTCAGAAGGAAACTGCTCCAAAAAAGTTAATGGGAATTACATAAACAGAACTAAGGAAAAATTTCACTCTGTATTTTTAAAGCATATGACCATATGCAGTTTGAATTAAATGGACTAAATTCAGTCCAACATATTTTAAGCAACTGCAATGAGCAAAAGCACTATGTTAGTGCCTGGGACAAATGACATTTAGTTGAAAGTTCTCCTAAACAGCAAGGGCATATGATCTAATTCGTTCTTGAAAACTTCAGGGGGAAATTATAGAGATTTTAGATTAAGAGTCTACTAAGGATGAGGGAAAAGTTTAGGAACAAACAAGATATACAGAGAGTTATGAAATGTAAAATAGATAATTTTGATTCTATGAAATTAAAAAGTTTTTTGCACACACACAATACCAATACAACAAAAATGAGAAGGAAAGCAGAAAACTTGGGGGAAAATTTTGTAGCTAAGATCTCTGATAAAGGTTTCATTTCTCAAATACATAAAGAACTGAGTCAAATTTACAAGAATACAAGTCATTCCCCAATTGACAAACAAGGGATATAAACAGGCAGTTTTCAGACAAAGAAATCAAAGCTATCTATATTCATATTTGTGTTAGATTTCAATTGATCTGCCAAAAATCTATTTTTGTACTAGGGCATATTCTTTTTGTTGCCTGAATTAGTGAGGCAACATGTCATAGTTGGCATAAGCTATGACTATAAGATAGACTTAAGTTTGAGGTTCAGTTTCCTTACCTGGGGATAAAAATATTCTCACTATCTACCTCACATGATTTCTGGGAAGATCAAATGAAACACTTCATGGAGAAGTATTATTACTAATACCACCACCACCACTACTAATCATTTCTTCAGTTCTGGTACCATAAGAAATTTTCTTAATGAGACTTAAGCACCTGCATACCAAACGACAGGAATTTGGTTGAGTTGCTTGGAGTACAGAGCTTAAGAAATATTCTTAACTTAAATTTTTTTTTTTTTTTTGCTTTTTGGAGTGGGGAAGGCAAGGCATTGGGGGTTAAGTGGCTTGCCCAAGGTCACACGGCTAGTAAGTGTGAAGAGTCTGAGGCCGCATTTCAACTCAGGTCCTCATGACTCCAGGGCCTGTGCTCTATTCACTGTGCCACCTAGCCACCCCTTAACTTTTTTTTAATGTTTAAGGTGACTACTATCTTGTTTTGCTTTCCAAGTTCTCTTCTTTTAAACTAAATAAACTTAATATGTTCTAGTTTTAAATCTTTTTTTTCCTAGTGCTCCAGTTATTTTTCCACTATCATTCTCTCTAAAGTAAGCAAATAAATGCTTCTTTCAGTAAGTTGCCTAAGACTAGATACTTAAGTTGTAATTTCACCAGTATTGGGTAGGATCAACCTCTGAAACCACTAATTAGGAGATGGTCACCACTAGGAAGATGAGACTTAAGCACCTGCATACCAAAGACAGGAACTTGGTTGAGTTGCTTGGAGTACAGAGCTGAGGTAAAGATCAAATGATTGTTATGCACAATGTATTTCATGTTTTAATTTTTTATGTTTCAACCTCCTATGAGAGTAGAATAGGAATATTGGTTACTCTTTCATGTTTTAAGTATTTGTCAATGCATGCTTATGAATCTTTTGTGCTTTAAGCAATTCTTTATTGTTTTGAGGAAATAAAGAACTGTGGGATGAACTTTGAGTACTTTTTTAATATCTTTTTTGGGGACAACCTAGACAATAAGCCATTACTGAGCACTGTTGAGGAGATTTTCCCCAGAATTCCCAGGATGAAGACATAATAAGTCAGAGAAGAGAGTGGAAGAAGATCCCAACTCTCCTCTATGTAGCCGGGCTCCTCCAGAACCTAACTGTAGTGAGTAGACAACTGGGACCCCTTAGTGGAAGATAGTATGCTGCCCTCCTGGTCCATGAGGATTATGGAAGGTGTCCCCAAAAGTCTTAGTACAGTGTTAAGCTTTAATAGTTAGCTTTAATAACTTAACGCTGGCCTAAGACTTTCTGTGATACCTAGTATTTTGAGAGCTCATTTGAGAATTGCAATTCTGAGTATTTAATTTCTTTTCTGGCATACCCAGAGTCTTCTATAACTACACAGCACAGTCTGCTATGGAATTATTACTCCCACTGAATTCTGCTTATTTAGACCATTCCTTTAATATGACGCCTCTATATTTGGTTATAATATTGTATGTTTCAAGTAATGAAAAATCCCACCAATTTTGGATGAAGTACAATAAATAGTGTCAATGTTTTACAGTAAAACTCCTTTAAACTTGTACTTTAGAAATTTCATTTAAAGTTATCTAGAAGATATAAACTAATATATTTAATAATAACATACCTCTCAGGGCATATTTGGTAGTCAATTTCTCCTCCTATAGGGAAGCTTTCCTGACCCAAACCCTAGTCATTATCACTCACTTCTTCCTCAAATTATTTTGCTGTTATGTACCTATAGGTATTCTTTTAATAGAACAAGATCCTTGAGGACAGTTTCCCAATTTCCACTTTGTATCTTCAGAACCTAACACAGTGCCTTGTACACAATAAATGCTTTTTGAATGGAAATGAATTGAAAAATAACACGGAAATGTAAAACTGTCTCCGCTAAAGTAAAAGGGATAAAGGTTTCCAAATTATTTTTAAAATACTAACATAGGAACCAAATAAAACTTGACTGATGTATTTATTATCTTTGAGAAGATTCTCATAGTTACAATGAATCAAGCATTTTAAAATGGAAGTCTAAAAGGGGAATTTTTTGGCACCTTAGCATTTGGGGTTGTAGTATGGGATTTTGACAAGGGAAAGGAATAAGACAACTATAAAGTTTTTAGATGAACAAAGGGAAGAAATTTCAAGCTTTGCAAAGGAGGCAAAATGTTTCTAGCCAACCTCCTCACCTATCCCTTTCCCCCCAAAAAACCTAAAACAAACCATAACTACTATGTTATTAAAATATTAATGATATACCCATATTATAAAGCCAAAAGATTACTTTTAAATCCCACAAGCTGATTACTGCCAAACAAGGCAAAGGAGCACCAAGGGAAATTTTAGGAACATTTAATGGAAGCACTTGGAATTAACAGAAGAGAGTATATTAAAAACATCCTCGGGGCGAAAAAACAAATGCTAATTATAAATCTGCCTTTACTAATGAAGTCTCTGGAGTAACATTATAGCCACTATGGAAATTTTTTAAAAATAGAAGACCCCCAAATAGGCAAATGGGTGAACTAACAATAGTCATGAGGACATTCTGTATGGTTTCATTGAATCACAGAGTTTCAGAATTGAAAGTGTTCTCAGAAGCCATCTCACCCAACCAATATGTGAACAAGAAGTCCAAGCAATGGTCATCCATGCTTTGCTTTGAGACCTCTAAGTGGATGAATACCTACCAGGGAGGCCCCTTACATTTTTGGTTAGCTCTGTTTTTCCTTTCACAACCAAATCTGTTTGCAGCTCTTTGTTCAAATACACATAGTGTCTCATTAGTGGTAGTTATTGTATATGTACAAGTGAATGGGAGTTTTAAAAACCATCAAAAAAGGTTGAGAAATGTGGGAGGACAAAGTAGAACTTACAATTTGAGCTTCACATGCTATTTGAATTGCTTTCATCTCCTGCTTGTGCCCAAATACATGTATTCAAAAATTTTATCAAAAGTACAGAAATTAGAAAATTACAGCTGACAAACATATAAACTAACATTGATCCCCAAGTCCAGAGCCCTGAGAAATTAATTACCTTGAATAAGTAAAAATGTTAATAAATATTGAAATAAAATATAGGACAGTATTATAAATCATAGATCTTCAAGCTTGAAAGTACCTTATGAGATCATGCCTTGGGGCGGCTAAGTGGCACATTGAATAGAGCACTGGCCCTGGAGTCAAGAGGACCTGAGTTCAAATCCGACTTCAGACATATGACAAACTTACTAGCTGTGTGACTTTGGGTAAGTCACTTAATCCCAATTGTATTGCAAAAAAAAAAAATAGTTTTGGGGCAGCTAGGTGGCACAGTGAATAGAGCACTAGCCCTGGAGTCAGGAGGACCTGAGTTCAAATCTGACCTCAGACACTTAACACTTACTAGCCGTGTGACCTTGGGCAAGTCACTTAACTGCCCTCCAAAAAGCAAAAAAAAAAAAAAAAAGAGAGAGATCATGCCTTTAAGGAGCTAAAATATTACTATATTTTTCAGACATGATAACTAAGTACTATAAATTCCAAAAATTACTCTGTCATATTAGAAGGAAGGAGTAGCATAGGGACTAGAAGTCAGGATTCTTGCAACCTGCTGCAATGCTTTTTCTATCCTCAGCACCATATCTAACAACTCTTGATCCTGAGACAAATTATATCCGGGGGGGGGGGTGGGGCGGGTACAGCACAGAGGACAATCTATATAGGCCAGTGAACCAGTGAAAACTGGTTTGACTGATATGGTCCCAGCCCCTCAGGATGCATATATGGTAAGGTTTATAAACAGTAACTGGACATTACTCCTCTTCCCAACTTCTTGCTGGATGGCATACTTAGATGAGTTTCCTAGATCCCTGCCCCTCATTCCTTACACTTTATTAAGCAATTTAGAAAATACCCTATTCACACTTGGTCCCAACTATATAACTGTTTTCCCCTATAAATCAAAAGGCAGTCTTCCACTGATGCCATGCTGACTCTTTGTCTAAAACTCTATATAAACATGGTTCTGAAAGGCTATGAGTCTTTGATCATAATGTAAAATCCATTACATATGATTCCATATCTGAAAGCTACCCTTCCATATACTCTCCTTTACCGGGAGCAATGGGGGGCCAAACACCTAGACCGTTCCCTGATAGTATCTGTTCTCCTCTTACTTTAGTGAGTAGTAATAAAATCCTGTTAAAGACTATTCCCATGTGGCTCTGCTGTTCTTCATGTGAAGTCTAGTAAGCTACAGAATAGAAGTAACTTCCCCCAAAAGTCCAAACAGAATCCCTAACTCTCAAAGCCCCTGGATTGGGGGGAGGGGAAAAAGGCAGCCAGAGGGGTGCTGTGTGGTAGGAGTAGAATCTTCTCCTCTGCCTCCATGCAAGATAGGTTGGGTTTTTTTTTCTCCTTACAAGGTACTAATGCCATCTTCAAACGTTGGCTGGCTCAGCTGACTAAAGACTCAGACTAGTGACATTAGTCCTGGTCTCCGGAGTGCCAAGTAGTCACTAGGAGGAGCTCCAGGGACCATCTGATGCTTGGCTGGTGGAATAAGGTGGGCTTTGCTCAACTGAATCTACTTGAGGTGTCCTCAAGGCCTATTCTAGTTGAGTATCTTCCTGCTATAGTTGAGTAAATCTCCTTTTATTAACTGTTACATGACCTAAAGGTATCTCATATTATTTGAATATCAAATATATGCAATCAAGGAACTCATCTAAGTCATGCTAAACCCCAAACAGGTAACAGTGGTAAAGCAATTGAGGGCCTAGAGAAGGGGGACCAAAGTGTATAGAACCTGGAAGTCATAATCTGGAGTCAGAAGAAGGATCAAGGGCAGTTTTGTTATGTTACAGCACTACCAGAGGAACACAAAGGGATGAATGGGAATGGAGAGCATGCTGGCACCACAAGTCAATAACACTCAACACCCCATCCTCTAGTTGCAGCTCTGACCACACAACTAACTTCACATTTTTATTGCTAAACAAATTAATGCTCATCACTCTTAGGAAATAAAACAACAAACAATGCCCTCTTCTTATACAAAACTACAGGATGTTTGCACCCAAAATCTTCTGTGCAGTTCTGGCAATGAAATGGAAATCCCAGCTGTAGAGAACTTTTTCCAGCAGTACTTTTTGTTAATAGCAAAGAATTGTAAACAAAATGGATAGTGCTAAAATGGAGAATGGCTTTGCAAATTAGCATATATAAACATAAAGGAATATTATTGTGTTGAAAGACATGAAAAATATGATGGATTAGAAGAAACTGGGGAAGAATTATATGCACTGGTATAAAGTAAATAGAAACAGAAGAATAATTTGCATGATGACCACAATAATTAAAATGAAAATAATTTTGAAAGTTTTCAAAACTCTGATCATGGTAGTGATCAATAATGACTTCAGAAGTCTAATAAATAAAAATGTTGCCCATCTCTTGCCAGAGAGATGAAAGACTAGAGGTTCAGAGTCAAAAATTTATAGACATAGCCAATGTGTTGATTTGTTTTGCTAATTATTTGGTTAAAAAAGGAGGGCTTCTGTTTGGAGAAGGGTGAAAGTTGGTGGGTAGTATTAGGGATGCAAAAAAAAGGAAAATGAAAGATCATCAACAAAACATTTTTAAAACACACAGATGAGAACAGAAGGAAATATAAAAGGGAATGGCAGAGAATCAAGAAACTTTTTTAGCATCATTTTAAATTCAACATATATATTTTTAAAAGTAAGTTGTATAAAGGAAATTCCGTTTCATATACAATCTTTTCTGTTCTTTGCAGGTTGAAATGTTAATGCTGATGTTTGTTAGGTCACAATAAAAAAAAAGAAAATTTTAAGTGAAAAAAAAAAGAGAGGTCTAAAGAAATAAAACCCAAAATAATCAAGACGATATAAGAATTCCTCATGAGGATAGGATAAAAAAGTTGAAGATTATTCTGTCTAGGAAAACATAATCTGAAAAGAGATAAGATCCCAGCCAATAGATTGATGAAATGGATAAAGAGAGTGAAGAAATGCTATGATATAGTTACCAGGTTCATGATGGCTCAACTAGTATAGCAGCTTCTTTATCAGTTCCCATTTCATTCATAAGACTCACTGGCTCTTTTGTTTCAGGGAAGAGGCAATTATGGTGCTAATTTCAGTTTATTATATCTATGACAGTGTTTGGCATGGGAAAAGATTGTGAAAATTTTAACGGTCAATAAGTATGTGCAAGTCTAACTACTGATGAACTTAATGGCTACAAATAAAACTTGCAATTTCCATCTATTTTCCTTGACTCTTCAGAAAAAGTTTTGCTGAAGTCTTTTGATTTTAACAGAATAATATCTTGATATATATTTACCCACTGAACTCTTTTATTATAAAGGAAAAAATTAATTAAAACCAATGACACCTGAAGGTATATGCAACATTCTATTCCCCTAGTCCCCCTCCTCTTTATTGAGAGGAAATATGTTTCATTGTCAGTTCTTTAAAACCAAGACTGGTTATTGCAATTAACTTAAATTCAACTGTTTTTTAGTATTGTGTTCATGAATGGATAAGGGGGGGAAAGTATTTATTAAGTGCTTACTCTGTTCCAAGAACTGTGCTTTGTGACAGGGATGGAAATACAAGCAAAAAAGAAAGGTCTGGTCCTCAAGGAGATTATATTCTAAAAAGGGAAGACAACACAAGAGTGTTAGCCAGGGTGGGGTGTTTTGGATAAGAAATTAGAGGGGATAGTGGCACACCATAGGGCAATATTTGGCCTATCTTTTCCAGGAACAGTAGTGTTGATTTGATTACTGTTCTCAGATCTGGGAAAGGGGAGGGAGGAGAAATTAGGCAGTACTTCTGGAAGTCATGAGTGGAGGGGAAGGTAGTCATTTGTAATATTTTGCTGTTCCTACTTATTTCATTCTGTATCAGTTCAGTTCATACAAGTGTTTTACATTTCACTAAATTCTTATTATTTGTTATGTTGAAGTAACATTCCATTAAATTCATACATCACATTTTTTTCAGTTGTTCTCTAATCAATTCAATGGGCAATCACTTTGTTTTCAGTTTGTTTGGGATTTTTTTGCAACCACACAAAAAAAATGCAGATACAAGTGTTTTGGCATATGTGGAACCTTTGATCTCCTTGGGATACATACACAGCACAACATTCAGGAAGAAAAACTGTAAAACTCTGCCAGTAAAAGTATTCTACATTTTTTTTAATTCATGTATAAATGTAAAACAAACAATCTTCTCATACTTTCAGGATAGGAGATAATATTTGGGTCTTATAGCAGGCTGCACCCCAGCTTTTCTAAAGTTAGGAAAGATCACCCCTGCAAGATTGGGAAGATCTAATGGTGGGAGGAGGAATTCCCAGGCACTCTGCTTCATTTGCTCTATGCCTTGTTCATTTTTATATCAGACATGAGTACATTAATATGGGGAACTCCCAAAGGAAACTCCCTCTCTCAGGGCAGATTATCACCTGCTCAATAATTTACAATCTTAGAGAGTTGCTTTCTCTATTTACCAAAAGTAATTTGGCATCTGCTTCTGAATGGCCACATTAAAATCTGAGGGAAGGGAGGTATGTTTCATTATGTTTTTTAATATTTTCTAGTCCCTGCCAGACTTTTAGGGACAATGAACTTGACCCAAACTGGCTCCCTACAGCTGTCTCAAATGAAAACTTCCACTTGTTTCACCTTCAGATTTCATTAGGCTTTTGTACAACATAATTTAATCTAGGATTTCAAATAAGTATATATAGGTCAGAATTCATTTACAATTTAACATGATTTATCATGAATTTATGACTTCATTTTCTTGGTCACTCAATTTTTTCCTACACATAGAATGATCTGCATGTAACAAAAAGTGCCTTGTCACTTTAACAGCAAGACACAAAACGCATGATGCAATATTGTTCATGAACTATTAAAACAATGCTAGGACATCTGGAGAATGACTATTGTTATATTCTCAATGTAGAGCTTTATGTAGATGAAGTAATGAATGGGAATGGGTGAGGTCAGTGAGAAAGCAGCAGGACTACACTTAGTTATAGACTAATATAGCCAGAAGGATAGGTTTCATCATCACTTATTAAGTGCAATTACAAAGGTGAAGGTAAGGGAGGATCACACTAGGCTATGAGATCTCTTTCCAGTAGAGTTTGAGTCCCCTAAGGGCAGGGGCTGTTTTACTTCTGTATTTGTATCCCTAGGCCCACAATAGTGCCTGGGATACAGCAGGTGCTTAATAAACAATTGTTGCTTCATTGTTCCTAGTTTTATCTTAAAAAAAAAAAAAGTTCCAGCCTCTGAGTAGCTATTAGCTAAAAAGCCTGTTGCTAATTATTTCCCTTTCTCCACCTCTACCCCTAATTGAATGCTTTCTTGTGCCCTGGATCCCAATTCCTAAAACAACTTTGGAATTCTATCCCTTCAATCATCAACTTACCCTAATCAGTCTCTTCTTATCCATTGTCACCTTCTATACTGCTTACAAACATTCCAGAATACCACTCATCCTTAAAAATTCTTTACTTGATTCTAAGATTCAGTCAAGCTACTGTCCTATATCTCTCCTCCCTTCCTCAGCTAAATAAATACCTTCCTTTTCTATATACTCTCTCTCTCTCTCTCTCTCTCTCTCTCTCTCTCTCTCTCTCTCTCTCTCTCTCTCTCTCTCTCTCTCTCTCTCTCTC